>NC_057861.1:335516118-336133452 GCF_019393635.1 Dromiciops gliroides
GCTGGATATATGGTGGCGATTACATGCCTAAGAGGAAATAATCAGCCTCATGGGACAAGTGATATAAAAACAAACCTAGGAAATGACAGCAAACATCACACCTGTCCTGAGATCCTCCAGGAAATTAAGACTACAGAATCTCCATTAAATGACATCTTTATTTTGAAGCCAAAAACCACCAGAGCTTTAAAATAGAGATGAAGAAGGGAACTAAATAGAAACAGACGCCCGTTTAACCCATTCTCAAATTCTTTCTCTCCTTGCCTGTGCTCTAGAATCCTGAGAAGAGACCCTAAGGACTCTCACAAACTTGATTTGGGCTTTGGCAGCCCAGGCAGGACAGTAAAAGCAAGCATGGGGTTATGTGTGCCCCATAACTGATAAATCTAAATGAGTTACTGCCTTTGGGAAAGGCTATCACCTGGGTGTATGCTTTGCCCCAACTACTTGTAGATAAGCATTCCTAGATGAAGGCTTCAGGCATAGGAGAAGGGGTGAGGAGGAGAATAAGGGAAGGAATATTTGCTTTCTGATGTCCAGATGTCTAGGAGGGACCCATCCCTGAACATAATCTTGTTAATTAAATAATCAGGTATTTATTGCTGTTGTTGTTGAGCCTTCTTTTTCGAAGAGGACCAATGACATCATGGATGATGTCTTGAGTCGTGCATGAATTGGATTTAAGTGAAGCAGAGCTGCACAGTCGTTAGCCTCTCTCTTTCTTCCTGAATCATCCAAGTCCAGTGGCAAGACAAGTCAAGATGACTGGAGATGGCTTGGAATGCAGTAGATGACCTTGTGTGTCAGGCATTGTGCTAAGCTCCAGAAATACAAAGCAAAAAAGGAAAGTGTCCCTGCCATCAAGGAGTCTATATTCTATTAGGAGAAACTACGTTTGATATAGAGGATGAAACACAATAGTTGAAACCTAAGGACCTGGATTTGAATCTTGCCTCTTGACACATGTCAGATGCTTGGCCAAGTCCCTTAACACCTCTGGGCCTCAGTTTCTCATCTGTAAAATGAGAAGTTTGGACTAGATGAACTTGAAAGTCTATTCTAGATTTAAATCTATCTACATGGGTAAATAAAGGAAAATATATTGAAGGTATTTTGAGGAGAGATGCTAGAATCTTGGAGGATCAAGAGAGGCTGAAGGTAAGAGTTTGTGACCGGCCTGACTTTTGAAGGAAGCTAAAGAATCTAAAAGATATGGCACAGTGGATAGAGTACCGGCCCTGGAGTCAGGAGGACCTGAGTTCAAATCTGGCCTCAGACACTTAACATTTACTAGCTCTGTGACCCTGGGCAAGTCACTTAACCCCAATTGCCTCACCAAAAAAAAATCTAAAAGATAAATAGGTATAGAATGTCACATGTGAGGAGCAGCGGACAGGTCACTCAGATAAAAATGTTATTTTTATATCACTGATATTTCCCAATGTATCCTTCTCTTCTCCCCACTGATATGACCCAAATCAAAAAGGAATCTAACAGTTCATCAAATTCAAGCAGCAGGGGCGGCTAGGTGGCACAGTGGATAAAGCACCAGTCCTAGATTCAGGAGAACCTGAGTTCAAATCTGGATCAGACACTTGATACTTATGAGCTGTGTGACCCTGGGCAAGTCACTCAATCCTCATTGCCCTGCAAAAAAAAAAAATTAATCCAAGCAGCATATTGGAAAAAGACTGACATTCTACGAAGTATTCTATATGCATAGCTCCCACTTCCACAAAAGAGGAGAGGCGCTGACTGAATGGTGGAGGGTAGAGACAGGAGTAATGTGTAACTACTAAGTCTGGAGAGGTTGGCTGCAGCAATATTGGAAAGGGTCTTAAATGCCAAAGAGTCTTTTTTTTTTATCCCAGAGATAGTAGAGAGCTACTGGATTTTTAAGAGAAGGGCAATGACATGGTCAGACCTGTGGATGGATTGGAAACAAAACAGGACAAGGGCAGAGACATGGATAAGGAAGCTTATGCAAAAGTACATGTGAGAAAAAATGAGACCTAGAGTTGTATGGTGGCTATGTGAGTTGAGATAGGGGGACAGATGAGTGCTGTCATAGAGGTGGAAATGGTAAGATTTCACAATTCATTGAGTTTACAAACCTGAGTGGTTAGAAGGATGGTGGTATCTTCAGTAGGAACAGGGAAGAGAGATGAGTTTTTTGGGAACATGAATGAGTTCTGTTGAGATCATGTTGAGTTTAAAATATCCATGGGATGTTCAGTCAGAAATGTCCAGTGAGGGGGCAGCTAGATGGCACAGTAGATAAAGCACTGGCCCTGGATTCAGGAGGACCTGAATTCAAATCCGACTTCAGTCATTTGACAATTACTAGCTGTGTGACCCCGGGCAAGTCATTTAACCCTCATTGCCCACTTAAAAAAATGTCCAGTGAGGGATCTGGAGCTCAGAAGGGAGATGAAGTCTGGATTTATTATTCTGGGACTCATCCTTATTGAGATGATTAATGAATTGATGGGAGCTGATGAAATTAGTTGGTCAGTCAGTAAATAGACCTTTATTAGGCAGCTACTATGTATCAGGCACTGTTCTAAATGCTGGGGATACAAAGAAAGGCAAAAGACAGTTCCTCTCTCAAGAAGCCTCCAACTATCCACAAATGAACTCAATACAGGATAAATTGGAGTTAATCAACAGAGAAAAGTCTTTAGCATTAAGAAGGATTAGAAAAGGGGCAGCTAGGTGGCGCAGTGGATAAAGTACCGGCCCTGGATTCAGGAGTACCTGAGTTCAAATCCGGCCTCAGACACTTGACACTTACTAGCTGTGTGACCCTGAGCAAGTCACTTAACCCTCATTGCCCTGAAAAAAAAAAAAGGATTAGAAAGGGGGCGGCTAGGTGGTGCAGTGGATAAAGCACCAGCCCTGGATTCAGGAGTAACTGAGTTCAAATCCGGCCTCAGACACTTGACACTTACTAGCTGTGTGACCCTGGGCAAGTCACTTAACCCCCACTGCCCTGCAAAAAAAAAAAAAAGAAGGATTAGAAAAAGCAAAAACAATCCCTATCTTCAAGAAGCTCATCAAGAGATAGAGTTTTATTTTTATCATGATTAGAGAGACAGCTTGGTACAATGGGAAAAGCCTGGGCTCTAGAATAGAGGACTTGGGTTCAAATCTTGCCTCTCGTGCTTTCCACTAGTCCAATGTTGGGCAAGCCACTTGACCATCTAGGCCTCAGCCTCTTCATTTGTAAAATAAAGGGTCTCCTCTGAGATTCCTTCCAGCTCTGACCCTATGACTGACACCAACATGATGCTCTAAAGTTTATAAAATATATTATTTCATTTGATCTTCAAAATTATGGTGTGGAACAGGTACCACAGGGACCATTATCATCCCCACATTTCACATATGGAAACTGGGACCCAGGAGGTTTAATGACTTGTCTGCAGTCTCGAAGAGAGTAAGCGATAGGGGAAAGGGTTGAAACAAGGTCTCACCTGCTTCCAAGTCCAGTGTCCTTTCTACAGGCCAGACTCATGTTCTGTAAAGAAAAGCTCTATTCCAAGCATCTAACCTACAAGGCGGATGTCTAGTCAGTGTGCCAGTGACAAGAAAGTGCTGAGTTTGTACAAGTTGACGAAAGACAAACAGAAGCCTCTCACATGATTTATAACCATTTCAGTCAACCACCTGGCACATGTGTTCAGAAGCCATAAATATTTTAACCTTTAAAGTTATTCCTGAAAGAGAGGGAAGGGATGGGCTGCTTGCAAATTATGGTGTTTAACTTTCATGGGGGCTCAGCTAGCTCAGAAGAGCTTCCTGTGTGGGGTGCTGGATAGGAGCCAGAGGCCATGGGTCCAAATAATGGCTCTGCTACTTACTACCTGTGTGACCTTAGACAAAACACTCAGCATCTCTGCACCCTTTCCCACCAAACCTTAGCCAGAGCTACTAATAAGTAGTTGCTTTTATCTTTTTAAGCTTCCCTTGCTTTTCCTGCCCCACCTTCTGGTGCCAGAACAATAAAAAAACAAGAATATGCCTAGATTTACATTGAACTACCCCATGACCACCCTCGGTAAGTGAGGAACGATTGAAATGAGCCATGTTCATGTTGTCGTGAGCAATAATTAGGAGGGTCAGGATGGGGGAGAAGAAAAGGGCTGAGTGATAATCATTGTCATTGATCCCCAATCAGCTGCCCATAAAATATGGAAAATAGGGTACTAATGTATCATAAGTCAGACTCTTACTATAATAACAGTGCAAAGAAATAAGAAGTATCAAAAGCATTGCTTTTCCTCTTTTCTATAACTAATATACCAAGAAGCCTCTGGATTGCCATCCCTTTATGCCCAAATAAGGCAACTTTGAAATATACAATGCTCTCTAATTAATTTACATGCACACAGTGATCTCCTATCCCCCACTTAAGGTCCCTAACCTTCCCTACCTCAGAAGAAATGGCAACCTGTTTACACTTGCACTGGCCTAGGTGAGCTTAAATTTGGATCTCAAAGCTCTATCTCTTCCACTTTGTGTTTCACTCCTCAGCATATACCATAGAGAAGAAATCCTGAGATATTCCTTTCCGACCTTAGTCATGTTGGTTTAAGAAGTTGAGAGTTACTTGTATTCCTCAGTGCCTGCTGCACTCTAGGAAGTGCCCTCTGCAACTATTTTTTTTTCTCCATATAAATATTTTATTATTTTCCAGTTACATTTAGAGATAATTTTCAACATTTGTTTTTATAAGATTTCTAGTTTCAAATTTTTCTCCCTCCCTCCCCTCCCTCTCCCTTCCCCAAGACAGCAAGTAATCTGATATAGGTTATGTATGTATAATCACATTAAACATATTTCTGCATTAGTCATGTAATGAGAGAAGAATCAGAACAAAAAGGAAAAACCTCAAAAAAGAAAAACAACAACAAAACCCAATAGAAATAGTATGGTTCAATCTGCATCTAGATGACACAGTTCTTTTTTCTGGATTTGGAGAATATTTTCCATCATGAGTCTTTTGGAACTATCTTGGACCATTGTATTGCTGAGAAGAATCGAGTCTATCACAGTTGATCAACACATAATGTTGTTGATACTGTGTACAATGTTCTCCTGGTTCTACTCATCTCACTCGTCATCAGTTCATGCAAGTCCTTCCAGGTTTCTCTGAAATCTGCTTTCTCATCCTTTCTTACAGCAAAATAGTATTCCATTATATTCATATACCACCACTTGTTCAGTCATTCCCCAGTTGATGGGCAACCCCTCAGTTTCCAATTCCTTGCCACCACAAAAAGACCTCTGCAACTATTATAATGCTTCCTGGAGATAAAAATCCAATGGTAAGAAGATGAGCCCAATTTTCCCTGGCTTGCCAGAAGACATCTGCACAGTAAAGTTGAGGAATGCTTAGGTAGCAGTCCCATAAATTCTTTCATTTTTTGATGTTTTAAGTATCAGTCTTCTGGGAAAGCATGACCGTAGTTATAATTTAAGGACTGCTATTTATTTATATCTTTGCCAAAGCATACTTTTGACTAGGGAAGGGGGATGGGAAGAGCATTTATATAGTTCTTACTATGTACCAGGCACTGTGCTAAGTACTTTACAAAGATTGTCTCATTTGATCCTCACAAAAACCTTTACAAGGTTGATGCTGTTATTCCCTATTTTTATAACTGAGGAAACTGAGGCACAAGTTAATTTACTTGCCTAGGGTCATATAGTTAGCAAGTGACTGAGGTTAGATTTAAACTCAGGTCTTTCTGACTCTAAGCCCAGCACTTTATCATCCATGCCACCTGTCTGCTCTTAAAAGTTCATGGTTGGGGGAGGCTAGGTGGTGCAGTGGATATAGCACCGACCCTGGATTCAGGAGCACCTGAGTTTAAATCCATCCTTAGACACTTGACACTTACTAGCAGTGTGAACCTGGGCCTTTCACTTAACCCTCATTGCTCTGAAAAAATAAAGTAGTATCTTGTTTAGGGGGCAGCTAGGTGGTGCGGTGGATAAAACATCAGCCCTAGATTCAGGAAGACCTGAGTTCAAATATGACCTCAAACACTTGACACTTACTAGTTATGTGACCCTGAGCAAGTCACTTAACCCTCATTGCCCTGCAAAAAAAAAAAGTTCATGTTTGGAAACCTATTTCTCAGGAGGGGTGGGGGGTAAAGGAGGAGAGAGAAGGCTTATTTGTACAAACCTTCAGACTTCTACTTGTCTAGGGTAGGGGTGATTTGAAGGAATCTAATACCATTACCCAGAGAGAGTATCCCTCAATAGCCTCTGATAACAAAGGGGAATTGGAAGTGGGATTTTTCCCCCCTTGGAATTCTAAGAACAAACTTTCCAAATGGAAAATAGGCAATTTAGCAGTCAAAAACTTGACTGAAAACATGATAGATTCACCAAAGGCAGCCTATGATCCTTAGAAATGACATCTTGACAAAATGGCATCTAACAGTTCATCAAAGTTAATCTTTCATCCAGTTAAGATCAAGAAGCTTCAACTCTGGGGCAGCTAGGTGGTGCAGTGGATAAAGCACCAGCCCTGGATTTAGGAGTACCTGAGTTCAAATCCGGCCTCAGACACTTGACACTTACTAGCTGTGTGACCCTGGGCAAGTCACTTAACCCCCATTGCCCACCCCCCAAAAAAGAAAACTTTAAATGGGGTTACAAAAAGTTGGAAAAGTCTGAAAATCACTGGATACCACCACCACCAGATACCACACAATCACTCTGAAAAGCTAAGTTCAAGGGAACTGTGTCTTAAAAGTGTCATTTTAAAATGTAAATGTCATAATTTAGTGAACTTAAATGTATGTGTAGAGGTCACTATTAAGAACATGGGAAACCTTGTGATTACTATCTTCAAGACTCCTTTTTTGATGCTGGAAATCATATTTGAAATACTTGATTCTATTAGTCCTTTCACTACAGTCTTGGGAAAGTGCCAATTAAATGATCCCTGAAGTGCGTTGGGAAACAATAAACAGTGTATACTTCCTTCCATCCAGGGTTATGTAGAAAGAGGGAAGAATGCTAGAGGTGTTGTTGTTGTTGTTATTGTTTGTTCTTTATTTTTGAAGACCGGTGACATCATGGAATGATGTCTTGACTTGCATGTGAATTGGATTTAAAAGAGGGATAGTTGGGGCAGCTAGGTGGCGCAGTGGATAAAGCACCGGCCCTGGATTCAGGAGGACCTGAGTTCAAATCCGACCTCAGACACTTGACACTAGCTGTGTGACCCTGGGCAAGTCACTTAACCCCCATTGCCCCACAAAAACAAACAAACAAAAAAAGTGAAATGTGGGCACAGGTGCTCCGAGTCCAGAATCAGTGCCTCTTAAAAGAGGGATAGTTGAACAAAATTGTCAGCCTCTCTCCCAGAGCCATCAAAGTACAGTGGCAGGACAAAAGTCAAGGCAACTGGTGATGGCCCCAGATGCAATGGATGACCTTGGTGTATTTGATGTCTGACCAAACTCTAAGTGCTCCACAGTGCCCGCTTCAGCCACCTTCATGGCCATTGGAACAAATTGTTCTCATCCACCCATTATACTGGGGGAAGTCTTCACAAGCTTGGAGTAAACATCCCCCTAACTCCCATCTTCCTAGATGGTTTTAGCAGGGTGTGGGCACTGCACATGCTACAGCTTCTTGGAGCCACAAGTGAGAGTTGGGTGATAGGTGGACCCTAAAGAGGAAGGAGTAGCCCTGAAAAGGACTTGACGAGCCCTCAGAGGAGAGGTGCTAGTGTTTCCTGAACACCCCACATGTCCCAGAATGCTAGAGCTAGAGTTCTAAGAACTTAGCCCCTGCTTCTATGTCCTGGGCAGATACTAAGATACTCAAATGAATCTCATTAGTTTGGATGTTCCTTCCATTGATGCAGATTGTGATCCGTTCATTCATGCCTGCCCGTCCTCTACAACTCTAATATTCCCATCAGTTCACCTCAATGGGTCCACACAAGGTCCTGAAGGTCTTGTATTTACCTGACATCAGGAGGGTACCACTCTGGCTGTCCATCTGTCACCACACAATCAGCTATTTCTTTTGTTAGGAAGAAATAAATAGCTGTTTTACACCTGATTTACATTGCATATTAAGTGTCTTTCTTATTTCCTTTTGAGGAATCCCTGGACATGAGTCAAACCTAAGCTTTAAGTGAGATTCTCTGGAGAACTAAGAGCCAGAGAGCCCCTGGCTCCCCTGGAACTGAACCTAGTCCATGTGTATGGGGGCAGAGTTAGGGAAGAGCCTAGGGAAGAGAAAGTGAAGGTCCAAGGCTCCTAGGCCTGAAAGTGGTCATGTAACATGTAAGCACAGTACAAAACAGAGCATGATTAACCAATAAGAGATACAAAGTACTATGAGTGTCACAAGTCTGGAAAGGCTCTTCAGATTGGGAAAGGGCATGGGAAGTTTGCATTCTGAGAGATTGCCTTTGAGTTTGGCCTTGAAAAATGCATAGCATTTCCACAGGCTGAGAAAAGAAGAAAACATCCCACATCTAGTCATATGAACAGAAGCATCAAGCTTGAAAGTACAGAACAAATTCCCAGAGAGCATCTAGTCCAGTTTCCTTGCTTTATAGATGAAGAAATTGGGGTATGGTCACACGTTGCCCAAGGTCACATAGGCATGTTATAGTTGCTGCTCTTTATTAACCTTGAAATTCTTTAATATATGCAAATGAGTACCAGTTCCATTTGAAAAGCCCCAATTCCTAGGATTTCTAAATGAAACAAAAAAGGCGATATTGGTTCACTGCTTCCATATCTTTAAGGTAAATAAATAACAGAGACTAAAAAGAAAGACTTTTAAGATTAATTGATAATTTATCACTGTTTTACATTTGGATTTTTATAAAAACTTACTTAGTCATTAGAGGCAGTTAGGTAGAACATTGGTTGGAGTGCTGGACCCGGAATCAGGAAGACCTGAGTTCAAAGTCAGCCTCAAATACTTACTAGCTGTATGACCCTAGACAAGTCACTAAACCTGTCTGCCTCAGTTTCCTCACCTGTAAAAGGGAATAATAATAGCACCCAACTCCTGGGAGGACAAAATGAGATAATATTTATAAAACGTCTTGTAAATCTTAAAGTGTTCTATTAATGTTGGCTATTATTAGCTAGCTAATATTATTCCCTCTCCAAACTTTAGTAGGTCACACGTAACAAGCCAGGCAAGACTCAGCGTTGAATCCCCTGGTATCAATATAAACACAGAGATTACCTGCCTGCACCCCCACACACGTACCTTATCCACTGGGGCTCTCTGTGAAGGGCTAGATGACCTCCATATGAGACTTTATGGGAGTTGGGAAATCCCCCTTTCTGCACTGGTTTATACAGCATAAAGAAGTATGGGACCTTGGGGTGGGGAAAAGGGCAGATGGAACTGTAGGAATTATGGTAAAATAACAGTGGTTGTTCATTCCTCAGTTACCCCTCCCCCTTTTTTGGTCTTTGATTATAGCCTCTTTTTGGGTCTGAATTTGAGGGTTGAGTCAATGCACAACCACAATGTTTTCCTTCACCTCTCTTTCCTTATGCAAAAATGTGAGGGTGGAAGATGGAAGGGGAAAGGGTCCTGCCTCCACTTCTTGAGGAGAAACAAGTTTACAATTTCTAAGACTCCCTGGGATCTGCGTTTTCTAGTGAATTGTGAGGTCAGAAGCCAGATATGACTAAGGGTACAAGTTCAAGGGCAGGTACTGAAGGAACAGTGTGTTTAAGAAGCAGACAGGCCAACAATGAGATCTAAGTCTAGACGATTGAATTCCTGAAATGTTTCACATTTTCCCTTTATTGTTCATCATTTCTCACTACCTACTCGTCTTGTAATAACCCTTTGGAGCCAAAAGCAACTCTGGCACAACCCGATTGTTTTCCAATCATACATCTCAGGACCTGCATGCAGCAGCCAAAGGGAATGATAGTAGTATAGCCATGTATGTAATACTTAATATGTATGTAGTACTTAAAAGTTTGCAAAGTACTTCATAGATATACCATTGCATTGGATCCCCACGATAACCCTGAAAGGTGGGTGCTCTTTTCATTTCACAGATGAAAGAACTGAAATGAAGTGTTTAAGTGCTTTGCCCGGGAACTTACAACTAGTAAATACCTATCACAATGTGCAGATACCGGCCCTGGATTCAGAAGGACCTGAGTTCAAATGTGGAAATCAGATCAGGGAAGAATTTTTTTTCTCTTATATGTTCTCCCTCTTACATCTTCCCCTCTTTCTATCATTCTCCCATTCTCTCTCTCTCTCTCTCTCTCTCTCTCTCTCTCTCTCTCTGTCTCTCTCTCTCTCTCTTTCTCTCTCTCTCTCTCTTTTTGTGAGGCAATGGGGGTTAAGTGACTTGCCCAGGGTCACACAGCTAGCAAGTGTCAAGTGTCTGAGGCCAGATTTGAACTCAGGTACTCCTAAATCCAGGGCTGGTGCTTTATCCACTACGCCACCTATCAGCCCCGATTCTCCCAATTCTCATGCCTTAAATTTAAAGTTCTCTAAATTCTGTCATGCAAAAAGACATCAAAAAATGAGTCACAGGACTACCAGTCATTGCCTGCGGACCCATGTGGACTCTTCACCTTCAGTGCTCTGTTGGAACTTTCATCCCATTGTACTCCATCAGCTCTCATAGCCAATGACAACTCCACCTTCTCAAAGAGGGTCAAAACCAGCTCATTTGAGAGCCTTTCCCAAGAGCATTTTTGTAACTATCTGACCTATTCACCCTGTACATATCCCTCGATGTTTCTGACATTCCCTCCTGCCTTCTTAAGTTCCTCTCTCTCTCTCTCTCTCTCTCTCTCTCCCATGCCCTTTCTAATCGTCCCTTTTAACTATTCAATTTCTATAGGTTCTTTCTCTTCAGCTAACAAGTCTGTCCAAAGAACCTAATAGTACCTGACACATAGCGGGTGCTCAGTCAATGCTTGGGTGAGGGAGGGAATTAATGAATGCCCAAGTTACAGTGATCCATGACTAACAGTCTGCCACATCACCTTTTCTCACCCCAGAGTTCCCAGAATGAGCTGCTTACTCTCTGTCCTACTTTGAAATTTCCATCAGTGAACTTATTCTTTCAGTCTCATTTCTATCTCTTTTGTTCCATATAGATGAGACTTTTTTTGTGGCAAGGCCAAAGAGTTCTTAATTTTCAGGAGAATCAAGACAGCAGTGTAGGGTGATTGAAGGACCACTGAACACCAAAAATGGGCCTGGATTTGAATTCTGGCATATGGGCTTACTAGCCTGAGAGGAAAATGACCCCTGCTCAATAATTTTCTGGAACTCAGCAGCAGCAATGTGACAAAGGCTCATTTATTTCTTTCTTGTGAGAAAGGGCACCCCAGTGTACAGCTGGTGGGTGCAAAGAATGGGGGCTCACAGGCCCTATTTTAACCCCTAGTCCCTAACACAAATGGACCCTCTTCTTTTTCATCACTAGCTGGATTACTCAAGGGTTACAATCTACATAGGAAAACTAGCTAACCACAACGCAGTATTCTTTTTTTAAAAAATTTTTTGGGGGGCTATGGGGGTTAAGTGACTTGCCTAGGGTCACACAGCTAGTAAGTGTCAAGTGTCTGAGGCAGGATTTGAACTCAGGTACTCCTGAATCCAGGGCTGGTGCTTTATCCACTGTGCCACCTAGCTGCCCCCCAGAACACAGTATTCTTAACCCTAATTTCCATAATTATTCTTTGGGTTCTTAAGCCAATGGGGGGGGGGTAACACAGAGACATTTCTTCAATCTTCCCTTATATGGACACAGCCCAGAAGAGGACCTTACTGAGACCAGCTCACAGCTACTTGAACCATGTGATCTGTTTGCTGGAGGGTAAGGAGGGTGTGATGTTTAAAAATCTAATGTGTGAGGGGCAGCTAGATGGTGCAGTGGATAGAGCACCGACCCTGGAGTCAGGAGTACCTGAGTTCAAATCCGGCCTCAGACACTTAACGCTTGCTAGCTGTGTGACCCTGGGCAAGTCACTTAACCCCAATTGCCTCACTAAAAAAAAAAAAAAAAAAACTAATGTGTGGTTACCTTACCTGCCCCACAGTGTGTGTGTGTGGGGGGAGAACTAGTTAAGTTTACTTATAAATTCAGTAACAGTTTAGTCTTTTAAGCATTTATTAAAGGATATTATGGGTTAGCAAAGAAAGAGAGAACGCCTAGCTATCCAAGAGACTGAATTCTCCTCAGTTCCACCAGAAGCCCCTCGAACTGGAAGAGGGGAGGTCCCCACACACAGCTCCAAGCTAATTGGCCAGTAGCATTCAAGTCCATTGATTGACATGACTTACAGCTATGGACTCCCAGAATGCCAGGATGATCTAAGAAAGGTCATCTCATGCTTTCTCAACAGGGGGTGGCGCCCTGGTTCTCACAACGGGGACTGAGACCTTTATCCTTATACAGGTCCTGAGGAATAGTGGTGACAGTTATATCCTTACTGAGAAGAGACCATTATCCATTTCCTCACATAGCCCAAATGCTGTCATTTGCCCCAGAATCTTTCCTCCCTGTTAAAAGGATATTAAGGGGGCAGTTAGGTAGTGCAGTGGATAAAGCACCGGCCCTGGATTCAGGAGAACCTGAGTTCAAATCCCACCTCAGACACTTGACACTTACTAGCTGTGTGACCCTGGGTAAGTCACTTAACCTTCATTGCCCTACAAAAACAAAACAAAACAAAAGGACATTAACACTTACATTCCTCAATGCAGAAGAGAGTGACTAAACCTGGGGGGAAGGGGAGGGGTGTGAAAACTGAGCTGGGGAGTAGGGGTAGGAAGGACCTAAAACCATTACCTGTAAGGAAGAGTTGAAGGAACTAAAAGTGTTTAAGCGCCAAAAGAGAAAAACTGGCAGGGCAATAAGGGCTGTCTTCAAATATTTTTTAAAGGGATTAAAACTATTTTTATAGAGGGCAAAAGTAAGAATAAGGAACTTGGTTCAATTTTTAAAAAAATAACTTTGCTGTAATTCGAGCTGTTTCCAAATGAAATGCGCTGAGTTGTGAGGTGCCAGGGTATCACTAATGAGTTGCCCTGTTCAAACAGAGAGTAGGTGACCATCTGGCAGCAATGTTACGACGTAAAAGGGATTCCTGAATAGGCTGGGAGGTTGGAACTAATGTCTGTCCAACACTAAAATTTGATTATCATATGAACTTATAACTCTTGGAGGGCTCCTACTTCAGGGTGGTCTGAAGGCCTTGGACTGTTGGAATGGATGCTTTCTCACCTCCTTATCAGCATTCAGCAGTTCAGGCCTTTCAGTTGTTAATAGGACTCATTGTCACCTAGTCTTCAGGCTGTTAACAGTTCCACTCCAAAGTAGGTCCTATTCTGCTGTGAATGAGTGTATGTGTTGGGGTGGGGGAGGAGGGGAGAGTTGGAAGAATTTGGGGAGGTGTTGTGACTAAAAACTGACTACAGAGACATGCAATATCCTCACCAATCCAAATTCTGTCTTCACAGAAAGTAGGCTGAAGTCTCCCTGGTCTCTGAACAAAAGTGTTTCTTATGTTGGTCACAGCTGCAGCCTGAGGAAATATATGAGTTGGGCTCTGAAGGCTCATGTGGGCACTCGAGGCTTCAGGGCCTTAACCAGCAAGACTGAACAGGGTTTTGCCCCAGGAGCCAATGCTTTATTCTCAAGGGTATACTTCCTTCTGGGGCTGGGTCATTTGCTTCTCATAGCAACCACCTTTCCTGCATCTTACTTCATATTTCTCCTCTGGCCTGTGCCAAATGTGGCCCAGCCACCCTGGGTCACCATCTTTGGGGTTTCTTTGCCCTGGTACTCCTTTCCCAAACCCATATGGGAGCAAGGGTTTCTCTCTGAGTATTGTCCAGAAGGTTGATCCACCTTTTCTTTTAATCCCTGCCATACTTCAAACATCTCCAACTGTTCTTTCCCCAGGGGAAAAACTTTCTGGTTATAACTTTGCCAGGGTTATAGCAACCACATATCCCTGATATTCCAGGACAGTACTAATGAACAGAAAAGAAAGTATTCGTTTAGGGGGCAGCTAGGTGGCACAGTGGATAAAGCACCAGCCCTGGATTCAGGAGGACCTGAGTTCAAAGGCATCCTCAGACACTTGACACTTACTAGCTGTGTGACCCTGGGCAAGTCACTTAAACCCCATTGCCCCGCAAATATATATATATATATATATATATATATATATATATGTTTAATAAAATGTTGCAAAAAAGAACACCATCCTTTATCAAAATACAAGTTCTGATTTCTGTATAACAAAGGACTGGCCACTGAAGGCTCAGTCTTAGAAATGTGCCAAGGAGATCCATATGGATGCTTGGTGAGTCTGCTTCTGGAAGTTTATGATGATATAGAATAGAGGGGCCCAACTCTCCCATTTAGAACATGCACAGGAATTCTGTTTCCTGTCCATTTACTATATAGTGAAGAAATGGCCTTTTCACTGGCTGCTGAACCAGGAGTACATGCAAAAGGCATTTGTGGTCAGTTTGATCTCTCAGTTTTTCCGGCTGAGTTAGAGTGAGGGGGATGAAGTGCTCTGTGTCCAGGTGGGAAGAGAAGACTTGGACCTTCATCCCTCCATCAAGGTTGCCACTATGTGTGTGGCCCATATAAATATGGCATAGCATGACTATTTTTCCGTCTATTCCTTCCTTGCTCCTAGGTGGTGCAGCACTAGAGAGAGAATAAAATACCCCATGACCTTGTGAGTTTTGGAAGGTTAGAAGAACCATGTACCACAATAAGCTCAAAATGGACATATGGGCAATATATTAAACATCACACCACCAAAAATAGACGATAGGTACTTTTCACAGCAATGGCTAGTGGAAAAATTCTAAGCCAGGTAAAGGGTAGAAATAAACATTTAAAAATAGATCTTTTCAGTTACGCAAAATTGAAAATCTATTGTATAAACAAAAACAATTCAACTAGAATAAGAAGGAAGCTATTGATTGGGAAAAAATCTTTACATCAAATATCTAAGGAAACTAACATAAATATATGAACAAGAGTTATCCCTCAATAGATAAAAATAATCAAAGAATATATACAGACAATTCTGGAAAAAATAATTACAAGCTATTAACAACCACATGAAAGATTATTCCAAATCACTAATAATAAGAGAAATTAGATTCAAAATAAATCTTAGGATTTACCTTACACTCAGTAAACTGACAAAGAATACTCAATCTTGAAGGGGCTGTAGAAAGACAGGAACCATATATAGTCAGTATTTATGAATTGGTCCAACCATTCTGGAAAGCAATTTGAAATTGTGCTAAAATATCAATCAGTGAATAAGCACTTAGTAAGTAGGCATTATGCTTAAATATCAGCGATACAAAGATAAGAAATCAAGTGATGCCTGTTTTTAATATACTTACATTCTTTCTACTAGGGAGACAACATGCACATATATAAGCATATAGAGAATAGATGCAAGGAACTTAAAAACAAGTTACACCTCACATCTATCAGAGTGGGAAATATAACAAGAAAGAAAAATATTGGATTTTGGAGGGGATGTAGGAAAACTGTGCTACTCCACTGTTGGTGGAGTTGTGAACTGATCCAACCATTATGGAGCGAAATTTGGAACTATGTTCAAAGGGCTATCAAACTGCATACCCTTTGATCTAGCAATGCCACTATTAGGTTTATTTCCTAAAGACATCCCCCAAAAGAGAAAAAGACCTATTTGTACAAAAATATTTATAGCAGCTCTTTTTTGTGGTGGCTAAGAATTGGAAATCAAAGGAATATCCATCACCTGAGGAGTGGCCAAACAAGCTGTGGTATATGATGGTGATGGAATATTATTGTGCTATAAGAAATGGCAAGCAGGCTGATTTCAGAAAAACCTGGAAAGACTTACATGAACTGATGTATAGTGAAATGAATAGAACCAGGAAAACATTGTGCACAGAGACAGCAATATTGCTTGATGAAAAACAGTAAATGACAACTATTTTCAGCAATACAATTATCCAAGACAGTCCCAAAGGACAAATGATAGTGCATACTATCCACTTCCAAAGAAAGAACTGATATTGATTGAACACAGACTGAAGCATGCTATTTTTCACTTTTTCGTTTTTTCTTTAATTCAAGGTTTTTTTATACAAAATGACTAATATGGTCATGTTTTCTATAACTGTACATATGTGACCTATTTCTGATTGCTTACCACCTCAGGGAAGGGGGAGAGGAGAAAGGGAAGGAGGGATATAATTTATAACTCAAAATTTTAAATAAAAATGTTTAATATTATTTTTAGAAACAAGTTACTTAGAAAGGATGATGGCAGTTGGGATTAGGAAAGTCTTCAGGAGGAAAATAGCATTTTAATTAAGAATCTAATAAAGTAACAAAAATCCCCAGGAAAATAATAAACACAATGATTATAATCATATAAATGTAAAGAGCAGAAAACCAAAACTTAATACTGTATACTTGTTATAACCAAATATGGACTTGGAAAAGAGATGAGAAAATGTGCTTCCTTTACCTTTTTCCCCCAGAGCTTGAAGAAGTTTGCATATATTGTCAGATTCAGTTTATCCACTGGTTAGTTTTGATTTGGTTGGTTAGTTTGATTCCCTTGAATTGACGAACAGCTCATTGGGAAAGGATATTTTCATAAATCAAAGTAAAATAAAAACAGTTGATATCAATAGCATATTTTAAGAAGTAAAAATTTCCTCATTTTTCTCGAAACCAAGACTGTTCCAGAATATCTGAAATGCTTGGATGTCTTACCATTGAGCCACTGTAGACCCTGGACAGTCTGGCCACTACCATCTGGAGTCTAGGCTTCAGCATACTTGCATATGCTATGCAACTTCTACACCCTTGTGCACAGGCACCTTTTACCTTACTTCCTTCGTACAAAATAAGTTATCCCCTGGTCCAGGGGTGATCCTAAAGCAGAGGGCCTTATAATCCTCAAGTTGCTAGCCATAAGACTGCCAACACTTTAAATCCAGACCTTTTTTCCAGGTCTTAGAAATGCTGCCAGCATGACTCTATTACTTCCAGAATTCTTGGTTCTCTCAAGTCCATGATTCCTCTCCAGATTATAAATGATCCTCCATGCTATTGGAAGCTTATGAAATGTCTCAACAAGTTTTCCTGCTGTCCCCAAAGCAGCAGATCCCTAGCAGAAAACATATGGCTTAGGAAGCTAAATGTGGCCTATGTGACCCTGGAAGTAGCCTGCTTCAGATTTTTGGGAAAGTATGTTTTTTAGCACATATAAACTGGTAGGCTTATTCATCTGAAATTTCTGGCTCTCTGGCTAAATTCTGAGTAATGTCTTAGGGTGCCTCACTATCTAAGGTTACATTCTTTTTTTTTTTTTTTTGGTGAGGCAATTGGGGTTAAGTGACTTGCCCAGGGTCACACAGCTAGTAAGTGTTAAGTGTCTGAGGCCGGATTTGAACTCAGGTACTCCTGACTCCAGGGCCGGTACTCTATCCACTGCACCATCTAGCTGCCCCAAGGAATGGCTTTTTCCAGGGAGTTGGTTGGCTCTGCCACCTTCAAGCTCTCTTTTTTTTTTTAGTGAGGCAATTGGGGTTAAGTGACTTGCCCAGGGTCACACAGCTAGTAAGTGTTAAGTGTCTGAGTCCAGATTTGAACTCAGGTACTCCTGACTCCAGGGCCGGTGCTCTATCCACTGCGCCATCTAGCTGCCCCTACATTCTTTTCCCTTAAATTTCTACAGCTAATGCTGACAGCTATCACCAGTAATGTCGACCTGAAGTCAAAAGACTGAGATGTGTATTGACTGAATGTTCTCCATGGTTCTTTAAAATATCTCAGTCAGTTAAAGAACAGAGATCTCATTAATCTGATCAGAATTGATCAATGACTAGCAATAATTCCGTAATTATGAATTTTTATGGATAAAGTTGGTTAAACTTTTTTCTTGGGTTGTTTTTGGTTTCCTACTGAAAATTTATAATTGTGAATAGCTAATGGACTTCACTTCATTGTGGTTATCAATAAAAAACAAAACAAAACAACTCATATGACCTAAACAAAGGGAATTCTGAACAGGTGGCCCACCATTAAAAGACATGGGCACCCCTGTAATATATACTTTCTCCTTCATGCTGCAAGCTACCATGGACTCAACAGTAAGAATTACTTTAATGGGTATAGACATAAGACCTCATGCTTGAATTTGTCTAGGTGAGAACCCGGAGGAAATCAGCAACAAAGTAGATTTTATTGCCTTTAATAGAAAATACTTGTTAGATGAGGTAGTTCAAAACATTTTAGACAAGTAAAGACAGGAATATCAGAGCTTATATAAAACTCTGGGGTTCAGCTTGATATACTGGAAACAACACAAGGATTTGAATTAAAAGAGACCTGGGTTCAAACCTTCCTGTGGTATTTACTAGTTGTATGATAAGTAACATACACAATCTGAACCGGGTCATCATCTCATACCTGAACTATTGCAATAGCCAGCTGGTGGGTCTGCCTGTCTCAAGTCTCTCCCCACTCCAGCCCAGCCTGCATTCTGCCACCAACCCAGTTTTCTAAAGTAAAAGTCCAATCATGTTATCCTCCTACTCAATAAACTCCAGTGACTCCCTGTTGTCTCCAGAATCAAATAAAGACATTCTGTTTGATATACTGGCTTCCTTTAAGTTTCATCTAAAATTCTATCATCTGGGGGCACCTAAGTGGCACAGTGGATAAAGCACTGGTCCTGGATTCAGGATGCCCTGAGTTCAAATCTGGCTTGAGGTACTTGACACTAGCTGTGTGACTTTGGGCAAGTCCCAGTGAATGAATGAAGAGATAGATAGATAGATAGATAGATAGATAGATAGATAGATAGATAAATGAAATTCTATCTTCTACAGGAAGCCTCCCCAGATCCCTCTTAATTCTTTGCCTTCCCTCTCTTAATTATTTCCTATTTATCTTCTATAAAGTTTGGTATGTTTATGTTTGTTGTTTGTTGTCTCCCCTATTAAATTGTAAGTTCCTTGAAGGAATTATCTTTTGCCTCTTTTTTTATCTCCAGTGCTCATTACAGTGCCTGGCACATAGTAGGTGCTTAATAAACATTGATTGATTAATTCCTTTCCTCAAAGGGTTGTTTACAATCCAAATGAGATAATGTATATAAAGTGATTAAAAGCAAACCTTTAAAAAGTCCATAAATATCAGTTATTATAACCTTAACCAGATTTCTAAGATTATTCTTTCTATATGATCATCTCAATAGGCAACATTAACCTCTCTCTCTCTGTGTCTCTCTGTCTCTGTCTCTGTCTCTCTCTATCACTCACTCTTGCTCTCGTTTTCTCCCTCCTTCTCTTCCTCTCCTTCCCTCCCTCTCTCTCTTACTTCTTTCTTTCCTTACTTCCTCCCCCCACCAAAAAAAAAAAAAAAGCCAAGAAACTGATTAGTGGCCTTCATTCATTAGAAGAGAACTCAAAGACTAGAACAGCAACACTGAAGTTCTCCTTTGCTTCATCCCCTGACAAAATCTAGTTTACTCTTTCAAAGGTCTTCTCTCCAAAGTAAGCCTTAGATACATCCTGGATTTCAGAAATATGGTTAAGGAATCATTAAAATCATAAAATCATAAAAATCATTAAAAATGGTGCCCATACCCCAAAATAGATATATTGAGTTCACTTTTCCCTTTTGCTTCCAGTTTGAGTAACCAGAGACAATAAAGCCAAGGAATATGCACAATGAAGGAGAGAAGAAGGGGAGGGGGGATGGGAGGGGAGGGGAGGAGAACAGAGGAACCACTACTGCTACCCCTTTTCCTTTAAGTAGCAGAAGCTGTGGTCCCAGACAGGACTATATAAGAGAAAACTCAAATTGAGAGCCCCAATATGTACACATACATATATAATTAAAATTAAGGATTTTATTTTTATTTTTCTCTTCTTAATAAACATTTATATCGGGGCAGCTAGGTGGCACAGTGGAGAGAGCACCGGCCCTGGAGTCAGGAGCACCTGAGTTCAAATTTGGCCTCAGACACTTAACACTTACTAGCTGTGTGACCCTGGGTAAGTCACTTAACCCCAATTGCCTAAAAAAAAAATAGACAAGCTTCAAAGTGACTTAGTAAAGGGGCTGTCCAGGTACCCCATTGGAGAATGTGAGTTCTCCAAAACCCCCAGATTCTGGTATTCCTCTAGAATTTCCTTTTAAGTCATAGAGAGTCATGTTCCACACAGGGGCACCATCTAATCTAATCTAGGGCTTTAACCACCATGGCCTCGCCCAGTCTGGTCAACATTATTATCAGGGCGGTGGTACACATCAATGCTCTCTGGAAGGAAAGCCTCTCTCACATCCCTGCCTATCAGAATGTGGCAATATGAGGGAGAGTTCAGGTAACCCTAGGTAAGAATTATTAAGTCACACTTGACTCCTTCCCAAGTGAAAGTGAGCTGGTCTCAGCCACAGGAATAGAAAGAGAAAAATGGAAATAATCCCATAACATTTTTTTTAAGGGAATGGATATCTTTTATTTGTGTAACAAAAATGGTAACATTGGAGTCATTGGGCAAGGGGCCCTTCCTTTGCCCAGGGCTCTTCTTCTTCTTCTCCTCCTCCTCTTCCTCTCACCCACAGCAAGTTATGATTGGGCCCCAAGCCAAGGAATTGGGGAATTGCAATTGGCTCAGCCAGAGATACAGGAGGCTACCACAGAGAAGGCCGCAGCTTAACAATGGTTCAAATAAAAGCAGAGTTTCCAAAATGTTCTCCAGGTTAGAGCAGAGAAAGGGGGTCAAATAAAGGTTTTCTCATGGTACTTTTTTACTGTGCCTTTCTGGCCATCAGCATTTCCCGAATGTTGTCTTCTGCATCCTTCACGCTGTGCTCCAGGTATGATTTTCTCTGTTCCAGTTCCTTAATTTTTTCTGCTGCTATCTTCTGTTTTTCTAACAGCTGGTTGTGAATTACTTCCTTGGACTGAAGAATAAACATTCTCCCTGCACCTTCATACATGTGAGTTTCATCTACCAAAGTCATAATCTCTGTGTCTGTAAGATGTGTATGCTTTTTCATTTTATTTAGCTGTTCAATCTGTATATCTGCAAGCTTCACCTTCTGCTGAGTATCAATAACTTTGGCTTGTAGTTCTGTGGAAAGCCTTCTTCAACTCCAGATCCACGGGGGCAGCCATCTTGGATCAAATTCTGCACCTCATAATCCCATAACATTTACCCTGGTCCTTGGATACCCCTTCTCCCACATTGACAAAGTCATCAACAGTTTTAGTGCCAGGCATGAAGACTTCCTTCAGCTTCCCATAGTCTACAATAATACGCCAGGCACCATCCACTTTCTTATTTTTTTTGGTGAGGCAATTGGGGTTAAGTGACTTGCCCAGGGACACACAGCTAGTGTTAAGTGTCTGAGGCCGGATTTGAACTCAGGTCCTCCTGACTCCAGGGCCGGTGCTCTATCCACTGTGCCACCTAGCCACCCCCAAGGGAGGCACACTCTTAAGAATTAGAATAATATAAACTAAGACCCATCAGAGCCCTCCAGAACATTGTCAGTTCTAATTGCCGACATCGAGGTAGGTCGAGGGATAAGACACTGAACTTGTAGTTGGGGAGATCTGAATTCATATCTTACCTGAGACACTTACTACCTGTGTGACCTGGAGCAAGTCACTTAACTTTTCTCAGCCTCAGATTTCACATCTATAAAATGGGGATAATAGTAGCGCCTGCCTTACAACGTTATTTTGAAGATCATAAGAGATAATATTTGTAAATGCTCTGCAAACCTTTTTCTTCTCCTCATCTTTTTTCATTTATTGTTGTTGTTAATGTTTCTGCTTACCTACTGCATGCTAGACCCTGACCTCCACTCCCTCCTTTGAACTAGGAGGATCTGGAACCCAACTGACTTTCTTGTTAGACCTTGTTAGACCTTTTAGACCAGTTACTGCCTTGGTTTCTTATATTGACCACAGCAACTTCTAATGTCTTCCCCTTTAGCAGAGACTGTATTTTTGTCATTCAGTCATGTCCAACTCTTTATGACATCATTTGGGGTTTTCTTGACAAAGATACTGGAGTGGTTTGCCATTTCCTTCTCCGGTTCAATTTTACAGAAGGAGGAAACTGAGGCAAACAAGGTTAAGTGACTTGCCCTGGAATTATTGATAAAAACCCAAACAGTATTCCCATCCTCTAGCCTAGTGCATAGCACACAGTAGGTGCTTAATAAATGCTTATGGATTGACTGCTGGTGACTCCTTTAACATCATATAATTAGTGGCAAGAGGATTACCAGCTGTGCAGTCTGGGTCCCCAGGAAGGGCAAAAATCTCATTAATAGGTAGCAAGACCTGGAAATCATACAATTTTAGGAATGAAAGAAATTATCTAATCCATGGGTCCCTAACCTTTTCTTTGTGTCATGGGCCCCCTTGGCAGTCTGGTGAAGCTTATAAACCCTGTCTTATAATCATGTTTTCAAGTTCATAAAATAAAATTCATAGGATTATATATAACTATGTAACTATATTTATTATATACATATTTATGTATATACATATATACTTAAAATAATAAACATTTTTATTTATAGTTTTGGGTTCTAATATTTATCCCTGGTTCCCTCCCTCCCCTCCCCCTTCCCTGAGGTGGTAAGCAATCAGATATAGGTTATTCATGTACAATTAGCATATTACCATACTAGTACATTACCATATTAGTCATTTTGACAACTAATTTTATTAAAAGTTTTCAAAATAGTTTTCAAAATATTTTTTTAAAGTCCATAAACCCCAGGTTAAGAATCCTTAATCTAGGGGGCAGCTAGGTAGTGCAGTGGATAGAGCACTGGCCCTGGATTCAGGAGGACCTGAGTTCAAATCCAGCCTTAGACACTTAACACTTACTAGCTGTGTGAGCCTGGGCAAGTCACTTAACCCTCATTGCCCTGCAAAAAAAGAAGAAGAAGAAGAAGAAGAAAATAATAAGAATCCTTAATTTAATTCAACTACCTCATTTTACAAATGTGGTGACAGAAGCTTAAAGAAACTAAGGGATTTCCTGAAATTATACCACTAGTTAGAAGAAGAGTTAGGACTAGAACCAGGTACTCCAACACTTTATGCTATTGTAACCTGAAGCTCAAATCCAATTTGCATAAGACTCTCCTCATTGGTGGAGACTGATTACTCAATGTTCCAGTAAGGGAAGGAGTTGGTGACAGCTTGAGAAAGGGGAGATCCTCATCTTCTGGCTTCCAACTTTGAGAAAGAAGATATTAAGTTCCAAGCTTTCTTCAGGTCCTCTGAGAAGAAGCCAATATGGACAAGAGCTAGCACCACCTCTGTGTCCCTAACCCCTGCTTACTACACTAGAAGTGTTAGGGGATTTCCTCTTGAGTGAAATCTGTACCTTTCTTGGTTGGCCTCCCAACAGAAGAGCTTATTCCCTCTGTGTATTGTCTGGTATAGTCTTCCATCTTCTAGGTGAGGCTGAGTTCAAATCTTAGCTGTGTGAGCACTTACTTGATCCCTATTTGCCTCTGGGAGAAAATAATGGGGTTTGGGACTCCCAGAGTCCCCGCTTGCTCAAGGGCCTAACCCAGAGAACCTTGCCTGACCTTTCTTAAGACTAGCCCAGAGTCAGAATTCCAAAGGAAATGCAGTTGGACCTTGGACTGTGGATAGAGACAATTAGAGATTAAAACCACACCTACCTGAAAGCCTTCCCCTCAGAGGATCTGTCCTCTGTACTCTGACCTCAGCAAGTACTGCCTCTAACCACCCTCAAGTCTAGTAAACCAATAGATTTGAATGATGCTAGCCAATTAGCTTTGAGCAGTGTGGAAGGGCCACCTGTCCTCCTGACCTCATCGAGCTTATGCTCCTGCAGTCTCTCTTGGTCCTGGAACACTGGAAGGAGCAGAGGTGCTTTCACTAGCTCTCTATCCTAGATAGGCCTTATGCTCTATCTTTACTAATATTTAATATGTTAAATATGTTAATTAAGAATTAAATATATTACTATTTAATATACCCCAAACTGGTGCTAATTTCTAAGTAACAATATATCAGCTAAGTTCCCTAACACTCCCATATAATTTTTTTTTTGTGAGGCAATTGGGGTTAAGTGACTTGTCCAGGGTCACACAGCTAGTAAATGTCAAGTGTCTGAGGCCGGATTTGAACTCAGGTCCTCCTGAATCCAGGGCTGGTGCTCTATCTACTGTGCCACCTAGCTGCCCCTCCCATATAATTTTATTTATTTATTTATTTATTTTTGCAGGGCAATGGGGGTTAAGCGACTTGCCCAGGGTCACATAGCTAGTAAGTGTCAAGTGTCTGAGGCCAGATTTGAACTCAGGTCCTCCTGAATCCAGGACCGGTGCTTTATCTACTGCACCACCTAGCTGCCCCCTCCCATATAATTTTAAACACCACACTTCAGTCTGTAAAATGGGGACACACTAGAGAAGGAAATGGTAAATAACTTTGCCAAGAAAAATTTGGACACCTAAAACACATGCCTAGAGCACACGTCTAGAACACACACCTAGAATGCATACCTTAGACACATGCCTAGAACATATGCCTAAACACACATCTAGAACACATGTCTAAAACACATTCCTAAAACATGTGTCTAGAACACACATCTAGAACACATGCCTAAAACACATGTCTAGAACACACAGAACAGCTTCCCTATATACTGCTCAAAAGCTCAGCTTGAACCCAGAAATTATTTCCCCTAGACTAACAATACTTGGTTGGGGGAGATATGATTTTAAGTTCTAGGAGAATGGTCAGCCTCTTACTTTAACTTCTTTCAACATCCCTCTTGGCAGGGATCAAAGTCTCACTTGGACAGATAAGGAACCAAGTCTTAATTTGCCCAGAGTCATACCTGAGTCTTCATGATTTCAAGCCCAGTGCTCTATCCATGCACCACCCAGATGCCCTTGAAATTTTCTCCAGACAGGAGCCTATTGCAATAGGCTCCTAATTGGCCTCCCGGCTTCAAGTCTCTTTCTTCTCTTTCTTCACAAAGCTGCCAAAGTGCAGGTCTGACTTAGCTGATCAGTAAATTCCACTGAAGCAAAAATATATTTAACTTTTTGGCATTTGACACATTTTACCTTTCTAGACTTTCTAGACACACACACACACACACACACACACATATAAAATATATATGTATACATATACATCTTCCTAGTAATATCTTCCTGTAATTCCAATAATTACAGACTATTCTTCAAATTGATATAATTTTCTATACAGTTTTGTGTCTTCCCCTCTTTCAGATACCTTAAAAATGAATTCCCCAATGTCCTATGAATGACTTTTAATGACTTTTCTCCTTTAGAATGTAAACTCTTTATGAGGAGGGATTGTTTTATTGATTGTATTTGTTTCCCTAGGGCCTAGCACAAAGCCTGGAACATAGTAGGTACTGTTTCATCTAGGAACACCTGTTCCTAGAAGAAACAAAGGGGTGAATGTGATGAAATAATGGGATTTAGCAGATACTCAAAGACCCACCTGGAGATTAATCTAGACTGATTGAATCAAGTGAGAGTGATTGACTGCTGATTAAGACTACTTCAAGTTCATTGGATTGTAATCACACCTGGCTAGTCCTTAAGAAGGTATTGTTCTCAGAAAATAGACTGTGAACTCAACTTGAGAACACCTTCAAAGGATTTGGATGACGCCAACCAATAACCTTGAAGCACTGTGTAAGGACCACCTCTGTTCCAGAACTATAAAAAAAGCTTCCACAGTCAGCTTAGAAGGAGTTCCTGATTAAAGCAGGCTCATGGAGGAGGACTTCAGGAAGAACCCAACCAGGCTGGAACTCTAGGCTAGGTAGGGCTTCTTTTTCATAACCTTCTGAACTCTTTGTAAATATCTGTATGCTTTAATAAATGTTTAATGCCCAAAGACTGGTACTGAAGCTTTTTAATTTTTGGTGACCACAATTAAGATTTTAAACATCACAGTACTTAATAAATTTTTTTATGTGAATTTAGTCTGATCTAGCTGGTCTCTCTGACTTCATCTTCCAGGATACTCTTCCTACTTCCTCATATAGATCTAGATGCCAGGTGACAAAATGGACCAAGAGTCAGGAAGACTCCTCTTCCTCAATCTAGCCTCAGACACTAGCTGTGTGACCCTGGGCAAGTCTAAGTGACCCTGTTTGCTTCACTTTCCTCATCTGGATAAGGAAACGGCAAAACATTCTAGTATCTTTGCCAAGAAAACCCCAAATGCAGTCACGATGAATTAGACATGACTGAAATGATTGAACAACATCTATCTATCTATCTATCTATCTATCTATCTATCTATCTATCTATCTTTCTGTCTGTTATGGGCCCAGAGCACCCCAGAAGTTCTCTGGGGTACATCAAGGAACCTTCTCCTTGAGAAACTAATCCAAAGGACAGACACACCTAAAGAGATAAGTGGAACCAGATCACAGCATCACAGTGGAGCTAGCTCCAGGACCCCCACCCTTCATTCTAGTCTCCCTTACCTCTGGGGAGATAAGATTAGGTATGGCTGCTGCCTTTGTGTCCTGAGGAGAGAGATGGCTTGAGAGATCTACAGCTACCCCTCACCCAACTCTTCTAGCCACCACCAGTGGGGGATGGTCCTCCCTCACTAAGAGAACTTTCCACAGTCAGATGGTCACCCCCATCAGTCCTCTATAAAAGTACCTGCCTGTCTCCTGCTTGAGGAGATTGGTATCTCAGAGTGATGCTCTGTGCCATGCCTTTCTCCCCATGAGAAGAAGTCCAATGATTTCTCTTTTGGTTTCCCTTCCCTTCCCCTGTCCTTGAATAAACTACTCTCTTATTCTAATTGCTTTTGTGTGCAAGAGGGTATAATTCCTTAAAGAGGAATTCCTAAGGACCCCAAACCCCTACCCCATTTCCCCCATGTCATATCTATCTATCTATCGTATATCTAGATGTATAAAAATTGCTGTTGGGGGGAAATAGTTGGTATGGAGGTCCTTAGGTATTCCTCTTTAAAGAATTAAAACCTCTCAAATACAATTCAATTAGAATTAAATAGTCTTTTATTTGGGTGCTACCAAGAGGGAAGTCAAATATTTCTCAAGGGGAGAAAATGGCTTAGAGACAACATGATTTATTTTTTTTTTAGTGAGGCAATTGGGGTTAAGTGACTTGCCCAGGGTCACACAGCTAGTAAGTGTTAAGTGTCTGAGGCCGGATTTGAACTCAGGTCCTCCTGAATCCAGGGCTGGTGCTCTATCCACTGCGCCACATGATTTTTTGAGGCACATTTCTCCACGACCAGAAGGGAGTCCAAAGGGGGGATGGATGGGGTGACCACCTGACTATGGAAAGTTCCCTTAGGAGTGGGGAAAGCTTGACTTCTATAGGCCCTTGGTGCTGATCAGGCAGCAGTCATGCCTAATGGACTTATCTGCCTTACTTCTTAGGTGTATCCATCAAAGGATTTAGCTTCTCAAGTTCATCAAGCTCATCAAAGTTTAGCTTCTCAAGGAGAGTAACCCAGTCCCATAACATTACTATAATATATAAGAATCTCTAGATATTTAGATCTATATGTATATACATATATCTGTACACATGTATGTTCTACATATATCTACGTGCACACACATGCACACACACACACCCCATCATATGTAGCAGAAAGAGCTGTTGTTGGTCCTTCATTCTCCAAGGGGACCATGACGTTGGGGTGATGTCATGACTTGCAGTGAATTGGATTTGTTAGGGAGGGCTATTGTATACCTCGTGGTCACCAACCTCACTCCTTCCTCCAGGACAATTGGGGTCCAGTGGCAAGATATATATCAGGATGGGGCAGCCAGGGTAGTGGATAAAGCACTGGATAAAGCACCTCCTGGATTCAGGAGGACCAATGTTCAAATCTGGCCTGAGATACTTGACACTTTCTAACTGTGTGACCCTGAGCAAGTCACTCAACTCTCATTGCCCCACAAAAAACAAACAAACAAACAAAAAGATATATATCAGGACACTAGAGATGGCCCTGAGATATTTAAGGCGAGTGGGGTTAAGTGATTTGCCCAGGGTCAAGCACCTAGTATCTGAGGTGAGATTTGAACTCAGGTCCTTCCAACTTCAAGGGCAGTGTGCTATCCAGGGTGCCACCCAGCTGCCTGGTGGAAAGAGCACCACTCTGGAGTCAGAGGATTTGGACTCATCTCCTGCCTCTGGTACTTGCAGCCTATTTAAAAACATTTGTTTAATTCCTGGTGGGTTAAAAATAAATTAAATGGGGGAGCTGAACTAGATACTAGAACTCTGAGGTTCCCTTCAGCTCTAGCTCTACAATCCTGTTAACTGAAGTCCTACACCACCTACATTTTCCCACAGCTACGTCCTTGAAGCTGAAAGGTGGCTTTTCTGATTCAGCTTTTTTTCATTTTGCCACACTGTATAAGTCTGTCTTTTTCTTTGAAGAGTTCTGATGGGGCTTTTACTGTTTCTTTCAACATTTAAAACCATAACATTCAATTTGCACAATTTAGGCTCATCTGTTGTCTAAAGACCCTTCCCATCCCCCACAGGCAATGCCCCCCCCCCCCCCCCCCCCCCCCGCAAAGATCTTCAGTGTACAAATACTGACTTAAAAGGGAGCTTACGCATCGCTTTTACAGAGAGAGCCACATGACCTTTGTTCAAGTTAATCCTCCCTTTGCAAGGCATAAGTCTTCTTTCTGCAGTACAAATGCCCCCAGCCAATCACATTCAGACCTTCCCTGGATACCTTTTGTGCTTTCATTTCTCTGTAGCCTTGGGATATAAGGGAGTCAAGTATTTGGGAGCCTGATAATTGCATGTTGTTTTGCTTAATGTCAGAGCTCTTGCTTATTCTCTTCCCTGGGCTCCTTCTCCTAACTATTTTGTCTTCCTCCCGTCTTCACACGCATACACACATATTTCAGGAGTAAAAACAAGGAATACGTTTTCCCTACGTCTCCTCCACCCCCTTTCCTAGCTTTCTTTTCCCCTTGAAGCAGCATTTACTGCAGCCAGCAGAGGCTTTTCTGATTGGAAGGAGTTTAGTCCTTGCCAGGACAGACAGGGAGTTAATACATTATGAAGCAGCCATCCGTGAAGTTCTTACTAAATCCTTCTTAAACCCTTTTCATATTTATAGCCCGAACCACTTCTTAGAGTAATAGATTCTGTAAATGCACTACCTGACTTATGAAGTAGCCTGGCAGTTTTGGAGTCAAAAGACCTGGTTCCGCCCAGGTTGTTACTTAGTGACTGTGTGATGTTGGCCAGGTAACTTCCATTTGCTAAACCTCAGTTTCCTCATTGCTGAAATGGGGATACAGATTCCTACCTATGTGAGGTTGAAATAAGGGCACTAGGGGCAGCTAGGTGGCGCAGTGGATAGAGCACCAGCCCTGGATTCAGGAGGACCTGAGTTCAAATCCAGCCTTAGACACTTGACACTTACTAGCTGTGTGACCCTGGGCAAGTCACTTAACCCCATTTGTCTCACCAAAAAAAAAAAAAAAAAGAAAAGAAATAAGGGCACTAATGTTGAAGTATATTTTAAATAGAAATTGATATACCCATATAAGGCATTATTCTTCGATTTGTGATAAATTTATTTCATTTAAATCAGTGATTTCTCAAAGAACCACTGCAGCAGGACTTGAGATTGGGGTTAGATGTGTCTTAGTAGAGCATAGATAGAGGTTAGATGCTATTCTTTTGGGGGGGGCCTTAATTCTGTTTCCTGATTTATAAGAATATGTACACCAGGTAGGAAATGAAACCTAGAACTTCCTCTTCCTCTCTGCCTTCCTCCTGTACATTGTGGGTACTTAATAAGTGCTTATTGTATTAAATTAAATTTATCATGTTCGGGTATCAATAGGACACCTATATACACAGGGCATTATCCTAGCAAGGAGTATAGATGGGATCAGGTGCCAAAAATACCAGTAGTGGTACTGTGGATAGAATGATGGACCTAGAGTCAAAAAGACATCCTCGTGAGTTCAAATCCAACGTCAGACACTTATTAGCTGTGTGATCTTGGGCAAGTCACTTAACTCTGCCTCAGTTTCCTCATCTGTAAAACTAGCTGGAGAAGGAAATGACAAACCACTCAAGCACTCTTGACAAGAAAACCCTGAATTGGGTCATGAAGAGATGGACATAACAACAAGAAAGGTACCAAAATGTGTGGTAGAGACAACAAGTACAGTGAGTAGTAGGGAAGCGTTCATATTCAAGCAGTTTTAATTCTACTACCCAATGTCTAAGGAGGGAAATGAACATCATAAATTACCCATTGAGTAATATGACAACAAAAAATAGTAACTTATGTTTATACAGAACTTTATGGCTCCAAAGAGCCTCTATCACCTCTTTTGATTATAACAACAACCCTGGGATATAGGTAGTACAAGAATTGTTATTCCCATTTTGCAGGTGGTGAAACTAAAGATCAGGAAAAGTCTCATGATTTGCCTAAAATCTTGCAAAGAAAAAATGGCAGGAGCAGGGCTTGATGAGGTCTTCCTGATCCTTAAAAAAGTGCTCTCCACTATACCATATATATTCTTCTTCTTCTTCTTCTTCTTCTTCTTCTTCTTCTTCTTCTTCTTCTTCTTCTTCTTTTTGTGGGGCAATGAGGGTTGTAACTTGACCAGAGTCATACAACTAGTAAATGTCAAGTGTCTCAGGCAACTATATATATATATATATATATATATATATATATATATATATATATATATATATATATATATATATATATTCTTTTTTCCCCATATATTCTTTCTTTCTTTCTTTCTTTTTTTTTTTTTTTTTGGTGAGGCAATTGGGGTTAAGTGACTTGCCCAGGGTCACACAGCTAGTAAGTGTCAAGTGACTGAGGTTGGATTAGAACTCGGTCCTCCTGAATCCAGGGCCGGTACTCTATCCACTGCGCCACCTAGCTGCCCCTCCATAAATATTCTTAAGAGGAAACAAATACTCTTTCTTTGCTTTTCTCTTCCTCATCTTTACCATGCCTTTCCTCCACATAGTGGCAAATGAGGATGGGAGTGTATAAGGCACAGGAAACAGGAAATATGAATGCTAGTGAAAGGATTGGCTGGGGAAAGGATTAGATTGGGGATTAAAACTTATAAAATGAACGCTGTGGTTCAGAAAATGCTTTCCTCCTAAGTTTCTCCTTTCATAAATGGATTGACTTGTCCTCTCAATGTCTTTAGATGTAGAAATACTTTTTCATATTTATTTATTAACCCATTTTTGATGCTTTCATTTCTGCATATGTCTCTCCCCCTGCTCTACTCAATGAGCCACTCCTTGTTTTAAAAGAAAGAGGGAAAAAGGAAATTCTTTATATTCAACTAACCCATCCTCTGAAAAGAAAGCAGGTAGGTCTCATTCCTCTATTTAGTTCAGAAAAACAAAACAAAACACCACACCACAATGTTTTTATTTAAGAGTTTTAGGAAGGTAATTCTATACCTTTAGGGAAAGGAAAATAGGCTTGGCTATTTTTAAACTTTTAAGTGCTTCTCTTGAGCTCAATTAATAAGTGATTTATACTTAGTACCACAAATGAAATACTGTGCAAAGAAAAAGCACTTAAGAATTTGTGAAGAAACATTTTAGAAAGAAAAATTATGCCTGGCTCTTGCATAGTCTTGTCTTCCTTAGGAATTCAAAGGGTGTTTAGGGAGACTATGTTCAGTTGTGTCTGACTTTTCATGTATGACCCCATTTTGGGATTTTCTTGGAAGACATACTGGTGTGGTTTCCCATCTCCTCCAGCTCATTTATATATGAGGAAACTGAGGCAAATATAGTTAAGTGACTTGTCCAGAGTCACACAGCTACTAAGTGAAGCTGAATTTGAACTCAGGTCTTTCTTACTCCAGGCTCAGCAATCTATTCACTGAACCTCCGAGTTGTCCTATGTTCAGGGGTCTCCTAAAACCATACTAAACTCAGATCCACCATGGCTATGGCAAATTTTTTTTCCATTCTACCAAATTTTTACTACCAGCACTCTTTACAGCTCAAGACCTATCAGCCTCACAAATAGACTCCTAGTCATCTCTTTCCTTGTGTTCTACTTCTCCCTTTCTCTCTCTCTCTCTCTTTTTTTTTTGGTGAGGCAATTGGGGTTAAGTGACTTGCCCAGGGTCACACAGCTAGTAAGTGTCAACGTTCTGAGGCCGGATTTGAACTCAGGTACTCCTGTCTCCAGGGCCAGTGCTCTATCCACTTCGCCACCTAGCTGCTCCTCCCTTTCTCTCTTTCACCTTGGGAACTGGGACTCTTCCCCATGAGCCACAGAGGGCCAGCACACCCAGGCTATAGAGGACAGAAGGTCTTTGGTAGAGAATTTAGATATTTTTCTGGTCTGCACCCATCTCCTTTGAGAAAAAAATCACAAAATCTCTAAATTCAAAGGGACCTCAGAGGTCATCTAGCCCAGCCAGTAACTGAATCCTCCCTGTAGCCTTCACAATGAGGGGGTGTCCAGTCACGGTTTGAAAACTTCTAGTCTCAGGTAACTTATTGATGCCTTCGGCTATTGGGAGGTTGTTTATTATAGAGAGAGCCAAAAGTGAGGCATAAAACAGGGAGCTATGTGCTTGCCCAAGGTGTTTGTCATTGTGATTGAGCAGATCCAGCACAGAATCCAAGGTGAAGAGGGATTCATTCCCTGGCCATGCGGAAGCCCTCTAAGTAAAGGGTTTTAAATCTGGAATCCATGGGGTCTGGAAATAGATTTCAGGGGATCAAATGCGGATGAGAAAACAAACTACATCTTTACTTCAATATAATTGGTTTTCTACCTCCCAGGGTTGCTGTGAGGATCAAATGAGATCATGCTAATAAAGCTTTGTAATATCTGTAAAGAGCCTGACGGACAGTAGGCATTTATTTAATAAATGCTTGTTTCCTTTCTTCTTTCTTTCATCGAGTCAAATCAATAAGCATTGTTACGTGCCTACTATGTGCCAGGCTCTGTAGTAAGCACTAGGGATACAAATAGCAACCAGGTACATACAAGCAGGCTTTATATGGGATAAATTAGAGATCATCTCAGAGGGAAAGCACTAGCATGAAAGAGGCACAGGACAGTTTCTTTTTTCTTTTTTTTTGCAGGGCAATGGGGGTTAAGTGACTTGCCCAGGGTCACACAGCTAGTAAGTGTCAAGTGTCTGAGGCCAGATTTGAACTCAGGTACTCCTGAATCCAGGGCCAGTGCTTTATCCACTGCTCCACCTAGCTGCCTCCACAGGACAGTTTCTTAAAGAAGATGGGGCTTTGGCTGAGATTTGAAGGAAGCCAGGGAAGCTGAGACAAGAATGAATTTCCAGGGATGGGTAACAGCCAATGAAAATGAATAGAGGGGCAGCTAGGTGGCGCAGTGGATAGAGCACCAGCCCTGGATTCAGGAGGACCTGAGTTCAAATCTGACCTCAGACACTTAACACTTACTGGCTGTGTGACCCTGGGCAAGTCACTTAACCCTCATTGCCCTGCCAAAACATACACACACACACACACATACACACACACAAGAAAATGAATAGAGCCCTTCATAATTCCATAGATTTTATTTCATGCATTTAATACCACTTTTGGGCAGCTAGGTGGCACAGTGGAGAGAGTGCTGGGCCTAGAATCAGAAAGCCTTGCCTTCCTGAGTTCAGCCAGATGCTGACTAGCTATATGACCCTGGAGAAGTTACTTAAACTTCTTTACCTCAGTTTCCTCATCTGTAAAAAAAAAAAAAAAGGCAAATCACTCTAGTAGCTTTTTCCAAGAAAACCCTAAATGGTGTCATGAAGAGCCAGACATGACTGGAAATGACTGACACAGGCATGAATAATATAATCCCATTCATAGACTTTGCCAGTCTACCAGGAGGGTTTAAGGAACACAACATGGTTAAGATTCCCTCCCCTGGGTGCTCCTTGATTGCATCAAGGCGCAGAATGCTACAGTCTCCTGAAACAGAGAGTTAGACCTGACTAGGAAAGAAAGAGGACAGACCACCTCAATGAAGAAGGCCTGCTGCCTAGATTACAACCGATGGAAGCTGTCCGTGTGTATATCTGAGACAGCTCAAAGGGACAGTGAGCTAGACCTGGAGTTGAACAATGGAGGTAGAACAGGTTGGACCACCCTTAGGAACAAAAAAATTTCCTAAGAAAACAAAGACTCATCTTTTTAATACCAATATTCTACCAGGGTGGCCATCTGGCAGTGAAACATGGGATACAACAGACTCCAAATAACTAAAAATAAATAACACACAGAGTAGAAGGGAGAGAGGCTCATGGTGGGTGTGAGTATCCAATGAAGAACCTCAAAGAAGAACCCCCATTTGGGTTTTCCTTGACAAAGATACTGGAGTGATTTGCCATTTCCTTCAGCTCATTTTATAAATGAGGAAACTGAGGCAAGCAGGGTTAGGTGACTTGCCCAAGGTCACACAGCTAGTAAGGATCTCAGGCCAGATTTAGCCTCAGGAAGATGGGTCTTCCTGGTTTCAGGCCTGGCGGTGGCACACCCTATCCCCTGAGCTACCTACCTGCCCTAGTCACTCTATTCTCAGTACAAATATGCCTATTTTCTTTCCTCTAATTCATTCAGCACCCTCCCACATTTGTTCATGCTGCTCCCCATGCCTGAAATGTCCTTCCTCTATTTCTCCAGATATTAAATTCCTATCCTTTTTTTAAAATCCAGTTCAAATATCTCCTCCTCCAAGAAGTCTTCTCAAATTTTCTACCCATTCCCCAATAAAGAATATAATAAGAAGGCTTTCTTAAAACTCACACAAAGCTGTGGTATACAATGGTGATGGAATATTATTATGCTATAAGAAATGACAAGCAGGATGATTTCAGAAAGGCCTGGAAAGACTTGTATGAACTGATGTATAGTGAAAAGAGCAGAAGCAAAAGAACATTGTGCACAGAGACAACAATATTGTTTTTTTTGTTTGCTTGTTAATTTTTTTTTTTTTGGTGAGGCAATTGGGGTTAAGTGACATACCCAGGGTCACACAGCTAGTAAGTGTTAAAGCACCTGAGGTAGGATTTGAACTCAGGTCCTCCTGACTCCAGGGCCGGTGCTCTATCCACTGTGCCACCTAGCTGCCCCCAGCAATATTGTTTGATGAAGAACTGTGAATGACAATCCCAAAGGACTAATGATGAAGCATACTATCCACCTCCAAAGGAAGAACTGATATTGATTGAGCACTTTTTCATTTTTTCTTTTATTAAAGTTTTCTTGTACAAAATTACCAATATGGCAATGTTTTACATAATTGCACATGCATAACCTATTTCTAATTGCTTACTGCCTCAGAGAGGGAGGAGGGGAGGGAGGGAAGGAGGGATAAAATTTGGAACGCAAAACTTTAAATGAAAATGTTTATTATTAAAACAAAAAAGAACTCATGCAGCTTTTGTTTTTGTTTTTTTAAAGGATCATAGGATTTTCAATTTAGAGCTTAGTGACCATTGAGTCCAACTTGCTCATTTCACAGATGAGCAAATTGAAGTCTAGAAAGACTAAATCATTTGCCCAGAGTCACTTAGGCACTATGTAACCAAGATGGGATTTGAACCCATGTCCTCTGCCTCCAAAGGCACTGCTCTTTCCACTGCATCAAGCTTAGTCTAATCTCTCTGATGCCTTTATACTGTATATTATTATTATCCCTCTACTAGACTGTATAAGGGTAAGAACATGAAGACTGGGATAGTGTCACTTCTAAACTTTTTTCCCTCCCCCCCCACACTAGCTACTGTTAATATGAATATATGGATCACCTGGATTTGATGGAGGTACCTTATTATCTGTGAGAAAAATATAGGCCCCCTCAAAAGCTGATTGAAGTTTTCTGGGGAATGTCTGGGAAGTAAGCTTACTAAAAGCTCCTTTCCTCCCCCTCCCCAGCAATTAGGATCACATGATATGAGAGAGAGAGAGAGAGAGAGACAGAGAGAGAGAGAGAGAGAGAGAGAGAGAGAGAGAGAGAGAGAGAGAGAGAGAGACAGAGAGAGACAGAGAGACAGAGAGACAGAGAGACAGAGAGAGACAGAGACAGAGAGACAGAGAGACAGAGAGAGACAGAGACAGAGAGACAGAGACAGAGACAGAGAGACAGAGAGAGACAGAGAGAGACAGAGAGAGACAGAGAGAAAGACAGAGAGACACCCCCCCCCCCCACCAAGGCTGGTCATGTGGGGGAGGAGTTTAGAGGGCTGCCCCTTTGACTATACAGCATTCCAATTGGCTAGCGTTTGTCTTTGTCGGCAGTGTCTGCACCTACATTTCTTCCCTCCTTCTGCCTCTAGTCTGTGGTTCCTTTCTCTCTCTGTGGTAATTCTTTTGTCATACTTATCCCCACCAGCTGCTCTGGGCACAAGACTCTCCACCCCCTTTCCTTCTATCTAGGTCCTCATATCCATCCTGCTCTCATTTATCCATTCTGACTGTTTCTCTCTTCACCCCCCCCTCCCCCAGACCCTCACCCCCTTCCCACCTACTACTTCCCTTCCACTGTGCCCTTTGGAAACTACCTTCAGCTGTGAACAAACTTCCCACAACCCCGAACAAATTTTTCTCATCTTCCCAACTTCCTCCAACCCCTTGCATTAACTAAAATCTAGCTCCCCTTGAAAACATTTTAGTCCCCATTACCTTCTCCCAGAAGAAACTCATCTTCTAAACTCCTTGCCCAAATGGGAAAGTACCCACCCTCCATGTGAACCTACCTCGTTAGCTCTTGGATGCTGTGGAGTACCTATTCCTAGTGCAATCTTCCTAGATGACCTGCTTCCTATGTTTTCTCCTCCCTCTAGACTCTGATGTAATCCTTGGCAACTTCAACATCCATACTGATGACTCACTGAACCCCTTCACCTCTGATTTCCTCAGCCTCTTGGCCCTGGTGATCTCCTTCCTCATTCGGTGGTTACATAGTTCCACCCCATACCTCATCATCACTTAGCATTGCTCCAACTCAGAGAACTCAAGAGTAGGAGTTTTCCGTTTCTAATCACTCTCCAATATCTTCTATCTCAGCTACTCCCTAATCTCCAAAAAAACCTGAGTTTCTGCCTTCATTGGAATCTATCTCCAAACTTTCACCTCCTCCCAATTCACCTGTTAGCCTCCTTCTTAATGCTTTGCCCAGCCTACCCCCCTAATTGCCTGTCAGTTCTGAACTTTTTTCATACCTAGTCAATAAGCTCCTTTCTGTGTCCACAAAGTTAGATTAGAGTAGATAAAGCCTTTAAGAGGTTACTATGTGGGGGCATCTAGATGGTGAAGTGGATAAAGCACTGGCCTTGGATTCAGGAAGGACCTGAGTTCACATCCAGCCTCAGACACTTGACACTTAACTAGCTGTGTGACCCTGGGCAAGTCACTTAACCCTCATTGCCCTGCAACAACAATAATAATAATAATAATAATAAAGAGGTTACTATGTGCCAGGAACCTATGCTAAAATCAGAATACAAATACAAGCAAAAAAGAAAGTCTCTGCCCTCAAGGAGCTTTATGTTCTAATGGAGGAAGACAACACATAAAAAGGAACTGAAGGTGGGGAGGGGATTGGGCCAATTGGAAAAATGAGACAGGTAAGACATGATCATGACAGTAGAGAATGAATAATGTGCAGTGGTAAGAATTAATGCATGGTTGTTTGAACCAGGGAAAAGTACCATAGAAGACCAATAACTGTTTTCAATCGAGGCTAATTATTAGGCTTTCATGAGAGCAATATTCAGTTATTGCAATTTATTTTTAATTATTAAGAAATGTAAGTTGATGATTTTAAACTGATACACATTGTTCTTTAACCCAAATGTAATGATGACTTTTTATATTGGGCTAGTGAAAAACACACACCCTACTTTGTGGTTTTTGTTTGTTTGTTTGTTTGTTTGAAAAAGTGAGTTGGAAAGAAATGTTCCTTCTTTGCTATTCAACCCCAAACTCATTTCCAAAATATTCAGAATCTTAACATCAAATGTAAATTTGCTTTGCAAGTAGATATTTGTATAATTAAAATGTTTTGATGATTGTTTCCATTTGGGAAGAGAAAAACCTATAGGTATAAGCAGTTTAAGAATGTTGTAAGGGGTAGCTAGGTGGCGCAGTGGATAAAGCACTGGCCCTGGAGTCAGGAGGACCTGAGTTCAAATCCAGCCTCAGACACTTGACACTTACTAGCTGTGTGACCCTGGGCAAGTCACTTAACTCCCATAGCCCTCCCCCCAAAAAAGAATGTTGTAAAATCATTCTTAGTTTAAAATCCATGTAAGTATCATCACCCCTACATATTTAATTTCATTTTAATAAATATATGATAAAAATCTTAAACCAGAATTAATATTTTTCAGTGTAGCAGTAGTTCATGTTTCTTATCTTGGATTTTTAAAACAAATAAAAATGAAAAGAGAGTAATTTATTCAGTATAAAGTTGCTTACACAAACACAAGATATCTTCATGTTTTGTGACAGCTCATTAAAGAATTGGTTTGAATGATATAGAGACATTTTAAAATTTCTCTTGTATTTATTTTGTAAATATTTTTCTGATCTTTCTTATTGGACTGGAGTTTTGAAAAGCACGACTGTGGATGTAAATGAGTATGAATGGGAATTTGTATATATGTGTGTGTATTTGTGTACATATATGTGTTCTATATACTTGAAAGCATCTTCTGAACACAATTATAGCAATAAGAAACACAGAATTGAGCCTTTAGTATTAATTTGCTTTAATTCCCCCCCCACCCTGGCAAATTTCCCCATGTCAGCAGCTATGTGTGATGTTTTTATCAATCAGCATTTATTCAACATTCCAAATTTTTGTATATAACTAGGCAGTTTCTGAGGTAACACCTGAAGAATAGATAATAAACTAATGATCTTTAATGCTGTGTGGTTCATTTTTAAAAGTTTTATAAATCCTCTTGATTAGATATCCTAACACTGAGTCAGTTGAATCAACTTAGAATTCTCAAGAAAGAAAGGAAATAGACTTTTTGTCTCTTAAAATCAGAGCCCTTAGTTTCAAAATATATCTTCCTCATGGCAAGGAAAAGGGCAATTAGCCATAAGTTACAAATTTATGTGGTTTTGTTTTTTTTTACCCCCAGAACCAACTAAGAGGAGTTAAATTTAATAAATAAATTCCTTGTTCACATGTTGCTGGCATTTAAATACTCCATTCTTTCCCTACATATTTTCTTTTCTTTTCTTTTCTTTTTTTTTTTTTTTGGCGGGGCAATAGGGGCTAAGTGACTTACCCAGGGTCACACAGCTAGTAAGTGTCAAGTGTCTGGGGCCAGATTTGAACTCAGGTACTCCTGAATCCAGGGCCGGTGCTTTATCTACTACGTCACCTAGCTGCCCCCTTCCCTACATATTTACAATGAAATACATCAAAATGTAAGGGGAAAAAAAGATTGAAGACCCTAAGTTTCTTTATGACAATATTTTCTAGATCTACCAAAGCACCAACAAGTACAAATTATAGAGTTGCTTGATGAAATTGGAAAGATATGGCTATAAAAAATGGGGAATGTGCAAAGGATAGAAAAACAAGTTGATGATAGGAGAAGCCTGTGTACATTAAATACAGCTATTGTACATGTTTTGTCCTGTCCATATAGCTCTACTACTCTCTACTACTACACTCGGCATAGAACTGTAAGTGGAATTTCTTGGCAAACAGAAGCAACAACTATCCATAGCCTATGAGAAAGAAGAGAAGTGCATACAGCAGCAGCACCAAAACAGTGGATTCTTGACATAGCATTTCTAGGTTTTGTGACTGAAACATAAGATTAGAAGCTGCCTATGCAGTGCAAGTTATATCCTGGGACCCAGAAAAGAACAGTATTAGAATGTATAATACATTTTTTTAAAATTTGAAGGTAATGTTTTATTTAGGCAGTTTAACTAAAAGCAACTTTATTTTTGTTAATTTGTGAATTAACAAAAAAAAATACAGCCTTTATTTTGAAGGCAAAGATTCCCTTATTTATGGCCCACAGACCTGCCCTTAGCCTTGTTTTGGAGAAGGGTACATGGGTACAACATTAAATACAGGTATTGTACATGATTTGTCCTATCCACATAGCACTATCGCCACTCAGCACAAAACTACAAGTTCTGTGTAAATATTTATAAAAATAACATTTATGAAAATAAAAAATTTAAAAATCATTGGAATCAAGCATATAATTTATTTGAAAGTAGGGTGATCCAACACCGTGTAAAAAAATAACATGCTCCAAGAGGAAAAAGTATCAAGGAGATAATTCCAGAAGAAAGGGGAGTTTTGACCTTGAAAAAACTAGACCTAGAGGACAAGTTAAATAAGGTTAGGTTGGGGCAGCTAGGTGGTGCAGCGGATAAAGCACTGGCCCTGGATTCAGGAGTACCTGAGTTCAAATACGGCCTCAGACACTTGACACTTACCAGCTGTGTGGCCCTGGGCAAGTCACTTAACCCCCAATGCCCTGCCAAAAAAATAAAAAATAAATAAGATTAGGTATTTCTGCATGACATGGAAGATAAGTATAGAGGTCTTCTACATAAAGACTTTAATGTTATAAGGAAGTAATTGGACAGAAGGATGGATAAATGGATAGAAGGATGGAAGGTAATGCTTTCTTTGTGCTAATGCTGGCCATACAAATAGAAAAGCAACATACATAGTCCCTGATCTCAAGAAACACTCAAGATGGGACAGCTAGGTGGCACAGTGGATAAAAAGCACCAGTCCTGGATTCAGGAGGACCTGAGTTCAAATGCGGCCTCAGACACTTGACACTTACTAGCTGTGTGACCCTGGGCAAGTCACTTAACCCTCATTGCCCCACAAAAAAAAAAAAGAAAAAAGAAAAAAAGAAAAGAAACACTCAAGTCTAATAGTGCAAACAACAGATAGAGGTTTCAAGTCAAGCTCTTAGAGTGTAGCACCAGGGCAGATGATAATGCATCTTAAGATCCATTCTCATTAATAGATCCATAACCATTTCTTGTGATCTCTTTCAGGAGGTGATTGGTGGATTCTTTCAATTTCTATTTTACCTTCTGCTTCTAGAATATCAGGGCAATTTTCCCTGACAATTTCTTGAAAGAAGATATCTAAATTCTTATTTTGGTCTTGGTTTTCAGGTAGTCCAATGATTTTCAAATTATCTCTACTGGATCTATTTTCCAGGTCAGCTGTTTTACCAAGGAGATATTTCATATTGCCTTCTATTTTTTTTTTATTCATTTCGATTTGCTTTACTGTGTCTTGGTTTCTCATAAAGTCACTAGCTTCCATTTGTTCAACCCTAATTCTTAGGCAATTATTTTCTTCTGAAAGCTTTTGTACCTCCTTTTCCATTAGACTTTTCAAGCTGTTGACTTTTTTCTCATAACTCTCCTGCATCACTCTCATTTTTCTTTCCATTCTTTCCTCCACCTCCCTAAATCTTCCTTCTACTTTCTCTTCAAAGTCCCTTTTGAGTGCTTCCATGGCCTGAGACCAATTCATGTTTTTCTTGGAAGCTTTGGACGTAGGGGTCCTGAGGTTGCTATCCTCTTCTGAGGGTGCACCTCAATCTTCCTTGTCACTAAAGAAACTTTCTATAGTTCTCAACTTTCTTTTCTTGCTCATCTTGCTGTCTTTTACTTGACTTTTAACTCCCTCTTACTGTGGGGCCCTACTTCCAAGCTACAATGTCCCAAGCTTCAGAGGGTTCCAGGTGTTTCAGTTTGAGTAGGGCAGGTTTTTCTCTCACCTGGCTTGTTCTCTGGTCCAAAGAGAACTGCAAACCAACTTGCTAATTAGCCACCAAGCAGAACTTTTTGTGCTGTGGTGGTTCTTAGCCAGGATGAGCCTCTGCCCCTCTCCTACCTGGGGCTACTGCTGCTCAGGATTTCTTCCTGGTTACCTGCTGGGGTGGGATAGCTGAATTCCTCCTTAGGTCCTGCAGACAGCCCTGTATTTTCCACCCCCCACCTATTCTTCAGCCCTCTCACCAGACTGTAAGCTTAGTTCCAGAAGATGCTAGTGCTGCAGCTGATTTGGTGGCTTGAGGGTAAGTTTCTGTGATGCAGCCTGCCTAGGGACTGTGTCAGTGCAATCATGGGGTTGGACTCTACTAACAGCCCAGCATGGCCCCCTCAAAGCTGTATTTGGCTGGAAAATAATCTCGGCCCATCTTTTTGTGGGTTTTGCTGGCTCCAGGGGTTGTTTTATGGCTATTTTGGGGGTAATTGTGTCAGGAGCTCTGTGTGTGTTTAATGTCTTTCCTCTACCATTTTGGCTCCACCTCTGGAAGTCCTCCATAACCATTTCTTTTTTTTCTTATTCTCTTTTTTTTTTTTTTTTTGCGGGGCAATTAGGGTTAAGTGACTTGCCCAGGGTCACAAAGCTAGTGTCAAGTGTCTGAGGCTGGACTTGAACTCAGGTCCTCCTGAATCCAGGGCCAGTGCTTTATCCACTGCACCACCTACCTGCCCCCATAACCATTTCTAATACTGAACCATTTGGCACTACCAAAGACTTCAGTGGTGAAAATTTTTCTGGGTCTTCAGAAATTAGCTGCTGAGGCAGGATGGGGGACTGTAGCACCTGCAGAAGCAGTGCCAGCTCTGGTCTCCACAAAGATGTCTACCTTTCACAAAGATTAAAGCTCACCTGCTTGTCTGGAGGCCACCACTGCTTCCATCACTGCCATCAGGAGTCTGAAAGAAGGTGATGTTCAAGGTGGTTATAGTAGTACATTCAGCCCTTCTGTCTCTTCCTTAGGACATATTGCTACTTTTGAGGAGGGTTGTTTCCCTAGAGGTCAATAATATTTATTTTTAGAGTTTACAAAGGATTTTCCTGGCAACAATCCTTTCTAATACTACCAAGACACCATAAACACACAGCGTGTTTATGGAATTTTCAGGTTATGCAATAAATACTCATAGATTCAGTCATCAATCTTTTGACCCTGAGTGTCACTAGCTCATAGCTAAGGCAAAGTAAAAGAGAAACTGAAATGTCTTGTTATAAAATTTTTTTTCTTGCTTTTTTGTGTAACATTGGTAATAGGGATATATGGTTTGCATGACTCACATGCATAATTTATATTTCTTGCCTTCTCAATGGGTGGGAGAGGGGCTGGAAGGAGGGAGAGAATTTGAAACTCAAAATTTTTGAAGATGAATGCAAAAATTAATTTTAAAAAGAAAAGAAGTGGTGCTTATAATGAAGCCTATGGGAGGACCACCAACAGTTGCCTAAGTTGTCTCTCTAAATTAGAAAATAGATAGGCCTGATGGTCCTGTTGTGATACTGTGTGGGGTAGAATACAAGAACTAGCTTTACAATTTTTTTTTTGAAATGTTAGTTTTATGCTGCCTTGACTAAATCTAATGAGATAGCCATGTGGGTAGAAACAGTAAAACCAGGGGCAGCTAGATGGCATAGTGGATAGAGCACCAGCTCTGGAGTCAGGAGGACCTGAGTTCAAATCTGACCTCTGACACTTACCACTTACTAGCTGTGTGACCCTAGGCAAGTCACTTAACCCTAATTGCTTCACCAAAAAAAGAAGGAAAGAAACAGTATAACTTTTAGTTTGATATTTACTAACCTAGGATCAAGTGATTGTGTATTATTTTTCTCTGACAAAAACAATATTGTACAAGTGTGACTAAATAAGCCATTTACATTTTCTATACTTTCTAATATAACTCCCAAGCCACCATGTTGGTTTACAATATATAGTTGTAAGGTATAGCTCTTTGCATATTTAAGTTTGATGTTGGTCCTTTGGAAGAAATGCTGAACTTGATCATGAGACTTGAGTTTGAATCCTAGCTATTCTATTTCATCTGTGTTGTTCAACCTCATTGAGCCTCATTATGATCTCTTAAGATCTTCCATACCTAGATATATGATCATATGTGTGGACTACTGTTTTATTTATTATTATTTATTATTGGCTACTCTGACTACAACTATCTCACTTCATCTCTAACAAAAGAAAAAGCTACCTTGTATTGACATGTCAACAGTCTCCCTTGAGGACTCTGTAATTAAATAATTCTATAGGTAGCAAATTTCTTGCCTACATAGACCCTGACAACCTTATATACTTAAGGTCATGGGATTTATAGTCCATATAAAATAATTTCAGAATTTTAATAAAATTTTTATAAAATCATTTCAGAATATCCTGGGACACTGAGAGGTCAAGTCACTCAGGTCCCACATTTCCAAGTTTGAATTATCTTAAATTTCTTATGGGCATTGACCATGTATTTAATCCCAGTCAGACTGGGATTCATACAGACATATATTTTAAACATGATGGGGCAACTAGGTGGCACAGTGGATAAAGCACTGGTTGTCCTTAGAGAGGTGTATATAGTATTATAAATATACTATATAATATATAGTATAGACATTTACTATATTTATATATTTACATTTATTATATTTATGAATATATAAATATATATGTACCACTAAATATCTAAATTATATTATATATTATATTACTAATATATTAATTATTTGCATGCCATTACATTTTATTTATATATTAATTATATTAATATGTTATGTTAAGTATATTAACAATGAGTTTATTAATATGCTATGTGCATCATTAAAACTTTTTTAAAAACTACCCTCTAATCAATAAATATTTATTCAGTGTGTGCCATGATAGATACTAGTGCTAGTGCTAGAAATATGTGCCATGATAGATACTAGTGCTAGTGCTAGCCAGTGCTAGATACTAGAAATATAAAAACAAATAATGAACAGTTCTTGCCCCAGAGACACATTTTATCCAGGGAAACATCATCTATCTTTCCATCTATATCCAACCTTGTGGAGAAGGTTGTATTTGAACTGAGTCTTGAAGGAGGTCAGGGAAGCCAGGAGGCATACATGAGTAGGGAGAGCATTGCAGACATAGGAAACAGCCAGTGCAAAGGCATGGCAGTGAGAGATGCAGTATGATATATAAGGAACAGCAAGAAGGAAGCTATACACTGTGTAGAGTACATGGAGATTGAAAAGGTTGGAAGGGATCAGGTTGTGAAGAGCCTTAAATATGAAACAAAGGACTTCATCATCCCTCCATCCCTCCATCCATCCATCCCTCCATCCCTCCATCCATCCATCCATCCATCCATCCATCCATCCATCCATCCCTCCATTCCTTTCTCCCCTTCCTTCTCCTCCCTCCCATTACCCTCCGTTTCCATCCCAATATCATCCCTACCCTTTTCAACCCAAAGTCATCCCCTCCTCTCCCAATATCACCCCAGTGTCACCTGGATGTCACCCCATATCACCAAGGTCACAATCCTTTCCCTCCCTAAGGTCACCCCAAGGTCAAATAGGATGGTGATTGTGTGCATCTTTTCATAGATAGGTGCTTGAGTAAGGTTTGTTTCATCATAGTTTTATTTCATAATAGCATATTCAACTGGAATTGGTTTTATGACTAGCAGGTGTTTCTGTTAAAGCATTTTGATGTCATTTTCAACATTTTACAACCCTGAATATTATTTTGTTTCATTGCCAGGATGACCAGCTTCCATAGCATTCACCTCCTCTTTAAATGTTGTCCTGTTACTATGATGGTATTTTGAGGCAAACTGTATTTTCATCCCAAGTGTTACTTCTCTCAGAGCCCACCTTAATGAGGTATCTTCCATCTTTCTGTAGTGGGTATCTCCTCAAATGGAGGTTGGAGAAGGAACTCACTAGTCCAAGGAGAAGGTGTAGAAGTGGAAAAACAGTCCAGAGACATAGGAGTTAGGGATTAGAAGTGTAATTTACAAGGATAAACAGATGTCATAGTTAAAGTCCATTCCATTCTTATCCCTTTGAAACCTAATCAGGAGAAAGGGAACATGCCCAACCTTCTGAATCAGAATCAACAGGAGAAAGCACACAAAGAAAGACTTCTTTTTCTTGTTAAAATGGCAATACCGGGGCAGCTAGGTGGTGCAGTGGATAGAGCACCAGCCCTGGAGTCAGGAGGACCTGAGTTCAAATCCGGCCTCAGACACTTAACACTTACTGGCTGTGTGACCCTGGGCAAGTCACTTAACCCCAATTGCCTCACACCAAAAAAATTAAAAAATGGCAATATCTCCAGAAGGCAGACAAGAAGCTTGCTCTGATATTTAACAGATAATCTATCTTCCTTATTCCTAGCCTCCAGGTATTGAAATATTTTGGTTCCCTGAGAGTTTTGAGTGAATATTTTGTTTGTACAATTTTTAAAAATCATTGCTATAGGGGCAGCTAGGTGGCGCAGTGGATAGAGCACCAGCCCTGGAGTCAGGAGTACCTGAGTTCAAATCCGGCCTCAGACACTAAACACTTACTAGCTGTGTGACCCTGGGCAAGTCACTTAACCCCAATTGCCTCACTAAAAAAAAAAATCATTGCTCTAGGTAGCAACATAATAATGTCTTTTCTTTTTTTAAACAGGACAATGAGGGTTAAGTGACTTACCCAGAGTCACACAGCTAGTAAGTGTCAAGTGTCTGAGGTCAAATTTGAACTCAGGTCCTCCTGAATCCAGGGCCAGTGCCTTTTCCACTGCTCTACCTAGCTGCCCAGTGCCACTTAGCTGCCCAGAATCTTTGAAATAAAAGCAAAACTCTTCCACTCAGAAGTTTCCATTGTTATACTAGATGGACCTTCACCTCTCTAGTAAACTAATGCTAATGGATTTGTTAGTTGGCTAGGTAGTTGTAAGTTTTCCCAAGCTGCTGGCAACTTGGTGAAATTGCATATGTTTCCACAAAGTCCTCAAAGAGTGATTCCAATGGCAAGAAATTCAGGAATCATGACAGGTGGTGAGGGAGATATATTTGAGGCAAAGAGGCTTTTGTCCATGGGGCCAGCTGGAGAAGTTTGATAGGACTATATAGGGGTTTTTCCTCTGTCTCACCCTCCAGTAGCACTTTCAATGTAAGTGACAAAGCAACCTGAATATCCTTTATGCAAGTCTGCCCAGGAGCAGGGCAGCCAATGGGGTTGCTGGGATCATATTGCCCAGGTATGAGGATATAAGCAAGACAATCTTTTGGAACTGTGAGGGAATGAGAAGAAAGCTAGTCAGGGCAAGTATAATGGATCTTTAATAAACTTCCTTTGAAAATTCACTTGGTACTCAAGTGGGCCCCATAGTGAACAAAGACAGCTATTTCTTTCTTAGAGGTAAAAGTCTTGAGTTTGAAATGTAAGCTACCAATGCTTCCCTGCACTTCTGTCCCAGGAATGAAGAATTCTCAAAGTGTGTAAGACTTTACCCTTGTGAGAGCAAACTACCTAAGTAAATAGGTAGTTAAGGCTGGGTTCTGACTTGAGAGCTGTTGATATTGATGAGTTAGTATAGAGCTAAACTTTGTTCAAGAATCTGATGTTGACTCTTTAGACCCTTTAAACCACTCCTGTTGCCTGAAGCCTGAATTTATTGCAACATACATCGACTTTGGCAAAAGTCTCTAGTAGGCTGCTATTGTTGTGCTAAAATCAATTGCCCAAAGATAACTTCCTTCTCCCATCCACCCAGTCCCCTACACCAGGACTTCTTAAACTTTTCCACTGGACACCTTTTCAGCCTAGAAATTTTTATGCAAGCCCAGGTATATAAGTATGTAAAATAGATATACATAACCTTTTACTATTGCCAAATTTTTCCACAACCCCCACATTCAATTACGCAACCTCATATGGGGTCTTGACCCACAGTTTAAGAAGCATTGCCCTCTACTAACTATCCTGGTTCCTTAAAGACCTCTGAGTTTAAAGCACCAGATCTTTTGCAGTCCTCAGTTAAAATGCCAATAGCCTACATTAAAGCCATTAACAACCAATTGACACCTAATCAGGAACTAGGATGAGCTTCCTAGGTCTTTAGGGAGTTGAGGTCTTATCTGTGAAGAAATGGGACACAGAGTGGATAAAGGGCTTGTCAGGTAATCTAACTGATGATAAGAGAGATCAAGCTCAAATAAGCCTGCCAGTTGTTCAATTTTGCATGTGAACATTTACACCTCAGAAATCTGAAAATGCTACAAATCCTGGCTTGATTTATCACTTCATTGGTTGTCTAGACATAAGAAAATAATGGATAAAATGTTAATAATGCAAATTAAACATAAAAGTGTGATCTGCATAAAACATATGTATGTTTTCTCCCAGAAGTGGATCCCTTCTCCCTTCTCCCTCCACCCCACCATGGAGAGCTGGCTGTTCAACATTTAGTATCATACTGTTGGATATAAATCAAGTAAGTGTTTATGGTGGAGACAAGGAAAATCTAGAAGATAGGGGGAAAAGAGTAAAATTTTTGCAGTACAATATATGTGGAGAGGGTTAGGGGTAAATAATGAGCCAGTAGGAGATAACATGAAATCATTGGAAGGATAGGGCATGGAAGGGAAGTGGGTAAGGCACTGAGAGGAAGTAGGTAGGACACTGAAGGCCTTCCCAATGACCCTGGAGGTCATTGCTGCTAAAGTATGTAGCAGGAAGCTGTTTATTAAAAAACACAGAGAGACAAGAAAAGTATTTAAGAATATAATTATGTTTATATAACAGTGCTTAAGCCAAAACCTTTTTTTTAAACTTTACCAAATTCTCCAATAAAATGCAGTGAATTTTAGGTGGAAGGCAACAGCAATATAACAAAATGGGCATTATATAATTCAAGGTCAAGGACAAAGGTTATGTTCTTATTCCTCCTGATGTGCTCTGGGAGACCTTTAGAGTCACTGGGAATGTGTTTGTTTTAAATCTCATCTTATGGTCCTACATTCCTCAGTCTTCCCAGTGATCTAGCAGTGACTTCTCTCTTGCTGCTTCATGTGTCACCACTTGTGATCATTTTACCTGAAACTTGCAATTATGGTCAGAGTTTAAAATGGGAAGCTCTGTGTAACCTGAGTCAAAAGGAAGGTATTTGCCCTCTTTTTAAAAAAAATATATATTTGGGGGCAGCTAGTTGGCACAGTGGATAAAGCACTGGCCCTGGATTCAGGAGGACCTGAGTTCAAATCTGACCTCAGACACTTGACACTTACTAGCTGTGTGACCCTGGGCAAGTCACTTAACCCTCATTGTCCCACAAAAAAGCCCCTCCCCCAAAACAAACATATTTTAGGGACCTTCTTTGGTGATCACTTTTTTCTAAGAGAGGGTGGTATGGCCTAGTAGATGGAGAGCTGGCTTCCTGGAAGGAAGATCCAAGATTAAGGCTTGTCTGTAAAATGTACTGGCTACCTTACCCCAGAGGATTCACTTAACCTCTCTCAGACTAGAACTTGTCAATCCGTGCCCATGTTCATTGGCAGAGGGAGTTTTCCCATTGGGAGCTCCCAATAACAATGAAATTACAGATCCATTGTCCATCTTTTTCCTTTAGCATCTCTCTCCCTCCCCACCCCAACCCCTGGGGGTGGGGTGGAGGGACAAAAACAGCATTTCTAAAGCACACTGATGTTAGGCACTTGGCAAACATTCAAATCAAGTGAAGTCAGCAAACATTTACTAAGCTCAGCCCTGAATATCTAACTGCATTCTGGACATCACCTGGAGGTCGTATTCACATTTCAAACTCAACATGTACAAAATGTCTTTAAACTCCTATCCCTCCTCCAAACTTCCCCCTTTCTGTTGAGGGTCCCTAAACATTACCAGGTCATCTTCTCACCAAGTGGAATAGCAGGTACCCTCTACTCTTCATCCCTTGTCTTTCCTGCTCATGAGTTACACACAATCAACCCTGTCATTGATCCTAGAAAGGGTATGTCAGCCTACTCCCCTCTTGCCCCATTTACCATCCCTGGGACCTTCCAAGACAGAATGTTCCTTCCTTTTCCAGCACTCAATCACATGCTTCCACTCTTCCAATTAGATTGAGGGGAGGGGAAATGCTCACTTTCGTACTTGTATCCCCAGCAATTAACGTGATGCTTGGCATTTAGTAAGCTCTTTTTTTTTGTGGGGCAATGAGGGTTAAGTGACTTGCCCAGGGTCACACAGCTAGTAAGTGTCAAGTGTCTGAGGTCAAATTTGAACTCAGGTCCTCCTGAATCCAAGGGCCAGTGCTTTCTCCACTGAGCAGCCTAGCTACCCCCTCTTAGTAAGCTCTTAACAAATATTTTTACATTCATTCATCCATCCTTTACTCTTCCTTCTCTTTTACCCTGCCCCCACATTGGCTCAGTTGTCAACTCTTGTCATCTTGCACCTAGCCCGATCACACAGTCACTATCCTAGCCCCTAGACCTTGTTTCTTCTCTAGTGAAGTCCCAAATGGTGGCCTCTTCTACTATCTCCCCTTCTCCAATCTATCCTCCACATGGCTACTAAACAAATATACCTAAAACAGGTCTATGTCACTCCTCTGTTCAGTAATGTTAGTGATTTTCTATTACTTCCAGGATAAAATGCCTGACACTTAAATTCCTCCATGGTCTGGATTTCCCATCCCTTTCTGGACTCATTTCATGTTCTTTCTTTTCCTGCAACTCTATTTTCAGCCAGTCTGACCCATTTGCTACTTTCTTTTTTTTTTTTCTTTTTTTTTTTTTTTGCAGGGCAATGGGGGTTAAGTGACTTGCCCAGGGTCACACAGCTGGTAAGTGTCAAGTGTCTGAGGCCGGATTTGAACTCAGGTACTCCTGAATCCAGGGCCGGTGCTTTATCCACTGCGCCACCTAGCTGCCCCCATTTGCTACTTTCTAAACTCAACACCCCATCTACCATTTCTGTGTCTTTGCACAAACTATGTTCTACCCTGTGTGCCTAGAATATATCCTTTCTCACCTTAATTAACACTTAACTATGTGCCAGGCACTGTGCTAGGAACATTACAATTATCTCATTTGATCTTCACAATGACTCAGAGAAAAAGGTGCTATGATGATCCGCATTTTATAGTTGAGGAAACTGAGGCAGATTTGCCCAGGTCACACAGCTACTAGTAAGTGTCCGAGGTCATATTTGAATTCAGATCTTCTTTTTAAAAAATAATAAACATTTTTATTTAAAGTTTTGAGTTCCATATTTCCCACTTTGAGATATGGATTATATATATTCAATTATGTAAAACATTAATAGTCATTTTGTATAAGTATACTTGAATATAAGAAAAAAAATGAAAGTGGAAAATAGCACATTTCAGTCTGTATTCAATCACTATCAGTTCTTTCTTTGGAGCTTCATCATTAGTCCTTTGGGTTTGTCTTGGATCATATCGCTGAGAATAGTTAAGTCATTCACAGTTCATCAGTGTTGCTATTACTGTGCACAACGTTCTCCTGGTCCTGCTCCCTTCACTATACATCAGTTCATACAAGTTTTTCCAGTCCTTTCTGAAATCATCCTGCTTGTCATTTCTTATAGCTCAATAACATTCCATCACCATCATATACCACAGCTTGTTTAGCCATTCCCCAATTGATGGGCATTCCTTTCATTTCCAATTCTTAACCACCACAAAAAGAACTGCTATAAATATTTTTGTACAAATAGGTCTTTTTCTCTTTGGGGGGATGTCTTGGGGATAGAAACCTAGCGTGGCATTGATGGATCAAAGGGTATGCACAATTCTATAGCCCTTTGGGCGTATGAACTCAGGTCTTCTTGACTCCAACTCAGCACCCTACCCATTGTGTCACCACTAGCTCCCTGTTTTGTCAAGATAAATTATAGTTCTGGTTGTTGCAAGAAGGTAGAACCCTGAGGGATGGGTGAAAGAAGAAAAGAGGTAGCTTTTGGCTCTTTCTCAAATACTCTAATGATCAGTCAGTCAATAAACTTTTATTAAGCACCTGCTGTGTTCCAGGTACTGTACTAAGCATCTGTGATGTTAAATATTTGGAAGTTCCCTTCTACAATGAAGTACTCATCCACACCTGCCATCTTCTTTGACTTTTGTCCAAGTCTTCCCACAATTTCACCACAGAGGATCCCCCCACTGTGCTAGAGGCCTTCCTTGCTTCCTCTTGATATCTTGAGGTCACCAGGGAAGCACTTCTCATCTCTCACCTTGACTACACACACATATACATACATAACTGAACAACAACAATAGAGTAAATCAAAGCAATATGGATTATTATTGTTGGATCAGGTGACCTCAGAGTTGCTTCCAGCACTAAATCTTTTATCTAATAAATCTGTGATTTCATCCTTAGTGAAAGATAAGAGGTTAAATATATGTTAGCAAAATTAAACTATTTTCAGTTCACTGACATTTTACCTTATAACCTATACAAATTACAATTCAATTCATTTGAGGGTGTATGGATTTGTGGTTACACTGACATTCACCTGTATAGCCTTAGAGGGCTGCTTAGTGGACAGCCTAAGAGATTTGCCCATAGGCACACTCATGTGACAGAGAAAGGACTTATTTTTTTAAGTCTCTTGGGTTAAAGGCATCATAGTTTTCAATAATTTATAATTTTCCTGGTAGTAGGACTATACATTTAGACCTAGAAGGGACCTTTAATGTATGACTGATAATGAAGTATGCTTCTCATCCCTTGACACAGAGTAAATGGACTAGAGGGGCAAAATGGGGCATTCATTTTCATCCAGGAATATGAAAGGGAAAGGAAAAAGAATGATCAAAGTTCTGTATCTTGAAGTATTTACAAGTGTACAAGATAAAGGAATAGCAAATGTTGAAATAACACCTTAGCTGTTTCATTTTGTATTTATTAATTCTCCCATTGACCCTTCCAACCATCCATCCATCCATTGTTCATTTTCAGAAGCACAAAAAGAGCAGTGAAACTGGCATATAATACATAAATATAAAATGCAATATATAAATATAAAATAGGTGAATCATAAGGAAGAAAGAGAGCCCTGAAGTATTTGCTTTGCTAACTGACAATGCCAGCAAAATAGAACTAAATTCAACAAACATTATTGGATATCAGAACTGAGGATCTGGGAGAGGAGATAACCAATATTTATATAGCACTTCAAAGTTTGCATATTGCTTCACATATATTATTCCCTTTTGGCCCCACTATAACACTGTGAGGAGGATACTAGTACAGGTGTTATTCAACCCATTTTATAGATGACTAGGAAATATTTAGAAATAAGATTTGAATGCAATCTCCCAGATTCTTTTTTTTTAAATGAGGCAGTTGGGGTTAAGTGACTTGCCCAGGGTCACACAGCTGGTAAGTGTGTGTTAAGTGTCTGAGGCCAGATTTGAACTCAGGTACTCCTGACTCCAGGGCCGGTGCTCTATCCACTACGCCACCTAGCTGCTCCAATCTCCCAGATTCTAAGTCTAGCATGGCAGATATCCACTATACTGTACAGTCTCTCTTGTGTATAAAACATAAGTGAATTAGAGTGTTACAAAGTGCTATGTGAGGTCTCAGAGTGGAAAGGTCTTTATTGATTGGGAATGGATGAAAGCCACATGGGAGACTACTGGTGATAAATATCCACTTATTGCAGCCATAAGATGTGTATCTCATGAGCCTGAACTTGTTTCTTGTTGACATCATAAATTTGGAAACCCTCCAAAAAATCTATAGCAAAAGAAATTCTAAGTGCAGGAAATAATGTGGTGACACAAACTCTGTGGTAAAACTTGATGGGATAGAGTAGCATATCATTTCCTTATATGCCAAAGAATTTCACCAAGGAAGAATAAGAGGTGATGGTATTTTTAAAAATTCCTTTTTTGTCTTGAGTTTACCAAACATCACCAAACACAAATATTTCTCTATGCAAAGAACAGAAAAAGAATATAATGAATCCATGAAACTCCATTATGTACAACTTGTCTTTATAGTATACAATAATATACAGTAATAGCAACATTTCCCTGACTGTCTGTGTCCCCTACTGTCCCCTTCTGCTCTTTTCAGTGCATTTTTGTTCGTTTTGTTTTGTTTTTTGGTGAGGCAATTGGGGTTAAGTGACTTGCCCAGGGTCACACAGGTAGTAAGTGTCAATTGTCTGATGCTGGATTTGAACTCAGGTCCTCCTGAATCCAGGGCCAGTGCTCTATCCACTGAGCCACCTAGCTGCCCTTTTTCAGTGCATTTTTAATGTTTGATTGACATTCTTCTTTTTATTTTGTTCTTTTTTGGGGGCCACTATTATTACTACTATCCATTCTATCCCCACAATTCTCTCTACATCCATAGAAAATAAAACCCCTCTTTTGTGAGAAATAAATACAAACAAATAAAATTTGCACCATTGGTCTTTGATGAAAACGAACATCCCATTCTAAACTGCTAGTTCATTGCCTCTGTGTCAAGAGGTGAGGAGCCTGTTTCATTGTCAGTTTCTTGGAATCATGATTTATTGTTACATTAAATCACAGTTCTTGGGTCCTTCAAAATTGTCATCTCTTCCATTATTGTAGTTATTGTGTGTATAGTTCTTCTACTTTTGCTCACTTTACTCTGGGTTTTTGTTTTGTTTTTTGCGGGGCAATGAGGGTTAAGTGACTTGCCCAGGGTCACACAGCTAGTAAGTATGTCAAGTGTCTGAGGCCGGATTTGAACTCAGGTCCTCCTAAATCCAGGGCCGGTGCTTTATCCACTGCGCCACCTAGCTGCCCCTCACTTTACTCTGGATCAGTTCATATAACTCTTACCCAAATTCTCTTAAAAGGGATGGCCCTTTTGTCATTTCTTGTTACACAATAATAATTCATTGTATTCACATACCAAAATTTAGGCTGTCGTTCCCCATCTTGTTCCCATTTCTTTGTTACAACAATAATGCCTTTTGGGTTGTAATTTTTCCCCCTCTGCCTTTGATAAGAGTTAAGGACCTTATAATATCCCAGTATAGAAACCACTGTTCATATTAAGAGGATGTAAAGGATATTATCTCCTCTTACTCTCATTGGGGATTTTGAGTCTTAGTTTTAAAATATCATGTACCTAAGAATGTGATTAAGGAACTTTGGGCAAAGTTTCACTCCTGCCCCCCCCCCTCCCAGAACACCTGAGTGATGAGTCATTAAAGAGAAAAGGGGATGTGGGCAGAGGTGGTAACCTGAGCTGGTGGACTTAATCCTTCACTGAACTCAGGACATGCCAGGCCAGGAGCCATAGAAATCTCTAGGAGGAGCAATAGAGGTGACAGATAGGTCAGTGCTGGGCAGCTTGAAAAACAGAGGAGGAATCTTTGGGACCCAGAAAGGAAAATGACTTATTTTTCCAAGAGACCAAGGGCCAGGATAGGACCCAAATGGATTAAGGGCATGCTTGTAGCAGATGTGGAGCATAACCTACAGGGCCCAAACAGAAGCTAAAGGAAGCAGCTTCTGGGAGGGAGTAAAGGTCCTTCTAGATCTGGAAGCATTGCCAACCAAACTATTCTTTAAACTCGGAGCAGCCTTGCTGAGACAAGGACCAAGAACTTAGGGAAAGTCACAAAACTAAAAATACATTTGGGACTTGGTGGCAATTTGGGGATTGCACAATTAACTGAGGAGGCAGCAGCTAAGAAGTCTTGTGGCTCAACAGTCAGGCTTGAGGGGCAGCTAGGTGGCGCAGTGGATAAAGCACCAGCCCTGGATTCAGGAGGACCTGAATTCAAATGCAGCCTCAGATACTTAACACTAACTAGCTGTGTGACCGTGGGCAAGTCACTTAACCCTCATTGCCCTGCAAAAAAGCAAACAAAACAAAAACAAAACAAAAAATCAGGCTTGAGGAAGGATGGAAAGAGCTTCATGTGTACTAGGCTGAGGTCATGGCCCCCAGTGAATTGTTATTGAAGTAAAGATGCTGTGGGAAAGCAAGGGACTTTGCTTTTCCCTTTTTTCCATGCAATGTGGCTTGGAGTAAGCCCAGAGCACCTAATGAGGAAGCACCCTGAGGGGCTTGTCGAGGGCATGCCCAGATCACCTAACACCTCCCAGGTGGAAAACAACTTGTGAAATAGAATCAAACCTGGGCTTGCTTGCTAGCCAGAATTCCCGAATGGAAATGGTTAGGCTAGACCTATAACAAACAGGGGCAAAGAGTTTTTGGTATAACATTGCCATCTGCAATTTGTTCTTGGTGTTTTTTATTTAGTCTCAAAAATAACCTTTCTCCTGAACAGCTTATTAACTAAAAAAGTGATAATGTTGCTTCTACATTAATGGAAGCCAAGAGAATTTTGTCTTTGATGGTGGTTTGTTATTCTGGTTATGCTCCATGTCTATGAATTACACTCTTCCTCACAAAAGTCAAGGCTACAGGTGACTCAAAGGATAATGAATGGGAGGGTGCAATGATGAGTACAGTGACCATTAGCAACTTAAGGATAAGGGTGCCAGGTGTCAAGATGATGGGTGACAAGTGATCGACTGTAATGTGCTTATGTATGCTATTCAATACAAAGGTTTCCTTCTTGACTTTAGCTCTCCCATATAGGGCTATGGAATTTGCAGATACTCATACACACAATGCAAGGTTGTGGGGGAGCCAGCTTGGAACCAGCTCAGGAGAGGCAATTATCAAATTTTCAGTGTGAGCATTTATACTTCAGAAATAAGCAAACACTACAAATCAGGGCTTGATTTATTGTTTTGTTGATTTCTAGACTTAAGAAAGTAATGGAAGGGGGCAGCTAGGTGGCGCAATGGATAGTGCACTGGCCCTGGATTCAGGAGGACCTGAGTTCAAATTCGACCTCAGACACTTAACACGTACTAGCTGTGTGACCCTGGGCAAGTCACTTAACCCCAATTGCCTCATCAAAAAAAAAGTAATGGAGAATAACAACAACAAAAATAATAACAGCTAGTATTTATATAGTGCCTACTATGTGCCAGTCGCTCTACAAATATTATCTCATTTAATCCTCACAACAATCCTAGGAAATACATGCTGTTGTTATTCCCACTTTACAGTTGAGGAAACTGAGACCGAGGTTAATTGACTGGTCCAAGATTACACAGCTAATAATTGTCTGAGGCCAGACAATTTGAAGTCAGGTCTTTCTGACTCTAAGGTCAGTACCCTATCCACTTTACCATGTAGGTAGTACTGCAGATTAAACTTAAAAGTGTGTAGTGAGTACATTTTTCTTCTTGGAGAGCCATAAAACTCTTCTTGTTACCAGTACACCTCCCGTGTGTGTGTGTGTGTGTGTGTGTGTGTGTGTGTGTGTGTGTGTGTGTGTGTGTGTGTGTGTGTGGTTGTGGATCTGGGTGTATATAGCTAGGTAGTGTGGTGGATAGAATACAAGACTTCAAGGAAGCATCTAAATTTAATTTCTATCAGACACAGATTAGCTCTATGACTGTGAACAAGTTACTTAACCTTTCAGCCTAAGTTTCCAAATACGTAAACAAATCTTTACTATATAAATATTAGCTATTACTATTATTATGAAAGGCAGACAGTTTTGGAATCAGGAATACCTAGATTTAATTCTATTTACATATACTGACTTTAAGACCCTGGGCAATCACTCAACCTCTAAGTACTCCAGCTGCCTATCTACATTGGTAGAATAGATTCTCTATATCAATGAATATGTGTGTGTGTGTGTGTGTATAGAGAGAGTATGCATATACTATACACATGTAGTGTATATTATGTAGTATATTTAATATATGCTGCTATTTATATTTTAATATATACACATAGTATATATACATATGATTGATTATATGTATATGTGGGGAACAATTTTTAATTGGGGAGTGCTAGCTAAGCGGCTCGCCGCAATATTGGGGCAAGGAAGGAAACCGGCAGCCTCCCTCAAAATAGAACAAGATTTATTTTAACAAGAATGAACTTCAAAAAAACCAACACAAACAGGATCAGTAGGATCAAGGGAAAGGAAATAAAATGGAGAAAGGGAAATTATAATACCCGAAAAAATACCACCGCCCAGGAATCAGCTGAAAATACGCAGCAGAACACTTGTCGCTTTCCAGCCTCCAAGTAGAATGCCCAATTCTCCTCCCCCAAACCTAGAAACACCCCACACAGCCCCAGACAATGGGATGGCCGCTCTGACAGTCACATGACTGCCCTCACTAGGCTTCCAATCATTATAATTTTGTCAGGCCCATGTAGGCGTCTGTGGGTGGTAATGACGTGAGGTGCCAGAGCCCTGGCAACGGCCACAACCAGTGGGTGGAGCACCATGCGGTTTGCGGAGCCCCAGGCCAGTGCATGCAAAAACCTCAAATAACAATTAATTCTTTACATTTATATCTCTATATTATGAGGGGGATCACTGTTTATATACATATACAGGATGATGCCCCTTAAAAAAATAAGGGACATAACAAGCAAAGATTTCTACATATACATACATATATTTATTTATGCAAATTTGTATATAAATGTCCATATATGTGCCTATATGTGTGGAGAAGAAAAAGGAGGAGGAGGAGGAGGAGAAGAAGAAGAAAAAGAAGTCTGCTTATTTGTTATGTGTCCTTAGAGAGTTATGCATATATGTAAGATAATGGACATCAGCAAAGCCATATAAGCATGTCTCCCCCCACTCTCCCCATGGCATGATGTATATAACATATAAAGCTATTAACACACTAGGCAAGCCCCTCCTCCCTTTACCCCTTCCACCACTTGTGGTAGCCAAAGATCATACAGCATAGACCTTGAAGGTTTAGAGAAAGAAAGCCAATATCTTGGGAGTGGAGACTCTCAGATATAAAGCAACTGAGGCCCAGTCAATGTCTTCATTGCTCTGTTCACCAGAGCATTTTGCTGGGCATAGAGCAGTGTTGGCTGCCAGTGACCTGGGAATCATACCCCCTGGGGTATTAGAAGAACAAGCCTGAAATGGAAAGGTATGACAGAAGCAGGGCCATCTCATCCTGGACTAGGTGACTGGGAGTTATGTATGCAGTGGGTATCCCTGACTAGAACTTTAATCAAAGGCACATAAATGGGCATGGTGCTTTATTTCCATGTTTAAGGGAACACGGTGTTTAAAGTGCTGTAAAACTAGAGAAGGCAGGTAGTGAAAGATGATCATAGCGCCAGTTCTCTCTAGCTAAGCCCAAAGCATGGAGTAAAAGTCATTATTAGTTATAGCATAGCCCAGGGGCTTTTTTTTTTTTTTAAAGAGGAGTCTAAGCAGCTTTATTTCTCATCATTCTATGGTGGTGTGCAAAAATGCCAGCGGAACCAGGAAAATAAAAATGGGTTGGTTAGATAACATAATTTATGTCTGAAAGCATTTTACTGGATTTTCTCCATGATAACATCTAGATAACTGTTCTCTACTAAGTACTTGTGGATCCAAGATGGGGTCTCAAAGCCTCAGGCCTCCCTACTGACACCTGACAAACCCTTTCCCATCTCCCAGAAAGTTAATGTATTCCTGGTGTTCCCAGGTCATGCTGAGTTCAATCAGTTCATCTGCAAATGTATTGTATGGGCCGGAAAGTCCAATAAGCCATAAAGGGCCTGGTTCAGGCCCATGTGTTCAGCATGTAGTTTGTGTCCTTTCACTTGGTCTTGCTGGTGGGGTGAAAGCTAACTTCCCTGATGGAGAAAATGTTATTCTCATTCTCTTCTTCCTGTCTAACATCGCTGTCTGGACAGTGGCAGTCTGATACAAGGGTCTCCACCCCAAAGTTTGGGGTTGCCATAAATTCAGGCTCTTGATGCTCTTTGGCCTTCTGGCCCTCTGGTGGCTCATTGTCAAATATTGTTGGGATACTCTCTCTCTTTTTTTTTTTTTTTTTTTAGTGAGGCAATGGGGGTTAAGTGACTTGCCCAGGGTCACACAGCTAGTAAGTGTTAAGTGTCTGAGGCCAGATTTGAACTCAGGTACTCCTGACTCCAGGGCCAGTGTTCTATCCACTGCGCCACCTAGCAGCCCCATTGGGATACTCTTAATATTGCATATGACCGTGATCCTCTCACCAGCTAATCTCCAGACTAACCTGGCTTCCGTCCCTTGCACATTCAGTTCCCAAACCCTGGACATCTTGGGAAAGGATTTATGTTTCTGGATATTTTTCACCTCCTTAATTTCATCTGTCAGGTATTCTGCAAAGACCTTATCCCCCTTGGTGTAGACCCCACTCACCACCCTGCACATACAGGAGCACAGGCTAAGAAATCAAAGAATCTGGGTACGAAGCATGGCTCTGCCACTGACATACCTTCAAGATCTTGAGAAAGTCACTTAACCCTGTGGCCACACAGGTGAGTTTGCCCATCTATGAAAGGAGGGTGTTTGACTAGAGGACTTCCAAAGTCCCTTCCAGTTCTAAATGTATGGTCTTATGATTTTATGAACTTATGTCTCCAGAAAAAGAGGCTATTGTTGCATTGAGGCTGAAGGGTAACAGATTACTGAAGCCTTTAACTGGTACTCTCAAAATAGGTTTTTTAAAAAATAAAAGCAGCAGACCTCCAACATATAGAGGCTTGAAGGAAGTATATGGATTAAAAACACACAAGATGAGATGACATGGATGTGTTAAAAACTGCACTAATGGAAGGAATTAGATTACAGATCTAATCGATATCAATGCTTAATTTAGTATTAATAATTCTATATCATTCCTGCTTGACATAAGTACTGAAATTTAATCAGAAATTTAAATCAGAAATTGAATAGGTTGTATGTGTGACTACGTGTGACAGGCTGATTGCCTATCCAGCCCAGTTGGGTCCATTTTAATTTCAAGGCCTTGATCATCCACAACATGGCACAGAGAAGGATTTAAGATTCAATAGTTGAAGTTTGGGGAGCAGATGAGATCAAGAAGGGAGAGACTATTAGAGAGAGAGGAGAGATGAGGACGAATCTTAGGGAATGCCCACCTACATTCAGGGGGAACACTATATTGGGAATTGGAAGACCTTGGTTTGAATCTTGGTTCTGCAATTAGCCGTGTGAATTTAGGCAAATCATTTAATTTTTTCTAGACATCACCTCGAGTTCCTCATTCAAATCAATTCAACAAACGTAATTTGGTGCAGGGCATTGCCCTGGGCAAAAAAGTCAATGAAAATGTAAAAAGTGGGAGGGAGATAACACGGAGACAAGTAGATATACAAGTAGGTACAAAGTAATTTTAAGAGGGAGTGTTCAGGTGGGGTGCTCATCTGTAAAATGGGAGATTATCTCTAAGGTCTCTCCTAAATCTAAATCCTCTGATCAATGGAGAAGAAAGAAGCATCAGCAGAGCAGAAAGAGGAATGGTCAGATGAGCCTTGGAAACCAAAAGGGGAGAGAACTTCTTAGTGGTCAACGGGGACAGGAGAAAGAGGAAGGCTGATAAAAGAATCAAGGAGTTTGGCAAGTAAGAGGTGACCTTGAAGAAAGCAATACAAAATAAACTAACGTGAAAGTCCATGAAGATAATTAAATAAGAAATAAGAAGCATAAACTGTTTATAATAGTATCTGAGACAACTGATTAGATATTAATTCTTTTGTGACAAACGTTGTGCTCTGTGTGGTGTTTGTTTTGTTTTGTTTTTTCCCCACCTCCTTTTTGAAGTGGAGAATTTTCTCTGTCTTCTTAAAGACGTGGTGGAGTGCGGGGGGGCGGGGACACCACGTCTAGAAAACACAAGGTTCTAACCCTCCTAGGTGTTTTAGTCTCCTCTGGGCTCATCCTTCCTTGCCTACAGAGGTGCAGTTCAGTTGGGGGTGTCCTATCTCCTCCCGCAGCTAAGTTAGTGAAAGTAAGAGGCTCGCCGGGCTTTCCCCCGGGTATCTTTTCCTAAAGGGGTCATCAAGACTTTTCTGCCACTTTAGATGGATGGGCATGGGCCTTAACCCCAAAGCGAGCCTTGCATCTTCTGGGCTTCGTCGGAGCCCCGGTTTTCCTTGCTGTCCAGGGAATTGGTCCAGTGCTCGGCCTGAGCTTGAGCGAGGTCAGACTCGACTCCTCTGGGCTGTGAAGCCCGGTCCCTGCTCTGTCCCGCAGCCTCCAGCCCGGTAGTGCCAGAAGAGGCGCGGCCGCAGCCTCAGGTCCAGTGGGAGCAGGTGGAGCGGGCGCTTCTAAAGCCAGTGCCAGTTTCCTCGCGCCCTCGCTCTCTCCCCCGCGCCCTCCTTCTCTCTCTCCCGCCCTCTTTCTCTCCCTTCCTGGCTACGCATCTTTCGCCTTCCCTCCAGGGAGTGGGTGAGACTGGGGAGGACGAGGAGGAGGGCTTGTTGCTGGCTGCTCTGCCTGCCTGCACCCCACCCCTCCCCAGCCCGCCTATTTCCGTGTCCCCTCCTCTTTCCCATTCATTCCCAGTCAGTCCCGGGCCCCGCAGGAGCTGCAGCGACCGCAGCGGCGGCGGCGGCGGCTCTGCGGGAGCTTCCCGGTTACGCGGGTAGTGGCCCAGCAGGTGGAAGGAGGAGGAGGAGGAGGAAGAGCCTGATCACTGGCAGCGGTGGCGCCTGGGAGGGGCTGTTTCACCTGCCCCAGGGCTGCAGCGGCGAGATCAAGAGCGAGCCCGGCGGGCGTGGAGAGCACCTCTCCAGGTAACTACGAAACTCTCCAGAGTCCGGAGCCAGCCGAGAGCTCGGGAAGGGAAGGAGAGTCAGCTAGCTCTGGGGGCAGCCCCTCGGACCCCAGGCTGGGCACAGTCTTGGGGAGCCTGGGAGCAAGGGAACGCGGGCAGCAGAGCCTCCCTTTGTTTGAGCCGGGAGGTCCCAGGAGGCGGAGACACAGGGGGCTGGACAGAAAAGTTCAGTGGTTTGCTTTTCCCCAACTTCAAACCTCTTTTCAGAGGGAGCTGTTGAGCACCCCAGGCAGGAGCACGTGACTGAAGACGGCTCCCTGACACCAGCTGGAGGAGGCCAGGGTGTGCAGTGGTTCTTGGGGTGATGAGCAGGCAGGGAGCAGAGAGGGGCGGTGTGTGTGTGTGTGTGTGTGTGTGTGTGTGTGTGTGTGTGTTGTGTGTGTGTGTGTGTGTGCTTTATGGAGACTACAGATAACCGGAATTCCCCTAGTGGAGAAATTCACCTGTTGCTAGGAGTTACGCGGAAGTGACCGCCTAAGTCCGTGGCTCTCTTTTGTGGCCTTCGGTGTCCCTGGCTCGGGGCTCGCTGCCTTTGGTCCTGACTTCTTCTGCATGGTCTTTAGCCGGTTATAGTCGCTAAGTTGATACCTGCTTGTTTCCAAGCCCCTTTTCCATAACTCAACCGATGCTGATCAATTCATCTATAGAAAATGATTTCTTTACAACCAGATCAAAGCAGACTGCCAGAAAGCGCCCCTTCCCCAAACAATCACCTCATTCTTTTTCCACCTGATTAAACCCCAAGCTTCCTTGTGTGTCTAGGGAAACAGAAATGGCTGAACGGGAGCTCTGGGACTGGGATTTCTGAAGGATACCATTTCAGAAATGGGAACTCAACTTTGGAAGGCAAGCCTTAGAGAAATGGTCCCCAGAACGATTTCTAAATATTGCAAAGCAAGCTTGCTTCATTTCAGCAGCATCAGAACTCTTATTTATTTCATAATGGCTATACGTTTAGGAGATTGGGGAAAGACTGTGAAATGTATGTATGTGGTTCCCCCCGCCCCTTACATTCTAAAATAAGACATGCCATGATACCTGGTTTGATTAACAATGATCAGAGGATTATTGTGACAGTTTCAGACTTAAAACCTATATCTTTATGTAGTGGTAATGGTGGAGAAAGGGGAAGAGAACGAGAGATATTTTGAATCGGGAACTTCTCCTGCACCCCCCCCCCCCCAGCACCTAGGGAGTGATTGACTTAGAAGGGCTGCATTCTTTTATACAGCTCTGGAGATGCACCTTCTCTTATGTAAATGTAGTGCCTATGATGCTACTCTTGCAGAGAATATCAACTCAGGGTTCACCCACTACCTCTTCCCCCAGTCTCTCACCCATGCCTTGATGCTTCCGGAGGGTATAATTTCCTGGTATCTTGAGTTGGAACTTTAAGTGTATTTTCTAACTGAATAATAATTGCATACCCCAAAGGTCTGGGATTTCATCCATCTTTTTGGGTTTTTTTTGGTGAGGCAATTGGGGTTCATTGACTTGCCCAGGGTCACACAGCTAGTAAGTGTCAAGTGTCTGAGGCAGGATTTGAACGTAGGTCCTCCTGACTCCAGGGCCCTTGCTCTATTCACTGGGCCACCTAGCTGCCCCCTCCCCCATTTCATCAATCTTTATACTACCTCCACACAAGCAGATCGCTGTGCCTTTGACTTAGTAAACTTCCTAAATAGCTATGTCCCCTCCCCCCCAAAACCCCCAAACTTCTCCCCTCACCCCACACCTCAATTGGTAGCTAACATCTGGCAATGAGTCTGTCACAGCAGAGAGGTAGAGCATCCATTTACAGCCACATAGGTAGTAACTGATGTAACGATTGGAATGACGCCACCTGCTGGATACTTACTGTAGAAGAGTTCTGCCCATGAAGGGAAGGTCTTTGAGGGCAAGACCAGGAGTCAGGAAGTAACGCGGGCTAGTGGGAGGAGGAAGGAAGAGACTGGCGCTCAGTCTCGCGCTCTTTCCTGAGGACGCTGGCGGAGAAGGGAGCTAGAAATGTGCCCTCCCTTTAATAGATAGGAATCTAGGCCTTTCTCTCTCTCTTTACCAAATTCTTATTCTCCTTAATAAATGCTTAAAAGTCTAACTCTTGCTAAAGCTTATAATTTATTGGCGACCACTCATTAGATATTTTAGACAGTTTAGCTAGAATTTTAGCCCTTAACACTGACTAAATGTTAATAGTGTAAGCATATGACTTGGTACAACTATTGGAGTACAAGACTTGGAGTCAGGAAGACTTAGTGTCAAATCCATCCCCAACACTTTTAAAACTTTTGCTGGGGCAATTCACTGTTGCTGAGTTTGCTAACTGTAAAAAGGGATAATAGGATCTTTTGTGCTTGCTTCTTGTGAAGTTCCAATGAAATAATACATATGTCAGTTATATTTAAGGCAGCCTAGGGAATACATTTAGAGGATATACTTAGCATATTTCACAGATAGAGACTTCTCTGATATAGCAAACCCAGTCAGCCTCATACCACTATGAAGTAATGTTACATATAGTTGTAAGGTATAGCTGGAAGAGCACTGTGAGTATAGTACTGCTAGCACACAGTGGCCTGAATAGGCTTTTGGGGACTGGCTTGGAATGACCATCCCAAGATCCTATCATTCTCTCCAGTCAGAAATTGTCTATGTGAAGGTAGGAATCCTTCTGTCTGCTCCAGACTGCATTTATTTATATAAGAATCTCATCTTCCTTATTAGATGATAAATTTCACTAGAACAGGGACCTGTTTATCAGTTATCTTTATGGCTTTCAGTACTCAATGGTCACTTCAATTCAATTGCTTACTAAGTGTCTCCAATGGACAAGATGTATCACTAGTTGCTAGGTATACAAGAACAGCATCTGCCCTCAAAGAGCAAGATGTGCTGTTTCTGTCTAATAGCATTATTTCTATTGGAAAACAAATTATGAATGTCCTACAACTAACTTTAAAATGTAGCAGGAGGAAAAAACAAAAGAAAATTTTGAAAAAATGTAGCACAGGGGCAACTAGGTGACACAATGGATAGGGCACTGGCCTTGCAGTCAGGAGCACCTGAGTTCAAATCCGACCTCAGACACTTAACACGTACCAGCCGTGTGACCCTGGGCAAGTCACTTAACCCCAATTGCCTCACCCCCAAACTCCCCCAAAATGTAGCAGGAGACTGGTTCAGAAAGTTTGCTGATTTCTTTTACAAAGTATGTTGTAAAATTGGGGAGCTTTCTTGGGTAAGTAGATAAATTGGATGTATTTTAAATTCATTTATTACAACAAGCTTCATAGGCCAGAGATGTGAAGTCAGGTAGAAAAGAAAGTCCAGCCAAAAGAGTCAGAAGCCAGGTGCATCTCCAGCTGCCCTCTTCTTGGCTAGTGTCCCAAAGAGTACTTTTGAAATAAAAGGTATAAGGCTTGTATCCCTCACAGATATGTGTGTGCGCGCGCGCGCACACACACACACGACACACTGATAGGTAGCTAGGGAGTGCACTGTCTAAATAGTGCTGTACCTGGAGTCAGGAAAACCTAAGCTCAAAGGTGGCCTTAGATATTTGCTACATGTCTGATCCTGGAAAGGTCACTTTAACTTCTATCTGTCTCAGTTTCCTGAACTTTTAAATGGGGAAAATAATAGCACCTACATCCCAGGATTGTTGTAAAGCTAAAATGAGATAATATTTGTGAAATCCTTTGCAAACTTAAAGACATGACATAAATGCTAGCTGTTATTATGATTATTATTGTATCTATACACATACATAGTTTTATCTAACTCAGTCTTCTGAACTTTCAAAAGAGTTAGGTGCTAAAATTCACGTTAAGTTGCATATTATGTACCTTCTGAAACATTTCGCAGGATTTTAGTTAGTAGTTGATGATATTTTTGCACAGCAACCCCCTTTTTCTTTTCTTGTATCTGGAATGTATCCCCATGTTTCCTGTTGTTTCTCCCTCTGGTAACAAAGTTTCTTAAAATAAAGCGTGTTGTTGGAACACATGCTTATTGTTGATCTAGGTCAATGCAATGCACTTTTTTACCAAGCATCATGTAGATTTTAGATTATTATGTTTCCATTCCTCATTTTTTTTAATAAACCAGGGAAGTCTCCCCCCACCCCCAGATTGCTAGAGGCAATTTCTTTTTCTTAGTAAGCTTATGTAACCCCCCAGCAACCCTCATGATGGGCCAGGAGATACTGTCCTGTCTTTATCAATTAATTAAAAGATATTTGGAAGTAAAGTCAGCAGCCATTTATTAAGTACTTGCTATATGCCAGACATTGTGTTAAATGCTGAGGATACAAAGGCCAACCCCTCCCCAACCCCCACAAACCTAATTCCTGTTCTCAATGAGCTCACAGACTAATAAAGGAGACAATATGCAAACAACTATGTACAAATAAGATATGTATAGAAGAACAAGAGATAATCTTTGAAGGAAAACACTAGCATTAAAGGAGGCAGGGTTGACTTCCTGTAGAAGATAGGATTTTAGCTGGGACCTGACAGAAGCTAGGGAAGCCTAGAGGCAGAGATGATTTCAGGCAGAGCATTTCAGATATGGGAGACAGCAACAATTTCTTTTTTATGGCAGACTTTATAAAAGATTAAAATTACTGGTTTTAAAATTAAGAACCCGTAATATAATGCTTAACAATAAACACATATTTCCCCCCTAAAAGCTAGTTCATCAATTGTTGGCATGAAGGAGAGACATAATCTTTATTTAAGAGATTTCAAGGACACAGCTAGGTACAGTGGCAAGATTCTGAGAGTTGGAATATGAGGCACTGGTTTCTAATCGAGGCTCTACCACTTATTCAGCATGTCACTCAACCTCTCCAGGTCTTAATTTTATGTGTAATATAAGGAAGTTGGCCTTAATGACCTCTTAGGTCCCTTCCAATGTTAAATCTCTGATTCTATGACCTTTTAGCTTTCGAATTGAAGGAGATGTTTATAGAAGATGGTGGAAATAAATGTCCTTGTGATGAGTTAAAATTGGAAGAGTGATTTAATATCCCAATGCTCTTGTAGATGCTACAAATATTAACAAAGGGCTAGTCTGTGCTAACAAAACAAAGAACTGAAACAATTAATTTGGTCAAAAGTTGTGTGTTTTTGTTTTTTTGGTGGGGCAATGAGGGTTAAGTGACTTGCCCAGGGTCACACAGCTAGTAAGGGGCAAGCATCTGAGGTCAGATTTGAACTCGGGTCCTCCTGAATCCAGGGCCAGTGCTTTATCCACTGTGCCATCTAGCTGTCCCTGCCCAAAAGTTGTTTTAACTTGTAGAAGAAATAATTGAAGCACCTGAGAGGAATAACCAGGATAATTTTCCTAACTTTTTCCTTCATCTGGGCTCACTTAACTGCAACCTAATATGACAAATGTGTTCAGTTCCAAAATAAATCCTTTTAAATTGGTACTAAACCAAAGGGTTGGGCAATAGGATGACCTGTGTGATGTGATTGAAGAAGATGATCCTAGTAAACATTTTTTTTTAATCTTCCCAGCAGATCATCTTACAATAATGCTGTTATTTTGTATACAGCACATTTCTCCTGCTTCAGTTCATGTGAGTCTTTCCAGGTTTTTCTGATAGCGTCCTGTTCATCATAATTTTTACATAGTACCTTGAACTTGACAGAGAATTTTTCTTCACAATAGCCCAGCAGAGTAGGTACCAAATGTTTTGACATTGTAGTCAATCATCATAACTATTTCCCTCCATCCCATTCCTTTCCAATGATATTTACTCTATTGTCTATCTTATTTTGCCCTGATCCTCCTCAAAAGTGCCAGTAAACATTTTTAAAAGACATTGGTCTTTCTCTGATTATTGTTAAAATTGCTTTGTGCCATTATGTGTTAAAATTGTATCTTGTTCTGGTCCCCCTTTCTAACCACCCCACACATTTCAGTTAGTATCATATATTATAAAGTAGCCAGAATAAAGTAATATTAGCAGGAAGTATGATTGCAAAGATGAACCTAGTAGTCACTCACAGACTGTTCCATACACCAAAAGTGCATCATTTGTAAACTGTATCATATCTTAACTAAAAATCACATCCTGAGACTATGTACTAAATCAGAGGAAGCCAGGTAGGACTTGATGTTAGGGCCTTTTGGTCCTGTGGATTGTAAACTTCAGATAAGCTCCAGACATTTGCAGTAAGACCAGCAGAACGTCAAATGTTGCTGATAACTTTGAGATGTTGTGGATGTATTACTGAACAAACTCCTAAGTGGCATGGATAAGAGTCTGTCTCACCAAAACCTAGTGAAAATGAAACCTCAAATTCATCCCCCCCCCCAACCCCATCACTCTTCTATCTCCATTTGGCCCATGCTGCTGAGTGCTCTCACTCTAATCAATGGTAACATGAGTGATTGTGCCTTTCCCCCTCCCCAATCTCTTCCCCATGCTTCTTACCTTACTTTACCACCCACCCCAGGCCCTACACTGTCAGCTTCTATATACCCCCACCCCTTGTCCTTTGTCTCTGTATTTTTATGCTTGTTGTGCTTGTACCCTCTGTGTGGCATTAAAGTGTGATTGAAGCATTGCTCCCTTTTGCCACCACCATCTTTTGCAGTGAGTATTTAGAGAACTGAGCATGCCTGTTCTCATAACGATGTAAATTAGTTGGCAATTCACTCTGTCAGCAAAGGGATCAACCATCATGTGTAAGTTATTTGATTTGAATGAACTTATGTTGCCTATGTTAATAAAAAGTAGGTGTGGGGGGATTTGATCAGGATACCTTTATTAATTTCCTCTCAGCCCAAATTGATGAAATCACAGATTCTAACAACCAAGTATGAAGATTAAAATGTTAAAATGTTTAACAATGTATAAAAAGGGCTCATATTCTGTTACTCCTTTATATGGAGTGAAAAAAATTCAACTTGATGGAATTAGAGAGCAATTAGCCATTGAATGAATGATCAAGGATTAGTCTTATTCATAGTGGTTCTTTTAAAATCAAGACACATTCTTTACAGAGGCAGACCGGAAAGGACATCAAGGCCCTGTATTGTTAGATGAATGAATTGCTGTGGCCACACATGTTCCCTAAGTGTACTCTCTATTAGCACTTTTAGTATGTGACCACTTTCCTCACTGACACGCTGTGTAGTTGTAGCAGGGTGCACCCTAATTTATGGGGGAGGAGAGAAATGTTTTGTTACTATTGTTCTTATGATATGATCTCAGTAAATACTTTTGCTCTGACCTAATTGCATCTACTAAATGTTAAAGGTACTCACACTGGTGGGGACTTGTGAATTTTAAGAGTTTGGAGCCACAGAGGATTTTGACCCCAAAGTAGTCACTGGTCTTGGAACCCAGGCTTTGAGTGTTAGAGAGAGAAGAATCCCAGAAAAGGTGCTTCAGTAGTTACTGAAGCCTGGCCCCATGGTGACTGAAGAGAACATTTATTGTGTGGGTTTGAAATAAGTGTTCAGTTTGACCAGAAGTACATGGTCAATGAAAAAATCCATCGATGTCATTAAGTCAGTTAAGTAAATAACTAGTTACTATTTTGATGGATCGATTCTTCTTTCTTTTCTTGTTTTCTTCAATTGAGGAATTGTATCCATGGTATCTTGCCAAATTGTTCTTAGGAGGTGAATCCTTCCTCCATCTTGTTTATAAGAAGAAGGTGAGAATTTTTCTCACCATGTTTCTGCTTCACCTGTTTAGTAGAGTCCTATAAAAGAAAGAGCACTACACCTAAAAGTGAGAGGATCTGGGTTTGAATTCCAGATTTGCTACTATATAACCTTGTATGCTACTATATGCCGCTGTATCTGCCTGTATGACCTTGGACAAGTCATTTAAACCTTCTAGGACTCAGTTTCCTCCCATGTAAAATAAGGATGTTGAACTAGATAACCCCAAAGGCCCCTTCCAGCTCAAAATTTGTGAAGTCCCTTGGTTCATTCTCTATCCCCTTTCTCTCTCCATCCCATCTTTAATATCACTGCCCAAGTAACCTCCCCATGCCCCAATATGATCGTGCCAATCCTTAAATGCCATGTTTCTCAAACTGTACTGCAAGAAACCCTGAAACAACCCAATCTGGTTTTAAATGATTTTAATGAGCATTAAAGTAATAATTTTAGAAGATTTACTACAATGGCTGAAATTTATTGAAATAGAAGGATTTCTACTTGGAAATTCCTTTCTACAATGGAAAAGTTTGAGAACTACTTGCTAGGAGTTAATACAAAAGGAACCACCAAAGTTAGTGATAGTTTTCTGTACCCTAAGTGCACTATGGTGCCCACTACGGAGTCACAATGGTTTGGGCCTCAATGCTTTTGGTCCTGACTTCTCCAAGATTACTATAGCTGGTCCTCGTCACTAAGCTGGCATTGGTTTTTCCTCAAGCCTTTCCCCCACGTCTTCACTACCCATTCATTCATTGACCCCTTGCAATCTGTTTCCACAACCACAATAAAGTTGCTCTTTCCGAAGTAATATCTAGTTTTCTTATCACTAAATCTTTCATATCTCCATCTTTTTTTTTTTTAGACAAAACTCTTTATTTTACATATCTCTTAGCAGTCCTTCCATGACCAGCAGCCTAAGGGCCTCCACTGGTGGGTTTCACTACAGCCTCCCGGCCTTGAGTTCTGACTCAAGCAAGGTGAGCACATTTCCATCCCCCACGGGGCCTTTCACCTTGCAGATGATGGAGCAGCTCATATTGTTCATGAATTCCATGTGAACCTGGGTGCACTGGCCCTGAGAACCGGTGCAGCCCAGAACCTTGGTGACCCAAGCCAGCTTGATGGGCTGTACACCCCTCTATTTTTTAAAAGTGAGACAATGAGGGTTAAGTGACTTGCCCAAGGTCACACAGCTAGTAAGTGTCAAGTGTTTGAGGCCGGATTTGATCTCAGGTACTCCTGAATTCAGGGCCAGTGCTTTATCCACTGTGCCACCTAGCTGCCCCCATATCCCCACCTCTTGATTGCTCCTCCTTATTGATACTCCTCTCTTGGCTTCCATGGCACTGGCCTCTTTTGTTTTCCCCCTTATATCTCTCCTTATTCTGTCTTTTTCTTCTCATCATTCTCCCCATTGCTTAATCTTAAGTGAGTCTCACCATTCTCTCCTTGACCCTTTCCTTTATTATATGCAGCAGCATTTTGGCACAGTATATAGCACCAAACTGGGAGTGAGGAATACTTGGCTTTGGATCCTGACCTTTAACCATATGACCCTAGGTTAGTCTCTTAGGCTAGTTTTCTTCATCTATAAAAGAGGAATAATATCTGTAGTACATACGGTTGTTGTGGTGTTCAAATAGGATGAAGTATGGAAAGCGCCCTGTAAACCTCAAAGCACTATAGAAATGTCAGCTATTGTTATGTTTTCCTTCTCTTGGTGAACTCATCTGCCCTCGTGTCTCCATTTTTATCCCATTGCAAATAATTCATTTCTTTACCCACATCCTCTCTTTAGTGTTCTAGGCTCCCCTATCCAATTGTCTGGATACGTACTTTCTACCAGGAAGTCCTGTTGGCACCTGTAGCTCAATATGTTCAAAATGGAATACCTATTTTCTTTATTTCTATCATTGGCACCATCCTCCTCCTGATCATGTAGGCTTGTAACCGTAGAATCTTCTTTGGCTCTTACCATGCCCTTACCTGATAACTTTCCCATTCTCTACCCCACTTCCATCAAATCAGCTTCTCAGTCTCATACTCTCACCTCTACAACATTTTCTACACCTTTTCTTTCCTTTTCAGTTTCATTGCAATTACCCAAGTTAAGGCTCCACCACATTTCTCAAAGTTCTTTGTCTAGCCCTTCTCTCTGTCAGAGTTTCGTGTCTATACATGACATTTCTCACTGCTCCTTGGGAGCAGTGTCTCTTATCTCTATATCTTAATTATCTGGTACAATGAATTGGATTTGCAGGTGGTTAGTAAATGTTTGGGAAGCTAGGTGGTGCAATGGATGAAGGTCTGGGCCTGGAGTCAGTAAGACTGATCCTCATGAGTTCTTATTTGGCCTCAGACACTTACTACCTGTGTGTGATCCTGGGCAAGTCGTTTAACCCTGTTTACCTCAGTTTCTTCATCTGTAAAATGAGCTGGAGATGGAAATGGCAAACCACTACAGTATCTTTGCCAAGAAAACCTCAAAACTATGATCACTAAGAGTCAGAAATGACAGAACAACAATAAGTAACTGTTTAGTTGGAATGAAGGCAGACTATAATTCTATGAAAATATGTATTTATTTCATGTGTACCTAGTTTTCTCTTTTAGCTATCCATTCTATGCCAATAACTCATTTTTTTTCCTTTTTCACATCTTGTCCTAATTCTTTTTTATTTTTGATTGTATTTTACTTTCATTTCCATTTCCTTCTTTTGCTGTTTTTGTCTTGTTTCTAGCATAACTTTGAGGGTTGCATTGTGTACCTATAATCAATCAATCCATAAGCATTTATTAAGTATCTACTATGTCAGGCACTGTGCTAAGCACTAAAGATACAAAAATAGTCAAAAGATAGTCCCTGTCCTCAAGGAGCTCACAATCTAATGGAGTAAATAACATTCAAACAAACAAATAAATACAAAACAAATTATATACAAGATAAATAGAGAATAATTAAAAGTAGTTAGGAAGGCTTCCTGTAGAAGGTGGGATTTCATTTGGGACTTGAAGGCAGTCAGGGAGGTTAGTAGTCAGAGCAGAGGATGGGGAGCATTCTAGGCATGGGAAATAGTCAGAGAAAATGCCCAGAGCTGAGAGATGGCATGTGGAACAGCCAGGAGGCTAGTGTTTGTGAATTTAGTTCTAATTCAGGACACATTCGTGTATCATAGACTTTGGGAGTAGCTAGGTATATTGGCTTTGAAACTGTATACACGCCAGAGAGTATATCAAGATGAACTTCTGAGTGTGGGGGAGTTTGTATGTTTGCATAAGGATCTGTCTAATGAAGTTGTGTATTTGTGTGTCTATGTCTGTATGTGGGTTGTGACTGTGTGAGGTGGCAGAAGTGGCTGTAAAAAAGGATTACTGGGTATCTCAGCTTCCAGACTGTCTTTGAGGGGGAGGGAAACAGCTTTTACATCTGGATCCCTGGGACAATGTTGGTTATTTTGCCCCTTTCCAAATTCTCATCCCATGGGTGGCAGCAGATTGAGAAAGGAGCTGAAGAGCAATGCATCTTGATATTAGGATTCTCAATCAATCAATCAATAAGCATTGGTTATGTACCAGGTACAACTGTTCTAAGCCCTCAGGTCACAAAGTCCCCCCCTGCTCCCCCATGGTCCTTGTGCTCAAAGAGCTCATAACAACTATGAACTTATAATAAATACACAATGTAATCAAGAGGGACCTTAAGATTTGCCACAAGATGGAGAAGTAAGCATTGAAAAAATGCCAGGAATCCTATTCATTCTAGCATTTTTATTCCTATGTCCAATGAAATCTATAACATGCCGATAAACAGAGTGTCCTTGTGGTTTTGAACTAAAAATGGAGAGGGCTGAAGTTAGAGAAAGCTCAAGGGAGATAGGGTAGCAATCAACAAATGAGTCCAAGGTTGCTTGTGGAAAATGATCCCTTGTGTTCATGACTACTGATTGAAGGACTCAGCTCAAACTGCAGGAAAACAAAGGTTGAAGTCCAATTGGAATGGGATTTTGTGGTCAGATCAGCTGAGTTCTAGGAGAGTTTTCTGGGAATATCAGGGGATCTCCTCAGTAGATTTCCAAAGTATATATGAGTCTTTTTAGTGAGTAATTTAGATTGTAGAAATATACCAAGAAGGAACTGAACATTTAAAGGAGTCTTTATTTGGGGACTTAAAAGAGAAATATGTTTTAGACTCTTCCTTGAGCCTTTTTTTTATTACCTTGCTATATTACTCTAAGTCCCATTATTTCTCATAGCTCCCATGTTCACCTGTTTATATTTGCATCCCCAGTACCTAGAATAGTACCCAGCACATAGTAGGTACTCAGTTAGTGCTAATTAATTTATTGATTATTATAGGTAGGGATTTCTTTCATTTGTTACCCACACCAATATAGAAGATAGAGGTGAATCTAAGGAATAAAATATTTATAGGCCACAACCAAGTTGGTAGAATAATAAGAAGCAAGATGATGAGCTCCCATCTATAAACTCCTCTAGATAGATCTAGGAAATGTATTAGACAGAATCCTGATGGCCAAAGAAGATCCCAGACCCAGACTGAGCTGCCCCCAGATCCATACCAGGGCACTTTAATGGGGAAGGTGTGAACTGCTAGTTTTGTTCCCCACTCTTCAGTTCCAGGTCAAAGATCCAGTGTGGACTGAGAAGGAGATCTGCACAGTAGTGTAGCTTTCCTAAGTAGGAAGGCCCTAGGCTATGTATGGAAAAAGGAGGAAGATCAAAATCGAGTAGCACCAGTAGCATGACTCAGAACCTAGGGGAACTGGAGTCTCACTTCCAGTATTTAGTCTAGTTTGCCCAGGATTAAGTAGGGCAGGGATCTCAGACCAAAAGTTTACCTACTATTCTGTCACTCTGAGTCAACAGCGTTTTCCAGTTGGCTGATAGGGGTGGATTCTAGCAGCATTCTACTATTGCTTAGACCCAAACTCAGTTTAGGAACTTGCAAAGCTTTCCCTGAGATCTTCCAATAATAATACAACATTTAACACCTCTGAGAAAACAGCAACAGAACCAGTCCAAACCTTCCCTCCAGAAGTGGGGCCCTTACGTCACATCTGAAGCCTGGAAGTAGGCTGAAAGAATAGACAGATGGGCAGCTAGGGGAGTGGATAGAGCACTGGTCCTTGAATCAGGAGTACTTGAGTTCAAATCCGGCCTCAGACACTTAACACTAGCTGTGTGACCCTGGGCAAGTCACTTAATCCCAATTGCCTCACTAAAAAAAAAAAAAAGAAAGAAAAAAAAGGGAAAAAAAAGAAAGAATAGACCAACAAAAGAAAAAGAACCCCACAATAATGGTTATTGTGGTGGCAGGGATGCTCAAGACACAAAGTCAGAAGAAGAAAATGACTCCAAATCACCTACATTAGTGCCTCAGAGAAAAACACAGCTTGGGAACCAACCCAACTAGAATTCCTGGAAGACATAAAACAAGAGTTTAAAAGATTGTTTTAAATTGTTCTTATAAATAGGATAAAAACATTTGAGGGGAAAATTGGAAAGAAATGAGAACTATGGAAGAAAGAATTGGAAAAAGGAAATTAGCAACTTGACATAAATGGTATAAAACCCTCTCCAAGCATCAAACTTTATTTAAATTTGAATGGAACAAATAGAAAACAATGACTTGATGAAGTGACAAGAAATATTAAAATAATGTCAAATGACTCATAAAAATAGAAGAAAATATAAGTTATGTCACAGCAAGGAGAAATTAAGAAATTAAGAATCACTGGATTATCTGAATGCTTTGACCAAAAAAAAAAATTAAAAAGAGCTGGGACATAATATTTTAAGAAATCTTTTAAAGAAATATGCCTAGATCTCATCGAACTAGAGGGAAAGTGAAAATAGGAAGAATCCACTGTTCACCTCTTGAATGGAACCTCAGATGAAAAGTCACAGGAGCATCAGAGCCAAAATTCAGTCTAGATTGAAGAAAAAATACTGCAAGTAGCCCAAAAAAGAGAATTCAAGTACCAAGGAACCACAGTCACATAAAACTTAGCAGTCACCACCTTAAAAAAGCAGAGAACTTGGAATTTAGTATCCCAAAAGGCTTACAGCCAAGAATAACTTACCCAGCAAAACTGAGTATAATGCTATATGGGAGAAAGTAGATTTTTAAGTACATAAATGTTCTATTTATTTTTAAATTTTATTTTATTTATTTTCTATTCTATTTATTATAAGATTTCTAAAAATTCCTTATGAAAAGGCTAGAGATGTGTAGAATTGAAGTTCAAACACAAGAGTGAAGAAAAACATAAAAAGATAAACATAAAGGATCAATTATAAAGGACTAAATAAGATAAACTGCTTACATTCAAATACGGGAACATGATAGGTGTGTTCCTTTTAATCCCTATCATCATCAGGGTGTGTAGAAGGAGTCCAATTAGAGAAGGCCTGGGAGTGGTTTTGTTATATCTTGATCTTTAAAAAAAAAGAATGGAAAGAGAAGGGAGGAGTAATAAATATACTGGAGTGGTGGGGAATAGGAAGGATAGGGAAATGTATCTTGCCTGATCAGAGTGCAAAAATGGACATCTATTTACACAAGGAGGAGAGGGTGGGTGGGGAAAGTGACAGCCAAACCTCACTCTGAATTGGTCAAAAAAAAAAAAGAGAGAAATTGAGAGAGAGAGAGAGGAGAGGGGGTACAGAGATACATTTCACTCAACATTGAAATAGAAGGGTAGGGGAAGAAGGGGGAAGGGGAATTTGGAGGGTAGATGAAGGGAGAGATTAGTCCTAAGCAAAACAAATTCTAAGGATGTACAAAAATATTTCTAACTCTTTAAGATGTAGCAAAAAATTAGAGTCTGAGGGGGTGCTCATAATTGGAGAATGGATGAACAAGTTATGGCATATAAATGTGATAGGTTTCTATTAAGCTGAACTGTTATCAACATGGTGACTAACCAGGATTCCAGGGAACTAATGACAAAACATGCTACCCACAAATCTTTTTTAGAACATGGCCAATGTGGACATTTTTTTTTTTGGTTGACTATACATGTTTGTAATAGGTTTTGTTTTTCTTGTGTTCACTATGAGGGGAAAGGGAAATGGGGTGGGGGAGAAAAGGTGAATCTTGCCTAATTAAAACAAAACATTTTTGAAAAAAACCAAACTTGGGAATTCTGATCAATACAATGACCAGCTACAATTCATGAGGACTCATGATGAAGCATGCTGCCCACCTCAGGTGATGGACTCAGAGTGCGGATTGAGAATTTTTTTTTAGACATGGCAAATATGAACATTTATTTTGCTTGATCATACATTTTTGTAACAGAGGATTGATTTTTCTTTCTTTCCCAATGGGGGATGTAAGAAGGGACATGGGAAGGAGAAAAGACAAGTATTTGTTTGAAAACAAAATAAAATTTAACTTTAAAAAGTTAAAAAATATTTCTTATTTTTGCCCAAAACTAGTAAAAGGGGGGTAATTTGCAGTTTATCAGTGACTTCTGACCATTGTAGCAGATCCAGTCTAACCCTAGAGGATAAGACTGACTGATGGTGGGGGACCTGAGAGCAAACTTAACTTGTGTTTTCATCAGGAAACAAAAACAAGTCAACTTTTTTCCCCCAACATTTGTTTTTATAAGATTTCTAGTTTCAAATTTTTCTCCCTCCCTCTCATCCCTCCCCCCTCCCCAAGGCAGTGAGCAATCTGATATAGGTTATATATGTACAATCACGTTAAACATATTTCTGCATTAGTCATGCTGTGAAAGAAGAATCAGAACAAAAGGGAAAAACCTCAAAAAAGAACCCCCCCCCCAAAAAAAGAGAGAGAAAGTAGAAACAGTATGGTTCAATTTGCATCTAGTTTCCACAGTTCTTTTTTTCTGGATTTGGAGAGCATTTTCCATCATGAGTCCTTTGGAATTATCTTGGACCATTGTATTGCTGAGAAGGGTCAAGTCTATCACAGTTGATCAACACATAATGTTGTTAATACTGTGTACAATGTTCTCCTGGTTCTGCTCATCTCATTCAGCATCAGATCATGTAAGTCCTTCCAGGCTTCTCTGAAATCTGCCTGCTCATCGTTTCTTACAGTACAATAGTATTCCATTACATTCATATACCACAACTTGTTCAGGCATTCCCCAATTGATGGGCATCGCCTCAATTTCCAATTCTTTGCCACCATGAAAAGAGCAGCCATAAATATTTTTGTATATGCGAGTCCTTTTCCCTTTGTTATGATCTCTTTGGGATAAGGACCTAATAGTGGTATTGCTGGGTCAAAGGGTATGCACAGTTTTATAGCCCTTTGGGCATAGTTCCAAATTGTTCTCCAGAATGTCTGGATCAGTTCACAGCTCTACCAACAATGCATTAGTGTTCCAATTTTTCGACAGCTTCTCCAACATTTATTATTTTCCTTTTTTGTCATATTAGCCAATCTGATAGGTGTCAGATAGTACCTCAGAATTGTTTTAATTTGCATTTCTCTAATCAATAGTGATTTAGAGAATTTTTTCATATGGCAGTAGTTAGCTTTGATTTCTTCATCTGAAAACTGCCTGTTCATATCCTTTGACCATTTCTCAATTGGGGAATGACTTGCATTCTTATAAATTTGATTTAGTTCCCTATATATTTTGGAAATGAGACCTTTATCAGAAATATTCACTATAAAAAAATTGTTTCCCAGGTCTCTGCCTCCCTTTTAATTTTGGCTGTATTGCTTCTGTTTGTACAAACCCTTTTTAATTTAATGTAATCAAAATCATCCATTTTGCATTTCATAATATTATCTATCTCTTGTTTGGTCATAAAAAACAAGCTAACTTTTACTGCTAATTGTTTGCTTCTGGAGTTTTTCTATGTTATTAATTTTTTTGTCTATTAGTTTATTACACTTTTTCCACTGGACCCCCACTAGGCCCCTTTCCCCCCAAAACCAAACCCTGATTTTCTCAAACCAGAAACCCCTACCCCACCTCACCAATAGATTTGTTTTTGGTGAGGCAATTGGGGTTAAGTGACTTGCCCAGGGTCACACAGCTAGTAAGTGTTAAGTGTCTAAGTCTGGATTTGAACTCAGGTACTCCTGAATCCAGGGCTGGTGCTTTATCCACTGCACCATCTAGCTGCCCCACCAATAGATTTTTATTTGGAAAAGGGGTCCAGGAAAAAGAATGGTTCAATAACTGTTGGTTTGAAATCGAACAGCCAGAAATTGTGAAATAGTAACAACAGCAACAATTATCATCATTTATGTAGCATTTTAAGTTTGCAACGTACTTTACATATATTATCTCATTTTATCTTTCCAACAACTCTGGGAGGTAGGTGCTATTAGCATCCATATTTTATAGATGAGGAAAGTGAGGCTGGGAAAGGTTAAGTGATTTGCCTAGAATTAGACAGCAAGATATTTGAGACAGGATTTGAACTCAGATCTCCCAGACTCCAAATCTAGCATTATATCCACTGTGTCGCCTATCTATAAAGTTGTTAGCAGTTGTTCCCTCTGATGTTACATCATATAAGGCCTCTGTCCTTCCACCCCTATGAGATTATAAGATTTATAATGGCTCTGTCTATTCTTTTCTTTTCTTTTTTGCAGAGAAATGGGGGTTAAAGTGACTTGCCCAGGGTCACACAGCTAGTGTCAAGTGTCTGAGGCCAAATTTGAACTCAGATATTCCTGAATCCACTGTGCCACCTAGCTGCCCCTGGTACTGTCTATTCTTAATCTCTCTATCTCCCTACTTCATAGCAAAATGCTCAACACATAGTGATAAAATCTATTGTATCCCCTTGACTCTTCTTGATATGATTACTGAGGAGCAATGGAATCCTACTCCCTTTGGATCTCTGCAATACCTCATAGTAAAAAAATTCAATCCATTACTTGCTAAATTGAAATAACACCATGTGTGGTTTGAGTCAGCTATAAACCAACAGACGTAAACTTAAATTGCTCTTTGAAAGAGATGAAAAAATTTATAGCAGTAATATTCAATATGTGTTACTGGATGAACTGTTGGTCTAGACAATTTAGAGGAGCATTGGTCAGGAGTTGTATGGACCCTATAAACTCTTGCAAAATACAAAGAAATGGAGAGTTCTTTGTCTTGTGTAAGAACAGATAATGGGGACAATCTCTGACATGAAATGTAACCAAACCAACATAAATCCTATGTTTAGTAAAATGTAACAAGAGAGAAATCCCAGAAGAGGTGTTTGGTGGTCAGAGGCTGGAAATTAGAAGACATACAACTGAGGTTTTGCACCTAAATTTTTCTTGTGGAACAAGATAGTTCACAGAATCACAGAATGTTAGAGTCAAAAGGGACCTTAGAGATGATCTAATCCAATCTTCTCATTTCATAAATGAGGAACTTGAGGTCCAGAGAAGTACAACAACTTGCCCAAGGTAACTGTCTTATGCTTTGATTTGTCTATATGAATAAATTCACATTTCAAAAGCTGAATGTAGAGGTATGTACTGGATTTGATTTTGTAATTACTAGTAATACAAAAGAGATAATTCTTGCCTAATTAGAGAATTTTTTTTCATTGGGAAGATAGAATGCCCGAACATATTTGGGCCAAAAAAATCTGTAAAAGGCAAGATTGCAACAAATGCAAAATGGTGTAATATATAAGATGAATATACAAGTGGCTAAGGTTCACCAAGCATAGGAGTGATCAGTTGCATGCTGCTAGGGAGGGCTATATATAGACTGATGCAGAAGAAGTCTTTCTAAAAATGGTACAATGACACAGAAACAAACAGGTCTTATATACCTTGTTTGTGAGCAAAATGACAGGCTAATGATATTAACCTCATTGCTTACTGTTTGCCTAAATAGGTTATCCTCTTCTGCAAATTACTTTGCTTGCCTTTTCTAGACATTGTCATGAATTCCACTTGGAGGAAACTGTCTCTGTACTTTCTTTTCTCATGCTATTGCCCTTATCAAGAATGCCTTCTTTCTCAAGCTGTTGAAATCATGCCCTTCCTTCAAAAATGTAGTTAAAATGTTATCTCTTCCATGATTCCTTTCTTGATTTATCCATTTACTGCCAATGCTCCTTCAAGTTGTCTAGATCAATAATAATGTCCTTCTTTACATTTTAGCACCTTTTAAATTTACTGTAGTACCTCTTTTATTTACTCCATGTTCTTTTTGGTATTATAGTATATTACTACATGTTATGCACTCTGTCCCCAGTAGATTATAAGGTTCATGATGGCAAAGTGTGCCTCTTCTTCTCCCCTAATTCTTAACAAAGTATTTTGCATGTACTAGACTCATATATTTATTGAATTGAGACCAGAAGAGTTGAATCTAAGTAGTAAGAATGAAGTCTTCCATAAAGGACTAGGAGTAAGAGTAGTCAGGGTTTGTGCCAATGGAAGTTCAAGTCAGAAGACCTGAGGTTTTATAGCCAACTTCCAATGGCTTGTCTCATCCAAGGGATTGTCTATCTCTTTTTTTTTCACCCCAGAGAACTACCAATGGGCCCCACATATTGCTGGAGTTACACAATTCTTACCCAATGTTCTCTCTAATTGTCTAGCACAATCAACCATCAAGTGTCACATACTGAAGTTTATAGTGACATCCTTCTCATCCTTTCAGGGGACAACTGATCTTTATTTGTGGTAATTGAAAGGTCTCAGATTCAGAGGTCCAGAGAGCTGGAGTTCAGGAAAGCCAGGTCAGAGATAGGGGGTCAGAACCCTGGAGAGCTCCGGGTGGACTAGGATAGAAAGAGTAGGAGACTATTGTTTCAGCACTTAACCTACTGTGGACTCTGTATTGTTAAAGTCTTATCTTCAATCCATGCTTTCCCCACATGGTCTCTTCCTCTTCTATTGTGGGACTTAGAGACCAAGTACTTTTGATGCTCTAGGTACTGGATCTAATAGAGCTAGTGTTGTTTTGATGCTTTGAATGTTTTTAGGGTCCAATCTCTCTTAAGACAGATATAGTTTAGTAACTGTATAGGTGAATTTTGAGGCTGGTTTTTTTTTGCTTTTTTTTTTATGTGTACAACCATCAGCTGGGATCTTCTAAGGGCTCTTGTGGGATTGGTATTGGATACTTAAAGTTATTCTCCATTTCTGGGATCCCCCAGAGGAAATCCAAGCATATTATATTCCATAAGTGGAAGATCTGTTTAGTTAGCATCAAGAAACTGGGTTGACAATATGAGAGGGAAGAGGAGGCAGATTTTAGTGAAGACATTTACATAAAATGGGTGTTCTAACCTCTAAAATTGTGAGAGGTTATCAATAAAACATACTTATGTTATATAAATTCTTATGATTAGCAAATTGGTTACCATTGTTCTTGCATTATGTAGTGGACAGAGCACTCTATTTGGAGTAAGAAAGAGCTAGGTTTGAATCTTGCATCAGACAATTACCGGCTGGATGGATGAGCCTTGGCAAGTCACTTAACCCTTCTCAGCTGCAGTTTCCTTATTTGTAAAGTACAGATAATAAAAGGATCTAGTTCATGTGGTTGTTTGGGGATAAATATATTATACAATATATCTAACATGTTTTCCAACCCTTAAAGCACTATGTAAATGTTAGCTTTTATTATTGTTATTATGTTTAATTGATTTATCTAGACTTTTTTATTGTTAAAGCTGATAGAATAATAAATATGCTTGTGTTTAATCTTTTGTTTTAAAGGATAATTATATCTTTAAAACAAACAAAAAACCCTACCCTTGCAAACCTTTAATTTAGATGTATTCATTTCATATAAGGAGGATAGTTAAGAAAAAAAAAAACCTAGCTTGTATACATAAGCATTCCTCTTGATACAGACTACTAATTTGTCAATCAATACCTTGACCTTAGTAGGCATTTAATAAATGTTTGTTGCTTGAGTGACTTAAATGATCAATATTTCTTTAGAGACTGGTGTTTTCTGACTTGGAGTCATAGAGTCACCTATAAATATTGATGTTTAAATATATGAGTCTTTATCTCAAGAAGAACCTCGAGGCTATTAAAAGACCTACACAATTTTACCAAATGCTTTCCAGCTCATTTTCATTCTCCAATTCAATTCTGGGCCTAGGTCACTGATATGAAACATATAAAATGTATCTATATAATCCATCCATCCATCTATCTATCCATCTATCTATCTATCTATCTATCTATCTATCTATCTATCTATCTATCTATCTATCTATCTATCTATCTTTCTTTCTATCTATCTATCTATCTATCTATCTATCTATCTATCTATCTATCTATCTATCTATCTATCTATCTATCTATCTACTGACAGTCTAGCTCTATGAGCTATCTACCCAACTCTGGGAAATGGACATTCTTAATTAGGTTTAACTTTTGAGTGATAAAGGGTCTTGTTTAGCAGGCTCTTCAGTGTTCTCGGGCTTGATACAATCATTATAAAGTGATTTTTAAAGAGAAGTATTTGAAATACCTCCCCTAAGGAGTTCCTCTTCAATTGTATATACTAGACATCTTCTATGACAGTGGCAACACCTTTGGTGAGCATGTTCTCCCTGTTTTATGTCTCATTTGATTGTAGAAAGAAGTATTGAGGATGACCATTAGCCCTGCCATGTATACAATGGAACTTTTTGTTTTAAGTTTGGTGTTGGACAGAGTCTAGATATGAGTAGATGCATAACTGAGGTTTTATACCTAGTTCTGTCATTCACTTTTTTTTAAAGAGATGATTTCATTTTGCAGATGAGGAACCTGCTGTATAGAGAAATGTGTTAATTTAATTTAAATGTGTTAATTTCTTCATTTGGTAAATGAGTATGCCAAAAAGGAAAATTAGGACTAATAACCTTGTTACAGACTAGTACTATATTGGCTTTTTGCTGAATCTAATTGTATTGTTACAGAAGACATGATTTCATTCTTGCCATCTAAATCCATGTAATAATGAGCTCTTTTTAAGAGTACAGGGTCTGTTCTGAATTTATTATAATCATTGTAAGTAATTTCCTTAGTTTGTGTATTCATAAAAATTAATGATTCATGCAGTTGAACATGAAAGACTTCCTTAGAATCCAAAAGCCAAGAAGACTTAAAAGAAAGTGCAGTTTCCCCCTGTGGCAGGTATGGGAAAATCCCTAGATTTAAACCCTTCTTCCTTGGCTCATTGTGGTTTGGATAACTGCCTTTGCTACCTTTTTTTAAAAATCAAGTCTATACAATATAAAATAAAGGGAAGAGTTGGTTATTTATTATTCACTGAATTCAGACTTTGTAGATAAGTAAACTAGAATTTTTTAAAAAATCCTCTTTCTAGATAATTCAGGGCAAAATGTAGATTTTAAGGGGCTGGTTTGGCAGTCTACAAGTTGCATGTTGGTTCTACTTTAATTCTACATGAACTGGCATTCAATGACTATAAACAATTACATTAAACTGTTAGATTTCCTTGGGCATTTCCCTTTATCTAATTCTTTTGCAATTATTTGGAGTCTTTTGCAAAAAAAAAAAAAAACCTAAGTAATTATTTCTTCTCTGGATTAGTCTACTCAAGACTGTAAGGTGCCTAGGGGACCTCCTACTTTAGCTGTTGCTTTACAAGCACACAGTATTGATGGGGTGTTTATATAAGCACCTAAAATTGAATGTGTGGGGTCAATATCCTATGTGAGTTACATAGTGAATATGATGGTGTTCCCCTTTTTTGCATTACCATTGTCTTAGACAAGACAACACCAAGCTACCCCTCTTCAACAGGAACACAATTACAGATAAATAAATACAATAGGGTAAAAGAGAGCAATCTCAAGAAATAGAGTTCAGGAATCTAATAATAACACTTACTAGATAGGAAGATGGATATACCTCAAGAACCTCTGGAGTGATTTAGAATCAAAATAAGAGAAACAATGGCAATAAAAAGGATCTAGCATCTCCAAGATTGGAAGTAAGATTACTAAAGGAAAAATTTAAGAATACAAATGAGAACTGACAGACCAGGAAAGATAATAGAACCTTTCAAAGAAGAGCTCAGATCAATAAAATAAAAAGCAATAGAACTAGAGGACAAATCTTGTTAAGACAAAGGGAGGAAGCTTTGTATAGTGGAAAGAACACTGGATTTGGAACTCTAAATTCTCTCCAATTCTGCATTAATCCAATAATCTACAATCTGGGAATTACCTGTTTCCAAGAAAAATACAAAGGAAGAATTTGAATATCGTATTTTAGTAAATCATCAAATTTCCTGAATGTTTTAGAAACATAGACAGAGTGGAAAATCAATAGAATCCACAGGGATTTGGCAGAGAGGAACCCTTAATTTAACTCATCTGTAAAAATGTTCTAGATCATCAACATCAAAGGGACAATCTTGCAAGCAACCAGGAGGAAATAATTCACATAAAAAGAAATACTGGCTTGAATTGTACAAAACTCCCAACAATGATCAGAAATGAAAGACTATTCTAGAAAGGTTATATTGAAAAGCAATTAAAATAAACCTTTTCTCTGACATTACCCAGCCTGGAAAACTAAGCATATTCCAGCATGAGAAAATATGGTTTCTTAATAAGCTTAGAATTTTAATTTTTTTGGGGGGGAGGTGAATAATCCAGAATTGTCCAAGATCTTTGATGCACAAATTATCTGAGCACCCTAAAAGTAAACAAAAGAATGTAGAATTTAATGCAAGAAAGAAGTAAAGGATGATTTACAGGTAACAGGGCATAAGATGATAAACTTATTAAGAATCATTCAAGGGGCAGCTAGGTGGCGCAGTGGATAAAGCACCCACCCTGGATTCAGGAGGACCTGAGTTCAATTCTGACCTCAAGACACTTGACACTTACTAGCTGTGTGACCCAGGGCAAGTCACTTAACCCTCATTGCCCCGCAAAAAAAAAAAAATCATTCAAAAAACAAAGGCTGGGAATTTGAAAGAAATATCCTATGAAAAGGGAATGGGCAGAATTCAGTTATGTAAAGGATAAAGGAGAGGGGAAACTCTGTGTGTGTGTGTGTGTGTGTGTGTGTGTGTATAAACACACACATATAGTTTATAAACATAGTGATATATAGTTCTATGTGTTAGGCTAATCTTTTCATTGTATCACTTACCTTACACTTTCTTGTTTCCATTTCTTTCACAAGGAATTCTTACCAATTATGCTCTTATCCCTTTAGTCACACTCACTTATGCTCCAAACTCCTTTGTTTACCACTTCCCCACCCTAACCCTGGGCTTACTCACTTCCCAAGTGGAGACTACAGAGAGCTTGGAAACTTTTCCTTTATTTATGCTTTGCCAGTACAGAATCTGTTCAGGCGCCTCTTCATCTTGGCTCTCAAATAGTGGCATCACAGAATGGGTGAGGGATACAGAACATTTGATAGTCTCCTTATGCATGCTGACCCTAATCTTGACACTGTGAAAAATAATTATTAATAATAGATTTCTTGGGGTACCCAGAGATCACTTTCTCCATCCTTTCTCCCCTCCCCCCCCCCACTCCAGAAAGTCAGTTTTCCTTGCGAGATTTCATTAAATCTCTTCTGGGACAAATCCAAGGGAACAAAAGGAAAGGAATGGAGATAGATTCTTTTGTCTAGATTGCTGAAGGATTGCTGGGATTAAACCACATCTAGATAATGGACTTTGCCCTGACCAACTTGAGTGAGGGGTTTTGTATTCCTTTCCCTGATTTCATCCCTACAGTTCATTATAATATGGCCCACTTTCAGGGCAGCTAGGTGTCACAGTGGATAAAGCACTGGCCCTGGATTCAGGAGTACCTGAGTTCAAATCTGGTCTCAGAAACTTGACACTTACAAGTTGTGTGACCCTGGGAAAGTCACTTAACCCCCATAGCCCTACCAAAAAAAAAAGCATTAATAATAATTTAGCCCACTTTCAAGTCATGACAACTAATAGATTTGAATAATGTGAACCAATTAGATTTGATTGATATATAATGACCTGACTCTATTAAAAGAGGATAAAAACTTTTGGAAGATGCCACACACAGTCTTCTGGGTCTTTTGGGGTCTCTTGAGAGCTTTTCTCCGTCAAGCTGAAGCACTCTCTCTTCCTCACTATCACTCAGCATGGGTCCATGGGACCATGAGAAGTTAGGGAGACATATGATCAATCCTTTACTGGTATATTATTGATAAATTAATATAAGCTTATCCAAAACTTGTATCTATAGTAATTATTTAAATGTCATAACACAGAGATATTCTTTAACTAACTGAATACTAACTCGGGACCTCTAAGATTCAGAATAAATGTCTTTTCTGTTATTCTATCTCTTGACACATTAATGTTCTCAAAAACACTTTTTTTGGACACAGTATGAGTCATTGTACTAAATCCTTCCTTTAAATCTCCTGTCAACAATACTCATGCTAAACCATATTCCATATATCATGGGGTTAATTTCTTCTACCATACCTAAAACTCACATCAAGGGTATTCCCAATGATTCTTTGGTAGATTCTTGGAACAGTGAAAAGCTTCAAAAAGTAGCATGTCCCTTCAGAATCAGGAGTACAACCATTTCCTCCATCATTGACATGTTCTGTTGCTGATACTCATTGGAATGTTCTCATTACTCCTTTCTATGTATTCAAATTGTAGCCAACCTCTAAGATTGAACTCAAGTTCTACCTTCTATATAAAATCATTAGACCAGCAGTTCTCAAACTCTTTGGTCTCAGGAACCCTTTATACACTTAAAAATTATTGAGTACACTAAAGAACTTTTGTTTATGTGGGTTATATATCTGTCTATATCAACCATATTAGAAATTAACTTACATTGGTATCATTATGAAAATATTTTGACTTCATGGATAGCTCAAAAGGGTTTCAGGAACCCTTGAGGGTTCACAGAGCACACTTTGAGAACTACTGGTCTAAATTGCTCCAGGCTATAATGATTGCCTCTTCTCTGAAATCCTACTAACTGACTATATTACCAATTTGATAATTAGATACTGCCTTCAAACATTTCTGTAACTCACCATAAAGTCATCAGGTGAAATTACTTACATTTTAATATTTCAAAAGACCAGTGATTTCATTTGTGTGTATTCTTTCTATCAGTGAAGACCACAGGTAAAGAGATGGTTTTCATGTTTTATTCTGGCCCAAAAAAATTCAATTCAATTCAATTCAATACTTTGGAGTGACTTTCAGATGAGAAGCCTCTTCATACTCAGGCTGATCTTTGTATGATAGATATGTAATCACTGGGCCTCTATTTGAAGGCTTTTTAGCTGGTCAGAGTTTATGTTTTATTCCAATTGCCCTTGAAAATCCAGGATCACCACCACATCATCATGAGGTATAGACTGTGGCTTTCAAGGAAGAGTGTTAGTTTAGGAAAAAATTGCACATTAGTTGGTTCTCACGGACTATGATATTGCTATTTCTCAAAGCTGGTTTTGTGTTTTTGTTTTCTGTTGCATTTTGGGGGGGGGTGGTTTGGCTTAGACTTAGGATTTCATTGATATTAGGGTACTCCTGTTAAGAAAGCTTCCTCTACCAAATCAGGTTGGCAGCTCTTCAGCAACTTTTCATCTTAAAGGGTTTCCTTGAGACAAAGGTTAAATGACTTGCCCAGGGTCATACAGCCAGAGTATATTAGAAGTTGGACTTGAATCCATCTCTTTCTCAATGGCACTTAGTTACTGTTGAGGTTTTCCTAGTAGCAGTTAGGCCTTTCTCTCAATTCTCTTAGTGGAGAAACTCTGAGTAAAGAAGATGGGATGTTTAGAACTTGTGAAAGAAGGATTCAGAATGCTGGAGAATAAGGGCAGATGTGTTGGCTATCATGGGAAAGCTAGAATATAACCCATCCTTCCAACCTTTAATTGGTCAACAGCCTCCTGGAATTCATGCCTCATTCTCCACCTTGGAGACCACTTTCTCAATGAGATATTGGATTGTTGATGGTGTTGGAAAGAGCTGAGACATATGTAGGACTTTTTGCACCCCAGGAATCATGCCTGGGGCAAGTGGAATGTATTATGCCCTTAGCTGAGGGGAAAGGATAGGTCATTGTGGGGCTGCTACTAGGGAGGTAGCCATGAATGGAGAAATAATTAGTTGGAGAATGAAAAAAAGCATTTACTAGATGAATATTATGTGCTAAGTGCTAAGGGAAAAAACTGAAAATTGGGCGAAAATATAGGAGGACTTACCTAAAAGGTAGTTGGGAGAGGCTCCTAGTGGTTCCTAGGAACAAGTAGATAGCAACCTCAGGGGCCTTTAGGGTTTAGCAGCAAGGCAGATAAAGCCTAGTGACCCTCCAATTTCCCTGAAGGATTATTCTCTGTGCATTGAAGCAGTGTCAAATGTCAGTGTCTGTCTTTCAGTCATATGTGGGACAAGAGAGGCCCAGGACTGTGACCATTGGAAAGGGGAGGTAGCAGTGGGATCTAGATGGTCAAGTGGTGAGCTGGCAAGGGAGGAAGCACTTCCATTCTGCCTTTGAGCGCCCAGTAGGATCGATCCCTGAGGGTGGGAGCTGGGAAGGCTGAGGCATGAAGAAATTCTTCTGCAGTCTGGTCTGCTTCACTCTCACCTCAGACTGCCATCTGGCAACTTCTTGCTAAGGAGGTTGTTTCTATGCTGCTAGAGGATTTAAAGAGCTGTCAGCATTCTTGAGATTTGGGTACCCTCTAAATGTGGTGCCCTGGAGGTAAAGCCTCTGTTACCCTGCCCTAGTTATTTCCCTGGGAAAAAGAGACTTTATTTTTTTTTCTGGGGAATTGCATGTCCCTGGTCAGGGAAAGCAGGGAAAGCAGTAGCAGCATAAGGCTGATAACCATGTTACATTTCTTTGATTTCTGACTCTCTGTGGTTATAAAATATTAGGAACTTGATTTGTTCCTTCTGGGAGTTGAAGAGAGAATGTTTAAAATAGTTCTGCCCTTACTTAAGATTGGTTATGTCATTTTTCTGTTCTTTTTCCCTAATTAATATATGAGATTATTTCTTTTAGTCAGAGACATAGAATTCTAGAGCAAGAAGCAACTGAGACCATTTAGCACTAATGTTACTTTATTTTTTATTTTTTTAAAACAATAAACATTTTTATTTATAGTTCCAGATTTTATCCCTCCTTCCCTCCCTCCACTCCCCCTTCCCTCCCTCCACTCCCCCTTCCCTGAGGTGGTAAGCAATCAGATGTGAGTTATACATGTGCAATTATGTAAAACATTGCCATGTTAGTAATTTTGTATAAGAAAACTTGAGGGGGCAGCTAGGTGGCACAGTGGATAAAGCACCGCACCCTGGATTCAGGAGGACCTGAGTTCAAATCTGACCTCAGACACTTGACGCTTACTAGCTGTGTGACCCTGGGCAAGTCACTTAACCCTCATTGCCCCACAAAAAGAAAAGAAAAGAAAACTTGAATAAAAAGGGAAAAAATGAAAGTGAAAAAATAGCATGCTTTAGTCTGTATTCAATCAATATCAGTTCTTCCTTTGGAGGTGGATAGTATGCTTCATCATTAGTCCTTTGGGATTGTCTTGAATCACTGTATTGTTGAGAATAGTTAAGTCATTCACAGTTCTTCATCAAACAATATTGCTGTCTCTGTGCTCAACGTTCTCTTGATTCTGCTCACTTCACTATACATTAGTTCATACAAGTCTTTCCAGGCCTTTCTGAAATCATCTTGCTTGTCATTTCTTATAGCACAATAATATTCCATCACCATCATATACCACAGCTTGTTTAGCCATTCCTCAGTTGATGGGCATTCCTTTGATTTCCAATTCTTAGCCACTACAAAAAGAGCTGCTATAAGTATTTTTGTACAAATAGGTCTTTTTTTCTTTTGGGGGATGACTTTGGGTTATAAACTTAGCAGTGGTATTACTAGGTCAAAGGGTATGCACACTTATGTTACTTTAACAGGCTTTGTATACCAACATTTTGGATTTTATTCCTTTTAGGGAAAAGATCTTACTCTTCTCTTTCCCTTCCCTTACCCCATCTTTTGATGTAGGTACTTTCTTAGTTAAGTACCATGATATATATGGAAATGATTTTTTTTCTAAATCTCACATTAACTTCTGGAGTAAGCTGACTGTTTAGAGTAAATATCATATAAGGAATGAACACTGGTTCTTAAATCAGAAGATTAAGGTTCAAATCCTGCCTTTGAAGCTGTGTGACTTTGAGTAAGTCACTTAACCTTGGGCTACAGTTTCTTCAATTGTAGAACATGGGGTTTGGACTCTGAAACTCCATCTTTCTGGATCTACCATGTAGACCACTTAGAAATAGTCAGCATTTCCTTTTGCTTTGATACTATTCAAATAATTTCTGTCTTTTGCCCTTGAGCCAGGGAGCACTTTAAAAGCTTGAAATAGTCAGCATCTTTCATTTTTACTGACTCTATACATTGTAACTAAGGTCTAAGAATAGTAAACCAGGGAGGTAAGGCCCTTGATTCCCTTGATTCATTTAGAATTTTAAAAAATCTTTTGTTGCTCTGAACTAGATAAATACCAATGAACATGAGCATTTCCATATACAAAGAACAGAAAAGAGGACTGTATGTGAAACCACAAATACATATTATACACAGTTTTGGTGTTTTGTTTTGCTTTTTAGTATCTAATACATTCAGCACATGGGTTCCAGAACTGTTCTGCTTATCTGTGTTTCCCTCTAAAACTCTTTTCTGTTGGTTATATGCACATTTTAAATGCTTCATTGATGTCCTCATATCTTTTTTCTACTGTGCTATCATCGCTCCCTTTTCCCATCAATTATCCCCTCCCCCTCTTAAAAAAAAACACCCTAATTCCTTTTGGGTTTTTTTTGTTGTTTTTTTTTTTGTTTGTTTTGCAGGGCAATGGGGTTTAAGTGACTTGCCCAGGGTCACACAGCTAGTAAGTGTCTGAGGCTGGGTTTGAACTCAGGTCCTCCTGAATCCAAGGCTAGTGCCTTATCCATTGCGCCACCTAGCTGCCCCCCCTAATTCCTTTTAATCAATAAACCTAGATAAGTAAAAGAAATCTACACAATGGCTGTATCCAAAAAATGCATGTCTCATTCTTCACCTTTAGAAGACAACAAATAATGTATTTCATTTTTGGTCCTCTAGAATCCTGGTTGTGAATTACATTGAACTGGGTTCTTTCATAGTTTGGTATTTTCTTCTTTGTGATGTAGTTATTATTTAAACTGTTCTTTTGTACTAGCTGTATGACCCTGGGCAAGTCACTTAACCCCAATTGCCTCATCAAAAAAGAAAGAAAGAAAGAAAGAAAGAAAGAAAGAAAGAAAGAAAGAAAGAAAGTCTTAAAAAAAAACAAACCCCAATTGTTCTTTTGTTTCTGTTCATTTTACCCTATATCACTTAATTCAAGTCTTCCCAGGTTTTTTCTGAATCTGTTCATTTTGTAATTTCTTATAGTGTAATAATATGCCGTTATATTTACATACCATAATTTATTCAACCATTTCCTGGTTGAGGGACACCCTCTAGTTTTCAGTTCTTTGTGACAACAAAAAGTGCAGTTCTATGAATATTTTTGTATATATGGGTCCTTATATCTCTATCTTTTAACTCGTTGGTGTATAAGCCTAGTATTGATATTGCTGAGTCAAAGGGTATGCACAGTTTAGTATTTGGAGGTAGGAGGACATAGTTCCAAATTGCTTTCCAGATTGGCCTTAATGAGAATACTCTTCATTAGATCATTTATGCAAAAAAACCAAAACAGTGCTTGAAGGCAGATGACTTTATTAGGTCAACATCACAATTGGGAAGGTTACTTTAATATTATTTTTAGAAAATGCCAGGGCCTAATAACCACAAATTTCAGGCTTTATCCTTTCTTCAAAGTAGTTTGTGGTGAGTCAGCATCAGGGATGCTGAGTTTTCTAACTTGAGTCAGACCAATGTGGGAGAAGAGGAGAATTGCCACTCATTGGGGGCATTCAGTCTTTGTATAATTGAATCTGGTGCATAAAATATGCCCAAGAGTTTGTACAATGGAGCCGTTCCACAAGGGGCCATAAACCCTCATTCCTGCTACTCCTCTCTCAGGGGTGTTACATGGATTGATGATTTATTAAGCTCCCTGAAAAAACATTAAGCACAATTCCAAATCTCTTTATGTAATTTAGTATACTACTGAGTGTATTTGTAATCTAACCCAGGAGCATATTCTATATTGTTCATTCATCCTTTGTGTATGGATGGTATTATTCTATTAAGAAAATTAATCAAGCTGTGAAAAGAATTATGCATCCGTACCCAGAAGCTAGAAACAAATGGGACAAGCCTAATTCTTATCAAACATTTAAATACTTGAAAGAAAATGAAAACATTTGGTTTTTCTTTCAATTACTTAATGTTAATTTTTTATGAAAACCTGTCTTTTTGACAACTGAGTGTTGTGTAATCATAGCAAATATCCATAGGGCTAATTCTCAATTTCTCTTTAAAGAGGGAACATCAAATAGGGGAAAGAGTGATCTTGGAAACATGAGTTCTAGGATCAAATCCTGCTTCTGGCATTTACTAGCTGTATAATTATGAGCAAATCATTTAACCTCTCTGAGCCTTTTTTATCTGTAAAATGAAGATAGTCATACTTAATAATTAAGGTGTTCTTTTGTGAACTCAAATGCCACCTTGCAGTAAAAAAATAAGTGAAGTTATCTTACTATGAGGTTAACTTTACCCATTCTTTGTGACTTCAATGTCTCAAGTGCATTTAATTATGAAACTGACCAACTTATGTAAATTATTTACTTGCATTTTAAAAAATATGATGTTTTCTTTCTCTTACAAAATTATTGTGAGAAAAACCCTTTGTTAAGCTTCAATTGTTATTTAAGTGAGGTGGGTTTTTTTAATTATCCAAAAGCTGCCCCTCATTACTAAGAGGAAGGTCACAGGATTACAGTTTTACATCTTATTTCGTGATTGCTTGCTACATATCGCTATCCATCTATTCTGAGCTATAGCGATAACTATTTCTCTATTGTGGAAAATCTGCCATAAGGAAGAGTCTATGACCCCAACCCAAATGGATGCATCATACATTATACTTTTGTTATCCTTCCATTGGGGTTGGTAATCAAGAGTAGTCTAGGGGGCAGCTAAGTGGTGCAGTGGATAAAGCACCTGTTCTGGATTCAGGAGGACCTGACACTTACTAGCTGTGTGACTCTGGGCAAGTCACTTAACCCTCATTGCCCCACCAAAACAAACAAACAAAAACCAGTAGACTATATTAGGTTTTGTTGTTGTTGTTGTTGAGTAATGGATTTTGGCTTGCTTTATTTTTTGAATTAAATTTTATTTTATTTTCAGATCTCCATTCCCTCCCTTCCACCTCCCTTCCTCTTCCAATTGAGAAAGCAAGAAAAACAAAACTCCTGATACAAACATGTGTAGTCAAGCAAAACAAATCCCTACTTTGGTCATGTCCAAAAATATGTACTTTGAGTTCATCATCTTTTTATCAGTAGCATGTCACATCTTGTCTCCTCTGGAACCATAGTTGGTCATTTGGACCACAGCTGACAAACTAAGGGCCAAATTCTCCCCCCTCCCTTTTTGTAAACCTCTGTGAGGTAAGAATGATTTTTACACTTAAAATACAATAAGTTTTATTTATACAATTTGCTTACCTGGTAAGCTGAATAAAAACAGGCTTTTCTGGACCTGCCTGTTGATTTAAAATCATTGACTATATATGACTATATTTTCTTAATTTACATTTTAATTGATCAATTAGATAAGATTGGTGATTTCATTGGACCTCTGATGAGTAAACTCCATCTACCAAAGCAGTCAACAATGTCAGGCACTGTGCTAAGTGCTGGAGGTAAAAAGAAAGGCAAAAGTATTCAGATTTGTACCTTTCCTGGCATTTGTAGTATTAAGAGTTGTCTTGAGGCACTGAGAGGTTAGTTGACTCCTCCAGAGTCATAGCCAATATGCATTAGAGGCACACCTGAACCAAGATCTTCCTGTTCTTGAAGCCAGCTTTGTCTCTTCTATTCAACCCTTCCTCTCAATCTATTTATTAATAGAAGGAAATAGGATGACAAGGAGTGGGATTCATAGAATCTCAGTTGGAAGGGAGTTCAGAAGTCATCCATTCCAATTCATAGCACATCCCATCCACAGCCTCACAACATCCCTGACAAATGATCATTTACTTTCTATGACAGAGACCCATGGTAACCTCTAACTGCTAGAGTCCAAAAGAATGTAAACTCTTCGAAGGGAAGAACTATATTATTTTTGGCAACTAGGTGGCATAGTGGATAGAGGAGCAGACCTGGAGTCAGGAAGACTCAACTTCACAACTTCAAATCTGGCCTCAAACACTTACTAGCTGTGTGACCACTTGACCCTGTTGGCCTTAGTTCCTCATCTGCAAAATGAGCTAGAGAAGGAAATGACAAACAACATCTAGCAATGACAAGCAACTCTAGCATGACCAAATGGGGTCATGAAGAAAAAGACATGACTGATGTGACTGGACAATGACAACAACAGATATTATTTTTGGTCTTTAGTACCTGGCACGATGCCTGTCATATAGTAAGTGCTTAATAAATGCTTGCTGTGGGGCAGCTGGATGGCACAGTAGATAAAACACTGGCCCTGGATTCAGGAGGACCCGAGTTCAAATCTGGCCTCAGACACTTGACACTTACTAGCTGTGTGACCCTGGGCAAGTCACTCATTGCCCTGCAAAATAATAATAATAATAATAATAATAATAATAATAATAATAATAATAATAATAATAATAATTGCTGGATGAATGAAGGAAGGGCGACTTCTGGTACTGGCATTCCTAAGACACTATGGAAGAGCTCAGAAGGTGTTGTCAAGGAAACAGCTATCACTGAGTTTTCAAGAAAGACCACTTAAGTAATCATTATCCCAAGAACCACATTGCACTGCTACTCAGGGATGTTTTCTTGCTTGCTCTCCTGAATATACAGTAAGCTCTTCAATAGTGAGGGCCAATGGATGTCAATCAGTGAGAAACCTAAGAACTGTAAGTAGATTCTACACCATGATAAAGGATGGGCTTTGTGCCACCATGAGCATGCTGGGGGCTGCATGAAATGGGGTGCTGAAGGAGGAGAAGAGACATTAAAGAACATAGTTCTAGACTTGCTGCCAGAAGTGCAAATGAGATTGAGGTGAGCCTTTAGGTTCCACAGAGGATATCACTGCTTGACCACAATCCCCAACTCATGGAGACATATAATTGGGTATTTCCACCAGGAAGGCAGTGAGAGGGGTGTGTGTGTGTGTGTGTGTGTGTGTGTTGCATTACTATTGAGGGGGTGGGGCAATGAGGGTTAAGGGACTTGCCCAGGGTCACACAGCTAGTAAGTGTCAAGTGTCTGAGGCCAGATTTGACCTCAGGTCCTCCTGAATCCAGGGCTGGTGCTTTATCCATTGTGTCACCTAGCTGTCCCGAAGGTTCTATCTAATGTGCTACTGTTAACCCTTTTACTGATGCTAAATATCGTTGCCAATTTGTTTCACCTTTTTCCAGAAAGTATTGCATCTCTTATAATGTTACAGCCATAGCCAACAAGCCACTGAGCTAATGAACATATTTCTTGCTCTTTCATTTTAGTCAGGTCACAGCTCCATCCAGCCTGAAAACAGAAGAGGCATTTGGTGGCAGTGAAAACATAGCAACTGACCTATCTCAACTGATGGTCCCCAGTTAGAGCAACAGAATTCCATTCACCTCTTTCCTACCTTAGAGAGCAAGCAATGTGTCCCCTGTGTGGTGAGCACTTCCTGCTGAGTCTTTTTAGAGGCTGGGGGAAAACACACCTTTTTCCACTCAGCACTTGGAGAAGCTTCAAGAATCTAAGTTGGAGCAAGAAGGAAGACAACTATTAGCCACTGCAAGGGATCCTGCAACAGGAGGAAAGACCTGAGTCTCCATTACATATCTCATTAGATCCACCCATGGTTCTGGCCTATCAGTGTCTTGAATATTGACTCTGGTGTTTATTGTGTAAGCTCTCTCTCCCAGGTTCATGTTGTCCATTATTATGGTTATCATATGCAAATTTGACAAGTTGGCCATCTGCCTTTACCCAACTCACTGATAAAAAAATATTAAATCAACAGCACATGGCCAAACACAGGCTCCTAGAACTTTTCCTCTAAATTGATGTTCACCTATTAATCACTATGCTTTGGGTCCTTTCATTCAACTTAATTAAATTTACCTAATTGTATTATCTTCCAGTGTAAATCTCTCCATCTTGCCCACAAGAATAACATGATTTTTGCTGAAATATATGCACATTATGTCTATCTAATATTTTCCTAATCTAATAATAGGGTCAGTAAAGGGAAATGAAAATCATTAAAGGAAGAAAATGGAAAAAGGGAAAGGGAAATAGCCTGGCGAAACCCATTTTTGGTGAATACATACTAGAGCTTAGATGATCACTGCTACCCTTTCTCAAGACACATAGATCATCCTTTTAAGAATGTACTATAGGATTTTGCTGTGAATAAAAGTCAAGTTCACTGGCTTATTGGTTAAAGAATCTACCTTCTTCCCTTTTTGAAAATCATTTTCTTTTGCCTTACTGGAGTGCAGTGGCACCTCTTTTGTTAAACACAGCCTTTAAAACATCAGTAGTTCAATCATAACACCCACCAGTTTATCCAGCGCCTGAGACGTGATTCATCCAGGACTAGTGAAGAACAAATTGGGGCACTTTGATACTTTCTTGCTATTCCCTAATACGTCTTGGATTTCAACTCCCTGTGCAACGTGCATCCTTTCTAGTACAAAGTTAATTTTCTGGGAACACAGAGAACAGAAACAAAATGAGTTGAGTCATTTTACTTTTCTTCCTTTGTGAGTTGTTACTGTCCTTGTCCACCTTGAGCAATGGTTCTAATCCCTCCTTTTTGTCCTCAATCTAACTTATAAAGTCCTTATAGCTATTGGCCTTTTGGGTAGGGTTTCTACACAGGCCCTTGTCCTGCAGAAACGAATATGTTGACAGGACCAAGATCTTGGAGCCAGGAAAGACCTCTGTGCAGCAGAACAGGACAGGGCAGCTCTGAGGACTCTTTGTAGGGATTATTGCTCCCCTTTCTTAAGACTTAAGTCATTTACCAACCACAGTTTATCTTGAGCTTAAGACTTCTTGACATTCTTCATAAAAACCAGTTCCTAGATGTATTATTCATGGCGGGGAGGGGGGAACTTTCAGTTTTATTACTCTCTTCTTTGATTTTCAGGATTTCAATTTTTGTATTCAATTGTGGATTTTTAATTTGTTCTTTTTCTTGCTTTTCTTAGTTACACACCCAATTTGTTGATCTGCTCTTTCTTTTATTGATGTAAACATTTACAGATATAAATTTTCCTAAGTATTGCTTTAACTGAATCCTTCAAATGTTGATATGTTTTTCATTTTATTATCTTTAAATGAAATTATTTATTGATTCTATGATTTATTCATTGACCCACTCATCCTTTAGGATTAGATTATTTAGTTTCCAATTAATTTTTAATCTATGCTTCAGGCCCTTTAGTGGATGTAACTTTTATTGCACTATGGTCCAAAAGGGATACATTTAATATTTCTGCTTTTCTACATATTTGGCAGGTTTTAATACCCTAATGTGTAGTCAGTTTTTATGAAGTTACCATGTACAGCCCAGAAAAATGTATATTCCTCTCAATTTCTATTCAATATTCTTCAGAGGTCTAACTTATCTAGAATTCTATTTATCTCCTTAATTTATTTCTTGACTTTATGGTTGCATTTTTCTATTCTTGACACAACTTTTTTTTTTAAAGAAATAGTATGGTTCATTCAGCATCTATACTCCGCAGTTCTTTTTTTTTTTTTTCTTGGATTTGAAGATCCTCTTCTATCATGTGTTCCCTGGAACTCTTCTGTACCATTGCATTGGTGAGAAGAATATAGTCCATCATAGTAGATCAACACTCAATGTTGATGATACTGTGTACAATGTTCTTCTGGTTCTGCTCATCTCACTCATCATCAGCTCACGCAAGACCCTCCAGGTTTCTCTGAACTCCTCCTGCTCATCATTTCTTATAGCACAATAGTATTCCATTGTATTCATATACCACAACTTGTCCAGCCATTCCCCAATTGATGGGCACCCCCTCAACTTCCAATTCCTTGCCACTATGTAAAGAGCAGCTATAAATATTTTTGTACATGTGGGTCCCTCTCCCCTTTCCATGATCTCTTTGGGAAAAAGACCCAAAAGTGGTATTGCTGGGTCAAAGGGTATGGACAGCTTTATCGCCCTTTGGGCATAATTCCAAATTGCTCTCCAGAATGGTTGGATCAGTTCACAGCTCCACCAACAATGCATTAGTGTTCCAATTTTCCCACAGCTTCTCCAACATTTATTATTTTCCTTTTTTGTCATTTTAGCCAATCTGATAGGTGTCAGGTGGTACTTCAGAGTTGTTTTAATTTGCATCTCTCTAATCATTAGAGATTTAGAGCATTTTTTCATATGGGAATAGATAGCTTTGGTTTCTTCATCAGAAAACTGCCTGTTCATATCCTTTGACCATTTCTCAATTGGGGAATAACTTGGGTTCTTATAAATTTGATTTAGTTCCCTATATATTTTAGAGATGAGGCCTTTATCAGAAGCACTGGCCACAAAAATTGTTTCCCAGGTTTCTGCATCCCTTCTAATTTTGGATGCATTGCTTCTGTTTGTACAAAAATTTTTTAATTTAATGTAATCAAAATCATCCATTTTGCATTTTATAATATACTCTATCCCTTGTTTGGTCATAAACTGTTATCCTTTCCAAAGATCTTATAGGTAGACTATTCCTTTCTCTCCTAATTTACCTATGGTATCACCTCTTATGTCTAAATCGTGTATCCATTTTGACCTTATTTTAGTACAAGGTGTCAGATGTTGGTCTATGCCTAATTTCTGCCATACTATCTTCCAGTTTTCCCAGCAGTTTTTGTCAAATACTGAGTTCCTATCCCAGAAGCTGGAGTCTTTGGGTTTATCAAACACTACATTACTAGTGTCTTTTACTACTGCATTTCCTGAGCCTAGCCTGTTCCATTGATCTACCACTCTATTTTTTAGCCAGTACCAGATAGTTTTGATGACTGCTGCTTTATAGTAAAGCTCCAGGTTTGGTACCACTAACCCACCTTCCTGTGAGTTTTTTTTCATTATTTCCCTGGATATTCTTGATATTTTGTTTTTCCAGATGAATTTTGTTATTATTTTTTCTAGCTCTATAAAATAATTTTTAGGTAGTCTGATTGGTATGGCACCGAATAAGTAAATTAATTTAGGCAGTATTATCATTTTTACTATATTAGCCCTGCCTATCCATGAGCAATTGATATCTTTCCAATTATTTAGATCTGATTTGATTTGTGTGAAGAGTGTTTGGTAGTTGTGTTCATAGAGTTCCTGGGTTTGTCTTGGCAAGTAGACTCCCAAGTATTTTATATTATCTACTGTTACTTTAAATGGAATTTCTCTTTCTATCTCTTGCTGCTGAACTTTGTTGGTCATGTATAGAAATGCTGATGATTTGTGTGGATTTATTTTATATCCTGCTACTTTGCTAAAGTTGTTAATTGTTTCAAGTAATTTTTGAGTTGATTCTCTAGGATTCTTTAAGTATACCATCATATCATCTGCAAAGAGTGATAGTTTTGTTTCCTCCTTGCCTACTCTAATTCCTTTAATTCCTTTCTCTTCTCTGATTGCTGATGCTAACATTTCTAGGACAATATTAAATAATAGGGGTGATAATGGACATCCCTGTTTCACCCCTGATCTTATTGGGAAGGCCTCTAATTTATCTCCATTGCATATAATACTTGCTGATGGCTTTAGGTAGATACTGTTTATTATTCTAAGGAAAGCTCCACCTATTCCTAAACTCTCGAGTGTTTTTATTAGGAATGGGTGTTGTACTTTGTCAAAAGCTTTCTCTGCATCTATTGAGATAATCATATGATTTTGGTTGGTTTTCTTATTGATGTGGTTGATTATGTTAATAGTTTCCTAATGTTGAACCAGCCCTGCATTCCTGGTATAAATCCCACCTGGTCATAGTGTATTATCCTGGTGATCACTTGCTGTAATCTCCTTGCTAATATCTTATTTAAGATTTTAGCATCAATATTCATTAGGGAAATTGGTCTATAATTTTCTTTCTCTGTTTTTGCTTTGCCTGGTTTTGGTATCACCACCATATTTGTGTCATAAAACGAATTTGGCAGAACTCCTTCTTCACCTATTTTTCCAAATAATTTGTATAATATTGGAATTAATTATTCTTTAAATGTTTCATAAAATTCACCCGTAAACCCATCTGGCCCTGGGGATTTTTTCTTGGGGAGTTCATTAATGGCTTGTTCAATTTCTTTTTCTAATATGGGTGTACTTAAGGATTTTATTTCCTCTTCAGTTAACCTGGGCAGTTTGTATTTTTGTAAATATTCATCCATTTCATTTAGATTGTCAAATTTATTGGCATACAGTTGGGCAAAATAATTCCTAATTATTGATTTAATTTCCACTTCATTGGTGGTAACATCACCCTTTTCATTTTTGATACTGGTAATTTGGTTTTCTTCTTTCTTTTTTTAATCAAATTAACCAATATTTGATCTATTTTATTGGGTTTTTTTCATAAAACCAGCTCTTAGTTTTATTGATTAATTCTATAGTTTTTTTGCTTTCAATCTTATTAATTTCTCCTTTAATTTTCAGGATCTCTAATTTAGTGTCTAATTGGGGATTTCTAATTTGTTCTTTTTCTAACTTTTTAAGTTGCATGCCCAATTCATTAATCTCCTCTTTCTCTTTTTTATTCATGTAAGCATTTAGAGCTATAAATTTTCCCCTAAGCACTGCTTTGTCTGCATCCCATAGATTTTGGTATGTTGTCTCATTATTTTCATTCTCTTGGATATAGTTATTGATTGTTTCTTTGATTTGTTGTTTGGCCCATTCATTCTTTAGAATGAAATTATTTAGTTTCCAACTGATTTTCATTCTACTTTTCCCTGGCTCTTTCTTACATGTAATTTTTATTGCATCATGATCTGAAAAGGATGCATTTACTATTTCTGCCTTTCTACATTTGACTATGATGTTTTTGTGCCCTAATACATGGTCAATTTTTGAAAATGTGCCATGTACTGCTGAGAAAAAGGTATATTCCTTTCTATCCCCATTCAATTTTCTCCAGACATCTATCATGTCTAAATTTTCTAGTAATCTATTCACCTCTTTCACTTCTTTCTTATTTATTTTTTGGCTAGATTTATCTAATTCTGAGAGGGGGAGATTCAGATCTCCCACTAGTATAGTATTACTGTCTAATTCCTCTTGTAACTCATTTAACTTTTCCTCTAAGAACTTGGATGCTATACCACTTGGCGCATACATATTTAATATTTATATTACTGCATTATCTATAGTACCTTTAAGCAAGATGTAATTTCCTTCCTTATCTCTTTTAATGAGGTCTATTTTTGCCTGCACTTTGTCCGAGATAAGGATTGCTACCCCTGCTTTTTTTACTCTAGCTGAAGCATGATATATTCTGCTCCAGCCTTTTACCTTTACTCTGTGTGTATCTCTCTGCTTCAAATGTGTTTCTTGTAAACAGTGTATTGTAGGATTCTGGTTTTTAATCCACTCTGCAATTCGCTTCCGTTTTATAGCAGAGTTCATCCCATTCACATTCACAGTTATTATTACTGACTGTCTATTCTCCTCCATTCTATTTACCCCCTTTGTACTTTCCCCCCCTTCTTTCACCTTATTCCTCCTCACCGACGTTTTACTTCTTACCCCATGCCTCCCCCAATCTACCTTCCCTTTTTATCACCCCCTCTCTTTTTTTTAACCCTTTTCTCCCTTGCTTTTGTCCTCCCTTCTATCAGTCCCCCCTTTCCCTTCCCCTTTTGCTTCCCTAAAGAATGAGTTAAGTTTCTTTATCCCAATGAATGTATATGTTATTCCCCCTTTGAATCAAATCTAATGAGAGTAGGGTTGAAACAATGTTCACCCCTCCTTTCTTTCCCTCTATTGTAATAGGTTTTTTTTTCACCTCTTCATATGATATAATTCATCCCATTCCACCTCCCCTTTCCTCTCCTCCCCATAGACTCCCTTTTTAACCCCTTAATTTTTTTTGTATCATCACATCAAAGACAATTTATATTTATACCTTCTGTGTACACTCCTTCTCTCTGCCCAAATACATTTACAGTTCTAAAGAGTTATGAGTGTTATCTTCCTGTGTAGGGATATAAACAGTTTACCCATATAGGGTAACCTTTTTTTTTTCCCCTCTGTTTACCTTTTTAAACTTCTCTTGAGTCTTGTATGTTGAGATTGAATTTTCTATTCAGTTCTGGTCTTTTCACCAGGAAAGATTGAATGTCCCCAATGTCATTAAATGTCCATCTTTTCCCCTGAAAGAGAATGAACATTTTTGCTGGGTAATAGATTCTTGGCTGCAATCCAAGCTCCTTTGCCTTCCGGAATATCATATTCTAAGCCTTGCAGTCCTTTAATGTTGAAGCTGCCAGGTCCTGAGCAATCCTGACTGTGGCTCCATGATATTTAAATTGCTTCTTTCTGGCTGCTTGGAGTATTTTCTCCTTCACCTGATAATTCTGGAATTTGGCTACAATATTCCTTGGAGTTTTCCTTTTGGGGTCTCTTTTAGGAGGTGATCAGTGGACTCTTTCAATGAGGATTTTATCCTCTGATTCTATGATAACAGGGCAGTTCTCCTTAAATTTCCTGGAATGTGGCGTCTAGATTCTTTTTCTGGTCATGGCTTTCAGGCAGTCCAATGATTCTCAAATTGTCTCTCCTCGATCTGTTTTCCAGATCAGTTGTCTTTCCAATGAGGTATTTCACATTTTCTTCTATTTTTTCATTCTTTTGATTCTGCTTGACTGATTCCTGGTGTCTCATGGATTCCTTATCTTCCAACTGTCCAATTTTAATTTTTAAGGAATTGTTTTCTTCAGTAAGATTCTGCACCTTTTTTTCTATTTGGCCAAATGAATGTTTTAAGGCAGTGTTTTCTTCAATGAGATTCTGCACCTTTTTTTCCATTTGGCCAGATGAATATTTTAAGGCATTGTTTTCTTCAATGAGATTATGCACCTTTTTTTCCATTTGGCCAAATGAATTTTTTAAGGCATTGTTTTCTTCAGTGAAATTATGCACTTTTTTTTCCATTTGGCCAGTCAATCTTTGTGTTTCCTTTTCCAGGCTGCTGATTCTTTTTTCATAGTTTTCTTGTTTTGCTTTCATTTCTCTCCCCATTTTTTCTTCTACCTCTCTCAATTGATTTAAAAAATCCTTTTTGAGCTCTTCCAGGAAGGCTTTTTGTTCTTGAGACCAATTCACCTTCCCTCATGAGGCTTCAGATGTAGGCAATTTGAGGATTTTGTCCTCATCTGAGTTTGCCTTGGCTTCTTCCCTATTGATACAGAAGCTCTCAATGGAGAGGGCTCTTTTTTGCTTCTTACTCATTATTGCAGCTTGTTTGTTTATTTTTTAAGTTAAGGTCTGCTCTGGGGGCACCAGGGTCCCTGTTTTGGGCTTCTTGTGCAGGGGTATAGGTGCTGTATGACCGGCTTTTTACTCTGAGGGCTTTATAGTGTGTGCAGTTCACCCCCCTGCACTTCCTGTCTGAGCATGCTCGGCCAGGTGCCCGATCCCGGCATCCGATCCCACCTGTCTTGTTCGTGGCCCTCCCGGCCGGTGCAGGTAGGCTTTTCCACTGTCCTTCTTGCCCACCAGATTTTTGAGCCAGGTTCCAGGGGCCTCAGTTGTTCGACTGTGGCCCGCAGCTCCTGCTGACTTGCCCCGACCCCCTCAGTGCTGGGCTGCTGCCCTGCGCTGGGCCTCCCTTTTTCCCGAGTCAGACCGACCTTTTCCTGAAGTCTTCTAAATTATCTCTGGTTGGAAGACTGTGTCTCTCTGTCTCGTTGCAGGTTCTGTGCTTCCAGAATCCATCCAGAGGCTTGATTTAATGTTCTTTTTGAGGGAACAGAAGGAGAGTTCAGGCAGCATGCTGCTTCCTCTCCGCCATCTTGGCTTCGCCCCCCTTGACACTCTTCTTAAAGCATCATGCCATTCTTTCATATTTATTTCCTTTTTGCCATCCTTGCTTTCATGTTTTTATTTCTTTTTAAAAAATGCGGGGACTTGATAAATTCCCTATGCACACACAAGAGTATCTCAGTGGAACTTTTTCATGTCTCCAGAATTTCATTCCTGAGTGTTTCTTACCTTCTTGAAGATCCCTCTTGGAATTTCTTCTCCTAGAATAGCTTCTACCTGATAGGATTGTTGTGAGGATCAAATGAAATATTTAAATATTTAAAGAATCTTGCAAAGCTTAAAGCGTCTATAAACATTAGCTATTGGGGGCAGCTAGGTGGCTCAGTGGATTAAAGCACCGGCCCTGGATTCAGGAGGACCTGAGTTCAGATCCGGTCTCAGACACTTGACAACTTACTAGCTGTGTGACCCTGGGCAAGTCACTTAACCCTCATTACCCACACCAAAAAAACAAAAAACAAAAAACAAAAAACATTAGCTATTATTAATAGTTGTATAACTGTGATCTTTTTTGTTGTTTGTTATTTTTTTCTTTTTTTGAAGCGCAATGGGGGTTAAGTGACTTGCCCAAGGTCACACAGTTAATGACAAGTATCTGAGTCCAGATTTGAACTCAGGTCTTCCTGAATCCATGGCCGGTGCTTTATTCACTGTGCCACCTAGCTGCCCCCTATTATTGTGATCTTTGCTAAAAGCACGGTCAAGAGAATAGACAAAGACTCAGAATGTCTTGTCAAAAATGCAGCTGTGGCCTACCTTACGGCATCATCATCTCAGACCAAGCAAATCCTTTAGTGTAGTGGGTTCTCCCTCACTGGAGTTCTTTTAAAAAATGATTATTATGAAATCTTTAGTGAAAAGCTGCCTTCTTTTCCTCCCACCCACAACACCCATCGAAAATGAAAACTTACACTTGACACTTACTAGTTGTGTGACCCAGGGCAAGTCACTTAACTCTCATTGCCCTGCAAAAGAAAAAAGAAAAGGAAAGAAAGAAAAAAGAAAAGAAAAAAATGAGAAAGGAAAGGAAAGAAAAAGAAAATGAAAATTAAACCCTTGCAACAAATATGTGTAGTCAAGAAAAATAAATCCTTCCCATTGGTCATGTCAAAATTCCCCACAAATCCTGTATTTCTCAATCTGTACTCTGAGTCAGTCACCTATTAGTTGGGAGGTAGGTAGCATGTTTCTTCATAGAATCTGGACAATCTGGGTGGTCTTCTTGGAGTTCCTCAGGCTAAGGCTGGATAATCGGTTTGGGGGCTGTTGCAAAGAGGTCTCTTAATAATGATCATTTTGGATTAGAGTCCTCTGAGGTTCTTTCCAGCTCTGAGCTTCCATTAATTCTATGCCTTAAGATCTAGCAGCTCAGACTACAGCTATCCGCATGAAGCTTCCCAGGGACACACAAACACAAGGAATCTTGCCCAGGTCACCTGACTCCCCAGAACTGTTGTGCTCTGCTCTCCGCCACAGGGTATCGTCTCTCACGATCTATGTTCTGTTGACATAGCCAGCTCTACAATACAAGAAACCCTAGTCTGGAAGGATTGGCTGTTCTACTTTTCTAGTGAGGCTATAGGCAAATGTGGGGAGTGAGGCCATTGCCCTTATCAGGATACTGGCTGGAGCCACTGCCTTCCACTTCCACAGATCAATTGCCCTGTTGACTCACCAGTGCCTGGCATATAGTAAGTACTTAAGAAATCCTTGTTAACTAACTAGCTGACCAGAAGTTCTCTAATAAGAGCCAGACCATTCACCTTTTAGACAGCTCTAATTGTTGGGAAATTTTCTCTCATAAGGGGCAAAATTTTACCTTTCTGGAAAGCAAGACATAGCTTAGTAGGGAAAGCAGTACACATTTTGCAGAACAAGAAAGTTTGGCAACTTTTTGAGTGTCAATATTCAAAGCTATTTAATAACAAATTATAGTCAGCTTCCCTCATTGGGGGGAAAAATGGAGTAGATCAAAAGCATAATAAAAACATTACTTTTATATTTGGATTTAGAATAATACTAATGGCTAGATTTTATATAGTATCTTAAAGTTTGCAAAGCACTTTACACATGTTATCGCATTTGATCTTCACCCTAACCCTGTGAGATACATGATATCATCATCATCACCACCACCACTACCACCACCCCATTTTACAGATAAGGAAACTGAGGGTAATAGAGGTTAAGCGACTTTTCCATATACCTAGTAAGTGTCTAAGACAGGATTTAAACTAAGGTATCATTGACTGCAAGTCTACTACTCTATACACTTCACAACCTAGAAAGTAGTGAAGAACTTTGCCTTTGGGTTTCCAAGGCTAGTATTTTTGTGTGTGTGAGGCAATTAGGGTTAAGTGACTTGCCCAGGGTCACACAGGTACTAAATGTCAAGTGTCTGAGGCTAGATTTGAACTCAGGTACTCTTGACTCCAAGGCCGGTGCTCTACCCACTGTGCCACCTAGCTGCCCCCCAAGGCTAGTATTATAGAGGCTTTATTTCTTCTTGGTGCTGTGCCTATATCTGAGCTGCCAGGGGGATGGTGAGTGAGACTTGGACTATGCTGCATGGTCCAAAAAGCTGAACTTCCCAAACTCAGGTAAATCAAGTCAAAAGAGACACAGCAGACTTTTTCCATTATACATTTTTTGTATCAAAACATATTCTTTTATAGTAAAATACCTTTACCAATTATTTGCAATGAATGTTTAGAAAACCAAAAAGGGCCTTTTAGTTATATTGGGTAAGAGGAAAGACAAGGAATTAAATATTTCACTGAATGTAATAGACATTTATTAAGCACCTGATGTGGACAGAGTACTGTGATTGTCTATGGAAGAAGTACAAAGATTAGATAAAATTTAGGCCTCTCTCTTATAAAGTATGCAGCCTAGACTGGGGATAAACATGCATAGTTAATTGTACTGCATAAAAATGTATGCTAGATACATTAAAGAAGTACAAATGACGGCATTCCCAACTGTGGGGAACCTTAGTTGTATCCATAAAAGAGATGGCATTTGACTCAGCTTCTAAATGATAGAAATGGAAGCAGTGACCTGAAGAGTACCCTGATTTTCAGGTATGGCAATCAGGACTGATTCTTTCCAGTTGTGATGCATCATTAAGTTGTATCCAATCTTTTTAAAAAGGTTCCTTGTCAACATTTCTTCCAGTAAAGAACACAGGAAAGAAAAAGGAGACTCCTCTCTCTTGAGGAGACAAAAAAGAAGCATTCTTTATGTAAGATGTGGTGGGGGAACTGAAAACACATTTTTAAATTTTAAAAATACTGATCTTTTGATTCCCCCCCCCAAAAAAAAAATCAGTCTCCTCTTCTCCAATAATATCGTGGCTATTTAGCTGCTTGCAATCAGCTGTTTAATACTCTTCCCTACTGTGTAAGTTACAGGGTAACTAACTGATTTGTTATGAAAATAAAGAATGCCTGAGTATTTCATTGTTGTTGCTTTGAAAAGGGATAGTAAGGAGACCACACACTGAGATGAAAAGGACTTTGTGAAAGAGAATAGAAAGGGGCCAAGGGACATGAATACCTTTAGGGGGGGAATGGATGCTTGGTAACTAATGCCAAAAATTGAACCCTGGAGAGACACAAAAATACTTCCCACTCATTAAAGAGTGCTATTCTAACACTTAACATTGACCTAAAGAGGAAATCTAAGACAACTTACATTGCAGGACCCCAAACTGTTTAATATATACTTGTTGCTTAATAAGGAGATTTCAGAGATGATTATTTTTTGGGGGGTGGGGGAATATAGCTCCCCAAAAGTCATTTGTTTTGGTCAGAATATTACTAATAAATTGAAGTAACATAACATCATGGCAACATGTAGAAATGTGTTGTGCAGTTCAGATGTTTTCATACATTTCTTTTTAGATTTCTCATTTTCTTACCCATTGTCTTCCTCCCCTCTTATCTTGACATAAATTGACCTCAGGTTCAGAATGTTGAGATGACATGGGTAAGCTATGTGCATGAAGGATGAGTTCCCTTTTTAAAAGAAAAGTAAACCCTAGTTTTCCAACCACTTGATTAAAGATTGGACAGGTTTTGTGTATGTGTGCCACTGTTCAGACTGGCAAGAAATCTTGGTTCTATTTTTTTCTGAGCTGCCATGTAGGCCACCAGCAACTGGTGAGTAATTTTCCTCTCTGGTCTTTGTCTCAAAGGTTAGAACTTATGAGGAGGGTAGTATGAATGTCTTCTTCTTCTTCTTCTTCTTCTTCCTTCTTTCTTCTTTCTTCTTCCTTTTTTTTTTTTTTTTGCAGGGCAGTGAGGGTTAAGTGACTTGCCCAGAGTCACACAGCTAGTAAGCGTCAAGTGTCTGAGGCACGATTTGAACTCAGGTACTCCTGACTCCAGGACTGGTGCTCTATCCACTGCACCACCTAGCTGCCCCCAACTTTTCCTATTTCTTGTCAGCTCTCTGGGTTGTTTTTTCAGTTTAGTTTCAACCTTTTGTTGCTTAAATCTCTTCCCACTCCAATCTATCCTCCTCTCGGCTGCCAAAGTGATTTTCCAAATGCAAAGGTTTAATCTACGCAATAAACCTCAGCTATGTCTTATTACTTCCAGGATCAAACAGAAAATCCTCTGTTTAGCTTTTAAAGTTTTTTTCATCAGCTGGCCTCTTTCCTACCCTTTCATCTTATGCTTTACTTCTTTTTCTTTTTTGATTATAAAAGTATTTTATTATTTTCCAGTTACATGTAGAGATAGTTTTCAACATTAGTTTTTATAAGATTTCTAGTTTCAGATTTTTCTCTCTCCCTCCCCCCCCCCAAGACAGCAAGTAATCTGATATAGGTTATATATGTACAATAACATTAATCCTATTTCTGCATTAGTCATATTATAAGAGAAGAATCAGAGCAAAAAGGAAAAACCTCAAAAAAGAAAAACAACAGCACCAAAACCAAAAGAAATAGTATGGTTCAATCTACATCCATATTCCACAGTTCTTTTTTTTTTTCCTGGATTTGGAGAGCGTTTTCCATCATGAGTCCTTTGGAACTATCTTGTACCATTGTATTGCTGAGAAGAATCAAGTCTATTACAGTTGATCAACACGCAATGTTGTTGATATTGTGTACAATGTTTTCCTGGTTCTGTTCATCTCACTCATCATTAGTTCATGCAAGTCCTTTCAGGTTTCTCTGAAATCTACCTGCTAATTATTTCTTACTTTATGCTTTACTTCTTTTTTTTTTTAATATTTATTTATTTATTTATTTATTTATTTTTGCGGGGCAATGGGGGTTAAGTGACTTGCCCAGGGTCACACAGCCAGTAAGTGTCAAGTGTCTGAGGCCGGATTTGAACTCAGGAACTCCTGAATCCAGGGTTGGTGCTTTATCCACTGCGCCACCTAGCCGCCCTCTATGCTTTACTTCTTAATATGTACTCTCCCGTCCAGCCATGCTGGCCTGGTAGTTCCTCAAGCACAACACTCCATCTCTCCACTCTCTGCCTTTTCGCTGGCTCTCTCCCATGTCTGGGGTGCTCTCCCTCCTCACCTTCCCCCTCGTAGTTTCCCTAGCTTTCTTCAAGACTGGGTTCAAATTTTACCTTCTGCACGTATTCAGGAGGATCAGCACCTCCAGTGTGAGGGCTTATTAAGCCAAGCCCCTCTCAAGGCTGCTCATCCACCTTTGGTGTCCACCTCACACCCAACTCTCAACCAAGAAGTTGTAGCACATACAGTGGCCAGGCTAAGCCAGGTTGAAGGGAACCAATAGGCTCCAAACTGTTTGGTGAGTTACCCAATCACGCAGAACTTTCTCCAGGTGGAACGGGCAGAGAACAATTTGTTCCAATGGCCATGAAGGAAGCTGAAGCAGGTATTGTAGGGTGCTCAGAGCTCAGTCAGGCATAGAAAATTCCAGGGTCATCTGCTGCATCCCAGGCCATCTCTAGTCATCTTGGTTTTTGTCTTGCCACCTGGACTCTTGATAACTCTGTAAGAGAGAGTGTGGCTGATGATGCTGTACAACTCTGCCTCACTGAAATCCATTTCATGAGCAGTCAAGACATCACCCTCATGATGTCATTGGTCCTCTTAGAAAATGAAGGACAGGGGCAGCTAGGTGGCACAGTGGATAAAACACTGGCCTTGGATTCAGGAGGACCTGAGTTCAAATCTGGCATCAGACATTTGACACTTAATAGCTGTGTGACCCTGGGCAAGTCACTTAACCCTCATTGCCCCCCAAAAAAAAAGAAAAAGAAAATGAAGGACAAACAACAACAACACCTTCTGCAAGGAGGCCTTCAATGGGCCCCTGACTCCCTCCTTCCCCTGCATGCCTTTGCTCAAAGATTACTTTTCATTTACGCTGTATGTAGTTTGTATGCACATAGTTATTTGCCTCTTGTTTTTCCCATTAGAGTGTTAGCTCCTTGAGGGCTGGGACCATGGTTTGGTTTTTCCTTGTATTCCTAGTGCTAAACAGTGTCTGGCACATAGTCAGTACTTTTGGACAGGATTGACTATTTGTTTTATCCTGCTTAATTGTGTACATGTGCAGCTTAGCAGAGTACTGCTATTGAACCTAGACTAGGGCGTCTCTATGTCAGTGTCCTTGGCTGTCCTTGGGCTCCATTGGGCTAGTGATAGCCAGGTGGGAATGTGTGTCCTGGACATGGAGCCAAGATGGGTAGGTCAGTTTAAGGAAATAACAGAGAGGGTGTGACTTCTGAAAGTTAAAGTGGAAACAAAATTTAGAGATTTGGGGTTCAGGCTCATTGGTGGAAAAAGGGGGGAAGAGAAAAAGAATAACCATTATACACTTTGCCAAGTGCTTTATAAATATTATCTCTTGTGATCTTAACAACAGCCCTTTGAGGAAAGTTCTATTATTATCCTCATTTTATAGTTGAAGAGATTGAGGCAGAGTTTAATGACTTGCCCAGGGTCACACAGCTGGTAAGTATCAAATCTGTTTGATCTTGGGGCCTTCTGACTCGACTCAGAACTTTATCCACTGCACCACCTAGCTGAAAGAATGTGAGCAACAAAGAGCTGAGGTGTCCAGATTGGAGCTGGGTGATGATGACTATATATCTAGTCAGTAGATGTGGTGGACCTTTCTGGGACCAAGAATGGGAAAAGGTACCAATAATGGATGAGTGAATGTTCATACAGTAAGACAAGTGCTTTGACAAATCCTGTGGGAAAGTCTAGGGGATCTAGGATCAGCATTTGCATCATGGAAGGCCTCAATACCTGAACTCAGGGCCCCACTGCAGAAAAATTAAAGTGCTGGGGTCCAGGAATGGGTTGCACAGGTAGGAACCTGGGTGATTCAAAGGCTTGAACCAAGATAGAAACTCTTGCTTCATAGACTGTAAGGGCGGGAGTCAAGCTTTGTGCTAAGATACAAAGGCAGAAAGTTCAACTTTGGAAGCATTGCAACTCATCAGAGCTGGGCTAGCAGTAATATGGACTTGTATCCTCTTCCTGTCTTGTTCTCTGCCCCACCCCCAGTCCTGCCTTGCCCCTTACCTAATCCCTTCCCTCACCAGTTTAGGTTGTATGTAGAATTGTGTGGTACATTATGGTGTCCTCTTCTCTCTTCTGACACAGTCACCAATCTGATGCAGGCCCTTATCATCTCATATCTGGATTATTGCTAGTTGGTCATCCTGCCTCAAGTCTCTACCCACTCCAGTCTATCCTCTCTCAGCTGTGAAAATGATTTTCCTTTTTTTTTTTTTTTTTGCCGGGCTATGGGGGTTAAGTGACTTGCCCAGGGTCACACAGTTAGTAAGTGTCAAGTGTCTGAGGCCAAATTTGAACTCAGGTACTCCTGAATCCAAGGTCAGTGCTTTATCCACTGCACCACCTAGCTGCCCCGAAAGTGATTTTCCTAAAGCACAATTCTGACCACATCACTCCCCCCAGTTCTCATTCAATAAACTCCAGTGGTAAATATAAAATACTATGTTTGCCACTCAAAGCCTTTCATAACCTGATGCTCTCTTACCTTTTCAATATTCTTAGCTTTCTCCCTGCCAGATGCTGGATGATCCAGTGATATTGGCCTCCTCGATGTTCCTTCCACAGGACGCCTTAGTTCTAGTCACTGTTCTCCATTGATTATTTCCAATTTTTCATGCATATCGGTTTTTTGTACATAGTTGCTTACATTTTGTCTCTCCCATTAAAACGTGAGTTCTTTGGGGACTGGGACTGGCTTTTGTCTTTCTGTGTATCCCCAGTGTTTAGCACATGCCCTGGCACATAGTAGGCACTTATTAAGTGTTTATTGACTGACTAACTTAAACTGTGCTGAGTTTCTTCATCTATTAGATAGGGCTAATAATACTGGTACTAATTACTTCTCAGCACTGTTGTGAGGAAAGCTCTATGTAAACCTCAAAGTGCTGTATAGATAAGAGTAAGGGATGTACCTGAATGTAGGGTGGAGTATAGCCTAAAAGTAGGGATTAGCAAATACATTTGTCAGGTGGGAGGGATACTAGGGAATAAGGAAATATACATTTTTATATAGCTAGGACAATGTACCAGGCATTTTGCTAAGTGTTTTTACAACTATTATCTCATTTGATCCTTACAATCACCCCAGGGGGTAAATGCTACATTTATCTCCATTTACACCTGAGGGACCTTAGGTTAAGTGACAATGTGGTCTTAAAGTCCCTGCCAGCTTTAGTACTTTGGGGGTGACCAGATTCAGATCAGAAAGGTTGGTCCAAAGTACTAAGTGAATTTTACCTGAGAGCCAGTCAGGTATTAGATGTGATGCCAGAAGATGACCTTTCTTCTTCCCCTCCCCCCAATTTTTCCACGCTTTTGCTCATCAGTGTCAGAAATCTCTGCAATAGGAGACAATGATTTGAACTCTACAATCAGAGACAAAAAGCTTAAAATGTAAATGCCTAACTGTGTGTAAGGGGGGAGAGGGGTTTGAGCACCCGGTTAAAGTAAGACATTGACAGCCACTCACCCTAAAATTTATTAAGTATTGAATCAAGCTAAGAAGTGCAGGTGTTGCAGAATAGAATTGATGAAATAAAATTGAATTTTAGAGCTAGGAGACTTTGGAGATCAAAATGGACCTAGTGTCACACTAGGTAGCTCCAGCTCCCTTGGGGAAGATGAGAGCTCTCCAGGTTATTAGAAGATGATTATTGGGGGGAGAAAGCAAAGTCTGTGTCCCACCACTGACTCCTTTCAAAACCTGGGGCCTCCTCCCCTCCCTTTCCTGACAAAGCACAGGTGGGGCCTTGCCCCTAAGCAAAGCTCCTCCTCCCCTCTTCCTGCCCCCAAGACACCCAGGTGCATATTTTAAGCTTTTCTGCCATATTTGACATTATTTTAATCAGTGTTTAATGATCTTTTCATATCCTGGCCCCACTTTTCTGACATCGTGGAATTCTTCTCTGTGCCTCTTGTATTACTTCCATCTCTGGTAATGATGTGTCTGACAACAAAGTACATCCTCTGAATGCAGCCTTTTCATTAATTAAGATATCACAAGGCAAAGGTTTGTTTGGCTAGTACTTACATGTTTGCAAAAGGCATTTCTAATTGTTTTGAAGACTCAACAGACACTTCTCCTTTTTTCAACTTACAGGCATGAATTGCCCCTTCCCTCCCTTCTGTCTCACCCCCACCCTGGGTTAAACTCTAGTCTGGGGAATTAGTAACATTGTGGAAATGGTCCAATTGAAAAGATTACCTGTATTTTCCAAAAAACATTTTGGTAGTCTATATAAAGAAAATTGTGATGAGACTACATTAGTCTTTGCTTATGAACCACACAGATATGTAGTTTTTGTTTTCTTTTTGCTGTGCATATAATATTAAACCTTTTCTATAAACCAGGTTTTTTCCTTTGGTTCATAGTTTAGAAAGTTTTTTTTTTTTTCCTGTTTTAACATGGTTGCTTAGGGAGGCAAACTAACTCTTTTTTTTCTTCTTTTTTTCATGGGGCAATGAGGGTTAAGTGACTTGTCCAAGATCATACAGTTAGTGTCAAGTGTCTGAGGCTGGATTTGAGCTCAGGGCCTCCTGAATCCAGGGCGATGCTTTATCCACTGTGCCACCTAGCTGCCCCTGGCAAACTAACTCAGGTTATCTCAGGTACCACCGAGTGGGGTAGGAGTGTATTAGTGTGCTCATGATACATGTCCTTTCCCCCATGCAATCTCCGCTTCTTGAGGACAGAGCCTGTTTAATTTTTGCTTTTGCATCCTCCACACACCTAGCACAATATCTGACATATAACAGGCCCTTAATAAATGCTTCTTCAATGATTGATTTTGTGTCACAGTACAGGAGGTGATACTTAAGTCAGGGATGTTCAAATAACATAAAAAAAAATTATCTCTGCTCCTCACACAATAGTGGGACTATTAGTATGTAGGAATGGAGAAAATACGTGACAAAAATCTACTATGAATTTAAGGACAAATTTTATTATCTTAATTTTAAAGTAATATTTTATTTTTCCCAATGACATGCAAAGATAATTTTTAATATTCATTAAAAAAATTTTGAGTTCCAAATTTTTCCCTCCCTCCTTTGTGAAACAGTAAACAATTGGATATAGATTATATGTGTGCAATCATGCAAAGCATATTGCCATATTAATCATATTACATTAATTTTGAAAAGCTTCTACATCCATTTGAAAAATAATCAAAATATAACAGCCTAAAACTACACTAAGACTTTTGGGACCCTATGAATAAGAGGCAGCTTGGTGTAGTGGATAAGAGCCAGCCTCAAAATGAAGAAGGACTGGATTCAGTTGTGCCCCTGATACATAAGGCCTTTGTGACTGTAGATAAGTCACTTCCCCCAGTAACTCTCTAAGATTATAATTTACAGAAGAGTTGCTGAGCCATATCAATGCAGGACAATTATAAAAAGGAAGTTCCCCACAATGATAAAATCAGGAAGCATTTATTAAGTGTTTCATATACTTTGTTTTGTTTTGTGGGGCAATGAGGGTTAAGTGACTTGCCCGGGGTCACACAGCTAGTGTCAAATGTCTAAGGCTGGATTTGAACTCAGGTCCTCCTGAATCCAGGGTCAGTGCTTTATCCACTAGCTGCCCCCAGTGCTTCACATACTTTCAAGCACTCTGCTATGCACTGGGGATACAAAGAAAGACCAAAAAAAAAAGTCCCTGATCTCAATGAACACACATTCTAGTGGAGAGGCAACATGCAATGAAATTGGGCCATACAAGGTATGTTGCAATACTCATACAGGCCAGCACCTCCTCAGTCATATATAGTTTCTGAATGTTGCCCAGAGCACTGAGAGTTTCCATGACTTGCCCAATGTTGCCATAGCCAGTGGGTATCAGAGACAGGATTTGAACCCTGGTCATCCTGCCTCCAAGACCATCTCTATCCATTATGGGAAAGACCTTAGCTTAAAAAGGCCAGGGTCAGTGCAGCTAGGTGGCTCTTATGTCTAAATCATGTACCCATTTTGACCTTATTTTAGTATAAGGTGTAAGATGTTGGTCTATGCCTAATTTCTGCCATACTATCTTCCAGTTTTCCCAGCAGTTTTTATCAAAGTCTTTGAGTTTATCAAACACTGCATTACTAATGTCATTTGCTACTGTGTCTCCTGAGCCTAGCCTATTCCATTGATCCTCCACTCTATTTCTTAGCCAGTACCAGATAATTTTGATGACTGCTGCTTTATAATAAAGTTCCAGATTTGGTACAGCTAACCCACCTTCCTGTGCATTTTTTCATTATTTCCCTTAATATTCTTGACTTTTTGTTTTTCCAGATGAATTTTGTTATTATTTTTTCTAGCTCTATAAAATAATTTTTAGGTAGTCTGATTGGTATGGCGCTGAATAGGTAAATTAATTTAGGTAGAATTGTCATTTTTACTATATTAGCTCTGCCAGTGGATAGAGCACCAGCCGTGGAGTCAGGAGGACCTGAGTTCAAATCCAGTCTCAGAAACTTAATACTTACTAGCTGTGTGACCCTGGACAAGTCACCTAACCCCAATTGCCTCCCCCCCCCCCAAAAAAAGGGCCAGGGTCTCCCACTGCATCTGGGGCCATCTCCAGTCATTATGATCTATATCTTGCCACTGGACCCAGATGGCTCTAGAGGAGAGAATGAGGCTGGTGACATTGCACAGCCCTCCCTCACTGAAATCCAATTCACTTGCAAGGCAGGATATCGCCTTCCTGATGCCCTTGGTCCTTTTCAAGAACAAAAGACAAGTAATAGCAACACTAAGGTATATGTAGAGTAGATGGCAGATAATCTCAGAGGGGGAAGATAGTAGCAGCTGGGGGGGGGGCAGCAAAAGCCTCCAACAGAAGGTGGGATTTGAACTGAGTCTCAAAGGAAGCCTGGGAAATGAAGTGATGGAAGTGGGGAAGGAAAGAACTCCAGGCAAGAAGGATGGATGGTGCAAAGGCATTGGTCTTGTGTAAGGAGCAGCAACTTGACCAGTGTACGGGGACTAGAGTATTCCAAGGGGAATAAAGTGTAAAAGGATTAGATAGGTAGAGAGAGGTCAAATTGTGAAGGGCTTTAAAAAGCAGGTATTAGAAATTGTTTATTGTTTGTCCTTTGTTCTCGAAGAGGACCAATGACATCAGGAAGGTGATGTCTTTACTTGCAAGTGAACTAGATTTAAGGAAGGGCTATGCAAAGACATCAGTCTCACTCTGCTACAGAGCCATCTGGGTCCAATGGCAAAATGTAGATCAGGACGACTGGCTTTGATCTTAGAGGTAATAGGGAGACACTGAGGGTTTTTGAGTGGAGCAATAGGTGGACCAACACTTGAGGAAAATTACTGATATCTGAGTGAAAGAGTGGGAAGAGGCAAGAAGATCCAATATAGGACTATCAAAACAGTTTAGGCTAGGGTTGTGCTTGCATGAGGGGAGAGCAGGAGACATATGTGAGAAATGTCAAGAACAAGATTTGTCAATGGTTTGGCTATGTGGAGTAAGTCAGAGTGAAGAGTCAAAAGTGTGTTATTGATTTATTCTGCAAAAATTACATTTGCTTATTTTGGCTTTCACAGCTGGATTCAAGGGTCTCTTGGAATAATTCTGTTGTCCCCAGTGATCTGTAGCCCTCAGATAGGCCAAAGGACCTGACCTCCAAGGGAAGGAGTTAGGTACAAGGTATTTGGTTCTTTATATCCCACACCCAAAGTCAGAGCCAAAAATCAAGAATATTCCTCTGTTTCCCTACCAAATGACATAAATTTATGGCTGTTCACTTCTTGAGTCAGTGATATTTTCCTTCTATGATTTGTGTGCTCCATTCATCTGAAGTTATTTCCCTTGGCACTCCTCCGCCCTCCTCCCTTCATTGTTTGGAGTATACTTACACCACTTCTGATGGTATGGTTCACTCTCCAAATCTCTTTGATAGAAATACCTCTTTGGGGCAGCTAGGTGGCGCAGTGGATAGAGCACCGGCCCTGGAGTCAGGAGTACCTGAGTTCAAATCCGGCCTCAGACATTTAACACTTACTAGCTGTGTGACCCTGGGCAAGTCACTTAACCCCAATTGCCTCACTAAAAAAAAAAAAAAAAAAAAAGAAATACCTCTTTGGCAGTCTACAACCTAGACATAACAGTGCTCGGGTTTAAAGGAGTGAGGAGGCCTCTGGCCACTTTGTGTGACCTTTACATAATGGCTTTCCTGCTCCAGTTGACCAAGAAATCCCTGTTAAGCTTTCTTATAATGAAAAAAAAAGTCTCCTTTCTGCACCAAGATCAGGAAAGCCTGGAAAATTGCTCCAAGCTTTACCTGAAAACAACTGCCTACCTTTTATACCTTTGTATCCTTTCCCCCTCCAAATCCAATGTTTCTTTGCATCTACTGCAGTAGATAGAACACAGGACAGTTCCAATTCTGCTTCAGACACTTCCTAGTTGTTTGATCCTGGATGAGTTACTTAGCCCCTGCCTGCCTCAGTTTCCTTATCTGTAAAATAAGGATAATAACAGTACCTTACTCCAAGGATTGTTGTGAGGATCAAATAAGATAATATTTTTAAAGTGCTTTATAAACCTTAAAGTAATATATGGTAGCTATTATTATTATTATTATTATTATTATTATTATTATTATCAATTTCCCACAGTAGGTACTTTATAAGTATTTGTTGACCGGAGGTCTTTTGCTGCCCACTATCTGCTATGTTTTAATACTACTTCTGGTTCAGGTTTTTCAGGAAAACACTAGTGAACCTAGTGCCCTATAGTCTAGCTTCTTAAACTGTGGGTTGTGACTCTGTATGAGGTCATGTTCCTGAATGTGGAGGTTGAGAAAAATTTGGCAACAGTAAAAGATTATGTATACCTATTTTTTATACCTATATATCTGGGGCTGTGTAAAAATTTCTCTGGTGAAAAGGAGTCACAAGTGGGAAAAGTTTAAGCCCTGCCCTATAAAACATTTAATTTTTTTAATGGAGCATTTAAATTTTTTAAATTTTTTAAATTTAATGTTTGGAGCAGCTTGATAGTACAGAGCACTGGCCCTGGAGTCAGGAGGAGCTGAATTTAGATTCAGCCCCTGATATTTACTTAGTGGTGTGACCCTGGGCCAGTCACTTAACCCTGATTGCCTCAAAAAAAATAATTAATGTTTATGGAGTGTTCTGATACTGAGATTTTTGGAAACCCTTTGAGTCATTCTATTGGATCAGAGTATTTAGAGCTGGAAAGGACCTTAGTGATCATCTAGTTCAATCTCCTCATTTTTCATATTAGGAAACTGAGGTTAATAGAAGTTAGGTGACTCGGCTAGGGTAACACAGGAAGTAAATAAGACAAACAGAATTGAATTCCAGGTCCAGTGTTCTTTCCCACCAATGATACAGTTCAGTTCAGTTCGGTGAAACAATCATTTTATTAACAATTTACTGTCTGCAGAGCACCATGCTTGACTTTGGGTGGGATACAAAATTACTGCATATCTAGTACAGATCACAGTTGCCAAAAATAAATTCAGCAATCCATAGAATAATGAGAGAATAGCATAGATGTGTGGAGCAGTGGATAAATTGCCAGGCCTGGATTCAGAAAGTCCTGAGTTCAAATAAGGCCTCAGACACTTACTAGCTGTGTGACCCTGAGCAAGTCACTTAACCTTTTTTTGTCTCAGATTCTTCATCTGTAAAATGAACTGGAGAAGGAAAGGGAAAACCACTCCAATATCTTGGCCAAGAAAACCCCTAAATGGGGTCATGAAGAGTCAGATACAATTGAAACAACTGAATACCAAATGCATGCTATAGCATAAAGAAGAGCTAGGTGGGAGTTAGAAAACCAGAGTTCTAATTGTGGCAGCCTTATATTAGGCAAGTAACAACTTTTCTAGGCTTCAGTGTCCTCATTTGTGAAAATAAATGTTAGGTTTTCCTTGGTTTACCTGGTCCTTATTCTGATACTTTCTTCTTGTTTTGACTTTTGCTGCTATTGTCATTGAGTCATCTCAGTTATGTCCAACTCCTTGCAACCCCATTTGGGGTTTTCTTGGCACAGATACTGGAGTAGTTTAACATTTCTTTCTCAAGCTCATTTTACAGATGAGGAAACTGAGGCAAACAGGGATAAGTGACTTTCTTAGGGTCACACAGCTAGTCAGTGTCTGAGGCCAGATTTGAACTTACGAGGCTGAGCATTCCTAACTTCAGATCCAGCACTTTATCCACTGAACCACTTACCTTCCCATCTAGCTTTTGCTCCTCTTGCTTAAATATAATGCCCTCCACCAGGCCAGAAGTCCTTGACTCTCTCTTATTCATTGGCATAGATGCCTTTTCTAACTCACTTTCCAGTTTTTGACCCTTGGCTTTGTGAATCACTGCTGCTTGTTTCACTCCACTTCTCAGTTACTTAGTGATCCTTCCCCCTGGGCAGTGCATAGCTTCCTCCTTCCTTTCTGTTGGCTTTAGTTATAATTTTTGCTTGGCTGATTTCCAGCTCCCCCGATGAGAAGCAAGTCATGTGCAAGGTTCCTTCCAGCTCTAAAGTTCTTTGATTCTGTGTTTGTAATGAAGAACTTAATTGTGTGGTAGAGATGAGGTGCTAGAAAATAACAGGATAAGGGATCAGTGGCAGAGGCTGGAGTTGGCAAAGGGAAGAAGTAGAGTTTGAGTTGGCCCTTGAAGGTAAATAGCATTTGGATAAATAGAATTAAAATGCATCAAAAGTACTCCAGGTGGAAAGAGTAGCATAATCCAAGGTACGGACGTGAATATGACCATGATGCATATGGGCTACAGAGAAGATACCAAACTAACTGGAGCAAAAGGTTCATCCTGCAGTGTAGCTGGAGGTAAGAATGGAGAGTTAGGCTAGTGGAGAGAAAATCTCGGAAAGAAGGTGGAGGACTTTGTACTTGATCCATTACATGGCCATTGTAAATTCTGAAGCAGGGAAGTAACACGATGAAAACAGTGTTTTGAGAAGGATAAATCTGGAAGAGTTGTGTAGCAGTGGTGTCAAACTCAAAGAGAAAAGCAGAGGCATATTGAATTAGAAAACCAAAAATTAACATTATCTATGGTGTATTGTCCAGAGAAGCTAGGTGGCATGGTGCATAGAGTACCAGTTTTGGAGTCAGGAAGACTCATCGTCCTGAGTTCAAATCTGACCTCAAACTCTTACCAGCTGTGTGACCCTGGGCAAGTCACTGAATTGTTTTCTCGCCTGTAAAAATAAGCTGGAGAAAGAAATGGTAAACCCCTCCATTATCTTTGCCAGGGAAACCCCAAGTGGGGTCACGAAGGATCAGACACAACTGAAAAAAATGACTCAACACATATTGTATTTTTATTTATTTTGCTATACATTTTCCAATTATATTTTAATCTGGTTCAGACTCCAGGGGAGTTTGTCAGCCTCTTGCATCCCTAGGCTGGGAGTTTGATTCCTCTGTTGTACAGGATAGATCAGAGGGACTAGACACAGGCAGATCATTTAGTAAGGGTTTTACAGTAATACGAGTGTGCTATGTTAAGGATGTGGATTAGAGTGTAATATGATAAGAGCCTGGATATAGGGGTGAATCTGTTTTGGGGTTTGGGGGTTTTTTTTGCAGGGCAATGGGGGTTAAATGACTTGCCCAGGGTCACACAGCTAGTAAGTGTCAAGTGTCTGAGGCTGGATTTGAACTCAGGTACTCCTGAATCCAGGGCCGGTGCTTTATCCACTGTGCCACCTAGCTGCCTTTAGGGGTGAATCTGAAAAAAATGTTGCTGGGAAAGAACCAGAAGGTCTTGAAGAGAAATCGACTGTAGGGCATAAAGGGAAAAGAGAAATAGATGACATCAATGTTTTGAGTCTGGAAGACTGAGACTCAGAGATAGTCTTAAGTAAAACATCAGTGTCAGCTCTTTATGCCAGCAGTTTGGGGTACTGAAGGATTGAGAAGGGAAGACAGATGCAGTTGTCACTCCTGGCATAAGAATGTTCTTCCTCTCCTTCCTCACTGAGTGATGTGGTGGAATTGGAAGGGGGATGGATCAGTTAGGTAAGACCATGGGTTTGTTATATACTCAATGCTTATTACTTAGTTGCCCAGGACTTGACCAGCAATGAATACTATTGGGGAAGATTATAAATTGCAGAGAACTTGTTGATTGATGCACATTGGTAGTTGCAGTTGCCTTTACCAATGAAATCCGTAGTCTGGGGAAGAAACAAAAAGGGTCACATTATTTAATTTCATCCTCACAGTAAACCAGTGAAGTAGTGCCTGTCAGATTTGTAAAGGAGATGCCCTTCAATTGGACCTATGAGATTGGAACTCAGCTGAGGGGACTGGATTATAGATGATATCTAAGTTGGTCCCCTCTATAACCCCCACTCTGCATCCTCAAGCAAATTTTTTCAGGTCAGGCCTGCCCCATAACAATTCATGCATTATCTTTTATCATATCTTTATTCATCCCCAAGACCTTTTGGAAAACTACTAGTCAAAAGCTCTTTCTCTGGCTTTTCTTTGCCTTCTTGTCTGTGATTATAAATTCTGGGTAGGGGGATTTTAATGGGGTTTAATGAGATGATAATGTGGCATTTGGTGGGTCTTTTGTGATTGGCTAAAGGGTGGTCTAGAGGCATTTGGTAGGAGGTTGGAGGTTTTCCCATGGTTTTGATGAATGGAATGTGCTTCTCAGAATGTGAAGATGGCACACTGACCCACCACCAGTGAGATGTGTTTTGTGAGCTGTTTTGCTCGTAGTGGGGGTGGGTTTGTGGATGAATGTGGGTGTTTTCATAAAAGTATGCATATTTTTCTCAAAGAAGAAAAAATAATTTTGTTTAACTATAGTACTTTAACTAGAATGTGGCCTATTTCAAGGGATCAGAATGGAAATACCTCATGTCATTGTAGTAACATATATAAGCAGCGCAATCGGAGTCCACTATATTTCATAATTTACAGTGAACGCTGTGATTGGCATTTGGATAAGGTAAGTAATATGTTCTTCTTAGTTTGAGGTCAGATTCTCCTGAGAGAGAGATTCCCATTGACTTTTGCCTCTCTAAGGTCAGGGCTATAATAGCAAAGTAAAGGAGGCAACTGAAAATTGGTCCAACAAATTTGAATAATGCAGTCAGGTAACATGGGAAACATCGATAGATATAACCCACATAGGCAAAAGCTCTTTGTCATCCTCAATAAAGAGTGTAAAGATGTCGTGAGATGAAAAAGTTTGAGAATGGCTGCCCTGTACCAGAGAAATCATTGGTCCATTCTCCGCCTCTGCCTTTAGAAAGTCCCCCCTGATAATTCAGGTCCAGATCACTTCTTTTTCTTTTTGACAAACATCCTTTAGATAATTGCCTCAAACAGTGCTCAAGGTTCAATGAGGAAGGAATGTTAGTTGGGTTATTCTTATTGTGGTTTATTTATTAAGAATAAATAGGGGCAGCTAGATGGCACAGTGGATAGAGCACCGGCCCTGGAGTCAGGAGTACCTGAGTTCTAATCCGGCCTCAGACACTTGACACTTACTAGGAGTGTGACCCCGGGCAAGTCACTTAACCCCAACTGCCTCACTACAATTTAAAAAAAAAAAAGAATAAATAACTTGGGTGGCAATTAGGTGGTGCAGTGGATAGAGCACCGGCCCTGGATTCAGGAAGACCTGAGTTCAAATCTGGCCTCAGATACTTGATACTTACTAGCTGTGTGACCCTGGGCAAGTCACTTCACCCTCATTACCCCCCCCCTCAAAAGAATAAATGACATTTATATACCACTTTAACACTTCGAATGTACTTTACATACATTAACTTTTTATCTTCACTACAACCATTTGAGGTAGTTACTACAGATACGATTACCCCATTTTCCAGATGAGGAAACTAAGGATCAGGGATGTTGGGTAACTTGCTCATGGTTCCACAGCTAGTAAATGTCACAAAGGGTTTATGCTACATGGAATGTGTACAAATGGATCGGGAGCACCACTCTGTATCTCACCCCAACCCTACAGTAATGAAATGAGAAAGGGGAAAGCATTCATCATGTAGGGAATATCAATGCCAGGCGAGGAGGAGAGATGAAACTTCCATTCTCCCCTCCACCTTAAACCATGGACTCAACTCAACATTTCCCTTTGAAAATGTTTGGACACAATTCAGGAAGCCAGGTAGTCATTCAGTTTTTTCCCCTTTTGTTTCAGCTTTTTGTTTATCTTTTGAGGAAGTTCAGTTGACAGGGTGTAATAACCCTTTTAGGAAAACTTTGGAGAATGCTGAAAATGGCCATGAGCTTCCCAGATATCTCAAGTAAGCCTCAAAGACAAACTAAGTAGGAGGGAATTGGGGGAGGCAGGAAAGGGAAGGATCAGTCTAAATAGCTCAAAGTCTGTTTTGTTTGACCTAATTGCATGGATTCTAGGCAATCCCTCATTGGATTTTTCATTCTAGTATACACTGGCTAATTCTTTTTAACATTATATCCCTCTGCAGCTTTCAAACCATGCCTGGCTATAGAACAAAGAATAATTGTGAATCTCTTTTGTTAAAACTCTTCAGTCTTTTGTTGTTATTGTCAACTGGCCTTCTGGAAATGAATGAACATAAATTGCCTTTCTGTAATTAAATCTGTAGTCAAGTAGGGAAAACTGGCAGAAATACTCACTTAGGACAATATGATATAGTGATGTTTTTCTGAGGCTCAAAAAGTGATTCTATCTTGCCTCCTGCCCCCGCAAAATTAATAACCAATTTAAAGAAAGAATTAGAAAATAACAATGCATTACAAAAACACAATTCCCATGATAAACTTTCTTTTTTTTGCCTCTAGACAATTAAAGAAAGAAGGCAAAGAAAAATATTACAAAAACATTTCTTTGTAATTTTTGCCTGCCATAAAAAATTTATCAAAACATCACTAGCTCTTGTTTCACCCATCGTTCACAGTGGATTGGCAATAGAGTGCCACATTACAGCTTTCTGCTTTCTTACTCTGGGGTCCTTTGTAATTCAGTGTTTACCATCTGGCTAGTGGAGGGATCCCAGCAGCAGGCTACTAATTTGACTAATAGAGGGTTAGTTGAAAGACTCCTGGCTTTAAACACATATTTAAGATGCACACAATGTTGTTTCAAGTTTTGAATTTTTAAATACCATGTGAGCTGCTTAAAGCTCACTGACTACTCAACTGACTACTGTCCTAAAGAAATAACATGTCGGAGGAAGAGATTACTTGAAATTCATTTGATAAACTTGGGGAGTAATCTTTTCCAGAGTTGAGAGGGCCGTGTCAATGGAGAAAGGGGAAACATTTGCCTAATCAATGCCATTTCTCAGTAATGCCATTAGTCTACCATAACCAGGCCCAATCCTAACTCTTCAGAAGTACTCTGTGATATTGTTTGGCCAATGACCTAGAAATTAGATGGTTGGCAATGATCCCCATTAAAGCAGCTCCATTGTAGTGACTCTTCTGAATATCCATTTGTTGAGCATCATGATATTGCTTACCATGGGGACACATGCATTGTTTCTAAGCACCTAACTTTCCCAGTTGGTTCCTTAAGGGGGGAAACTATACAAGGATATGAAATTCACAAATAATCCAGATATCTCATTTTAACCATGATAACCATTGTCTCCCTGGAAAATATACTATTTATTAGCAAATAGTACTGTTAAATTGCTGAGAAAGTAACTAATACCGAATAGTTATTCTAAATTCAGGAGAGACGTGAGGAGTCAAACAGTTAAAAAAGACCAATATGGGATGTCTAAAAATTTGAGGAGCCATAGTACTGATCATGTATTACATATGATACCATCGGGCTCACCACTATCTTAACAGATTCCTTGACAAAAATTTCCAAAATAATGAATTTTTTTATCCCACAAAACATTTCTCTGTTTTTGCATTGGAGGCCAGTAGAAATCTAAGATTAAATGTAAATTCTAATATCGTGAAGCATATCGGTTCCACCATGTAAGAGATATATCCAAACTGTGGAGATGATTGTTAGGGAGGTGCACTGGAAATCTGCAAGGAGCAATCAGTCAGGCCAGGAATTCTCCCTCATGAGAGATCATTAGGTAAAGAATGAATGGGGCAGCTAGGTGGCGCAGTGGTAGAGCACCGGCCCTGGAATCAGGAGTACCTGAGTTCAAATCCGGCCTCAGACACTTAACACTTACTAGCTGTGTGACCTTGGGCAAGTCACTTAACCCCAATTGCCTCACTAAAAAAAAAAAAAAAAAGAATGAATGAATGCCCACTTGTCAGTTATGTTGTAGAAAGGATTCTTGGGAAGGGGGTCATGGGATGATTGATTTAGCATTGGAAGAAACCTCGGAGACCATTTAGTCTAGCAGTTCTCAAAGTGTGGTCCACAGGCCCCTGGGGTGTCCCTGAGATCTTTTCAGGGGGCCTTGAGATCAAAACTATTTTCATGATAATACTAAGACATTATTTGCCTAATAAATACTTCTCCCTTTTCCAACCGCATCTCTGTGTGAGACCAAATTTTCTTCATATGTACTCCAAACAAAACACAATATCCCAACAGATTGAATGCAATCCAGCTGTCTTCTATTAAACTAGACATTACAGAGATATGTAAAAAATATGGAAAACAATGACACTCTTCTCACTATTTTTTTTTGTTTTGGAAAACATTTTGACTAAAAATATGTTGTTAGCATATAATGACTTTTTAATTATTATTTTAATGAATAAATATTTTAAATAGGGTAAATATAAATAGGTATAACCCATATACACAAAAACTTTTGGGGGTCCTCAATAACTTATAAAGGTATGAAGGGGTGCTAAGACCAAAAAGATTGAGAACCACTAATCCAATCTAATCCTCTCACAAAACTGAGCTCTAGAGAGGCAAGAGGAAAAGAAACCTCCAGAGCCTCTGAATCGGCTGCAACGCCGACTTCTTCTGGAACTAAGCTCATGGTCTGGTGAGAGGGCTGAGTGGTTGGCTGGGGGAAGATTTCAGGGGTCTCTGCTGGTGCTGAGGTAGAGCTCGGTTATTTTTCCCCTACTGGGAACCAGGAAGCAGCCTTGAGAGGTGGTGTCCCCGGGGAAAAGGGGTGCAGGCTCACTGGAGCTATCAACCAGCAAAACAAAGATTTTGTTTTCTGGTTGAAGAGCAAGTAGACCTGGGGTTATTTACAGACCAGAGCACAGGCCAGGTGAGTAAAGAATCTGCCACTCCTTAAATTGTACCATCTTGGACCTCCTGAAGCTTGGGACAGTGCAGCCTGGAAGCAGTGGCCCACTTTAAGAAGGAATCAAAAGTCAAGAAGTAGGCTGGCAACGTGAGTAGACAGAGAAAGATGCAGACCATAGAAAGTTTCTTTAGTGACAAGGAAGATCAAGGTGCACCCTCAAAAGAGGATAGCAATGTCAGAGCTCTTATATCCAAAGCTTCCAAGAAAAATATGAATTGGTCTCAGGCCACAGAGGTGCTCAAAAAGGACTTTGAAGATAAGTAAGAGAGGTAGAGGAAAAAATGGAAAGAGAAATGAAAGTGATACAAGAAAGTCATGAGAAAAAAGTCAATAGCTTGAAAAGCCAAATGGAAAAGCTCTCTGAAGAAAATAATTGCCTAAGAATTAGGATTGAACAAATGGAGGCTAATGACTTTATGAGAAATCAAGACACAATAAAGCAAATCCAAGCGAATAAAAAAAAATAGAGGGCAATGTAAAATATCTTCTTGGAGAGGCAAGAGAATAGTTCAAGGTCACATGGGTAGTCAGTATCAGAGCCAAGATTGGAACTTCGGTGCTCAGACTCCAAACCCAGTGGTCTTTCCACTGTGCCATTCTGTCTCTCTTGTTTGGGTCTTTATTGGACCCAAAGAGCTAGGTGGCACCATAGTGCATAGAGCACTGCACCTGGAGTCAGGAAGATCTGAGTTCAAATTTTGATTCAGACACAGTCAAAGTGGGGCGAGCCTGGGAAAATCACATAACTTTTATCTTCCTCAGTTTCTTCAACTGTAAAATGAGAATCATAACAGCATCTACCTCTCAGGGTTGTGAGGTTTAAAAGAGATAATATTTGCGCAGTGCCTGGCACATTGTAGGCACTTAATAAATGCTTATTTCTATCCCTCCCCCCACCCCCACTGACAAATGGTCTCTGAGGTCCCTTCCAGCTCTGAGATTTTATGTGAGAATTATCCTGCTCTGAACTTCTATAGTGCTGACTAGATGTACCACACTTTTAGTGCTTCAATTGTATCAGTCATTTAGTCAACCAGCATTTATTAATCACTCATTATATGCTAGGTACTAGGCCAAGTGCTAAAGATACAAAGAAAGGCAAAAACATGATCCCTACTAATAAGGAGCTCACATTCTAATGGGGGAGACAACAAATATACATGCATATGTGTATGTATATATGTATATGTATATGTATGTGTGTATGCGTATGTGTATGCGTATGTGTATGTGTATGTGTATGTGTATATGTGTGTATATCTATCTATCTATCCATCTATCTATCTATCAAATGGAGGGTGATCTCAGAGGAAAGGGAATGATGTGGGGAGAATCAGGCTACTGGAAGGACCTTCTTCAGAAGGTGGTATTTGAACTGAAACTTGAAGGAAGCCAAACAAGCTAGGAGAAGGAGGTAAAGGAGAGGTTTCCAGTCATGGGGAACAACCAGTGTAAATACATGAAGCCTGGAAACGGAGTGTCATGGAGCAACATTAATAAGTGCCTAGCTAATGGGGGCAGAGGGTATGTGTGGGTGCTATGGGAAGTTCCTGACCTTGTTCCATAGTAAGGGCCAAGTGCTATTATTTTAATTATCATCTGCACCTGTGCACATTTATCCCCTTCCCCACCTCACCCCCAGATATCTGAGCTAACAACCAAGCTCTTAGGTTATTAGTGAGCTGGCTACTTCTCTCTACTTTGAAGGTGTTGGTGTTTGTCCTGTTAATCTTGTTTTTTTTTTATGTATGGAATTACCCAAGCAGATCTTGGTTACATCCACTATGCTATTAAGAAACTCCTCTTCTTGCATCTTTCTCCCTCACACTTCTCCCATTTCCTAATTATTCTAATCTACTTATATAGTTACAATCAATCTTTAGTCAAAGTAATTGCAAGGGGGCAGGTAGGTGGCACAGTGAATAAAGTACCGACTCTGGATTCAGGAGGACCCGGCCTCAGACACTTGACACTGGCTGTGTGACCTTGGACAAGTCACCTAACCTTCATTGCCCTGCCCCCCCCAAAAGTAATTGCAAAACATAATAAAACAATAGTATTAGTGAGGGTCAGCATGAATTATTATTTACCTGTTCACATAATCATCTATTTGTATCCCTGACTCCAAGCCATTTCATTCTGCCCCAACTCCTCAAGCATGGATCCCAATCACCTACCCACCCACCCATCCACCCATTTAAAAACCAAGGTCTTCTGGGGCATCTTGCTATATCCCTTGCGGCTGCCCTCTTTCTGCCCACTAGGATCAGTGCCTCTCCAGAAATGATGCCACCCCATAGCCTGGGGGATTTAATCCATCCAATTTTAGAACTCTGAGCCTGCATAAGGTGAGAGAGTAAACTCATCCAACCCACTATATCTAACCAGCCTCAGACAAATGCTTCTTATTCCATTCAGCCATATCAGGAAACCACTGCTTACCCAGGCATCTTTCCATTTTTCTTCCCCCTTCCTCATTTGTTCTCCGCCTCTTATTCTGGAAAGAGTAATCAAAGCTCTATGACCATTGCGACTGGAAAAGGCAAGACCAAACTCTTCTCTAGGTCCACTCAGAATCCCTGTGACTCTTCATACCAAGCTCCCCCTCATAGACCACCATTCTTATCTATGCATCATCTGTGCCTGCTTGTCTGTCTGTCTGTCTGTCTATCTATCTATCCACCCACCCACCTACTCACCCATCCATCCATCTCTATATCTATGCATATTTGTATGTATATATGTATGTTTATATAATCTCTTCTATAGAATATAAACTAATTTTATAGTCCTGAAATATAATCAGGGGGCAGAAGCTATCTCACTTTTGTACTTATATTGCCAGCACTTAGCACAGAGCTTGGCACATATTAGGTGCTTAATAAATGCTTTTTATCATCCATTCATTCATGGATTCATGGATACAAAAGAGGGGTACAAGCAAAGTGCTTTGAGAACTCCATGGAGGGAGAGATTGCTTTCATTTGGTGCAAGGTGCAATCATAAAGCCATAGATCTAGAACGAGAAGAAAATTTAGAGTTCTGCCCTCTCTTTTTATAGCTATGGAAATTGAGATCAAGAGGAAGAGAAGTGACGTATCCAAGATCACACACATGTACTTGGTAAAGTTGGGCTTTGAACTCAAGCTCCCCGCCAACCCCCGCCCCACACCCCCCACCTTTTTTGGCAGGGCAATGAGGGTTAAGTGACTTGCCCAGGGTTACACAGCTAGTAAGTGATAAGTGTCTGAGGACAGATTTGTTTGTTTGTTTGTTTGTTTTTTGCAGGGCAATGGGAGTTAAGTGACTTGCGAGGGTTACACAGCTAGTAAGTGTTAAGTGTCTGAGGCCAGATTTGAACTCAGGTACTCCTGAATCCAGGACTGGTGCCCTACCACCTAGCTGCCCTGAACTCAAACCCTGTTGACTACAGATTGATGAGCTTTTCTTATATTAAGTAAGAGAAGGCATTATAGAGGAGAAGGTTACCAGACGTGGACCTTGAAGGATGGGGGGATTTTCCACACAGGTGGGAGGAGATTCAGGGAATGGTTTAAGGAAAGACCTGGAGATAACTTTTGCCCAATCTATCTCCCATGGATGAAATGTCCTTCTTCCTCACTTCCATGTCTTAGAGTCCCTAATTTCCATTCAAACTTAGTTCAAAGCTACTTCCTATACAAGGTTGGTTCTCAAAGCGGATTGAGTCTCCCCCAAAATTACTTTGTATTTATTTTTGTTTATATGCATACATGTTGTTTCTCATGATAGAATATAAACTCTTTTAGGGCAGGGACTCTATCTTTGTGATCTGTGTTTCTCTAGGATATAATAGGCACTTAAATGCTTGTTGTTTAGAAAGGGAAGGTCAGGAAAGCAGGCTCCAGAGTAGTTCTGTTTGGGAGGAGCATAGAATATGTGCAAGGGAGTAATATGGCGAGATAAGGCCAGACAAGTAAATTGGTGCTAGATTGTGGAGGGCTTTGAATATGAGGAAAAGGAACAGTATGAGGGAAACTTCATTCAGTAGGGAATGGTAAGCCATCAAAGGTTTGGGGGAAGAGGTATGATATAGGATGGCAATAAGGAAGATATGTTAGACAGTAGTTTGAAGGGTGGAGTAGAAAGGTGATAGAATGGATTCAGAAAGGGAAATTAGCAAATAATTATAATAATCCATGCTAGTGGTAATGAAGTCATGGCAGGGTGATGGCAGAGATGGTGGAAAGGAGGGGATATGCCAAATCTTGCCAAGGTGTTATGAATGGAGACTGGACAAACTGAAAGTAGAGAGTAGGAAAAGAGAAAAAGGCAAAGTTGACTGAGATTGAGAGCCTGGGTGATTGAGAAGATGGCAGGGACAGAAAAATCAGGTAGTTGGGAGGAAAGATGATATTTTAGGGAGAAGATTATGTTTATTTTGGGACATTTTGAATTTGAGTTGACTAAAGGATGTTTGTTAAGGTGGATATATCCATTTAGAAATGAGGGACAGAAACTCAGAGTAGAGGTCAGGACCAGAAATATGCTTTTGGAACATTAATCTGTGACACTGAGTGCCTTGTATTTCAGTTCCTTGTATGTAAATCTCTCTCTCCAACTGGATAATAAGTTCCTGGGGAAAAGGAACCTTGTTACATATACAGTACAATTGAAGAAACACTGATTGAGCATGTTCTATAAGCAAGGCACTGGGAATACAAAGACAAAAACCCTTACCAGTCTCAGCTTTCAAGAAACATATATTCTGGGGCAGCTAGGTGGCACAGTGGATAGGGCACCGGCCCTGGAGTCAGGAGGACCTGAGTTCAAATTCAGCCTCAGACCCTTGACACTTACTAGCTGTGTGACCCTGGGCAAATCACTTAACCCCAATTGCCTCACCAAAAAAAAAAAAAAGAAACATATATTCTATCCAAGGACTATAACTATATACAGATTAGTACAATCCAGAACAATTTGAGTAGGGGAAAGATTTTAGCACCTTCTGGAATGAGAGAAATTTTCAAAGGTAACATCTGAGTTGATCATTGAAAAAGATATAAATGATTTCTGATTTAACAAGATTAATGGTGAAGCATAGCTCCAATCTCTCAGTAGAAGCAATAATACAAATAATAACAATTATTATAATTATCATTTCTAGCATTTATATAGTAATTTGCAAAGTGCTTTACAAATATTATGTCACTTCATCTGTATGACAACCCTGGGGGATTTGGTGCCATTATTATGCCCATTTTACAGATGAGGAACCTGAGGCATGCAGACAGTAAGTGGCTTACCCATGACCACACAGATAGTAAGTGTCTAAAACCAGATTTGAACTCAAGTCTTCCTGACTCCAGCTCCAAGAGCTTTATCCACTTCACCACTGTATTGAATTAAGCATATAGACATGATCAATGGGTTGATTTGCTTTAACTTATTAGTTTAACAAGGGAGGGATGCATTATAAGGGGACTGAATTGGGAAATGACAATGATTTAAAAACAACATCAATAGATAATTTAAAAAATTTTAAAGAGTTTATGGTGAAGTATATTCCCTGCAGAAGGTGTAGATTGTATAAAGAGATAAGACATGAAATATCAAGATCAGGAACAGGTGCTAAGTTCACTTTTTTTTTTTTTTTAGTGAGGCAATTGGGGTTAAGTGACTTGCCCAGGATCACACAGCTAGTTAAGTGTCAAGTGTCTGAGGCCGGATTTGAACTCAGGTACTCCTGACTCCAGGGCCGGTGCTCTATCCACTGCGCCATCTAGCTGCCCCCTAAGTTCACTTTTGCTGGAATGTGGCATGCATGAAGATGAAGAATATGAAATAAGACTGGAAAGGTAGACTGGAGCCAGATTGGTGGGGAGGCCTTGAGTGCCAAGCTGAGGAGTTTGTATTTGATCTCTCTCTTTTTTTTTTTTGGTGAGGCAGTTGGGGTTAAGTGACTTGCCTAGGGTCACACAGCTAGTAAGTGTCAAGTGTCTGAGGTCAGATTTGAACTCAGGTCCTCCTGAATCCAAGGCTGGTGCTTTATCCACTGCACCACCTAGCTGCCCCTGTATTTGATCTTAGAGAGAGTTAGGGAACTGCTGAAACTTTTGAACAAAGCTTTAGCAAGGTCAAACCTGGCACATTATTTTGGCAGTCTTGTGAAAGATAAATTACAAAGGGGAGGGACTGAAAGCAGGAGACTAATTAAAATGCTTTTATAATAGTAAAGGTAAGTAGGAAGGAATGAAAAAGAAAAAATTTGATGTGAAAAGTGGACAACTGGATAAGAAAGTGGTATCTGAGAAGGATATTTGGGGTTTTTAGATAATGGCTTAAAATACAGGGATGACAGACTCCTGGCCAAGGATAGATGGGAACTGACAAAGGTTGGTAAGAGTACATTTTCTGTGAATCTAATCAAAAGAGCTTAAATTATAGAAGATGAAAGAGGGGGGAAAACTGCCTGTAATTATCCTGCAAGCCAGATAATATATTAAATAGATGCAGAGAAAGAAGAAGAATCACCAACAAGATACCTAGAATTTCACAGGAATCAAAATACAAAAAAGGAGCCAACAATGAAACCCATGGTCTCACATGTCTGGATACAAATGCCTAAAATTTGGGTAAAGGAAAGAAAAACTAGAGTTCCTAATGCAACGAGGCAAATTTGACCCCATAAATATCACTAACAGTGAAGGCCCTTGAGTCCATGTTATATGAGGATTGATTGAAGGAATGGGAGCTATTTAGCTTTAAAGAAGGCTGGGAGATTGTGGGGAATGATGACTGTCTTCAAGTATTTGAAGGATTGTCATGTGGAGAAGGTATTAGATTTGTTCTCTTTTGTCACAGAGGCAAAATGAGGAACAATGGTTAGAAATTGCAAAAAGGCAAATTTTGGCTTGATGTCAAGAAACGGCTTCCTAATTATTAGAATCATTCAAAAGTGGGATGAGCTGCCTTGAGAGGTGGTGGGGTCCCTCCTCCCAGTGCAGCTTTTAGTCAGAGTCTGAATGACCACTTGTTGGGTCCTCTTTCTGTATGGAATGGACTGTGGTCATTGAGGTAACTGAATTAGAGTGGTTAGCCTGTAATTGGGAAGATGAAAATTTAGGTGAACAATAATGAAATAGAGCCAACATAGTAAGCATGAAATAAATATTTTTAAATTAATAGATTTTTTCAACATTTTCAACATTCAAAAACACTTGTGTATATGGAATTTAATGCATATCAATTAATCAGTTTATTAATTTGTTGATATGTGCTGGATTAAAAAACCATTTCTCTGCCCTCTCAAAGCTTATAGTTTGGCTCAGGAGGGATGGAAGATTTTCACATATAAAAGCACAACTAACGATATCAGTCCTTGAAGGAGGTCTAATGCAACATTTATTTGTAGATGGATGCCAACTAAACTATGACCATACACATACACTTGAGCCATTTATTCTTTTAACTATAAGGCCTGATAGATAAGTAAATGATCACATATCTGTATTTGGTCTGTCTGGTTTACACAGTAATATAATAGCAATAATTAGAAAACCCACAAATAGTAATTTTGTTCTGCTTTGTTGGTCTATGTAGACATGCCCATGTTCTATGAAAGTAGTTTTTGTTTCAATGGGTTTTTTTTTTAATTTTTTAAAAATGCAGTAGGGGGCAGCTAGGTGGCACAGTGGCTAAAGCACTGGCCCTGGATTCAGGAGTTCCCGAGTTCAAATCTGGCCTTAGACACTTGACACTTACTAGCTGTGTGACCCTGGGCAAGTCACTTAACCCCCATTGCCCTGCAAAAAAAAATGCAGTAGAACAGATGGATAAATACAAAGAGGTAAGAATTGGCCATGTCCTTTATTCTAGGATATGGGACCACAAAACAATAATACCTTATCTTCTAATCTGGGCATTCACTGGATTTCATTTATTCTGACAAGGGTCATGAGAAGGAATGACAGGACAATTATAGGGCTTGGCTTTCTCCCTGAGTATGAGTTGGAAAGAATGTAGTACAGCTGTGAACCTACCCCAAAGGTACAGGCCTTGGCCTGTCTCAAAGTCTCGACATTTTATATTTATAACAGTGTGATGATAGTGTCAATGATCTGAATGCATTGAATATAAGGAACTGAAAATATTTTCATTGAGGTGTGATTTCCGTCTACAGCAACCAGGCTCAATTCCCTTCACACCTTTGTGGGTCACTGTGGTGGGGGAAAAAAAGTCATCCTTTGTTGACCAGCTTCCTGTTATAAGCCTATCTGCATAGAGTTGGTCAGTCCTTGAATGATAGTCTATTGGTGCGCCTGTCCTCAAAGATGCCCTTTCAACTTGATCAACATGCCTGAATTTGTGTTCCAATAGGACATCCTTCTTAAAACCCAGGGTCACTTCTGTAATGAAGTACCAGAGAAGAATCCGAGTAGAAATAAGGATTCAATAGCCTTGATAAAATCTATTGATATCCAAAGTTGGTTTCAATAGTAATATTATAGTCAAAATGGAGAGAGGTCATTTTTATTTCTCATTAAAATTTTCTCCATTTTCTCTGAAGGGACAAGTGTTGTAGAAGAAGGCCAAATAGGAAGATTAGTAATAAAACAATATTTTATATTCTATTTCTTGGGACAAGTATTAATAAAAATATTTTATAATTAAAATATAGTGTACCTTTTGTTTACATAATAGGGTATGCCCCTGAAAAGGTGACAGGATCAATGGGTTCAGAAATCTTAAAGATTATTTTTTACAATAATAATATTTAACAGATTAGGAAACAGAGGCCCTGAGTGACCTATAAGTGACTTGTTGAACATCATACAGGTAGTAAATAGTGGAAGTAGGATTTGGGCACAGGTCTTCCCATCTCTAAATCCAATGCAATTTCTATTATATCAAACTCCTTCCCATGGGAAATTTTTCTAAATCAGATTGTTTAAATCCATTAGGAAAGTTAACTATTAAGGGAAATCAAAGAAAATCCTCATTTTTAAAGCAATGGGGTTATACAAATAATCCCTTCTTTCATAATGTATCTGTTTTGTGGGTGAATTTTTAAATATTGGCTTTTCTTAAAGCAAGTCTCACCTGTAACAAAATATGTGGAGGAGGGGATAGTAATTCCTTAGTTATTCATCTATCTATCTATCTATCTATCTATCTATCTATCTATCTATCTATCTATCTATCTATCTATCTATCTATCTATTCATCTATTTATTTATCTATTCATTCATTCATTCATCCATTTATTTATTTATTTATTTATTTATTCACTCATTCATTCGTTTGCTTATTTTTTGTTTGTTTTTAGCGAGGCAGTGAGGGTTAAGTGACTTGCCCAGTTATTTATTCAGATATCATCTAGAACTTTGATGGTCCAGAACCTAGTCACCAACCCCAAGGAAGTCTGAAAGTTCTCTCAACAGTGAGGGAAACAATAGTTATGAAGTCCACATGCTTTATAGGAGAGAGATGAAGCTTGCTCAGGTTAAAGTCTAATGACTTAGACTTATGTGTAAAATTAAGGCTACTGATTCAACAGGTTTTCTAATCTAATTTCCCCTGGAAATCTTCACTTCTTCCTTGGTTACAAGAGATAGTGTATTAGAATTACCTAAGGGCTGCTAAAAATTAATATACCAAGATCCGATCATCTCAATGCTTCTAGCATCTCTCCTGTATAAATGGTTTTACACGCAATGAAATCTCTTACTCATCTCACCTCAATTTATGCTTTTTTTTTTAACATGCTTACTTTTTTCCTGGACCTGTTACATTTCTCATTTTCTCAATGTGCTATGTTCTTGAAATCTGTAGAGTACATCTCATGGTCTGCACTCATTTCTTAGAACTGGTCTTTTAGAACAGATATGAGCTGCTATTATATGTCTAACATCTGCTTTGGAGATTTATGCAAACTTCCCCTACAATCCCACAGCTCAGGGTGGGGATGCCATCTCATCACAATGTGTTCATCAGAGTTTAGCATCTTTAGAGATGCCTCCTGGGCTGATGGCCAAGGTCACACTAAGAAGGGTATGGAAATAGTCTGCTGCTAAGAAGACTCTATTGGTTGCCTAGAATAAGGAAAGTTTAACTACTTTACTCACTGACTTCTATATACTTTGTTATTGTCCTTGATATTAAGGTACAATAGGCTCTGTGGTGGTTAATTTATTAATTTCAAATGCTTTATACTTTAGTTGATGTTTGTGTTTACTTTTATCAGTGTCCCACAGTCTCTGACACAGGCATGATCAAGAGAACAGGGAGAAGTTCAGACAGTCTTGTCAAAAATACAGCTGTTGGGGCAGCTAGGTAGTGCAGTGGATAGAGCACTGGCCCTGGAGTCAGGAGTACCTGAGTTCAAATCCGACCTCAGACACTTAATACTTACTAGCTGTGTGACCCTGGGCAAGTCACTTAACCCCAATTGCCTCACAAAAAAAAAAACCAACAAAAAAAAATACAGCTGTTGCTGATCTTGTGGTACAGAAGCCAAATGCTTCTCTGTTCTCAGTGCTCCAGATCACAAGGCAGCTCACAGCAGGGCTTGCCACTAGTGACTTCCACAGAGAGATATACAATATAAGGGGAAACCAACACGCAGGTAAAATCAGCCTGCTTGAGATCTACCAAACTCTAATAACTCTGTTGCTCTACTGTGAAACCTCACCTGGATCTACTGCATCCCTTTCCCCTTCAGACAAATAGTTCTTCTGTAGCTATATACTTTCGTTGTTTTTGTTGTTGTTTCAGTTCTCCTTGACTCTCTGTGATGCATTTGGGTTTTTCTTGGCAACGATATTGGAGTGGTTTGCCATTTCCTTCTCCAGCTCATTTTACAGATGAGGAAACTGAGGTAAACAGGGTTAAGTCACTTGCCCAGGGTCATACAGCTAAGTGTCTGAGGCTGGATTTGAACTCAGGTCCTCCTGATTACAGGGCCAGAACTCGATCCACTGTACCACCTAGCTACCATAACTATATAATAGGCTGGTGTTTAAAACACTAGTAGAGAATCTTGGTTGTCCCAACTTTTACTAGCAGACTCCAAGCATACAAGAGACAAGAAGACAGTATCCTAAGCCTCATGGCTACTTCCTTGTGTTTCCTATGGCTCAGTTGTCCTGGCTTGCTGATTGTAGCAATAGGTGTAATTTTGCAAATCTTGTTTCTCCCTAAACGCTATACCTGTAATTCATGTAGTTGTCACAAAGTGAGCAGAATTACTTAGCTATGGCTGTTTGGTTCAAATGATTAGGTTTCTTACAGGTATTAATAAGTGAGTCTCAGATTATTACATGATTTGTCACATGATTTCCTTTAAAAATTAGTTCTTTATTCCAATAAAAAAAATTAATATTACAATTAATTGTTATTTGTGTAACCTAAAGAATGTTATGATCTATATGATTTAGAGTAAGATTTAAAGAAATATCAACACTTAAGTGTAGTTAGGTATCTTCATACAAATCTTCAACTGTTGTCAATCACTGAGTAGTAGAAACTTTATATCCTTTAAATAATGGTGCTTTGTGTATCCAAATCCCCAGAGGATTTGTCTGTAGGTCCCCCACACTTCGAGTTCAAGTGTTTCTTCAGCTTCTCTTTTTTTATTGGTTCTTACTATTTTAGCCAAATCATGGTATCTTTTCCTACTTCCTATTAAACCCAGGAAAAGTTTTAGGATTTTATACTTTCCCCAGCACACCATACAGGTATGTAGAGCAATTAAGGGTATGTAAAATTGCTATCTGTAATGGGCTAAAAATTTTTTATTACAGATAGCAACTTTACTTACCCTTAATTGCTCTACATACCTGTATGGTGTGCTGGGGAAAGTATAAGATTTGAAGTTAGAGGAATTAGCTGTCTCAACAGAAGGGCTAAAGCAGATTGAAGATAACTGACAGGCCTCAAACCTGTCAGTGAGTTGGGCAATGTCTACCACAAGCATGTGAAGACTTCCCCGGTGGAATGGGTAAATGAGAGCAATTTGTTCCAATAGCCACGAAGGCAGCAGAAGCAGGCACTGTGGCACATTTAGAACTTGGTCAGACATTGAAGATGCCAATGTCATCCCAGGTCATCTCTAGTTGTCCTGACTTTTGTCTTGCTACTGGACTTCAATGACTCTGGAAGAGAGAATATAGCTGATGACTTTGTGCAGCTCTGCCTCACTAAAATCCAATTCACACACAAATCAAGACATTACCCCCATCATGCCATTGGTCCACTTCAAAAATGAAAAACAAACAACAACAACGTTAGAGATTCTTAACATTTTTTTGTATCATGGACCTGTTTGGTATTCTGGTAAATCCTATGGTTGCCTTCTCAGAGTAATGTTTTTAATACATACAATCATATATAAGATTAGAAAGAAAGCAATTATATTGAAATATAGTTATAAAATATTTTTTAAATTGTGATATGCTAATATAGCAAGAGGTCTAATAGTTTCTAACTTTTAAGTAATGAAGAGCATAAACTATATTTCAAGATATCTACAGCAACTAATATCTGTGATTTCTATTGGTGACAAAGTCACAAGTATTGTTAATACAACATGGTTTTAACATGACTAATATGGAAATATATTTTGCATGATTGTATATGTATATCAAGTTGCTTACTACCTCAGGGAAGGGGTAAGGGAGGGAGAGAGAATTTGGAAGTCCAAATTAAAAAAAATGTTTATATGTGTAATTTGGAATAAAATAAAAAATTATTCAAAAATACTATGGCTTGTTGTCTGCATTTGTAGTTAAAGGAGATTCTAAGTTTCAGTTAGAAGTTAGTAAAAATAAAGATGTAGATTTTTTTCCTATCCAAGTTCATGAACAATCAGAAATCTATCTGCAGAATCCTTTGGAGTCCATGGACCCCAGTTTAAGAACTCCTGCTCTATCTATATATGTACTAACTTTTCTCTATCACTGCCTCTGTCTCTCTGTGTCTCTCTCCCTCTCCTTTCTCTCTCTTTTTCTCTTCTTCCTCTCCTTCCCCCCTTTCTTATTGATTTCATCAGTTCCCATAAGTTCAATTATCTTCTTTATGCATACCACTTCCAAATTTACCTATCCAACCCTCATCTCCCTCCTGTACTCTATGTACATCTACAACTGCTTGAATTTCCATTTAGATGTCTCAGAGACATCTCGAATTGAAAATGTCCAAAACTAAAGTCATTATCTTTACCATAAATTCAACCCTCTTCCAACTTCTTATTGCTATAATGGGCATCATCAAAGGTACCAACTCCTAGGTTCAGTCATCCACAAAACTTTATTTTCAGTTGCTCTTCCCCCCCATGCCTAATTGGTTACAAATGTTATTGATTCTACCACTATAACATGTCTCACATCTGACCCAACCTTTTCAATCATACCACAACCATCCTACTTCAGGTTCTTATCACCTCTACCTGTCTACTTTTATTTATCCAGTCTTTCTTTCTCACAGTTGCCAAAGCAATATTCCTAAAGCTCTGACTATATTCGTGAATCTTTAGTGGTATGCTATACATTTAGGATAAAATACAACCTCCTTTCTTTGGTATTTAAAGTTCTTTCTAGGATGATTAGTCTTTATTCTTTTTAGTGAACTCTACTTTCTAATCAAATTGGTCTACTTGGGGGCAGCTAGGTGGTGCAGTGGATAGAGCATGGGCCCTGAAGTCAGGAGGACCTGAGTTCAAATCTGGCCTCAGACACTTGACACTTACTAGCTGTGTGACCCTGGGCAAGTCACTTAACCCCAAATGCCTCACCAAAAAACAAACAACCCCCCCCAAACCCTAAATTGGTCTACTTGCTCTTCCTCATATATGATAGGTTATAATCCCCTTCTCTCAGCTTTTGCCTAGGCTGTCCCTCATGCCTGAAATGCTCTCTCTTCTCATTTCAACCTCTTAGAACCCCAAACTTCCTTAATAGCTCACCTCAAGTGAACTTTAAGAGGGCTATCCTGGTTCCTCTAATTCAGTGATTCTCAAAGTGTGGTCTGGAAATACCTCGGGGATCCCTAAGGCTTTTTCAGGGGGTCCTTAGGATCACAATTATTTTCATAATAATACTAAGATGTTTTTAATTTCTAATACAATTAATATTGATAGAACCCAGAAAAGCTCTTTGAGGGGATCTCTAATAACTTTTAAATGTCCAAAGGGGACTGGAGACCAGAAAGTTTGAGAATGGCTGATCTAGTTGTTAGTGACCCATGCAAAAATTATTTGGTATTTATTTCATATACAGTTGACATTTACTTATCAGTGTATGTATATATTATAATGACTCTCATACAGTGTAAGATCCCTGAGGGAAGTAATAATCTCACTTTTATCTCTGTATCCCCAATGCCTAGCACAATTTTTGGAATATAATAAGTGCATGTTTAATAAATAATTATTGATTTATTTATTAGTCTAATCAAAAGGGTCTAGGCTTTTTTCCATTCCAAGAATTTTTTTAAATGCTCTGAAGTAGCACATTTCTCTATCAGAGATAAAATATTAAAGATTATTTTTTTTTCCTTTTGGTGAGGCAATTGGGGTTAAGTGACTTGCCCAGGGTCACACAGCTAGTAAGTGTTAAGTGTCTGAGGCTGGCTTTGAACTCAGGTCCTCCTGAATCCAGGGCCATGCTCTATCCAGTGCGCCACCTAGCTGCCCCCCGAGATAAAATATAGACTAGTTTCTCCATACTGGCCCCTGAAGATACAACGGAAGCTCTTTTAGTTTGTAATTATTTCTAGCTTTCAGTGTCTGCTCTTATGCCTTCTCTGCACCCCCCCCCACATGCAGGGCAATGAGGGTTAAGTGACTTGCCTAGGGTCACACAGCTACTAAGTGTCAAGTGTCCAAGGCTAGATTTGAACTCAGGTCCTCCTGAATCCAGGGCTGGTGCTTTATCCACTGTGCCACCTAGCTGCACCCTGTTCTTATGCCTTTTTTAAAAACTTTTTTTTTTATTTCTCATTTTTTTGGTGAGGCAATTGAGGTTAAGTGACTTGCCCAGGGTCACATAGCTAGTGTCAAGTGTCTGAGGCCAGATTTGAACTCAGGTCCTCCTGACTCCAGGGCCGGTGCTCTGTCCACTGTGCCACCTAGCTGCCCCTCTTATGCCTTTTTAATGGAAATTTGTCCTGCTTCCCCATTAGATTGTAAGCTCTCTGAAGTCAGGGAAGACAATCTCCTTCATTTTGGTTATTTTGTTCAAATCGACCTATGTAGGCTAACACAGGATTTGGTAGTTCCCACAATGGATACTCAATAATGTTTGACTGACAAAAAGGGGATACCATCTCCAACTGAAACCAAAGAAGACATATAGGTGCTGGGAGTAGAATATACTGATCTCAAATAAACTTGGCCATGATTCAGAGATTAACACTAAAGATCTTCTTGCAAACCCCAAAGGAACATTATAGACAACAATCTGGCCTTTCTCCTTCAATTGAAATGGATTACCTGCAGCAGCAAGGTATTCTGTTAACCTCTACACAGAAAGAAAATACTTCTGGCCAAGATGCTTGCCTTGTTAACAGTCACTGACATTTATATGGTGCTTTGCAAACAGAACCTCATTTAATCCTCCCAGTAATACATTGTGTTGCATAAAATAATATGAATGATAATAGCATTTATATGGTGCTTTAAGATTTGTAAAGCACTTTGCAAATACGAGGTCATTTGATCCTTACAACAATCCTGGGAGAGGGGTACTATTATTATCATCTCCATTTTATGGCTGAAGAAACTGAGTCAGAGAGTTAAGCACACAGCTAGTCAGTGCCTAAGGCAGGATTTGAATTCAGTTCTTCCTGACTCCTGGTTCTATGCTCTATCCACTGTACTACATAGTTGGTGCTATTATTATTGTTTCATCAAGGAAATGCCCCGTTTCTTGAAGAAACAAAGCAGGGACTGTAACGATTGGAATGACGCCACCTGCTGGAGACTTACTGTAGAAAAGCTCCGCCATGAGGTGAAGGTCTCTGAGGGCCGACCATGTTTTTTCTTTGGCGTCAGGAAGTGACGATTGCTTGTGGGGGGGGAGGAAGGGGGAACCTGGCTCTCTGACTCGCCCTCTTTCCTGGGGACTCTGGTGGAGAGGGGAGCTAGAACTATGCTCTCCCTATAATAGATAGATGAATGTAGGCCATTCTTTTTCTCTTCACCAAATTCTTATTCTCCTTAATAAATGCTTAAAAGTCTAACTTTTGCTAAAGCTTATAATTTATTGGCAACCACTTATAAGAGATTTTAGACAGACTAGCTAGAATTTTAGCCTTAACATTATTATATAGTTTTTATATAACATATGAAGGTTTGCAAAACAATATAATATGTTATGTCATTTTATCCTCATTTGGATCCTGAGAGGTATTATTATCCCCATGTTACATAGGCTGAAACTGAAGCTGAGAAAGGTTAAGTGACTTGCCCAGTGTTCATCAATCTCAATCTTAATTAGGATAGTAGAATCATAGAATTTTGGATCTAAAAAGGATCTTAGAGACTATTTAGTCTCCCTGTCTTTTTTCCAGATTATGCTGAGATTTGATTGTCAACCTCAGTGTGGTCACTGAATTTAACTGGAAAAAATAAATTAATTGGTGAAAGAAGTAATTGCTGTGTTATGAAGGAGAATTGTTTTAGAAAAATTGGAATATATTGATACTTTCAAAGAAAAATTTGTTTATTACTCTAGAGAATGCAGCACTGAGTTTGCTTAATTTGTATTGCTAACCAAACAAGATGCTATTTTAAGAGCATCATAGGTTGTTGTATCAGAAGTGAAGTCACTGGGTATCCTTGGCATTTTGTGAGATAAACACTATGCAAAAGATCTTGAGTGTAAATGTCAATAACACCTGACATTGACCTTATCCTGTTAACCCTAGTTTGGGTATAACCTACCTGACTGCTTGCTTGCCTGATCCCTTGCTGGATTATTATCCTTATCCTACCCTCCAGACTCCAATTGTGGCTCTGCCTTGGGCTCTCTTCACTCTTTACTCTTCACTTTTCTCTCAACACTCAACATTCTTTTGGTGACTTCATCAGCTCCTATGGGGTTCTGTTATCTCAGATATCTCCCAGATTTTATGCAGGATGCTCCAAAAATCTTTAAGCTATTTGAGCTTAAAAGTAGTCCCTCTTTCCTGATCTTCAGTTCCATATCAACTGCCTGTTGGGCATTTTGAACAGGATGTTCCATGGGCATCTTCAACTCAACATGTCCAAACAAGAATTCATTATCTTTTTCCCCTCCCCCCAGAACCCTTTATCTTCTAAACTTCCCTATTGATGTTGGGGATACTACTGTCCTTCCAGTTACACACATTCACAACATTTTACTCTCTCACCCTATGTAGCTCATCAGGTGCCAGGTCTTCACTTTCATGACATCTCTTATGTTGTCTGTTGATGTCTATTGACATAGTACAGGCCAGCATCACCTCTCATAGATTATTGCAATAGTTTCCTAATTGGTCTCTCTGCCTCATCTTTCTCCTTTACAATCCATCCTCTGAATAGCTGCTGCAGTAATTTTCCTAAGGCAAAGACCTGACCATGTCTCTTTCCTTCTCAATAAACTATGGTGTTTCCATATTTTTCTCTAGGTCCAAAGCCAAATTCCTCGGTTTCATTCTTAAAATCCTTTAGCACCAGGCTCCAGTCTACTTTTCCTGCCTTATTATAACTTAAATCCCCTTCACATACTGTCCAGTGCAGCCAGATCGGTCTTTTTACTGATACTGTTTCACAACAACACATTTACCATCTCTGTGCTCTTGTACATGATGTGCCTCCTGCCTTGAATGCACTACATCCTCACTTCTGCCTCTTAAAATTCTAGTTCAAGGGGCACCTCTTGCTAGAAACCTTTCCTGATCTCTCCCCCCAGGTCCCTCCTCCAACAGTCAGGAACAAGACTTTGCATATACTTATCCATGCATATATTATCTTCCCAATAGAATGTAAGAATGGTCTAGAACCATTTCACTTTGGGTTTCACTTTTGCCTTTGTGTCCCCATTGCCCTTCACTATGTCTGGAACATAATAGGTACTTAATATTGCTTAGTGATTGGTTGATGATTGTGTGGCTCTCCATCAGAAAATATTGTTAGGAACTTCAACCTTAGTAAAAGCAGACAAGTTCATAAGCTTTTCTAGACCAACATAATCTCACCATAGCCCCACCATAACTTAACAAAGTCTTGCTCTAAAGGTGACTGATCCCTGGATGTGCAATTCCCTTCTGTAATCTAATTGGCAGAAGCAGCGAGCAGCTCACCCAGTTGTCTTTATGACTGAGGCCAATTAGGGGACCTGGGATAGCAGAAATAAAATACAAGGGACTCTTGTCCACATGGTACTTTTTTAAAGCTATTCTCCAACTGATAGACAACCCTTAGTCTCCAGTTCTTTGGTATATACAAAAAAAGAGAAAATGAGTGGGTATTATTTGCCCCTAGCTTCTTCCTCCCTTCCTCCCTACAGCAACCTGTGGGGCAAAGGTATAAGGTTGTCTAACAGGAGCTGTGCTTTGACAAGGGAGCCCCTTTGGATGCTTCCAAGATTGCCATGGACCTGGCAGGGGACATCTATGGGGCAATTCTTCTGTGTATTTGCTCTCAGGTGAAAAATCCTGAGTTGATTGAGGCAGTAAACAGAAAAGTTTTGAGGAAGGGAGATCTGGTATCATTATGAAGATTATATAGTCTCAGGTCTTTGGTGGAATCACTGTTATTATTTATAAAGATTATATAGTCTCAGGCTTCTATAAAGACCTAATTTAAATTTTTAACAGACTGAACTTTCACCACTTGAGAATATATCTTGTATTTATCATTCAGATGGAATGTCTCTATAATGTTTTCACCCAATGTGGTGTTTCTATTAGGGCCAATTAACTTAGGTAAAGCATCTCTGTAGTAGAAGCATGTTATTGGAAAGGGTTGCTTTTTCAGTCATTTTTCACTTGTGTCTGACCCCTTTTGGGGTTTTCTTGGCAAAGATCCTAGAGTGGTTTGCCCTTTCCTTCTACAGCTCATTTTGCAGATGAGGAAACTGAGGCAAACAGGGTTAAGTGACTTGCCCAACATCACATAAGTAGTAAGTGACTGAGGCCAGATTAGAACTCAGGAAGATGAGACTTCCTGACTCTAATCCTGCTAATCCTGGTACTCTATCCACTGTGTCACTTAGCTGTCCTTAAAAGGTTTGCCCTTAAAAGAATTGCTTACCTTTCAACTAAATGGGGCACTTGTAAAACAGCTATGGGGGCAGCTAGGTGGCGCAGCGGATAGAGCACTGGCCCTGGATTCAGGAGGACCTGAGTTCAAATTCGGCCTCAGACCCTTGACACTTACTAGCTGTGTGACCCTGGGTAAGTCACTTAACCCCCATTGCCTCACAACAACAACAACAACTATGAAACTCTGAGCTGAAACTTCTGCTCTAGGACAAACTTGAGAAATGATATTTTAGTTTGAGTCAATCCACCAAAAAGAATTCATTCAAGTCCTACAATGTGCCATCTGAACTGAGTATTTGAGGAAGCCAAAGATTCTAAGATGCTGAGATGAGAAGGTACATTTCAGGCTTATGCAAAGGCATGAAGGTGGGAGATGAAATTTTGAGTGAGAAACAGCAAGTGTGTCATTTTAGTTGAACATGGAATATATAAACACAAGTAACATGGAATTTATTTAGAAGTGTCAGATAAGCCAGATTATGAACAACTTCAAATGTTAAATTGAGTTTGTGATTTATTCTAAAAGCAATAGGGAGCCACTGAAGTATTTGTTTTGTTTTGTTTTGTTTTGTTTTAACATGGAAGGACTGAGGGCAACTAGGTGGTGCAGTAGATAGAGCACCGGCCCTGGAGTCAGGAGGACCTGAGTTCAAATCCAGCCTCAGACACTTAACACTTACTAGATGTGTGACCCTGGGCAAGTCACTTAACCCCAATTGCCTCACTAAAAAAAAAAACATGGAAGGACCATGCTTAGAGTTGGGTTTTAGGAAGTTAATTTTGAGAGCTGTGTGGAGCACAGGTGGGAGGGGAAGGGGAGAGATTGGAATCAGGTAGATTAGTTAGGAAGCTATTGTAATTGTCTGAATGAGAGGTGATAAGAACCTGAACCATGTTGGTCTCAGTATGAGTAGAGAGAAGGGGAAAGTGTTATGAGTAGAGAAAAGGGGAAAATGTTAAAGGTGTTGAGAAGTCAGAAATTGGTAAGGCTTGAACACTATTGCTTTTGTCCTTTGCTCTAGAAGAGGACCAATGATATGAGGGTGATGTCTTGACTTACAAGTGAATTGGATATGAGTGGGGTGGAGCTACAAAATGTCTTAGCCTCATCTCTCTTCGAGTCCTTGAAATCTAGTGGCAAAACAAAGGTCAAGACTGTAGATTGCCCAGGATGCAGTGGGTGATGATGGCCTTTTTAAATTAAGGTCTTTCTCAGGTCTCAATTTTTCTAAAGCCACACCCATTCAATGACTAAGGTCTGGGTAAGAGTTGAGACAAAAGATAGCTCAGTTTACCGTCACAAAGATATCAGTCTAGGAGTAGAAGACACTCAGAGTTTCTGGCTAAAACAAAAAAAAATTGCTATTTACACTCATTCTACGTCATCAAAACAAACAATGAGCTACTGAGGCTTAGAATGACATCACTATGTTAGAGTCAAATTACGGTGTATCTGACTATGGCTGATCAGACCAATATGAGCTAGGAATGCTTTAACACAAGTCGGGCATAAATAATCCATGTGAACATTTGGGTTGGATTCTCTTCATTTGCTCATCTCATGTTTCTTTTGAGCTATTTTAATTCTACTTTGCTCATAGAGCACAGTACTTTCTCTGATGAGGGCACGCCATGCTGGGCAGTCCTGTACCAGTGTCTTCCAGGAAGACTTGTCTTTCTGAGTTCAAATCTGGGCTCAGACACTTACTAGCCCTGTGGCCCTGGTCAAGTCACCTAACTTGTTTGCCTCAGTTCCCCATCTGTAAAATGAACTGGAAAAGGAAATGGCAAACCACTCCAGTATCTTTGCCAAGAAAACCCCTAAAGGGGTCACACAGAGTCAGACATGACTGAAATTACTCAATGACAACAACAAATAGTTTTCACAAAATCAGACCTTACAATTAATTATTCTGTAGGAGAAGGATTAAGCTTCTTTGGGGTTAAAGTACACTGACTTAAATTTTGTAAAAAATTAAAGTTACAGATTTAACTAGTTAAGTCATGTGTTTTCCCATGGAAATCCTTCCTTTTTTATTGGTTATAACAAATTAGAAGCAGTAGGGTAGAGGCAGGGGGTCAGGAGAAGATGCTGCTAAGAGATGATGCACTCAAGTCTAATCATGCCGCTGATTCTAGCATCCCCTTAGTATAAAGGCTTCAAACACAGTGAAACCCATTTTTAATATCCTTTGATTTACACCTTCCTACAATTTATACTTATGTCTTCTTGCAGTTTCACATAGCATGTTACAAGAGGTGTATCCCATAGGAATCCTTTCCTTTCTTCAGGTATTAGATTATGGACATTTATAAATACTCGTCTTCTGGAGGGTATTTAATCTTCAACCCAGATTAGAATGGCTGAGTTGCTAGGGGATACCAAGGAGGTGGATTTGTTTTTTGTTCTTGATTTTCTTTGAACTGTGTAATTTCCATATTCTCTAGGCCCCAGATCTCTATTGTATATAGAATTTGGGCCACTGCTATTCCATAAAACGGTTTTAGTGCTGAACCAATTGAATACCTGTCATTAGGGTAATTTTCTTCCCTATGTCAGTCCTGAGGCAGCTAAGTGTCACAGTGAATAGAGTGTTGGCCCTGGGGTCAGGAAGTTGTGGGTTCAAATTTAGCCTCAGACACTTGCCAGTTATGAGATTGTAGGCAAATCACTTAACTTCTGTTGGCCTCAGTTTCCACTATTATAAAATGGGGATAATGACAGTGGCAATCTCTCGGAGTTGTGAGGATCAAGTGAAATGTATTTGTAAAGTGTTTAGCACAGTGCCTGGTGCATAGTAGATACTTAATAAGTTCTTGTTTCCTTCCTTCCTTTCCCATCAGTATAGATTCTAAGCTTGTTACCTAATTAAGTATATCAGATGATGGAATTGGAATCTGAAACTATCTTGATAGTTTAATGCATGGGCTAAATTTAATATGATGAGGATTTAACAGGGATAAATGTAGTGTCCTGCTCTTACATTTAAAAAAGGAAGGAAGGGTTAGGAAGAAAGGAAAAAAGGAAGGAAAATCCAACAACTGCACAGGTACAGAGTACAGTAGATATGGATAGACAATAGCTCATGTGAAAAAGACTTAAGAGTTGCAATGTATTACAGACTCAGTAAGAACTTTGGTGTGATGTGATGGTCAAAATAACTTAGTTGATCTTGCTTGAGCTGTGTTAATAGAAGTATAATGTCTAGAAAAAGGAGCATTGTAGACCTCCCCCATCCCCCAAAACTCAGCTTGGTTAGATTACATTTGGAGTATTATGTTTGCCTCTGTTCACATTGAAAATTTTTGGTTTTATTTTACCTTCATTTCCAATTGCATTCCATTCTTCCCACCCCTCCATCTAGAGAGCCATATCTCATAAGAAAGAATTAAAAAGAAAGAAAAAAAAAACAGTCCAGCAAAACTAGCAGACACGCCCACAAAGTCCGACAGTCTGTACAGTATCCTATAATCATGGCCTACCACCTCTACAAAGAAGGGAAGAAGGTGTATTTTCCATGTACCACATTTTAAGAGGGAAACTGATAAATGCCTATAATGTTCTCCTTTTTCATCTCTGCCTCCTACCTTCCATGGCTTCCTTAAAGTCCCAACTAAAATCCCATCTTCTCCAGGCAGCCTTTTCAAACCCCTCTTAATTCTAGCGTCTTCTGTCTTTTAATTATTTTTATTTATCCTGTAATATAGCTTTTTTATATATCTGTTTGCTTGTCTCCCCCAGTGCTTAACACGATGTCTAGCACATAATAGGTGTTTAATAAATGTTTATTGACCAACTGACAAAATGGTGCATGTCTAGAAGAGGATGACTAGAATGGTGAAAGGATTCAAAGCTATGCTGTATCTGATGAAGGGAATAAAAATGTTCCATGGAACCTGGAAAAGAGAAGACTTAGGGGAAATGTGATAACTATTTTCTTTTAGGTGAAAAATTGTTTTGTAGAAGGAAGATTCTACCTATACTTCTTTTTTTTTTTTTTTTTTAGTGAGGCAATTGGGGTTAAGTGACTTGCCTAAGGTCACACAGCTAGTGTTAAGTGTCTGAGGCCGGATTTGAACTCAGGTACTCCTGAATCCAGGGTGCTCTATCCACTGTGCCACCTAGCTGCCCCCTACCTATACTTCTTAATATCCCAACTTTTTTCTTGCCATCATGATATCTATATCAATATATGTGTGTATGTATGTATTTATATGTATATATATGTGTGTGTATACATACATACATACATATATATAAATCAATTTATTCTAAAGTCAGAGAACCTTGGTTCAAAACCTGTCTCTGTCACTTATGTGTGACCTTTGAAAAATCACTTAACTTCCTGGGCTTCATTTCCTCATTTGTAAAACAAGGGGCTTGAATTAGATGATCTCTTAGGTGCTTTCCAGTCCTAGATGCAGGATCCTATAATTTTGTTATCTGATCTTGCCCTCCTACCCCGTACTGCACATCACTGCCATGTTGATCTTCTTAATACCATAAGTATTAATAAGATATGAATACAGAGCTGATTATGTCAATCCTAGATTTACAGAAATCCTTTCCCGACCTCTCTTAATTCTAGTGGCCTCCCTCTTTTAATTATTTTCCATTTATTTTATTCCCATTTAGCTGGTTTGTATAGTTGTTTTCTTGTCTTCCTCACTAGATTGTGAGCTTCTTGAGGGCAGGGATGGTCTTTTGTCTCTTTTTGTATCCCCAGTGCTTAGCACTGTGTTTGGTAAATGGCAGGTACCTAATAAATGTTTATTGACTGACTACTAACTTACTGTCAGGTTTTGCTAAATCTGGTATCAATGGCCAGAGATACCAAGCTCCATGCTGACCTGGAAAGAGGTCTGTCTGCACATCGCCATGGCCCCTGTAGACAACCATGAGAAGTGAAGAACTGGTATCCAATGTAACCTTGATAAGAGGAGACAGAACTTTGGTATTTAGTGTCTTGCTTTGAAACTTTCTAACCATGATTTGAGATACTTAAATTAAATGGATTTTAATCTAGAAATGTGAATATTTTTGCTATAATGAAATGTTTTAGGTGGGCTTACTGTCCCAGGATTGATTTTATCTCATTTTTTTTCTTTCTCTTTTATAGACTGGAGTTAGAGGAAAGCCCAGTTGCATGTAAATCAGACTGCTTATAATTGAAATTCAAAGGTAAGAGGTGAATTTCATATTTACTACAAATGAATATTTGTTGAATGCAAGCACTACACAGGGTGCAAGGGGAAATATAAAACTAAGCAAAACATGTTACCTACCTTCAGAAAGCTTTCAATCTAGTGAGGAGATGTGAAGAGAACACAACTGTAATGGAAGGCAGATAAATATTTTCATTATTAAAATACAATTCCACAAACATTTATTATGTATATGTGTGGAAAACAGTATTAAATATTGGGAATGAAGGGATGGGTAATGAAATAGATCCTACTCTAAAGGAGCTTACAATATAATGACAAGAAAGACAAATATATCAAAAAACTATGCTGCAAGGGAAAATGAGGTATTTACAAAGGAAAATTCCTCTATGAGAGGCATAGAACTGTTAATGCAGAGAATCACTTTCATGGAGGGGGCTGGGGGGCTGGGGGGCTGCTCACAGAAGGCATCTGAGCTGAGCCCTGAAGAAAGAGAGGAACTTCAGGGAACAGAGGTGGGAGTGTACTCTAGGTAGGAGAGGCAGCATGAAGAAAGAAATGGAGAGGGCAGGATGAGAACAGGGAGAGGGCAGGCATTGTGAGGACAGGCCTGCCTCAGAGATATTGCGGGTTCGGTTCCAGACCACTGTAATAAAGTAAATATAGCAATAAAATAAGTCAAACAATTTTTTTGGTTTCCTTGTGCGCTCAAAAGTTGTGTTTACATTATATTGTAGTCTATTAAGTGTGTGATAGGACCATGTTTAAAAACCCAACGTATATCCCTGAATTAAAAAGTACATTATTGCTAAAAGATGCTAACCATAATTTGAGCCTTCATTGAGTCATATTCTTTTTTGCTGGTGGAGGGTCTTGGCTGGATATTGATGGCTGCTGACTGGTCAGTGTGGTGGTTGCTGAAGGTTGGGGTGGCTGTGACAATTTCTTCTTTTTGTTTGTTTTATTTTGTTTTTGTTTTTCCATAAAAGTATTTTATTATTTTCCAGTTACATGTAGAGATAGTTTTCAATATTTGTTTTTATAAGATTTCTAGTTTCAAATTTTCCTCCCCTCCCTCCCCTCTCCCCAAGACAGCAAGTAATCTGATATAGGTTATATATGTACAATCACATTAAACATATTTCTGTAATAGTCATGCTGTGAAAGAAGAATCAGAGCAAAAAGGAAAAACCTCAAAAAAGGAAAACAACAGGGGCAGCTAGGTGGCACAGTGGATGGAACACTGGCCCTGGATTCAGGAGGACCTGAGTTCAAATCTGGCCTCAGACACTTGACAATAGCTGTGTGACCTTGGGCAAGTCACTTAACCCTCATTGCCCCACAAAAAGAAAAAAAAACCAACAAAAACAATAGAAATAGTATGGTTCAATCTGCATCTAGATTCCACAGTTCCTTTTTATTCTGGATTTGGAGAGCATTTTCTATCATGAGTCCTTTGGAACTATCTGGGACCATTGTATTGCTGAGAAGAATCAAGTCTTTCACAGTTGATCAACACATAATGTTGTTCATGCTTTGTACAATGTTCTCCTGGTTCTGCTCATCTCACTCAGCATCAGTTCATGTAAGTTCTCCCAGGTTTCTCTGAAATCCAACTGCACATTGTTTCTTACAGCACAATAGTATTCCATTACATTCATATACCCCAATTTGTTTAGCCATTCCCCAATTGGTGGGCAACCCCTCAATTTCCAATTCCTTCCTGTGGCATTTTCTTCTTTTCTTTTTTTTTTTGCAGGGGCAATTGGGGTTAAGTGACTTGCCCAGGGTCACACAGCTAGTAAGTGTCAAGTGTCTGAGGTCAGATTTGAACTCAGGTCCTCCTGAATCCAGGGCCGGTGGTCTATCCACTGCACCACCTAGCTGCCCCACTGTGGCAATTTCTTAAAATAAGACATTGATGGACAGCTAGGTGGCACAGTGGATAAAGCACCGGCCCTGGATTCAGGAGGACCTGAGTTCAAATCCGGCCTCAGACACTTGACACTTACTAGCTGTGTGACCCTGGGCAAGTCATTTAATCCTCACTGCCCCACCAAAAAACCAAAAATAAGACATTGATGAAAGTTGGCTCATTTATTGACTCTTCCTTTCACTTGAATACTCAGAGGCCATTGTAAGGTTATTAATTGGCCTAATTTCAATAATGTTTCTCAGGTAAAAGGCAAGCCTGAGGGGAGAGAGAAAGACAGAAAGGGAGGTCATTGGAGCAGTCAAAAATACATAACGTTTATCAATTAAGTTCACTGTCTTATCTAGGTGCAGTTTGTGATGCCTCAAAACCATTAAAATAGTAATATCAAGTTTCTCTGATCACAGATCACCATAACAGATATAATAATAATGAAAAAGTTTGAAATACTGAGAGAATGACCAAAATGTGACAAAAAGACACAAAGTGAAAACATGCTGTTGGAAAAATGGCCCAGATATACTTGGTCGATGCAGAGTTGCCACAAACCTTCAATTTGTAAAGAATGCAATATCTGTAAAGCACAATAAAGAGAAGCACAGTAAGCCGAGGCATGCCTGTACTTCAGTTTCATTGAGAGTAAAGTATACTAAGAGCAGTTGTATGAGATAAGGTCGGACAAGTCAGTTAGGACTTGAAGGTGAGTCCATTGTACCCAGTACATTGGAACTGGGTAACGTTAAATATACAGTCTTTGCTATTTAATTCCATCGCCTATACGTCAGTATTTCAAAGATGCCTGATTTCATCGATGAGCACATTCTCTCCACGTTCTATGCCTTAGTAGATGATTTTGTGAATTACTATTCTATTACTATTATCTATTCTATCACCTGGTAGCTAATTATCTGGTGAAAATAGCTAAGCCGATCTGGGGCTCATAGATACAAATCCTGTCAGCCCGACTGCACAGGAGCCTTTTCAGCTTAGTAGGACAAGCCAGATATTTTACTCCAATTGTATAATCTTCAGGAATCCAGGATCACCCCCATGACGGGAGAAGGAAACAGCAGGGCTTGGACTAGATGATCCCAAGGTCCTTTCTAGCTCTGGACCAAGGATGCTATCGTTCTGTAACCCAGTCTTGTCCCTCCCCCACTGTACTGCATACCACTGCCAAGCTGATCTCACTCATACCATAAATATGAATAAGATATGAATACAGAGCTGATTTTGTCCATCCCCTGTTCTAGAGGAAAGCTTTCCCCAAACCTCTAAATTCTTGTGCCTTCCTTCTTTTACTTTCTATTCACCCTGCATATGACTTGTTTGTTCATATTTGTTTGCTCTGTTCTCAATTTATTACAGAACAGGGACAAATTAATAATGAGAATTTGGGCAAAAAAACAAATTCTGAGTTAAAGTACTTTGAAAATTACATGAAGTAAATGTGTAGTTTTAGGTGGGGAAAAGCAGAAATAGTACCAAATGTCCACTAAGAGCAACTTTATTCCTTTGTGGTTCAAAGGTTTGCAAGTCTTTTGCAATGGGGGAGGATTGAGTTAATTTCTAATTCATTTCACTTACTAGCTGTGTGACCCTGGGTAAGTCACTTAACCCTTATTGCCCTGCCCCCCCCCAAAAGTAACCCCTTAAGAGAATGAAGGAAATATTAGAATGGCATTCTTACCATTTCTCTGGCCTTATGTAAAGGCCAGTTTTACTAATTTTTATGACATGCTGAATGCTACCTCCTTTTCTATTGTTTTGCCACTCCTCCAGCCACAAGAGTTTGGGGGGCTGGGATAGCATTGAAGAGACCTCGTACTCCCACATTTCCCAAGATTTTGAGTGAGGGGCCTTTTTCATATCATTTTTGGGATATAAATAAAGAGAAGAAATCAGTCGAGGCTTGGAAAAATCTTGCCTTTTCTTTGTAGGAAATTATTTCTTTAGTCAAGTTACTATGTCCATGGGAACTTACAGAATCAGAAGGAAATACTTCATTTAAGACTTGAAATATGATATGTTCTAACCCCTTCACTTTAGAAGTGAGGAAATGGGACAAAGTAAGTGAAATGACTTGACTGAAGTCACATACTATCAGATATGGAAATTGAGCCCAAGTCTCCTAACTACCTTTGGGATCTTTTGGATTTAGTCATTAAATACCTGCAATGCTGAAGACATGTTTATTCCTTTCATTGCTATACTACACATGTAACAAAGAGGATGCTCAGAGATTCCCCAAAAAGCTTCTTGTCTCTAAAAACTCACTCTCCCACATGCACATGATGCTTAATAATCTTTAATCGAGGCCAAATGACTCACAATTAGAACTGAGACAAAATGAAGGAGTATAGGACTTACTGTCTCTGATAAAGGCCTCATTTCTTAACCATATAGAGAACTGAGTCAAATTTATAAAAATACAAGTCATTCCCCAATTGATAAATGGTCAAAGAATATGAATAGGCAGTTTTCAGACAAAGAAATCCAAGCTATCTATGGTCATATGAAAAAATGCTCTAGAACGCTCTTGACCAGAAAAATCCAAATTAAAACAACTCTGAGGTATCACCTCATGCCTATCAGAGTGGAAAATATAATAAAAAGGAAAATATTGTATGTTGGAGGGGATGTGGGAAAACTGGGACACTAATCCACTGTTGGTGGAGTTGTGAATTTATCCAACCATTCTGGAGAGCAATTTGGAACTATGCCCAAAAGGCTATAAAACTGTGTATACCCTTTGATCCAGCAATACCACTGCTGGGTTTATATCCCAAAGACATCCAAAAAAAGATAAAAAGACCTATTTGTACAAAAATAGCTGCTTTTTTGTGGTGGCTAAGAATTGGAAATCAAAGGAATGCCCATTAATTTGGAAATGACTGAACAAGCTGTGGTATATGATGGTGATGGAATATTATTGTGCTATAAGAAATGACAAGCAAGATGATTTCAGAAAGGCCTGGAAAGACTTGTATGAACTGATGTATAGTTACGTGAACAGAACCAAGAGAACATTGTGCACAGAGACAGCAATATTGTTTGATGAAGAACTGTGAATGATAACTATTCTCAGCAATACGATGATCCAAGCTAATCCCAAAGGACTAATGATAAAGCATACTGTCCACCTCCAGAGAACGTACTGCTATTGATTAAACACAGACTGAAGCATGCTATTTTTCACTTTCTTTCTTTTTTTCCTTTTATTCAAATTCATATAGTATAATTTCTTTAGCCATTTCCCAATTGATGGACATTCCAGGCTTGTTTTTTTTCTTTGCCACAAAGAGTGCTATTGTTAGATATAGGATCTTTTGGTCATTGCCTTCCTTAGAGTATATGCAATGTGTGAGATCACTGAGACAAAGGGTATGAACAATTAATCACTTTTTTCATGCAATTCTAAGTTGTTTTCCAGAATGGTTGGATAATAAATAGATCTACAAAGGATGTATTAGTATACTTCTCTTCCTTCAGCTGTATTCTTGATTAAACACATTACATAGTTGTTTTGTTCAGTTGTGTCTGAGTCTTTGTGACCCCATTTGGGGTTTTCTTGGCAGAGATACTAGAGTGGTTTTCCATTTCCTTCTCCAATTCTCAATTTACAGATGAGTAAGAGGCAAACAAGGTTAAGTGACTTGCCTAGGGTCAAAAAGCTAGTAAGGGTCTAAGGACAGATTTGTACTCAGAAAAAGAAGTCTTCCTGATTTCATGCATGGCATTCTATCTACTGTGCCACCTACCTTCCCTAAAGGCATTATATTAGTCAAATATTTTAGGGTTTTTATCCTTAAATAAAATTGGCAATATAAAATTTATTGATCAAAATTAAAAATCAAATATAGCTTTCCTCATATGCAGGGTGGGCCCAATTTTTGAAAATTCTTATTTGTAGTGTATACAACCTCAAAATATTTCATGCCTTTAATGAATCTGCAATTACCAACTGCCCTCTGTTGTGGCATTTGCCACTGATATTTGGAAGATGTGTCACATTCTACAGATAGTTGTAAATATTCACATAGAGTAATAGTATTTCTAGACTATTTCAAAGATTTCTGTGACAAATGAACAAGTCAACCTGGGGAATACCTATTTCTTCATGTATTTAAAATCCACTGGCTTTTTCTACAAAAGACATGGTAACCAATGATTTCCCCAAAGATTAGTTTATTCAGTGTAACTGGATTTCCTGGAGTTGCCTCATTGCTCAGGGAAGAACAAATATATATTATGCCTCATAAAAAGCATACACTATGTGAAACCAAGAAAAGACAGATCACCAGACATCTTTCAGTGCAATTTGCTCTTCGATACAAAGGCAAACATTAGAAAGGAAGCCAATCTTCTTAGGTTCTTTATGATAATGAAACACAGAACTCCCTTCTTCTGAAAATTTTGCCACCTGTTTGTGGATAAATCTTTAAATTCTCACCAATGGAAAGGGAGACTGGGAAGTTTGCCTTTGGCTTTTAACTCCCAGGTTTCTTAACCCCTTCCATGGTTTCCATATTTACAAGCTACTTGCTTGAAATGTCATGAATTTGCAGGACATCAGACTTAGCCTCATTCAAAAGTAATTCCACAATGCATTCCAAAGCCAAGAGACTTATTTTTAGACCACCCATTATTTTGAGTTATCCTATATCAATACAGGTAATAGGGAGTTTACTATTATAAACCAGCCAACCTTTTGGCAGGAGGTTTATGTTGTGTATCTAAAACTGATAGGGGGAGGAGGGGGTCTGAAAGGCATTATGCCAGTACTCCCTGAAGTTAGGTGTTTAATAAATGCTTTCAAAAGATGATGAGCATTCAAGATGTAGCCCACGTGTAAAAGGTGATGTGATCAAGGTAGAATAATCAGGAGTAGGAGAAAGATTCTTTAAGGCAGAAGTCAGAAAAACATAAGATGTTAAGTGGCCCAAGGAAGGCATTTGGGCTGAAGTTGCAGAAGGGTGTAGGGAATGAGAGGACCACCAACAAACAAGGAATGGGAAAGAGGGAAATGTGTCCTTAACACGGAGAGCAGATGCTCTTTTGTAATGTGGAGCACAGGGCTGGCAGAGACTGAATAATGGAGTTCTTCAATACTCTCTCTGACACCCTGAATACTCATTCTGGCTCTGATACTAAACTACCCATGTAGCTTTGGGCAACTCATTTTACCACTTTTTGGCATCAGTTTCCTCACCTATAAAACAAAAGGGTTTTGACTAGAAAATCTTTCCTGACCCTTTCAGATTTAAATCCTATGAATCCATGATCTCTAAACCATTTCCTTTGGGGAAACTAAAGCTATATCTGCAAAGGTAATTGGACTTTTGAATTAGGTACTCATGTTGTTCAAGAAAAAAAAGGAAACAGTGGGTTCAATAAACTAGATGTTTCTGCTCAAGATCTTTTGTGGTGCGGATTTTCTAATTAATTGATTTAATTCTCCACCTCACTTTTGTGGGCAGATGGTAAGGCTTTTTGTGGCTCATGGTAAGGAGGCATCTTTATTTTTTTTAAGTGAAATGTGTAAATTGATGGGAATCCAGTTTCTCCCCTATTCCTGCATCTTCTGTGTATGATTACATAGCTTTTTTCAGAGAACTAATTTTAAAATCAGAACGAATGGAATAAACTGTGATGAATCTGAAACTTTCCCCTCTTCATCTCTTCAGCTTGTCTAAACAGTTTCAATAGAAGATCATAATGGGATAGCAGATCAAAGAACACAAATCAATTCCTTTCTCAGGAGCCAAATGGGACACTAATGCTCTCCAGTGTGGGAACAATCTTGCAGCTCCCTTGTGACAGTACGGCTAACATTTCTTTTTACTGTGAGGGCATTGTCCAGGGATCCAGCCTCAGATTTCAGTTGTCACAGGTAATCCTGAGACAAAAAGGGGAGTTATTATTTGTCTTGAGAACCTATGTTTCTCTAAGAATAAAAATTATTGAGGATGTTTCCAAATTGGCATTGGAAGGTTTGGGGTCAGCTACATATAAGTTTATGTCTAAGGTAACTCTTCCCATAATGACACAAACAAATCCAGTTTCAACTAAATTTATTGATGTTATCATCCAAGGATGAACACACAGGTTGTGGGAACACCCACATCCTTGCGTCAGATTTGTCAACTCTTAAAATCTGCTTAATTAGGAAATAAGAAACTAAATCCGTTCAATAAACTGAGCCCAGAGAGCCTTTAACAAATGGTCTCATGACAATCCTTCTTCTTTTTGGCATTTTAATGGGATGTGCATGGTAATACATTCACCACTAACTTCTCTAGAAGACTGATGACAAGATGACCTCTCCATAATTGCTGAATTCACATTCATTTATCATTAGGATACGATTATATTACCTAGAAATAGTAATAATGAATTTGATTTTGCTATGAACATAAAAATTATGTAGGAATGGCTATGCACTTAAATATGTATGTGATATATATGTGCATGTATGTGTCATTCTGTAACATATAGACATGTATATGTCTGTTATAGTATGGGTTTAATGTCTCACTTTCCCTTCCCTTACTTGAGAAGAACTGAACTTTGAGAAGGCAGAGGGGTAAGATGGTCATCTGAGGGGTTGTTATTTGTCTGGGGTTCCTAAACTCTGAAGTCCATACTTTGCCCAAGAAGGGAAGTTTGTGGACTAAGAAATAGCATGTAAAATTGGGACTTAGCCTCACAGCAGCAAGGGGTAAGACTTAATTATTCTCACAGATGCTCACAGCAGCTAATGTTTCTATAGGAAGAGAACACTCACAGTGGGTGTTCTTAAAAAAGAGAAAAACAACCCAGGGTGGCAGACAGCACATATGTATCTGCACCAACTTTACAAGGTAGCCAGTATTTTGCCTCTAATAGGAACAGAAATTGGTGTTTTATTTTGTTTTATTTTATTTAATTTGCAGGGCAGTGAGGTTTAAGTGACTTGCCCAGGGTCACACAGCTAGTAAGTGTCACGTGTCTGAGGCTGAATTTGAACTCAGATCCTTCTGAAACCAGGGCCGGTGCTTTATCTACTGTGCCACCTAGCTGCCCCACAGGCTGATGTTTTATAGATAATAGTGTCATAGTCTCTGACCTTACCATGCCTTCCCCCTTCTCTCCTATTTCCTGCCTCCTCTATCCCTGTACTCTCTCTTTTGGGGGGATCTCCAATGTTTAGAAGCTTCTATGCTCAAAAGTGTATAAGCTAGAAATTTCTAGTTGACTGATTTCTATGGCCTATGGCACCTCCTCACCTGTCTCCCATCAGACCACTGAGACAGAACAGAATGAGACTAAATGTCTAACCTGATTCTGCCTCCAAGTTTCCCTCATGTAAGGAGTGGTGCCGGACCCAGAAGTCCTACCTATAGGACTGACCAGAGCTTGGTGTAGTAATGAGCCCACTCCCAGAAACAGCCTTTCCCAAGAAAATCATAGACTCCCTCCTTCTGCCTTGGACCGAAGACTACCGTGGCTGAGATTCGCTGGCAATCTTTTTTGTTTTATCCCTTTTCTGTGCCACATTGAAGGTGTAGGGTATCTCCAATTAAACCTAATGGTTGTCCATTCACTTTGCTAAATCAAAGGGCCTGTTGATTTCGGCTAGCATGTATATGCACTTTGAGGTTAGCAAAAAGTTTTGTTTTTTCCTTACCTTAACCCTTGGAGAGAGGTGCTGTTATTATCTCGATTTTACAGATGAGGAAACTGAGGAAGGCAGCGGTCAGTGACTTTCCTAAAGTCACACAGCTAGTAAATGTATGAGGCTGGGTTTGAATACAGGCCTCCCTGACTCCAAGGGCATCCTTCTACTACCCCATGTTGCATTTCAGAGTTTGAATTGCTTCTTCCTAAATTACCAAAAGCTTTTCAGGAGGCAGTGTTGCTGAATGGATAGAGTGCTGGACTGACGGCTAAGAGATCTCTGTTCAGTTTTTGCCTCCCAGCTGTATGGTGACAGACAAAAGTGTGCTGGAGCCAGCTCTAACCGGCTTGAGAGCTGTTGTTAAATATTGAGTGTGAGCATTTGTACCTCATAAATTAGATTGCTACAAATCTGAGCTTAACATTGTTTTGCTGATTATCTAGTCTTAAGAAAGTGTTAATAATGCAAATTAAACTTAAAAGCAGATGTGTAGACTTTTTTTTTCCTGTAGAGCCTGATTGTGGTAAATATTTATTAGCACACTTCTGTTGATAGGCAAGTTACTTAACCGCGGATGTTCAGTTTCCTTATCTAGAAAATGGAAACAACAAGCGCATTACCTACTTCAGAGGACTATTGGAAGAATCAAATGAGATTGTATTTATATATATGCATATATATATACACATACATATATATGTAAATCAATTTGTAAAACAATGTTCTATATCGTTGTTTGTTGTTCAGTTGTGTCCAATGCTTTGTGACCTCTTTGGGATTTTTTTTTTTGGGGCAAAGATACTGGAGTGGTTTGCCATTTCCTTCTCTAGCTCATTTTACAGATGAGGAAACTGAGGCAAACAGGGTTAAGTGACTTGCCCAGGGTCACACAGCTAGTGAGTATTTAAAGCCAGATTTGAACTCTTTGAGTCTTGTTTTTGCTGATTTGAGTCTTTAACACTCCATCCACTGTGCCACCTAGCTGCCCTAATGTATATAAATGTGAGTTATTGGGGAACACTCACCTTCTGCTACTCATACTATATTCTGACAAGCTCTTGCCAGAGAATGTTCCATCAGTTTAGCATTTTGCTGCCTCCTTAAGGGTATTGTGTTACCTGAAAGCTTGGACATTTCACTGTATCCTCCTTTCACTAACTCATTTACAAAATTGTATTAGCCTAGTGCTGGCACTGATTCATCATAGACTCCACTACTATCTCTTTTCCATTCAGATAAGTCTATCTATTCCCTTTAGTTCCTGGACTTAAGACAGAATTCTATAAAGGAAAAATGTTAGCCCTGATTCCATGGTAATAATGAATCAATTTTTTAGTAGATTTTAGTTATGGATATTGTCAGAGGCCTTTTGAAAGGCATAATTAATCACATCCAGTAGAACCCTCTTATTCACGTTTATTTACTACCTCAGAGAACTCTAATAGATTAGGGAGGCATGATTTTTCTTTAGAGAAACCATGTTGTCTTTGCCCCCAATAGATTGTTTGCTGAAATAGTCATTGATCTGCATTTTTATTGCAAATTCTATTTTTTTCTAATGTGGAAGGATAATTAATTAATCTGTAGTTCCCAGAATTCCATCTGGAATCTTTCAGATGAATGGAAGTCGTGTTGGTTATCACAAAATCTCAGAACTGGACAGCACCTGAGGAGTCTGTACCTTACAGCAATTCTCCTTTGTCGTACATCAGCAAGCCTTTGCTGGAAGGGCTTTATTGAGGGAGAAACAGCTATCTCTGGAGGCAATCCATTGCTCTTGGGCATAGCTGTCATTCTCAGGAGGTTGTTTTGTTTTGTTTTTTGTTTTTTCCTCATATCAAGCCTAAATCTACCACTCTGTAACTTCTGCCTTTCCTATTACCAGTGTGATCTGAGTTGTCACTTAACCTCTATGAACCTTAATTTCCTTATCTGTAAAATGAAGGGGATCAGATTAGATACATTTCTAAATTTAAAAAAAAATTTTTTTTAGTGAGGCAATCGGGGTTAAGTGACTTGCCCAGGGTCACACAGCTAGTAAGTGTTAAGTGTCTGAGGCCGGATTTCAACTCAGGTACTCCTGACTCCAGGGCCGGTGCTCTATCCACTGCGCCACCTAGCTGCCCTGAGATAAGTTTCTAAAAGGGCCTTTCTAGCTCCAAGTCTATGATTCTGTCATTCTACCCCCTTAGTTCTGCCTTCTGGTTCTGAAAGGAACAGTTATGAATCTTCCATATGATAGCCCCTGAAATACTTGAAGTCTCTTCTTCTGTCCCTACTAAGTCTTCTTTCTTCCGCAGTCACTTTGCATTAAGGGAGTGTTAAGGGCTAAAATTCTAGCTAAACTGTCTAAAATATCTAATGAGTGGTCGCCAATAAATTATAAGCTTTAGCAAGAGTTAGACTTTTAAGCATTTATTAAGGAGAATAAGAATTTGATAAAGAGAGAAGAAAAGGCCTAGATTCCTATCTATTAAAGGGAGAGCGCATTTCTAGCTCCGCTCTCCACCAGAGTCCCAAGGAAAGAGAGCGAGACTGAGTGCCAGTCTCTTCCTTCCTCCTCCCACTAGCTCGCCGTCACTTCCTGATGCCAAAGAAAAGACTCCTGGTCTTGCCCTCAAAGACCTTCACTTCATGGGCAGAACTCTTCTACAGTAAGTCTCTAGCAGGTGGCGTCATTCCAATCGTTACAGGAGACCTGGGGAATCTGATAGTTTGGATGTGCTATCTACATTGTGTCTGAGACATTGTGTTCAGATCTGAGTTCCACATTTTAGGAAGGATAGTGTTAAGCTGTGGACTGTTCAGAGGAGAACTAAGATGGTGAAGGCCCTTAAGGTCATGACACATGAGGATTTGTTGGTGGAACTAATAATATTATTCCAAGCTCCCCCCCAACCAGGCTAATATTCAATAATCAATCAATCAATAAACATTTATTAGGTATCTACCATGTGCCAGGCACTGTACTAAGCACCAGGGATACAAAAAGAGGCAAAGGAGAGTCCCTGCTCTCAAGGAGCTTACAATCTAATGGGGGCAGGGCAGCTAGGTGGCCCAGTGGATAGAGCACTGGCCCTGGATTCAGGAGGACCTGAGTTCAAATCCGACCTCAGACACTTTACACTTACTGGCTGTGTGACCCTGGGCAAGTCACTTAACCCCAATTGCCACACATACACACACACACACACACACACACACACACCAAACCAATCTAATGGGGGAAATAACATGAAAACAAATATATACAAAGCAAACTATATACAAGATAAATAGGAAATAGAAGAAAGAAAGCACTGGAATTAAGTGGGGTTAGGGAAGGCTCTCTATAGATGGTGGGATTTTTGTTCAGACTTAAAAGAAGCCAGAGAGGTCAGTAGTCAGAGTGGAGGAGGGATGGAATTCCAGGCATGGAGGACAGCCAGAGAGAATGCCTGGAGCCCAAGAGGTGAAATGTCTTATTTGTGGAACAGATAGGAGGCCTATTTACTGGATCAAAGAGTATCGGGGGGGGAGGGGCGGAGTAAGTTGTAAGAAGCCTGGAAAAGTAGAAGGGGGCTAGGTCTAAAATGCCAAACAGAGCATTCTGTATTTCTTTCTGGAGGTCATAAGAAGCCACTGGAGTTTATTGAGTAGGGGCCCAGGGTGTGACAGGAACAGACCCGTACCTTAGGAAAACCACTTTGGTGATTGAATGGAGGATGGATCACAGCAGGGGGAAGCTTGCGGCAGGCAGAGCCACCAACAGGCTATTGCAGCAATCTAGGCATGAGATGATGAAGGCCTACACTAGAGTGATGGCAGTATCATACAAGAGAAGGGGAGGTATTCAAAAGGTTCTGCAAAGGTAAAACCAACAGCTCTTAGCAATAATTTGGATATTGGAGGGGGAGAAATAATGAGGAATCTAAGATGACTTCTATATTGTGTCTGAGGCCAGATTTGAACTCAGGAAGTTAAGCCCTCCTGTCTTCAGGCTGGGCACTCTATCCCCTGCACCCATTCTCCAATATACATCAAGGCAAAGAATTTATTTGCGTCTCTGCTATTTCTTAATTCCCAATCACCCTTTGCCCTCTGATCAATAAGTGGTCTATCAGATTATCTAGTTGGTTGAGTGTCTGAATGTCATTTTACCATGTCAGTGCCTTAATCAATAAATTCCAGTACTCTCTATGATCTTAAGAATCAAATAGAAATTCCTTTGGCATTTATACACTTTACAATCTGGCCTAACCTACCTTTGTAGCTTTATTAGACATTACTCCTTTTCATTACATTTACAGCAGGCCAGCCAACCTGGCCTTTTTATTGATTCTCATATGTGACACTCCATTTCCTGTTCTTATGTCTTGGCACTGACTGTTCTCCACAACTAAAATTCCTTCCCTCCTCACTCAGCCTTTTAGAATTCTGAGTTTATTTCAAGGCTCCACTCAAATGCCACCTTCTCATGAAGCCTTTTCTTATTCTACAGCTCCTAGTATCTTCTCTACAAAATTGTCTTGCGTGTATTTTGTATACAGGATGATCCTTAAGTCTTAGACTTTGAGGTTAACATGTTATCCCTTCACATGTCCATCTTGGTTTTTGTCTCCACATTTTTTATCTGGGGAGGGGAGGCGATAGAGGTGAAGTGACTTGCCCAGGGTCACACAGATAAGTAAGTGTCTGAGGTCAGATTTTGACCTTAGATCCTCCTGACTCCAGGGGTAGTGCTCTACCCACTGCACCACCTAGTTGCCCCTGTCTCCACATTTTTTGCTCTTTTAACCAAATCCTTAATTTTTCTTAGCTCAGGTATGGTTACTCAGAATCTACATTCTATCTTCTCCTTCCTGTTTCATTTGATCTCTCCAAACCTGACCTATTGCTTGCAATCTACCTGCTTCCCTTTTCCTTCTAGTTTGTCTGATCTTTCAGCCACTGACTCTTGATTATTTAATTCAAGTCCTCTTCCTGTCTTTCCCCCTCCAGAAGATCTGTCAGTCAGGTAACCTCCTTCCTTTTTTATTTTCTTTTTCTTTTTTTTTTCTTTTTATGCGGGGCAATGAGGGTTAATTGACTTTTCCAGGGTCACACAGCTAGTAAGTGTCAAGTGTCTGAGGCTGGATTTGAACTCAGGTCCTCCTGAATCTAGGGCCGGTGCTTTAGCCACTGTGCCACCTAGCTGCCTCCTTTCTTTTTTAAAAAATTTATTTTATGGGGCAACTAGATGGCGCAATGGATAGAGCACCGGCCCTAGATTCAGGAGGACCTGAGTTCAAATCCAGCCTCAGACACTTAACACTTACTAGCTGTGTGACCCTGGGCAAGTCACTTAACCCCAATTGCCTCACTTAAAAAAAATTATTTTATTCTGAAGCAGATCGTAATTCTCCCTATACCTACCAGCAGCTCATGACTCTAGGTTCTGGTTTTATCAGCTTTGACCAGCTTTTATCTACTCAAGTTATTCTGCTTGGTAGCCACCCAGGGCCTGGTGCTCACAGAGCAAGGAACATCTTGAACAAAGTGTGAACATGGAAACCCATACCAGGGCACATATTGCTAACATATTTCACTCTGGGAGATAACATGTATCAACAGCTCCCTTCCTCCTCCCCCCATTGTTGGGCTTCCACTTGGATTTTCCATTTCCAGATGACTGCCTCCCTGCAACTTTCCCTGCAAACTTCTGGGGACACTGACTTTTCCCCTGCTCTGGAATCTTTCCTGATGTGTATCACCTCCTCCTCCAAGCCCCAGTTTGGAATAGTCTCCTCAGCAGCTCATCACTGACCTTTCCCCTTTTTCCCTGACTCAGGCTCAGCCCAGACTCCTGTTGTTTTGGGGGAGGATAATGTCTGACTAAGGAGGAACTCAAAATAGCTTATAGTTTAGAGTAGCAGACTCCTGCAATTCATGACCCAGATACAGCCAAGAGAAGAGGAAAGGTGTCAGAAGGTATTCTCAAGGATGCAGCTGGTGCTGACCTTGTAACACACATTCACCACCTGTGCCCAAGACCTGAGTAACTCAGAGCAGAGAGAAGACTTCTTCAGAGACACACAAACCCCAAACAGAAAGAGAATGCAGGCACAGCAACAATAGACCCCTGCAGCTGTGCTGAATCATCTTGGACTCTGTCTCTCTGTCTGTATCTCTGTCTTTCTGTCTGTGTCTTTGTTTGTGCCTGTGCATTTGTCTGTTTCTGTCTCTGTGTCTCTGTCTCTGTGTGTCTGTTTCTCTGTCTTTGTCTCTGTTTCTGTCTCTTTGTCTCTCTGTCTCTGTTTCCCTCTGTGTCTGTCTTTCTCTCTCTCTTTCTTCTTCTTCTTCTTCTTCTTCTTCTTCTTCTTCTTCTTCTTCTTCTTCTTCCTTCCTTCCTTCCTTCCTTCCTCCCTTCCTTCCTCCTTCCCTCCCCCTCTCTTTCTTTCTCCATAGTGGATAACCAGCCCTGCAGTCATAGTATAATGAGTCACCTTCTAGACAACCATCACAAACACCTGATGTATATAACACGCCCCCCCCCCTTCAAGGTGGGAAAACAGTTGTTGTTTCCTTATAGCTATAGACAGTAGCTATTCCCTTTCCAACTCTTAACTCCACTCAGTTTAACTAACCTCTTACTCTGTTCCTCACACAGAGCACTTCATTTCCCATCTCTGTGCCTTGCCTTTGCACTGGCTGTTGCCAATGCCAAGAATGTCCTCCTCCTCTCTTCTCAAAGCAAATTAAGCAGCACCTTCTACTTAGAGATCTTTCCTGATCCCCTCAACAATTTGTGATCTTTTCTCTAAACCACCTTGTATTTAATTAATAGGTTTATAAAGCACTTTACAGATATTTTCAATAATTCAAGGAGGTCAAAGCTACTTTTATCCCCATTTACATGATGAGGAAACTAAGCTGTCTTCAAGGCTCAGCTCAATTGTCACCTTCTTTTAAAACAACAACAAAAAAACCCAACACTCATTTATTAAGTGCATACTATGTGCCAGGGGCTGTGTTGAGTCTCACTTTTGGGGGCAGCTAGGTGGCGCAGTGGATAGAGCATTGGCCCTGGAGACTGACTTCACAGACTAAACCATGCTCTACACAGTTGGAAAATAGTGTTTTCACTTCTTGGGAAAGTGGAGAGGCAGCTGGCAAAAGGGCTCATGGCTTGTGGGAGACTGAGTGTGCAAAATAGCAGGAGAGGCAGACAGTCCAATCCAATAAACATTTAAGTGCCTACTATGTGCCAGGCACCATGCCAAGTGCTGGGGACAATTTTTAGAAAAAGATATTCCCTGCCTTCAGGAATCTTATTATCTAATGGGGGAGATAACACTCAAAACAAGGCAGGAAAGGTGTATGGGGGGTCACCAGGGAGTATCCAGCTCAAGGGCAACTTGTTCTATGGATTTGAAAGCAGGTAGAGCAGCAGATGGACTCTTAGGTGGCACAGTTGATAGAGTGCTGGGCCTGGAGTCAGAAAGACCTGAATTCAAATCTGACCTCAGACACTAACTGTGTGACTCTGGACAAGTCACTTAACCCTGTTTGCCTCAGTTTCCTCATCCATGAAATGAACTGGAGAAAGAAATGGCAAAGAACTTCAGTATCTTTGTCAAGAAAACTCCAAATGCAGCCAAGAAGAATTGGACACAACAGAAATAAATGAATAACAAGAAATAAAATATTGATGGAATAAAGTATTGGAGGAAGGAGGAGATGATGAGATCCAAAGCACAGGTGGAAGGATTACCTTACAAAGGAGTAGAACATGACTGAAAAATGACTGAACAACAAGAGCAGCTGATACAAGAGCCACTGAGAGTCCAGTTTCTTCTCTCTACAAAGGACTGCTTTGGGAAGAGTTTGGTGCTTGACCATCCAATCAGAGGGGAGAGGAAGCTCAGGGAGGTGGCATCAATCAACACTTCAGCTAGTAGCACAGTAGTGAGATTACAAGTGGTGAGCTTATCCTGGGAGGGCCATCTTGTTCTTTTTTTTTTTTTTTTTGCAGGGCAATGGGGGTTAATTGACTTGCCCAGGGTCACACAGCTAGTAAGTGTCAAGTGTCCGAGGCCAGATTTGAACTCAGGAACTCCTGAATCCAGGGCTGGTGCTCTATCCACTGCACCACCTAGCTGCCCCCGGGCCATCTTGTTCTCTGGAGTTGAGACCTGGTCGAGCAGCAGATGCAAAATGGAGGAGAACTTCTACAATGTTTGTGCTCCCAGGTGATTCTAAATTGGGTCCAATACTCCTTTTCATTCTTCTGGAGACTTTGGAAAAGGGGAAGTGCCTGGGGTTTGGTCAAAGCTCTGCTGTACCTTAGGTTTCCAAGGGGAGAGATTAGTGAGGATTCAGAAGAGATTGGTAAATTTGGTAAATGAATATCTGCATAAGAAGATAGTGTCTGAGAACAGGATTTGGACCATGGAGCTGGAGGTTGCTAAGCAGAGTATCTAGTACCGTGAAATAGCCTTCGTCTCTTGAAGAGTTTTCTCTAAAATAATTTTTGTCTTCCTCTGGACATTCTTGGATATTAGCTACATCAGGTGAGATTAGGAGGTATTTGTCCATAGTCACTTTTAATTCTTTTAGTGTTTGTTTCTCCACTTGGATTTCAGACAAGATTTTCTCTTCATCAGACACAGATCTTGTGGTATCCTCCTTGTTTGAGTAACCACTACTGGCAGGGACTTGAAGTCTAGTTTTAGGATTATATATGCAAATACATATTCTCACTGCCATGTACTCTTTGTTTGTTTGTTTTGTTGGGTTTTTTTGTGGGGCAATGGGGGTTAAGTGACTTGCCCAGAGTCACACAGCTAGTAAGTGTCAAATGTCTGTGGCCAGATTTGAACTCAGGTACTCCTGAATCCAGGGCCAGTGCTTTATCCACTGCGCCACCTAGCTGCCTCGACTGCCATGTACTCTTAACCTTCATAGCTGTTGATGGGGGTAGGAGGGTGGGGTGAGAAATCCATTCCCCACTGGAAATCCATAGGAGAGCTATGTTCCAAATAAGAGGGGACTACAAAAGAAAGAGGGACAGAGTTTTCTATACTTCTTATAACCATTTGACAGGGTAACCATTCCTGGTTCAGTCATTGATTATCTTCAACACAATCCCAAGTCATAATGACATACAAGGACCAGCCAAGAGTCACTAGTTATGTTTATTATTTCACAAGGATCAGATTATGTGACCCCCTGGAAAGAGTCAGAGGGCATGCTCAAATCCATGGGAAGTATCCTAGTTCAACAGGTTTGGGGAGGGAAGGGAGTTGTCCCTTGATTTCCTTCATTGCAAATACATTAAGTATGTTTGAAAATGTATGTTTCAGAAAGCTTTCAGGAATGAAAATTTTAAAACACAAATGGGAAAAATGTATTGATCTAGAAAAAAGATAAAAAAGACACATGGGTGAAGAGAAAATAAATAGGAAGGCAGCATACTGTAGCTGTAGCACCACTAGATTTGAAGTCTGAGAGCCAGGCTCTGCCAAGTATAATATCCATGTGACCTTAGACAAGTCATTTAATGTCTTGGGGCCTTATTTTCCTCATATGTAAGGTCTCTTCTAATGCTAAATCTGTGAACCCGTGATCATTGATTTTGCTTAAATTTCCAAAAGACATAGATTGAAGATGGAAGCAAGGGAAGGAAACAGAGAATTAACTCAAAGTAGTGAGAGGACCTTGTAAGGATTGTATCAAGAACAGTAAAGCTCAAAATGAGCAGAAGTGGCTATGCATGATGGAGGCAACAGGGGAGGCTTTTTCATATGGCTAGATCAAGGAAAAGAGAAAGATGGAAGAGAATAGGACTGCTGGGATGGGATGGGGAGGGAGAATGATAAAGGGCAATTGGAGAAAATGCAAAACTTCCCACTGCTGATTTTGCTGCTTTCTCCTCCAAAGAGCACAATCCAGTCTTAAAATGATAGAACAAAAATGGTTCATTGGGAGTTAAATTCCTAAGATAAAGAAGGGAACAATAAGAGAACCCGTTGTTGCTAATGAGGAATTCAAACATTGGGTCCCTTAGAAATAATATCTTGGGTACTGACAGAAGTGGTAGATGTCATTGCTGGACTATTGTAAATATTCTTTGAAAGACTTATTTTGGCAAACATTTAATGGATTCTTTCTGCTTTCCTGATGCATATATTGGAGAATTATGGAAGGTGTGCTGTAGCCAACACATACCAGCTCACAAAATTTTCAGTGTCAGTATTTACATTTTGGAAATTGAAAAATTGACAAATGACAAATGTGGTCTTGATTTATTGTTTTGGTTTTTGTCTAGACTTAAGAAATGAATAGAGAAAATGTTAACAATGCAGATTAAAATTTAAAATGTGTCCTGTGTACATGGAGGGGAAAGAAGGGAGAGCTGGTTGTTAAACATTTATCAGTACACCCTGGTAAAATGATGGACTCTTTTGTGTATTCAGGAGTTGCTAAATGACCACACCAAAAGAATAATCATTAAGGTTCAGTGTAAACTTGGAGACAAGTGGTGGGTGACAAGGCAGGCTCTATTCTTGACCCTTTTTTAACTGTTCTCTGCTTTTCCATGTTACTAAAGCAAATTTCTAAGTGCCTATGTGTCACATGCCTTATGTGTAGCTCAAGTCAGAGGTAACTTGATGGTAGCATAACTAAAAGCCATCCCCCTCCAAGTGTCTATATTTTATTTATTTTGGATTAGCCCTAAATCATTCTTTGCCCATCTGGCTGTTTACAAATAGACACACCTGTCTGCAAATGGGTAGGTTTCTACATATAAGGTATAACATATAGTTACACTCTCAGTTATTCAGAGGAAATAGACTGGATTATTTTAAGTCAAGTGACATGCCAATGACACGGTGGAATGTTTGCCAACTATTTAGGGTCTGATCCTATGCCTTTGTGTATTCAGGACTCTCAGTAACGGCCTCACCAACAAATTCTTTTGTCTTTTTTGTACTGCTCTTTATGTGGCTGTCACTTGTATTGAATCTCTTGACTCAACTGCTCTGGATTACATCAGAATTAAATTATGTGGTACTTTGTGAGATGGGATGTGATGCAAATATGTTGTGAATTTTGTTCTCTCCTTTTCTCCTAGAGGAGTTTACAGATTTTAAATTTAAGAACTGAGAGATTTTTCCCTTTAACATTAGAAACCTTTAAGTTTGGGACCATATTTTATACATTTTTGTAAATAAATGGACTTAATTTCAAAAGTCTCAAGTCATGTGAGTCATCGCCAGTGATTGGGTGATTTTGCGTTTGTTCAACATTGAGCACAAATAAGTAATTTTAACATTTTAAAGATGTTTGAATTTAATGTTCTCAGACCTTGGATTTTTAATCATACTTGGGATGCCAAGTAACTCAAGCTCACTTTTCAACAAGTATGTTTTCTTGGTTTCTTTTGTTAACTTTTTAGTTAGCTGGCTGGACCAAGAACTAGATGTACCCCTTTCCTCCTCCCCACCCCCAACTTTTTTGGTTCTGTGAGAATGAGAACTGCATTAAAAAAATCATCAGATAACACAAGCCATAAGGATTTTCATTCACAGTTAAAAGTGTTGTGCTTTGTGAAAAGAACTGACAGAAAGACAAAGCTGTATACCTAGGCACATTCTAAGCCCACACATGCTCAGTGACCTGTGAACTGAGGGTTAGTGCAGGGTCAAGCCGTTAATACTAGAGATGGGGATGAATTCAGAGTAAAATGTCTCAGTGTGAGATTCCTAGAACATTGCCTCTTTGATGAGCAGGTTCAGCAAGATAACAATTGATTACTTCAATTTGACAAAGCAGATTTCTGGCATTTCAGTGGCTCAGAAAAAAAATATTTCATACCAGCGTCTGGAAACCTAATCTCTTTTTAAGCATTCTGTTAATTACCGGGAATGGGAATGAAGGGTATTTGAAATGAGAGTGAGATCACCTAGCCTTTAAAATATAGTGGCATCTAGGGGAGGTTTACAAGAGGTGAAAAGCATGACAAGGAGAAAAAGGCAGGGTTTTTTGGTGGAAGTCTTTGTACGGTATAGTTCATTGACATAACTATCTTATGGATTTTTAATGTGTTTATAGAAAGAATAGGGAATGGCTGAATAAGTGGTATATGATTGTGATGGAATACTACTGTGCTATAAGATATGATGAGCTCAATGATCTTAGAAAAACATAGAAAGACTTGCATGAAATAATGAAGAGTGAAATGAGCAGAACCAAGAGAACATTGTATACAGTAACAACATTATTGTTTTAATAATGATTGAGCAAATAAGTTATTTTGACTATTATAAATAACCAAATTAACTATAAAGGACATGCAAAGAAAGATGTTATCTGTATCTAGAGAAATAACTGATAAATTGAAGTATACATAGAGAGTATATATAGACTAATATATAAAATATAAAGTACATATAGAATTACATACACACACACACACACACACACTTATTTGTGTCTAATGGTGGCCATCCCTAGGTTGGGGGTGGGGAGCTGAGAGAAGAAAAAAAAAGGAAAAAGAAATTTACATGATAACTTTGTTGTATATTTTAAAAGAATAGCATGTTGTACATAATAGATTTGCAGTTTCATGTGCAATTATCTTTTCATTATACTATATTGTGGAAATGCTTGTTTTATTCCATAAATTAAAAAGAAAATTTTTTTTAAAAAGAAAAAAAGGGAGGGGCAGCTAGGTGGCGCAGTGGATAGAGCACCAGCCCTGGAGTCAGGAGTACCTGAGTTCAAATCCGGCCTCAGACACTTGACACTTACTAGCTGTGTGACCCTGGGCAAGTCACTTAACCCCCATTGCCCTGCAAAAAAAAAAAAAAGGAAGAATAGGATATATTACTAGAATTTTGTTGAAATCTCCAGGTAAATAAGCAACTAGCATGTAAAATAAAAGATGATGAAAGCCACTATAGATTCAATAACATTTCTAGATTGTGTATAGGGTCTCTGCTATACTTAGAGACATTGTGATATAGGAGAAAGAGCACAGCATGGCCACCTGCTACTTGTATAGAGCTAATTGTGTGACCTTAGGCAAGTCCTGTGACCTCTTTTTTTCATCATCTATCAATGCTGTCTGTGGTAGTTCCTTACTCCTCTCTCTCCATCTTTAAACTTCATTGTCAGTCCTTGATGCTTACCACTATCTCTTCTTCACAAGGGGGAACCATTGGCTACCTTCAGTGACTTTTGACAAGCCAACTAACTTAACTGGCTCACCTGTAAAATGGGCCTAACAATGTTTCCACTACCTGCTTCATAGGGTTGTTGTGAGGAAAGCACTTTGTAAGCAATAAAATACCATACAAATGTGATCTGACTTCATTGTTGTTATTACATGGCATTTTTCTGCCTCCAACTGATACATACAACCCACTTATGATTTAGAATGTGGATCTAAACCATTAATTTTGGTTTTGGTGAGATCTGTTGCTTTGTTGTTGTTTGTTTTCTTGAGAGAGATACTAGAGTGGTTTGCCATTTCCTTCTCCAGCTCATTTTATAGATGAGGATACTGAGGCAAACAGGGTTAAGTGACTTGCCCAAGGTCACAGGGTTAGTATGTGTGTAAGGCAGGATTTGAACACTGTGGCATCATGGATATACAGAACCAGCTTTGGAGTCAGAAAATCTTCAAGTATAACTCTGATATATACCAGCTAGGTGACTCTGGCAAATATTGACCTCTTGTGCGTTTTAGGCAGCTCTCTAAGACTAGGAGTTCAGAGAAGGTACATTGCTAGAAAATTCTCCCCAAGAGCTCTCAACATCACAAGCCCAGTCCCCATCCCTGGCCCTAGGAAGCAACCTTCAGGCCACTGCCTTATACAAGGTAGGGTTGGGATATGTTATGTAAGGTTTCTAAATTGATTGTTAAGATTATTTATCTTATTTATGTTTCACTTAAGCAAATTTTCCATGTAACTGAAACTCCTTCAATCACCAAAACTTTTTTTAAAGGTTATTTTATTAGGTACTTTCTTGCCTCTAATCAGAGTAGGTTGAATATAATTTTATTTTTCGGTGAATGCTCAATTACTATTGCGAACCTCATTGATTGCAATTTGTTATGATATAGCAATCCCTTTAAGGCTTATGGGGCATTCAGAGTTGGAAGGGATATCAGAGTTCATCTAGTCCAAACCTCTTATTTTTCAGATTGAAGAAACTGAGGCCAAGAAATTTTTTCAGGATCACTCAGATAGCAAATGATAGAACTGATATGTGAACTGCTCCCCACTTTAAACCCAGTCCTTGCTAGCTCTACCACACCACGCTGCTGATTCACAGCAAACCCTGTCTGTGTTCAGGACGTTGAAATTGCACCAGTTGTACCTGAATGCAGCATGTCCTTAATTTTGTTCAGGCCTAAAAGAAACTGGCTATAAAAGAGAAGTAAAGAGGAGATGGGTTCTCTCCTTTAAGCTCAAAGAGCTGACGTCTTGACCATAGTCCCTTTTCCTGGTTAGTTCTCACGGTTTCCCACCACTGGGAACAAGCGAGCTGCCGAGCCTCTCCCTCACATAGACACACCCAGATGGAACCCACACAGTCAGATGTTGTCTGAGTGGTTTTATTTTTTTTATTCAATTCTTATTTTATTCATGTTCCCTTTGGTTCTGTGCCTCCCATTTTCATTCTCATTCAGCTGCTTCATATTAAATTCTACTTTCTGTGGTCAAGACATTTCCCAAGATGGTCTCTGATTAAAACTTAATAAAATTTAAAACAGAAGCAAGTTCAGGATAGAATCATGGAACTGGAAAGACCTTAAAGATGGTCTAGTTCACTGCCCCTCATTTTACAGATGAGAAGTGTGAGGCCCACTGAAGGGAAATAGCTCCCTAAAGGGATGTCACAAACAACTCATTAGTGTTGGGTCCTGTATCTTATACCCAGGTCTTTCTACTACACCAAATGCCCCCATTCTCTAAGGAAGTTAATGCGTTCATCTTTGGATGCCCCAAAAGCTATGGTAACTCTTTTTATATTGTATGCTCAGAATTTTGCAGAGTGTCTGCAATATAATAAACACTTAATAAATGCTTTAAAAAAATTAATTCATTCAATTAAAGGAATGACAAATTCATAATTAATTCCACTGTTATTCATCAATCACCAAAACTTTTTTAAAAAGTTATTTTATTAGGTACTTCCTTGTCTCTAATCAGAGTAGGTTGAATATAATTTTATTTTTCGGTGAATGCTCAATTTACCCAGCATTGTAGAAATACTAAGTTAGCATATAGTGGTTTCTGATCTCAAGAAATTTATACTTTTGTTTTGGAGATAAGATTTACACACAAAACAAGTAGTGACAGATAAAATACAATCAATAATCAAGAGTTGAACAAAAGAATCAAATGCCAAAACAAATGCTATGGGTGACCAGGAATGGGGGAAGAAGACATCATTGGCCAGATTATTCATTGGCCTTTTTTCAGGTTTAATCTCCCTGGGCGTTTCTGTAGTACTTGAATCTTGGCCGTTGTCTTCCTGCTTACTCTTTCCTTCTTTGACTTCTACAGCTATTCACCATCCTGTCTTTCCACACTTCTCACCACTGCTTTTCTCTCTTTCTAGTTTCTTCCCAATTCTCAAATGTTACCATTTCACCAAGTACTGCCCTTAGCCTTCTGTTCTCTCTTGACATTCTCTCCCTTGGAGATCACATTCACTTCCATAACCTCGCTAAGCAGATGTCTGCCATATTGACATCTATAACCCCATCTCCTCTCTCAAAGTCTAGTTCCTCACTTCTGACTGCTTGCTAGACACTTTCTTCCATCTACACCCTCAAAGACTGGCATTTGATATGATTGGCATCAAGATGGCTCTGGGTTTTTGAGGGCCATGCCAGGGAAATTCAAGCTCTGAAAAGTCCCCTCAGACCAGCAAAGCTTCAAATATGGCCCTGGTAATGGACTCTCATCTGAAGTCAAAAAGTTATCTTTCAGTTGTGTAACGATTGGAATGACGCCACCTGCTGGAGACTTACTGTAGAAGAGTTCCACCCATGAAGCGAAGATCTTTGAGGGCAAGACCAAGAGTCTTTTCTTTGGCATCAGGAAGTGACGCGGACTAGTGGGAGGAGGAAGGAAGAGACTGGCGCTCAGTCTGGGGCTCTTTCCTTTGGACTCTGGTGGAGAGCGGAGCTAGAAATGTGCTCTCCCTTTAATAGATAGGAACCTAGGCCTTTCTCTCTCTTTATCAAATTCTTATTCTCCTTAATAAATGCTTAAAAGTCTAACTCTTGCTAAAGCTTATGATTTATTGGCGACCACTCATTAGATATTTTAGACAGTTTAGCTAGAATTTTAGCCCTTAACAGATGGCAACCACGAAGGGATTCGAACCCTCAATCTTCTAAATGCCTCAGAGGCATTGTGGCTTTTCCTTGGCGTCAGGAAATGACGTTTGCTCATGGGTGCTGTCTATCAAGTCTACCAGCCAATCAACTGGAGGAGCCTCCTATGGTCTGGGAGGAGACAGGAAGGAGGAAAGGGAGCCTGTGCAGAGAGCGCTGGCCTTTTGGCTTCCGGACTTGATGGTGGTGGCGGCAGAGGACTTCACAGGAAATTTGAGGAAAGATAGGAATGCCAGGCTGTTAGAATTCTGTTCTCAATCTTTTTCTTTCTATTTTCCAATAAACCCTTAAAAACCTAAACTCGTTTTATCAGTGATTTTTAGTCAGTTTTCCCCAAACTGGGGGAACACGTTAGAATCCACATTTAGAATCTTAAATTACACAGTAGACAGATTTTCTGGCAAGAACATTCATGAAACCATCTGCTAAGGTAGAGAAGCTAGGATCTGTACTAGTAGAAGGTTCCATATTGATGAAAGTATTGAAGTCAATCCTTTGACTGTCCCAAATTTTTCTATCATCCTTCTATTTTTTTTCTTTTTTTTTTTTTGGTGGGGCAATGAGGGTTAAGTGACTTGCCCAGGGTCACACAACTAGTAAGTGTCAAGTGTCTGTGGCCGGATTTGAACTCAGGTACTCCTGAATCCAGGGCCGGTGCTTTATCCACTGCGCCACCAGCTCCCCTCAACCCTTCTATTTTTTTTTAAGTGAGGCAATTGGGGTTAAGTGACTTGCCCAGGGTCACACAGCTAGTAAGTGTCAAGTGTCTGAGGTCAGATTTGAACTCAGGTACTCCTGACTCCATGGCCAGTGCTCTATCCACTGTGCCACCTAGCTACCTCTATTGCCCTTCTATTATACCTATACCTGGAAATACTGATGTAAACCTTCTACCAACCCCAAATCATCCTGTCTAAAGCCAAACTCATCACCCCCTCATCACTCTCTAATGCCTCCATTTCTCTTAATGAAGTCACCATTAATCCAGGCAACCAAGCAGGACCCCAGTGACCTCTGAGGCCCCTCTGCCTTACTCCTCATACTCTTTCAACCATTTGGTCCTGGCATTTCTTATTTAGCAATATCTTTAGTCCAGGGGTTCTTAACCTTTTTTGTGTACACTCTTTGACAGGCTGGCAAAGCCTGTGGGTCCTTTCCAGGAATAAAAATGTTAAGGATTACAAAGGAAATCAATTATGTTGAAATTTAACTATTAAATATATTTTCTTAAAAGTTCATGGGCTCCAGGTTAAAAACTCCTGCTTTAGAACCTATCCCCCTTCCATTATATTCCCACTAATATTACCCCTGATTAAGACCCTAGTTAATTCACATATAATCTATGACAATTGCCTCCTAACTGGTCTTTCCCCCCCTCAACCTACCCCACAGAGCAGTGCCAGATTGATTCTAAGTCATGGTTATTATCGTCTCACTGTCCTAAAAACAACATCAACAACAACAAAACAGCTCTCAATTCCCCTTTCTCACAGAATAATGTTCAAATTTCTGATGCTGAGTGAGAGGAGCAAAACCAGGAGAACATTGTACATAGTATCATCAACACTGTGTGTTGATCAACAGTGATAGACTTGACTCTTCTCAGCAAAACAGTGGTCCAAGATATTTCCAAAGGACTCATGATGGAAAATGCTCTCCAAATCCAGACAAAAAGGACTATGGAATCTAGATGCAGATTGAACTATACTATTTCTATTTTATTTTTGTTTTTCTTTTGTGAGGTTTTCCCTTTTTGCTCTGATTTTTCTTTCACAGCATGACTAATGAAGAAATATGTTTAATGTGACTGTACATATATAACCTATATCAGATTGCTTGCTGTCTTGGGGAAGGAGAAAAATTTGAAACTAGAAATCTTATAAAAATAAATGTTGAAAATTATCACTACATGTAACTGGAAAATAATAAAATACTTTTATGGAAAAAAAGAAAAAAGGGGACAAAAGAAAAATGTTCAAATTTCTTAGTCTATTGTTCAAGGTTATTTACAGTCTAGCCTCACCTCATGTTTACAACCTTACTAGACCTATCCATGAACTCTTTGCTCTGCCCAAACTGGTCTGTTGGTAGAACAGACCTACCTGTTCATAGCCTCCAGGCCTTTGTCGGAATGGCAGCTTTTATATTCTCCCTCCCCCACAATAATCTTCCTTAAGAGACCAACTTACATTTTACCTTTTTCCTCTTGACTCACCACTTCTGAGATCATTGACGCTTTCCTTCCGACCAAAGAGACCTCTCCTTCCCATGAACATCTCTAACCCTGTTTTTTCCACACCAGAAGTATCAAACACAGCTCTCATTGGCCTTCTGGGCACTCAGTAGTGTGTCTGAACCAGATTAAAATGTAATTGGGGGGCAGCTAGGTGGCATAGTGGATAAAGCACTGGCCCTGGATTCAGGAGGACCTAAGTTCAAAACTGGCCTCAAATACTTGACGCTTATACTAGCTGTGTGACCCTGGGCCAGTCACTTAACTCTCATTGCCCTGCCCCCCAAAAATGTAATTGGGAAAAATTTAATGAAATAAATAAAAATACAATAAAACATAGATAACATTACATTTAAAGCCAAATTAACTGTGTGACCCTGGGCAAGTCACTTAACCCCCATTTCCCCACAAAAACAAAAACCAAAATTAATATGTGTCCCTCAAGGATCCTTATGTAAGTTCAACGGTCAAATTCTTATTTGTTCGACAGTACTGGTTTACACTTTTCTTTTGGGCTTTCTCACTTGCTGTATTTCATGGTGATTTTTTCAGGTGTATAATATCTTTTTTGTGGAACTAGATTATAAATTCTTAGAGTTTGGGCAGCTAGGTGGCGCAGTGGATAAAGCACTGGCCCTGGATTCAGGAGGACCTGAGTTCAAATGTGGCATCAGACACTTGACACTTGCTAGCTGTGTGACCCTGGGCAGGTTACTTAACTCCCATTGCCCCACAAAAACAAAACAAAACAAAACAAATAAATAAATGCTTAGAGTGTAGTCTGTGTCTCAGGCTTCTTTTTATCTCCCATTACTAGCTCCAGGCCAGGTGATAGATTAGCAAATAGAGTGGTGTATGGGACACTATTTGAAGAGTCCCATAAAGGCCCAACTGTTCAAACATATTTTCCTGTCGGGAGTATATGAAACAAATGTTTGTTGAATGAAATTTTACCAGTAGAGAGCTTTTCCTTTGTATTCACCATTGACCTCATCTATTGGTCCTCTTGAAATTCAAATATTCCTGGGACAGGTTAAAAAAAGTGCCAAAACATCAGACAGCTAACTTCTTTTTATTTGTTAAATTGATGTCTGCACAGAAGAAAGAGACAGCAGGACTATTCAAGAATACTCTAGGCTTATTCTGGAGGAAGGAGAAAAGGAAGGGATCATTCAAAGTGGATAAAAAAAGAAACAAAGACAAACTTTGGCAACCTTACAATTTTGTCTAGGGCTGGGCCAGCAGATCAGTATGATGAAATTGTCTGAAATTTGTAATACAATGAATTCTCACAAATAATTTTCTCCAAAACCACACATGATCTAATCAATTAGAACCCAGCCTAATTTTCTTTTTTAAAAGAGCATTTAAAAGTGTTTTATTATGTGATTTCATTTCTATCTTTCTTACCCAGTTTCTTCTGAACAGTGACTTGTACATAGTAGGAACTTAATAAATGTTTGTTGAATTGAATTGTATAAAGGGATGCAGCCATGTTAACTGAAGCAGTTTGTGAATTCAAGGCTTGCTAAGAGCAAAAAACTATAAAAGTGGACAAGCCTTGTGTGAAGATTAATTTATGACTCTCTCAAGATGAATGTTAGTAACTGATGGGAAGAGGAGAGGAATGAAAATAAGTCAATTTTCTTTGCATTCTGAATGCTTAGCATGGTACCTGGCATATAGCAAGTGTTTAATCAATGCTTATTGGTGATATTGTGATTGTTGAGTCATTCATTTCACTCATATCTAACTCTCTGTGAGCCTATTTGGGGTTTCCTTGGCAAAGATACTGGAGTGGTTTGCCATTTCCTAATTTAGCTCATTTTACAGATGAGGAAACTGAAGCAAACAAGGTAAAATGACTTGCCCAGAGTCACACATGTACTAAGTGTCTGAAGCAGGATTTGAACTCATAAGAATGAGTCTTCCTGATTGCAATCCCAATGTTCTATCCACAATACCATCCACAGTACCTTAAATTATCAACAGAGATGCCTTAAAAAGCTATTACTTCTCTTTCTGCTTCTGATTCATGAAAGAAAGGACCTGAGGCCAAGAAGCCCAGAATTAGAGAGGATCCTAAAGGCTTAGAGCTAGAAGAAAGCTCAGAGTTCATCTAACCCTTCAGTTTTATAAATGAGGAAACTGAGACTGACTAGCACTAGCTCACATGGCTAGTGAGTATTTAGAAGAGTTAAAATTCGAAATCATGCCTTTTGACTCCAGATCTAACATTCTTTCCTCCTTACTACTCTGTCCCTTTACCTCTGCATCAAACCTCCAAGTATCTATTTTTTCCAAGCTAGGTGGGGGTTGGGGTCGGGCTCAGATTAAAGTTATAGTCCAGGGGGGCAGCTAGGTGCATCAATGGATAAAGCACTGGCCCTGGATTCAGGAGGACCTGAGTTCAAATCCAGCCACAGATACGTGACACTTACTAGCTGTGTGACCCTGGGCAAGTCACTTAACCCTCATTGCCCCCCAAAAAAACAAAAACAAAAAACAAAAAGTTAAAGCACAAAGTGGTAAAATAAGTTATGGGCACTTTGAACTCAATTAAAGCCTGGATCTGTGAACAAAATTGGATGTTTTAATACCAAAGCAAGTAGGTGAGAGGGCAAAAATTTGCTAACTTTGGTCATAAAAGAAATAAGATGGAAATATCTGGGAATCAAAGTTGCGACAGAAGAAAGGAAGTTATGTGCCTTTTCTTTAAGTTACTGAAAAACCCTTCAAATACAGCATCTGTTAAATGTTGACTCTGTTTTTGCTCTTTTAAGTTCTATTTTAAATATAACTTCCAGAATTCAGATTGGTTCTTGGACTTCTTTCCAAGGTTGAGGCTCCAAGCTCAAAGTATGAAGCTATAGCCAATGTTGCCCCAACATCAAAGAAGCTGAGTGAGAAATGCATATGTGGGCATAGGAAACTGGAACTTTATGAAGGGGACTTATCAAACATAATCCCCCTTCAAAGAAGCTATACTGGATGTGATATTTATTTTTCTCTGGAAGACAAAAAGAGATCTATTTTGAAAGCACATATTATATTAGCATATAGATAGTATCAATTAATAAGTAAATATTTGTTAAGTGCCTGCTGTGTGTGTGCCTGGCACTGTGCTAAGTGAAGATTTGTCACATTCCTTTGATTTAGAATCATTTGGAGGATTGCAATTTACTATGTTCTGCCCAGCCATTAAAACCACCTCGATCTGCCATATTATACCAGTCAAATAAATAAAGACAGCTAGCTATACATGATAAAATTCAACACTGGTAGGGAGGGGGAGAAACAGGTATGATACTCCATTGGTAAGATGCAATCTTTTGGGAAGGAAATCTTTTAATATGGAATGAGTGAGCCTGATAGATGGGTAGGAAGGGCTACAGTCTGCTCCAGTGGAGAAAGCACCTAGATCTCTAAGATCCCAGATCCATCAGAGCATATAAGAAGCATTACTCAGAATCACCAAAGCTTAGGGTTGAAAGGAACTTCGGGTAGCTAGGTGGCACAGTGGATAGAGCACCGGCCCTGGATTCAGGAGGGCCTGAGTTCAAATCCGGCCTCAGACACTTGACACTAGCTATGTGACCCTGGGCAAGTCACTTAACCCCAATTGCCTCACACACACACACACACACACACACACACACACACACACACACACACACACACACACACCAAAGAAAGAAAGAAAGGAACTTCAGAAACTGCTTATTCCATCCCATTCCTGAACAAGAGTGCTTCATTCACACCCACCCACCCACCCTATAAGTAGTCACTCAGTTTTCATTTCAAAACCATTTTAGTGAGGGAAAAGCCACCATCTTCCAGTGCAGCTCATTCCTATTTTGAATAGCCTTGATTATTAGGAAGCTTTTACTCCTCTTGAGTATAAATTTGCTCCTTTGCAAATTCCACCCATTGCTTTGAACATACCACCGTGTACTTCCTTAGAGACTCCAGGGAGAGAGACTTTCTTTTGTCTTGTCAATTCAAATCAATTTAACAAACATTTGTTAAGCATTTGCAATGCAGAAAGCTCTGTACCAGGTACTGGAGGTACAAAGACACAAGGAGAATCATCTTTGCTTTCCTGGAAATTCTATTAGGGTAAATATGAAGTCTAAAAGAATGTTAAAGGGATGTTTATTTACTGAACCATTAGCCTTTTAGTATGACCATTGGTTGTTTTTGTTCATTTGTTTTTGCTTTTGTCTATGCCTGTCATTTTGTAGGATCATAAATTGACATTAGAAGCCACCTGTTTTTCCTTACTTTACAGTTGAGGAAACTGAGGCCCCCCCCCAAATTAAGTGACTTCCTCACGATCACACAGGTAGTGACAAAGGTCAGCTTTGAACCCGGCTCCTCTGACTGCAAAACCAGTGCTCTTACCTCTCACTGGTTTTATGGCTCTAAGTAACTCTTAGTGTTGCTTGTTGATTGATTAGAAATTACTTCTCCTGATACAGATTGACAAGTCATCTGTAACTTACTTTTAAAGAATATCCTGGAGCACTGTGAGATATAAGTGATATGCCTCCAGTCCCAGAGCTACTATGTGTCAGAGGCAGGACTCACCCCTGGCACTTTCTGACACCAAGACCAGCCTTCTGGCTACTACACTACATTGATAGTATAAAGAAAACATCAAGTTGACACAATTAAAGTATTGATAATGGAAATAGACTGAGCCAACCCCAAACAGAGACTTAGAGATGCTTGATGCTTGGCTAGCCAGTTTACTTATATAACAATGAAATCCTCTTCCTACTCCTACAAATCTATGTAATTTATAACAAAAAATCTTAATAAAATGTGCCAAAATGAAGAAGATATATATTATGGTCCCTGTGACTCCATTATAATCATCAAAGTTAAAATTTAAAAGCAAACAGTACAGTTGATTGATGCATTTTTAAGAAGCTGATTTATCAATATTGGTTGGTATCTCATCTGCTACAGAAAATGTGGGTAGGTAAAAATGTGAACTCATTCCTAATTCTGAGTGAAAAGCATTATTTGAAATATTTCTAACACATCTTTTCTCCTAGAGGTTGGGATAGAGGCATAAGTTAGGAAGAGAGAAGGAAAGAAAAAAGTTCAAATGATCTAAGCTAGTGCTGAAGCCTGGTAAATCCCATATATGAGTGACACTGACAAGTTGACATGAATAATATAATTAATGGATGTCTGGAGTGCAGAAAAATGTTTTTCGTTCAACTCATCACCTCTCAGTTGGACTACTGCAATAGCCTTCTAAGTGGTCTTCCTGCCTCAAGTCTTTGACCTCTATAATCCATTTTCCAATTGGCTCCCAAAATGATTTTCCTAATGTGTAAGTTTGACTGATCATGTCATCCCAGCACCCTTTCTCAAGAAACCATAGCTTCTCTGGTACCTCCAGGATAAAATAATAAAGCCCTCCATTGACATTTAAAGCTTTTCATAACCTGGCCCCTTCTTATCTTACCTATCTTCTTATACTCCAGTCCCTCAATCTACACTCTACAATCCACTGGCACCAGTTTACTTGCTATTTCTCACACATCACCCCCTATTTCCTATCTCTGTGTGTTTATACTGGCTCTTCTCGACACCTGAAATAATTTCTCTCTTAATCAAGGATCACTTATTTAGTATTGACATTTTTGTTAAGAATAGGTTTAAATTGTCAGTGTTGCCCTTTCTAGTTAATCCCCCCATCTCCATATGGTTGAATATTATGTAAGGAAAACGGAGGGAAATTTTAGTTTTCATTGAAAACAAAATTTTAAGAAATTTCATAGAAACACTAAGAACTAAAAATGAGATGTCTCTTAAATGAAAATGGTTCCTACTTTTCTTATATATTCCTATCTTCTCCACTCATCATAAGGTCTCAAAATCCTTAGGAAGAAGAGATAAGTTCTCTTTTAGGGCAATATGGCAAAAGAAACAAGCTCTTGGTAAGGGAGGGGAGAAGGTGTCATAGGAGTTAGCAGAGAGGCACATTCTTTTTCTTTCTTTCTTTTTTTCCAGGGCAATGAGGGTGAAGTGAGTTGCCCTGTCACACAGCTAGTACGTGTCAAATGTCTGAGGTTAGATTTGAACTCAGGTCCTCCTGAATCCAAGGCCGGTGCTTTATCCACTGTGCCACGTAGCTGCCCCCTGAGGCACGTTCTTTTTGATGTAGGATGTACTTCCTAGAGCTACATCCCCTTTCCTTTCAGGGTTCATCTTATCTATTGGGGCCCCTAAATATACTCTACCTTCCAGCAGTTCCTAAGGTGTGGTCCAAGGATCCCTTTCAGGAGGTTCAAATGTCAAAACTTTTCATAATAATACTAAGACATTTGCTTATTAAAATACTGCTTCCTTTCCCAACCATATTTCTGTTTGAGGCTGTATCCCACCAACCAAATCAGAACAGATTAAATGCAGAAGCATATATGCGAGCCCAGCTGTGTTCTATTAAGCCAGACATGAAAGGGATTTGAAGAAATATGAAAAACAATACCACTTTTCTCATTATTTTTTGTTTTGGAAAATACAATTATCTTTCATAAAATGTTATATTAACATGTAATGGGTTTGTTAATTGTTTGCTAATTGTCAGTTTGAATTTCTAATATGGTAAATATTACTAGATATAACTCACAAAATCAAAAGGTCTTTGCAGTCTTCAGTGATTTTTAGGAGTGTAAAGAGCTTCTGAAACCAAAAACTTGATGAACTACTTGCTCTACTTTACCGAATTTGTCACTCCCCAGCTCCTAAGAGATAGAGTGCATGGGGAGGAATAATATTTATTACTACACAGTATCTTGTCATGAGTCCCTTTCTCCTTCCCTATCCTAATAAACTAGGCTGCACATGTGTCTTCTTTGTCTCAGTGCCTTGAGTCTAGACTAAGCCTGGAGTCAACCACTAGGAAGTATCCTGATCCTACCTTCTTCCATTTGGAGCCCCATTGGGGCTCTACTGTCTCTTCAGAGTCCAATAGACCATTGTATCAAAGGCAACCACTAACCCAAAGGATGACAAAAGGCATTCCATCCCTTTACAATTTGTTTTTCCTTTTTCCAAATGTTTCCCTCCCCAACCTCTACCTTCCAATCATATAGTGCATGTACCTACAAGGAAGGGGAGAGAAGAAGATAGTTGTCCCTCGTAGCTACTCCAGGATAAAGAACTACCCTCTCTCCCAACCTTTTCCCCTCTTTCAATGTCATTCAAACCTTTTCTATTTCTAAAGGGCCCCTTACCACTCCTTGGCACACCTTTCTCCTTTTTTAGGATCTTTCTCTCATCTGATCTCATAGCATTTATATTCTAACTTGGTTTATGTACATTTGTATATGACTTGTATTCCCTGAACCAGGTAATAGTTCATAAAGGCATGGACTATTGGTCATTTATTTTTGTATGTTCTCCAATCCCTACCTCAGACAATTATACACAAAAGATGTTTAATAAGTGTTTTTCCTCATAAGAACAGATTTAAAGATGGAACAGACCTTAGAATAGCTTCAAGTAACCTATTTTACAGATAAGGAAACTGAAGCACAGAATGGTTAAGTAACTTACTCAGAATCATATAGCTAGTCAGTTTCTGAAGCAGTAGTTGAACTCACTTCTTGACTGCAAATCCAGCACTCTATGTATTACACTACAGACCTAGCTGTCTGAACAGTATCTGAATGTTGAATGAATAAAAACACTAAAACTTTCATAGCACTTTAAGATTTGCAGAGTGCTATCCTCACCACAGTCCTATGAGGTAGGTATACTTGGGTCCTTGATGATCCCTTCCTGAGAAAGCTGAAGATGAATGGATAACAAATGATGAATAATATTCTCTTAGAGTGGAAAGGAATTGAAAAAGTCATCTAGTACTAACCCCTTAAATCTTCTCTACAAAATCCCCAGGGAATAATCATCCAACCTCTGCTCCAATGATGGGGAACTCATTACCTATCAATATAGCCCTTTTTATCTTTGTACAGATTTAATGATTAAGAAATTTGTCCTGATATTGAACTAAAATCTACCTCACTATAGCTTTCACACTCTGGTCCTCTGGGGTTCATTAGAACAAGCCTATATAATTATCTGTCTGTCTGTCTACCCACCTATCTCTCTTTCCCTCTCCCCCTCCCTGCCTCCCCTCCTCCCCACCTCCCTTCCTCCTGCTCTCTCATATACAATCTCCCTTCCACATGACAACCTTGCAGATATTTGAAGACAGTGATTTCCTTTCCTACTTCTTCAGCTTAAACTGTGGGGCCAATGTTCCAGAAGCAGATGGCTCCACAATCACTACCCATGAATGAAGAGGCAGGGAGAATATCAAGAATAGTAGGTTTCTAGATCTAGAACAAGTAGACATCTTAAAGGTCTTCTAGTCCTACCCTGTCATTTTACAGATGAGACACCAAGAGGTTCATGGAAGTGAAGGGCTTTACCCAAAGTTACACAGAGACTGTCAGAATCTTCTGATTCATTAAATTGTGAGCTCCTTGGGGGCAGCTAGATGGCACAGTGGTTAAAGCGCTGGCCCTGGATTCAGGGGTACCTGAGTTCAAATCCGGCCTCAGACACTTGACACTTACTAGCTGTGTGACTCTGGGCAAGTCACTTAACCCCCATTGCCCTGCAAAACTAAACAAAACAAAATTGTGAGCTCCTTGAGAGCAAAGACTGGGTTTTTTTGCCTCTTTTAGCAGAGTGCCTGACACTTAGTAGGTGCTTAATAAATGTTTATTGATTATTATTGACTAAAACACTTAGCATAGTACCTGGTAGATAGTTGGCAGTTAGTAAATATTTATTGAATATATGTATGTATGTTTATATATCCACATATATTGCTTATTGATTATTATTGACTAAAGCTCTTAGAACAGTCTCTGGTATATAGCAAACACTTAACAAACATTTATTGAGCGACTGAGTCCAGACTCCCCTCCACCATGCAGCTCCAGTAAACAGACCCCTGCTCTTTCTAGCACCAAATCAGTGTCCTTCAATATGGTGGACTGCCAGGCTGGTGCAGAAGAAAGCTGTCTTTTCCTTCTGCCTCACATAGCTCATTGGCTCCAAATTAGCACCTGCTGTGATATGACTCAGTGCTTCCAGAAGAGGGCAGCACACTCAACCATACATCCCTGACTATTGCTGAGATGAGGTAAGAGGGTCTGATCCTACCACTGAAAATGAAGAAGGCCATGAATCCCACACATATTTTGATATTAAAAAAAAAAAACAGGTTAAAGAGAAAGATTGTTAGGACTTTGGATTTTGTGATTGGTTTCTATTCTAAAGATTACAAAACAACATTTTTTGAAGAAACCAAGTTTTCATAATCTGAAATCAAAGTTAATGGATTCATGGAACATTAGGTTTGGAAGGAACCTGAGAGGTCATCTAGGTGCAACTCCCTTGTTTTAGCAGAGAGGAAACTGAGGCACTAATATTAACATCACAAAGTAGTATGAATATGAGGTCCTATGACCTTTCTATGTGACATTTTATTTGCCAAACAGGTCAGAAAATGACATTCTTATGAAAAAAAAATAAACAGCTTAGGACAGTTCTGAGGACCTGAGGGAAGCGTTTTGATAAATAAACTGAAAGGATCTGTTTGCAAGCAGTTCAAAGTCAGAAGTCGTGACCAAAAGTGAAGATAGCTTCAAGTCCCTGTTGTCTATAAATTCATTTATGTATGACTCTTCCAGGGTTTGAAATATATAGCTAAGAGACTATATTTCAAAGAACTTTTGGGGAGCTGTGGGGAAATGGTTTTACTGTTTGTATACCTCATAAAAATGTAGAGCTGAGGGTTTTTGACCTGAATTAAACATAATGCCTGACACATAGTAGGTGCTTCTTAATTGACCTTTATTGACTCGTTGGGTCATGATGAATCACTACTCACAAAGAAGCGTGGAGTTGAGAATTAGAAGATAATAGATAAGGAGATGAGAAGATGAGAAGATAAGGAGATGGAAGGGGAAGACATAACAGCCACCCAAAGAAGGAAGCTGATAGTAAAAACTGCCCCTAACTCCTTTTTAAAAAAGTAAAATTAGAAGATGAGAATAGTTGTTTGAGGCAGTTGATTGAAAGAGATAGTTAGAGTCCCACATGCTCTGTACCTGCTGGAAGCTGATTGGAGGAAAGTAGAATCCCAGCCTTGGCTTATTGCCCTTTGGTGCCATCTACAGTCCAAAAGAGAGAAAAATTCTTAGGGGCTTACTTGTGTTGTCTTCTGCTACCTTCTGTGTCTTGAAAGGGAAAAGGGGGGTGGTGTTAAGAGGGGGTGCTTAATGAAAAAGAGGCATTATTTTCCTAAGAGCTGATTGGAGAAAACAGAATTCTTGGTTATTTGAGAAGATATCTGGGAAAAGACTATATATTGTTGTGCAATGTACAGCTTGAGAAATGTGCAGCCCCTCAGGGGTTTTCCTGAGTCTGTCTTTATTGCTCCCTATGACTTAAACAGGGAAAATGTCCCATAGCCCATAAAGAATCCACCCGATTAGTTCGGCAGTTTCTATAATAGAGGGAATACCAGTTCATCAAAAGTGTATGATCTCATAGAACTTATCATATTCTAATTTGTTATAGATAGATAGGCAGACAGACAAATAGATATGCATATCTATATAGATATATAAATATATTTGTGTGTGACTCTCGTTCCCTAATAAGTCTTTTGAAGAAATGGACTATTTGTTATTTATTTTCATATATTCTCCAATTCCTACTTCAGGCCATTATACATAATAAGTGTTTAAAATGTGTTTATTGAATACATCAGAAGAACATAGATTTTAAGCATCTTTACTAATAGAGCTTAATATTCTTTCAGCGGTTCAAGAATAGCAGAGAAGCAGCTTCTTCTTTCTTTCTTTTTTTTTTTTGTGAGGCAATTGGGGTTAAGTAATTTGCCCAGGGTCACACAGCTAGTATGTGTCAAGTGTCTGAGGCCAGATTTGAACTCAGGTTCCCCTGAATCCAGGACCGGTGCTTTATCCACTGCACCACCTAGCTGCCCCGAAGCAGCTTCTTCTAAGAGAGCTTCAGAAGGATTCAGAAGAGGAGTGGGTAACATTGTATAAATTGTATAAGAGAGATCAGAAACAACTGTTCCAGAGACATGAGTTACCCTGGGTCTATGAATTGCCCTACTCATGTGCCCTTCTAGATAGGTTTTCCTAAGTATCTACCTGCTATCTCCACAGGAACACTATGTATATTGTTGGACAAATGTGACCCAGGTTTATGGATGACCTTTTATATTTTGCTTATGTCTGCTTTTGCCTTCTATTTAGTAAATATTATAACTTTATATATAATATACAATTTAATACAGTAACATAATATATACTATAATTTAGTAAATATTATAGTTATTTGCTTTCTCATTAAGTCAGCGTTTTATGTTTAAGGTGGGGCAGCTAGGTGGTGCAGTGGATAGAGTGCCAGCCCTGGAGTCAGGAGGGCCTGAGTTCAAATCCAGCCTCAGATACTTGACACTTACTAGATGTGTGACCCTGGGCAAATCACTTAACCCCAATTTCCTCACACACACACAAAAAGATAAAGAGTAAATGGTGCTATTGTGACTGATTTTGCATGTAGAAGAAGCACAGTGATAAGTATTAGGACTCTATCCTTACATACCAGGGTTACCCCTAGGAATCTAAGAGAGAGGGTAGTAGTAGCCATATCACCATCCCTCTATGAATACAACCACAACCCTTCAGCACAGGTGCAGGTGCAGGGTGACCAAGTCAACCGAAGCTCATAAATAGGGAAATATAGGAGAGTTAGGGTTGGTGTGCTACCTGAACTACACTATGAAGTTTGTACCATGACTAGAGTTAGCATTGCATCAGTCAGAGAAGACAGGGAGCTTGTTAAAGTGAAAGGTTCCACGTAAGCATAGTTTGTATTGAATGAGCATAAAGTAGGATGAAGAACTATGTTTCAGTGCTGTTTTAATAACAGCTTTAGAATAGGCATATGAGCAGTCAGATACACCTTGGCTGTAATGGAAGATTACCTGTAGCCCTAGTTTTAAAAACAAAAGTCATTCATACCAAACGACTAGACTATGACAACAACCAGGATGAAATTTAATAAGAACAAAGATAAGGTAGTATGCTTGGTGGCCCATATGACCAGTGTTCGGTACTATGCACTCCTTTCTGGGGGTGGAAGTTGGGCATAAATCCATCTGGTATGATTCAGATAAACTGTGCTAGACTGGGGTCAGACCTTAGCCTGCATCATCACTTACTTTTTCAGTTCTGCTGTATGCTATTTGTGGGATCTGGAGCAATACAAGCTGCAGCTCTGGAATACTGTACACACCTGTGACCAGCTATGGGCTGTGGGTGGGGATGGAGAAGTGGAGACCCAGGTCTGAACAGCACGAATGTCACAGCAGCCTGATGCCTTTAAGCCTCAACCAGTCTTTTTAAAAACTACAGTGGCTCTTCTTGAGCCAGCCACTCTAGCCTAGCTGTTCTTTGAGTATGATACTCCAGCTCCTGTCTCCCCATCTCTGGGCCTTTGCACTGTTAGCCCCCTGGCCCCCATGCCTAGAATACTTGCTCTTATTCCTCTTAGAATTCCTGGTTTCCTTCAAGATTCAGCTCAAATGCCATTTGCTGCTAGAGATCTTTCCTGCTACCTCCAGATGCTAGTCCCTACCTCTCTCAGGCTACCTTCCATCTATTCTATATGTGTCTTGCTTATATCTACTTATTAACATATTTTTCTCCCTCATTAGAATGTGAACTTTTCAGGGACATGGACTATTTTTGTCTTTTGCTGTAACATCTAGTGCTTAGCACGGTGTCTACCATATAGTAAACATATCTTATTGCTATATCTGATGGACTGGTCAGAAGTAATAGCCACTTGAGTCCAAAATACACCAGCCCTCCTTCCCTTATCTGCTTCCCATGAATATCTCCCTGACAGTACTAGTGCAATCAGCTGCCACTTGCTTCAGTTGTCTTTTGTTGCTCTGGCACAGTAGGAAGCATCCAAGAAAAGTCTCCTGGGTATATTGTGAAATGCTCTGTATGTTCTTTGTGGCCTCTCTGCACTCCCAATGGCCTTTTCTCCCTGACGTCTGAGAAAGAAAAACAGATACATAAATAAGAGATGAAAAAAAGACTAGCTCTAGCCCTGCTTGGAGTGGTCACTACTGGTAGTGAACTGGCCAGTAAGGTATGAGGCAGAGGGCATTGTCCAGATAGACAATGTGATTTCACTAATACCTCTCATTTCTTCTCCTAAAGAGGGATGTGGAGATCCTGAGGATGGGGGAACAAATCATGATTAAAGATTCAAATGGGGTGAAAATAAGATGAATCTAAAATTTAAAATTAAATTAATATAACTTATGAATCTGAACTTCACTTTAAGAAATAATAATCATTCTGGAATAAAGTTTGCCTTCAGCATATGATCAAAAGTTTTGCTCAACAGTGCATTTGCAAGAGGCAAGTTGAACCCATATTTAGAAAAAAAATTGATACAAATAACCCATTAGCCTAATTTAAAATAAGTCTTATCTGTTTATTTTGGTGGATCTTCAAGGACCTCAACTTGCTGATATTTTCTTAGCTTAGTGTCCTTGCAACTAACAAAAGTACACTTCTTTAAAAGAAAAATCAGATTCAGGCTTTTCGTTAATTCTGGGAGACTGTTCAATTCAATTTAATAAATGTTTATTAAATGCCTAACATGTGTAAGGAGTTGGGGAAGCAGAGATATAGATACTCATCTCAAGGAGTTTATAATCTAATGGGGTGGGGGAAAAGGAGCAACTATGATATGAGAGCCAGTGGGACAGGCACTAAAGAATGGTCCAGGTGAAGTTGTATGATAAAAGAAAGGGAGAGATTGCTTTTGAATGAAGATGAGAGGCAGGGAGTAATTCAAGGAAGACGGGGTCAGTGTGGAGAGGGGGGTGGGAAGTTGTTATCACCTGACTTGAGCCCTGGAGGGAGGCATCAATTAATTATATATTTTTTAAAGTGAGCATTTTTATTTAAAGTTCTGTGTCCCAAATTCTATTTCTACCTCCCTGAGGAGGTAAGCAATCAGTTATAGGTTATACACGTTCAATTATGTATAACATTACCATATTAGCCATTTTGTATAAGAAAACTTGAATAAAAGAAAAAAAACAGGAAACAGTGAAAAACAGCATGCTTCAGTCTGTGTTCAATCAATATCAGTTATTTCTTTGGAGGTGGATAGTATGATTCATCATTAGTCCTTTGGGATTGTCTTGGATCATTGTATTGTTGAGAATAGTTAAGTCATTCACAGTTCTTCATCAAACAATGTTGCTATTACTGTACACAATGTTCTCCTGGTTCTGCTCATTTCATTATATGTCAATTCATATGTCTTTCCAGGTTTTTCTGAAATCATCCTGTTTGTCATTTCTTATAGGACATTATAATCATATATGACAGATTGTTTAGTCATTCATCAATTGGTGAGCATTCCTTTGATTTCCAGTTCTTAGCCACAAAAAAAAGAGCTACTATAAATATTTTTGTATAAATAGGTCTTTTTTTCTCTTTTTTGTGGATGTCTTTGGGACATAAACCTAGCAGTGATATTGCTGGATCAAAGGGTGTGTACAGTATGCCCTTTGGGCATAGTTCCAAATTGCTCTCCAGAATGGTTGGATCAGTGTACAACTCCACCAAGTGGATTAGGGTGGAGTGAGGTATTTAAATAAAATGGTGGTAAGACAGCCATACCATGTTGGGGGATGGCATGAGAATGGGCCAAGGGAAGGAAAGGCTGATAAAAATGGAGGAGAGAACCCAATTTAATGGCTGAAAGGTAACATCCATAAGGGATACCAGAAAAGGCTGGAGAAATAGGCTGGAGGCAAATTGCAAAAGGCCTTGAAAGCTGGAATCAAGAATTTCTACTTTTTTCAGGAGATCATAAGCAGCCATTGGATTTTCTGAGTAAAGCAGGGTCATGATCAATGACCTGCATTATTAAGATTAGATGGAGGAGACTGCATGGTGGGAGCAAGTGATCATGAGACCTAAAGTCTAATTTTGTCTTGGTCATTAAGCTAGCTATGGGACCTTCAACAAGTGTTTTGTGTTGTTTTTTTTTTTTGGTGAGGCAATTGGGGTTAAGTGACTTGCCCAGGGTCACACAGCTATTAAGTGTTAAGTGTCTGAGGCCGGATTTGAACTCAGGTACTCCTGAATCCAGGGCCAGTGCTCTATCTACTGCGCTACCTAGCTGCCCCACCTTCAACAAGTCTTAATGACACAGTGTCTCAGTTTTCTCATCTGTAAAACAGGATAATAATGGCTCATTCTGCTTGCCAGACAGGGCTGTTGTAAGGATGAAATGAAATACTATATAAGAAAGTGCTTTGGAAAAGCTAAAGCTCTATACAAATGTAAAGTATTGTTATCCACAATTATAATAATTTCTACCAGCCTTCCCCATAATTAGTGCAATTTGACTGTATGATGGCTACCAATCCACGCTATGAAAATGAACTACTAGTGAAAAAGGGAGGGTTCCCTGCATGTTAGCCAGGAGAAAGCATTTATCTAGACTTTCTTTCAGAAAAAAATGATACATGTTTTGAAAGAGATGCCAATTTGTCTTTGTGTTTCCTGAATGTATGCCATGTAATTAACTTTCTGTGGTTTCAGCTTGAAGTTGGCATCATTCTTTTTAATTTTCTTTTTTTGGGGGTAGTCTTTTACTTACTCTTTCTTTCTCTTCTCCCATCCTAAATAAAACCCTTCAAACCTTACCCCACCCAAACTCCCACCCACAATTCATAATAATAAAGCCTACAAGAAGTATTATCATATACTGAGAAACCCTGAGGATAAAGCAGCATGGCACTGAGGAAAGACTGAAATCTACCTTCTATCCCCAGTGAGTCTGAGAATGCTGTACTATCTCTATCTATCTATCTATCTATCTATCTATCTATCTATCTATCTATCTATCTATCTATCTATCTATCTATCTATCTAAATATCTATCTATCCATCTATCTATCATCTCTCTATATCTATATCTATCATCTATATCTATCTATCCAGCTATCCTCTATCTATCTATCTAAATATCTATCCATCTCTCTATCATCTCTCTATCATCTATCTATATCTATATCTATTCATCTATCATCTATATCTATCCAGCTATCCTCTATCTCTATCTATCTATCTATCTATCTATCTATCTATCTATCTATCTATCTATCTATCTATCTATCTATCTATCTATCACCCATTGGTAAACACTTAGCTGAGGAATCTACTTTGTCTGAAAGGTATTCTCCTAGGAAATTCCACTTTTTTCTTTTCATCTTTGTATTCCCAAATACCTAGCATAAAGTACCTGGCATATGGCAGGCACTCAATAAATGCTTGTTGATGATTGTATAAAATAACTAATTTATAGACCAGCTCTTTTATGATACTGTGAGAGAACATTTGGTATAGCACACCATGTTATGTATGTCAGCTCTACTGTATATAGTTGTCCCATGTAGTGGAGGAAAAGGTTGATTAAGGTATAATTTCACCCCAGAGAACATCCCAAACGGTGTTATTATGAGGCTTATTATAATCATGATAAAAATTCAAATATTCATAGTATTTTTCAATTACAAATCATGAGACAATGGGAAGAAATCTGGATTCACAGGAGAACCTGGGTTTAAGTCCTATCGATGTGACCTTGTCATAAAAACCTCTCCTGGACTCAGTTTCCTCAAATGTAAAATGGAGGGATTATGCTTAGTGACTTTGATGGTCTCTTCTAACTCTCAATCTTTGGTCATATTATCATCACAAGAGATCTGTGGGATAGGTGGTACTGCTATCTCTATTTTACAGAGGAAGAAACCGAGATATCAGGGGGTTAAATGATTCACCTGAATTCACAGAGCTAACAACTATGAGCTTTTATTGCCATTAGAAATTGTGCTGGGCAGCTAGGTGGCACAGGAGAACCTGAGTTCATAGTCCAGCCTCAAACGCTTGACACTTACTAGCTGTGTGACCCTGGGCAAACCATTTAACCCCAACTGCCTAACCAAAAAAAAAAAAAAAGGAAAGAAAGAAAGAAATTGTGCTGCCCAAATACCAGTGAATGAGCTAAGCTGTCATCCCTTCATCAGGAAACATAATTTTCTAAGTGCAGAGGAAATGAAACTCTTCTCCCACCCTCCTCCTCCTCCTCCTCCTCCTTCTTCTTCATCATCATCCTCATCATAATAGATACAAGTGAATCTGTCTCCCCCAAGCTTGTTCCCAACAGATCAGGAGCTATCTCCACTCTGTTCTGTGATCCATTTAGGGGAAAAATACAAACAAAACCCAGACAAACCCATGGAGTGCCACCCTCAAAGATCCATTGCTGAAGCATAAGAAGACCCCCTTGAGCCCCTGACACATAAGCTGATTCAGGGCAGCCCATCTCTCGAAAGGCCGCCTCTCTTAAGGTTTATACCTGAAGGTTATTTAGATTGTCTACAATAGAAAGAGCCCTAGCTTTGGTGGACCTTGAGTTTGAACCCTCGCTTTGCTTCTTACTGCCCCTCTGACCTTGGGCAAATCACTTCCTCTTTCTAAACCTCAGTACAAAAGCAGGGAGTTGGACACAAAAGTTCCTTCCAGCTGAAAATCCCCTGGGACTGATAAATAACCCTTGGGCCAGAGAAGTTGGCTCATTATCAGGTCTCTGGATGATTATAAAACTATCTTTCTCACATGCTTAAAGACAACTTATTTATATATTTACTTCCTGGGTTTAGAAAACACTTTTGCTCCCTTATCTCTGGACTAGAGTTATTATTTGATGTTTTTACTTTGGAATCATGCCCTCCCTCCCTCTAATTTGCACTTCTCAGCAGATTGTTCATGTGAAGAGAACACCTATAATTAGAAATGTGACAGTGAACTGCTTCGTCAGTTTGGTGGCCCAGCTCCTTGGGAGAACAATTTTTCCTGATTCAAGAAGGAAATAACAAAGGCAGAGATAAAAAGATGTTCTTTTTAAAAATTCAGGTGTCTCTGGTCCCAGGGTTGTTTTTCATCTCCAAGGGTCAGCTAGAATTTAGAAATTCCAAAGCTGTTGTTTTTAGGGAAATCATTGTTTCCCTTTTCATTTTGAAGGTTGGTCATTTGAGTTATGCTTGTTAAATGGCAAACAGGTTTAAGAAAATGATATGAATGTGTTTTTTAAAACTGAAAAACCTAGTTGTTATTATAATACGGATGAATACTGGCCCTCAAGCCTGCCCTTTGTGAACATTGGCTCACCTCCTAGAGGGAAATGAAATTAAGACCTCCTGGAAGATTTCATGGTACATCTATGGTCAGGCCTCAGAGTAAGCTTTAGGGTGTACATCTGGTTCAGCATTAAGCTTGGGAGAAGGGGCTTTGTGCAGAGAAAACTGTACACTGGCTCATCAAGGTCATTTAGTAGAGCCATCTTATAAATGAAGCCCTTGGGGTTTATTAGGGGCTAAACCCCCTTGGATAGTTTAAGACAGACCTGTTTTTTTATTGAACTGTGCCTTCTAGAAAAGTGCCAGCTGGAAATTGAGGGGATGCCCATGAATTGGGGAATGGCTAAACAAGTTACAGTATATGATTGTTAAGGGGTATTACCATACTATAAGAAATGATGAGGGGATAGCTAGGTGGTGTAGTAGATAGAGCACCAGCCCTGGATTCAGGAGGACCTGAGTTCAAATCCGGCCTCAGACACTTAACACTTACTAGCTGTGTGACCCTGGGCAAGTCACTTAACCCCAATTGCCTCACAAAAAAAAAAAAAAAAGAATGATGAGCAGGTTGATTTTAGAAAAATATGGCAAGACTTTCATGAAATAACGAAGAATGAAATGAACAGAGCCAAGAGAATGTTGTTTGTAGTAATGGCAATATTGTTCAAAGAGTAACTGTGAATGACTAAGTTATTCTGAATATTATAAATATTCAAATCAACTACAAGGGACCTATGAAGGAAGATGCTATTCATTTCTAGAGAAAGAACTAATAAATAGAAGCATGCATGATGTGGTTTTATATATATATATATATATATATATATATATATATATATATATATATATATATATATACACACACACACACGTGTGTGTTATATGTTATATATTCAATGTGTATATTATATATCATATATCATATTATTTATATATATACACACATACATGTATGTGTTTTTGTGTTAAATGGTGGCCTTCTCTAGTATAGAGTGGGGAGGGAAGGAGGGAGACTGTTTAGAAGTTAAAATGTAGCAAAAATAAATTAATTTAATTTTAAAAAGAAAAGAAAATAGTGTCAGAGCAAGTACTTGATGCAGTACAGTAGCCCATAATAATGCTTTCTGAAGGCTGACGAATTAAAATCTTCTCTTTTTTGCCCCCAAATAGCTTTAATTTTCATTTTACTTCAGTACCATGGCTGGTATCTGCCAATCATAATGAACTTTTGTGCATCCTGATTTTTCAGTGAACTCCCCATTTCACCAGCTTCCTTTCCCTGTGACTTATCAGGGCTATGAGTTCCAGGGCATTTGGCTCCATCCTTCTTCTGCCCCTTGTTATCTTCTGGAAAGCAGAATTCAACCCATATGTGGGCCATTGATGCCTCAACATTTCAGACTCTTCCAGAGGAGTGTGGATTCTTCCTCTTCTCCCAGAGATCTGTTCACCAGCAGCAGGCCTCACTCACTACCAAGCTTAGTGCAGGAGATACAAGTGAGCAAACTCAACAGGTTGACTCTCCAACCTTTGCAGGAAAACACAAAATCCAGTGACATTAAGTATGGGCCAACACATTTCCTTATGCCCAAAGCCTACTTAACAGACTCAATAAGTTCTGTGAGGATCACAAAATCAGTAAGGAAAATGTACAATCTTTAGAGATTCCTGCCAAATTGCCACCAGTGACAAATAATCAGTTACTTAAGACTCATACTAAGAAAGAGTTTAAAAATAATTTGCATTTTTTTTTCCATTAAGTTTTTAATCTAGTTATATCAACAAACTGAGTCTGCTTTAAGAGGGATGGTCTGAGGCAGCTAGGTGGTGCAGTGGATAAAGTACCGACCCTGGATTCAGGAGGACCTGAGTTCAAATCCAGCCTCAGACACTTATACTTACTAGCTGTGTGACCTGGGCAAGTCATTTAACCCTCATTGCCCCGCAAAAGGAAAAAAGAAAAAAAAAGAGGGATGGTCTGGCTAAGCAGGCTCATCAACAGTAGGCAGGTCATTTGGTAATGAATTATCTGGGGACTAGGAGCACCTAAAACCAAAACCCAACAAAGTAAAAACCAAAACCAAAACCTTTAGTCCTGTGTAAACCACTGTCACTTCTTCAGTGACAGAGAAGAGTAGCAGTGATGGAGGTAGAGGGTGCTAAGAACTATATAGTTTTTAGACCATTTAATTTAACTCTTGGGTACCCTGACTATGAGAGCCCTTTCAAGTGACCAATGAGTGGAAACACTGGAGAAACTAAACTGTTTCAATCTTAATCAATAAAGTCTCAAAATAAATGATAACATATGAAAGAAGCAAATTGTCTCTAAAGGTTCTAGGGTTCACCTTGAGGAGGCAAACAAAGGAATTTAGCAGAATTGGGTTTATTGTGTGCTCAAAGGCAACATGAAACATCATTTCATGGGATATCTTGTCTTGTCAAATTGTAGTGCTCCTGACAAGCATTTGGAGGAAAGAAAAAAAAGGACCTCCATGAAGATAATTACAGCTTGAGCACTAATAGCTGTTGCACAGGATTAAGAAGTAGAGAAACTCGATGACCTCAATAAAATCATTCAAATTAAATCAACAAATATTTTGATACTTGGTGTCAGCAATGCAAAGGTATACATAGGTGAGAATGTCAAAAGTGAGAAAATATGGATCAGGAATAGGTTATTAGAAAGGCCAAGGACTTATAGAAGACACAGAAGCCTCATGCCTCCAAATTGTGAACACTTTCTTCTCTGAAGAAAGAACTAGTGAGTACTGAATAACATCATACACCAAAAAAGAAGTTGATTCTATTTTAACAGATAGGGAACAGATTGTTACTGATATGGGGTTATTCCTGAACCAGCTATCTGCATACCACCAACTTGTTAGAGCAAGAATCAAAATTAGCACAATGACCCATTCTTGCAGGCTGACTCAGTGGCAACAATAGGAAAAAAGCACCCCATAGTTCTTTATCCTACCCTCATCTCAGGCACTGACAAAAAACTTCATTCCTTGAAGATATCATTTAGTGAAAGGGAAAAATCTGACAGCTAACTAGTTCCCCTTCTTTTAGGGGGAAATCTTCCCTCATAGAATCATAGACTCAGAATGTCAACCAGATGTCATTTAATCTAAATCCTAATCTATTGAAATTATTAATCATCCTTCTAGCTTCTGATTGAAGACTTCCAATGATGAGGAACTGACTGTCACCTGAGCCATCCCTTCAACTTTTGTAGAACTCTAAATTATAAGGAAGTTTTCCCTTACATTCAACCCAAATCTACCACCCTGGAACTTTTACCTATTGGTTCTAGTTCTGTCCTCTAGGACCAAAAAGTGTAAGTCTGATCTCTGTTCCACAACACAATTCTTTAAATAGTTAAAGACTTTTCTCAAGGCTTCTCTTCATTTTTTTCATAGGCTAAACTTCCTCAAATCTTTAAGCCCATCCTCACATTGCATAGTTTTGAGTCCCATCACCCCCTGGTGACCCTCATCTGTTTATAAAATATAGTGTCTAAAACTGGATGGCATATTCCCAATGAGGTTTGACTGGGGTGGAGTAACAACAAAATTCCAATTCTTTTTAAAAATTAGAACTGAAAACAAATACAGGGAATAGAATTGATTTATTCTTTTTTTCCTAGGGGCTCAAATTCTGCCTTCAAAGAGGAAATTTGAGGTGCTTAAACAGCACAATGATAGTGGCCCACTTTCTAATCTTGACATAGAGTCCCTTCATGTCACAGCTTTATGTGGACTGTTTGCTACCATTCCTATTTTGATGAACTTGGGAAAGTTCCCTCCAAGACCAGGAAGATACTGCTGTTTTGAATATTCCTCTTTCCCTAAGGAACTAATTTCATCTTTAGAGTAGAAACATAGAGCCAGTGTGACCCAAAGGTTAACAAAGAAATGCTTTTTCTAATCTTGGAGTAGGGTTGAAGTTACAGACCAGTCAGTATTGTGAGAATGACACCTTACTGTCAAGGGTCTGTGCTAAGCTGTAAACATCTGTTTCCCCAAAAACATAGTCTGCAAGATAACCTCTAATAAACATTGTATATAGTACATCTCTGAAAAAAATCAAAGGATGATTGTTCATGTTTATATGATACAAGCAAAGAAAGAAATCTTACTCTGCTGCTGTCTTTTTGGGTATATCTTGAACTCTTTATAATCCACTGATCTCTTCGGATTTTCAAGAACATCACAAAAGTACATGGAAGGAACTTTTGAGCTGGTCACATATTTTAAAGAAATTAACAGACTTGCAGAGAGGATTGAGGGAAATGCAAGAGTGCAAGGTGCCATGTTACATATTTGGTGTTAGCATCTGATATTGAGTAGGAAGACCTGGGTTCAAAGCCTGCTCTCTGAGTGAACCTGAGCAATTCACTTAACTCCTCAAGGCTCACGGCCATTCTCTGAGAGAGTAGATTGCAGAGAAGGGCCTGGCTTACATTGGTAGACAAAATTCTTCATCAGGAACACTATGTACCAATGAAATCACACAGCCAGTTCCTACCCCTATCTCTAGATGTCACTTGGTGACAGTCTGACACAGTAGGTGGTAATTTAAATTCCCAAGAAAAGGATTTTTTCTCATCAGAAAACCAAGGTAAAATCTTTGTTAAGGTAAGAATAGAATTAGGAAATCTATAGGTCATTTCCATAGCATCCGTCCCCCTATGGTAATCTGAACTCCTATTTTGACTGTATAGCTGGAATCATATAGTTTTTAACTCTTTCTTACAAGGATGTCACCATTTACTTGGCTCCCCCATTCTGCTCACTGCTATTAGCACTAGAGGTGGAGTCTATGAGCACTCTGCTCCAACAAGAGTCTGTGAGCCAAGGCTCATCACAGACTAGTGACATGCCAGTGGACCACACAAGAACATCTCTCCTCCAGGACCACCCACCCCTGAGAGCAGACGGTGGAAACCCAATCTCTGGGGAATGTGGACAAAACAACCTTGTCCAGAGCCAGAGGTTACTGTCCCCTGGCCTTGGGCAGGGCAGACAAAACTCAACCCTGGTTAACTCCCAATTTTACACTTTTTCTTCACTGGAATCATATCATAAATCAAGAGGTATAATAAATATAAGAGATATTGATAGAGCACCAACCATAGTATGTCCAGGATACTGTTAATAGTTCTGTCTATTTAACTGAATTCAATAAATAATATTAAGTATCAATGATACTCAAGGTACTGTGCTAGGAACTAGACATAAAATGACAAAAAATAAACAAAAAACCCAGTCTTCAATGCGGGGGAGGGGTCAGAAAAGATGAGACTGTCGAGGAGCCAAAAGCTTATTTGGGATAGAAAACAAATTTTCTGATGCAAGATTGTATATGCTTTATGACAGATGAGTGATGTATAAAGTTAAGTGTCACCAGGGTTCAGAGGAGGACACTATGGATACAGTGATCCTAGAGAATGTTTTATGGAGGAATTGGGACTTGAACTGGGGATAATTATTCAGATTCCAATTGCTGTTATGAGGTTAGCCAAACAAACACATGGCAACAACCAGCACTGTGTGTGTTTACTTTTCATTATCCACATCTGATCTGCATTCATGAGTTTCCAATCCAAATCTACACCTGCAGGCTACATACATTTATATTTTCATACTCACATCCATAATGTTGAGAGCAGAAAACACAGTGGAGACAAAAGGGCTGCCACCACCCTGTGAGAGAGAGAGAGAGAGAGAGAGAGAGAGAGAGAGAGAGAGAGAGAGAGAGAGAGAGAGAGAGAGAGAGAGAGAGAGAGAGAGAGAGAGATGGGGTGAGGGAGGGCAGCAGGGTCACGTATTGGGAAATGGGAAGTTTTAGGAACCAAAGAAAGTGTGGGGAAGACTTAAGGCTAGGACAGGGATAGATTGGATATTTAAGCAGGTTTCACATGTGGACACAGGATTTCAGTAGTAGGTGGAGAAAAAGAACTTGTTCCTGCCCAATCCATATATGAAGGTGATTTTATCCCCAATTTGTGGTCTACCACTGTTTTTAAAAAAACACAAAATTTTATTGATATGTTTTGTTTTATATCACCTATATTTTCCATCACATTTCCCCATATTCCCTCCCAAATAATTATTCTTTATAATAAAGTATGAAGAAGGGAGCAGAGAGAAGGTGTGAGAAAATAAACCAAGAAACAAAAAAGTCCAAGGGTAGTATCCCCAAACTGATGCTTCCCTGCTTCTATAAAGGAAGGAGGAAGGGGTTGTTTTCTCATATATGTTCTTCTTTTAAATTACCAAGGCTTCAAAATGTGTGCTAAACTAATGTTACCCATAAGTATGCAGGTTACAGAGAAGGAGGAGTCAAAACTCATGTTTCTTTGATCCAATGAGATGGGTGGCCTACTGGAAACAGCTCTGGGCTGGAAGATAGGACACCTGGATCCTAAACCCAATTCTTCCGTGAGTTCTGACCCCAGGCAAGCCATTTAACTACTCTCAACTTTTGTGTTCATTGCAAGGATGAAATATAACAGCACGTATGTATAGAAAATAGCCTTGTGTTGTTTTTTTCCAAAGGGAAAAGTTTAATGTAAACTGTATTGCCTAAACCAAGGCAAGCCCCATTCTGTTTTCTCATGTCTCCACTTCTCAGTGAAGGAGGGTAATGGTACAGATTTTCTATGATGTACAGAGGGGAAATTTCAGGCATTGTGGAGAGGCAAGAAAATGGAATTGTTATGGGGGAAATGGTGTGGGGGTGGGGATGGGGGGTAGGGGTCCTTAGGAATTCCTCTTTAAAGAATTACACCCTCTTACGCACAAATCCAATTAGAATAAAATAATATTTTATTAGGGTGCTAGAGAAAGGAAACCAAGAGAGAAGTCCTTGGACTCCTTCTCATGGGGAGAAGGCATGACACAGAGACGAGGTGCTCTGAGATACCTATCTCCTTGAGTAAGAGAAAGGCAGATACTTTTATAGAGGACTGATGGTAGAGGGACTGGATGGAGTGATCATCTAACTGTGGAAAGTTCCCTTATTGGGGGTGATTACCCGAGGTTGGACCATCCCCCACTGGTGGTGGCTGAGGGAAGTTGGGCAAAAGGGGGCTCCAATCTCTCGAGCAATCTCTGTCCCCCTGACCCCACTCAGGCAGCAGCCTAATGGACTTATCTCTCTTGCTTCGAGGTGTGTCTCAAGAAGACCCCTGTCAGCTGGCTAGGTTAAACTTTAATAGTCCTAACCCTGTAACAGAATTAATGAATCCATTTTGACTCAAAGCTCAAACTATTAGGTTGAGAAGGTGTCCCAATAGATATAGCACTGGACATGGAGTCAGGAAGAACCAAGTTCACATCTGGGCAAGTCCCTTACCCCTATTTGCCTCAGTTTCCTCATCTGTAAAATGAGATGGAAAAGGAAATGGCAAATCACTCCAGTATCTTTGTTACGAAGAGTTGGACATGACTGAAAATGGACTTAACAACAAAAATTAGGCTAAGTGCAGATCTTCATATTTTAAGTATTAAGACTATTATTGAGCTACCTGGAGCCTAATGGGATAAAGAAGCAAAAATTTATGCAGATTAAGAGGATTAAGAAGTTTAATAAGAACTTTCATTTTTAAAAAAATTCCTACAACTATAGTATCTCTTCCATTCACTCCTTTCTCTCCAATCACCTTAGTTCAAGGCATCATTCATCTCACCTGAGAGAAGTATAACAGCTTCCTCATTGGTCATCCTGCCTCCAATTTCTTCACACTAAATCCTTTACCTAATTTCTAGGGTAATATTTTTTGGGGGGGTTTTGTTTGTTTGTTTGTTTTTTGTGGGGCAATGAGGATTAAGTGACTTGCCCAAAGTCACACAGCTAGTAAGTGTCAAGTGTCTGAGGTAGGATTTGAACTCAGGTGCTCCTGAATCCAGGGTCCCTGCTTTATCCACTGCACCACCTAGCTGCCCCTAGGGTAATATTTTTTATTTATTATTATTATTTTTTTTTTGCGGGGCAATGAGGGTTAAGTGACTTGCCCAGGGTCACACAGCTAGTTAAGTGTCAAGTGTCTGAGGTAGGATTTGAACTCAGGTCCTCCTGAATCCAGGGCCAGTGCTCTATCCACTGAGCCACCTAGCTGCCCCCCCTAGGGTAATATTTTTAATGCACACATTCCCACCCCTCAGAACCTTTAGTTGTTCTCATTACCTGCCAAATAATGTATAAACTCTTTATCTTGGAATCCTAAACCATCTGCTTTGTAAGCCCCATGTCATTCATCTCTTTTGAGCTCCATGCATCTAACTGAGGAGACTCTAGTTTTGTTGGGTTTTTTTGGCCAGGCAATGAGGTTTAAGTGACTTGCCCAAGGTCACACAGCTAGTAAGTGTCAAGTGTCTGAGGCTGGATTTGAACTCAGGTCCTCCTGAATCCAGGGCCGGTGCCATGCCACCTAGCTGCCCCCATTGAGGAGACTCAATGTTTGTTGAAATGAATTTCCATTATTTAGAAAGATTGTTTTGGAAGACCTGGGCTGTCTTGGGAGGCAATAGGTTGTCTCTCTTCGGAGGTCATCCAGAAAAAGTTGAGTGATGACTTTGGAGGTGTATTGTAGCAAGATCTTAGCACCCTAGGGTTATAGTTTTAGAGTTGTCAGGGACCCCAGAGGTATCTAATCCTTTATGTTACAGTTGAGGATGAATGAGATTCTTATTGAGGCATAGAATGATTTGGTTAAATGGTGTCTAGGGTCTCTTTGCCGGGAATTCTTAAATTCTGATTCTTACAGGGTTTTTTCTCTTTTTTATGTAGGAGCAATCTTTCAAATCAAACCAGAGAGGGAAATCCTGGTGACCCTCTTCTACTCCACTTTTCACTTCAAATTTCAAATCTCCTTAAAGTACAGGTGCTTGGGCTCCTCAGGCTAAGGAGTCTACATTCAGCTGTAGCTGTTCTCTCTCATGTTACCAAAGGCATCATTCCTTATTATCTGCTGTGTCCCTATAATCAGCATATCGGGGCTATTGCAAATTCTGTCGATGTGTTAAGCCAACTTTGGGAGCAATTGTCCTTTGATATGGAAAGGAGATTGTCATTTCATCCTGGAACGAACTTTGCTGTATTTTTATTTTCCCCCAACCCCACTGTAAAACGAGAGATGAAGAACCTTTGGCTCCCTGAGGGGCAGTGAGAATAGCTTTGTCTGGTAGTTGAGCGGGAAGCTCTCTGTTCTGTGCTGATGGAGGAAGTTACATCAGCCTGCATAATTAAGCAGCTTGAGAGCCTTTAGCTCGTGAGCCTCAGGAGGTGGGAGCTTCGTTTTCTCACGGTCTAACAAGTGGGCAGCCTGGGACTCTCCCCTCAGAAATGTAGCGCGAGACAGACCGCAGACTAAAGCGGACAGCTATGAGGGCAGCAGGGAAGTGTCAGATGAAATTTTTCAGGGGACCGGGGACTTCTGCACAGTGTGGGCTCTCTTGACAAAGTGGATTTTATGGAAACAGTTTTTACATTGAGATTGGAACAAAGGCAGTGCCAACATGAATCCCAGAGCCCCGGCTCCCAAGACCCGAGGGGATAACTATTTGAGCATAAAGGTATGTTGGGATTACAGAAAGTACCACAGTCGTGGGGAAGTTTCCCATCCAGATTGAGAGACAACTCTAGTTACCTTCTTCCTCTGTTAGTTCGTGGGAGGAGGAAGCGTTGACATTTTGATAACTTTTGGGGTCTGATTCTTTGACATCAAACCGGTTTAGAAAATTCAAGCCCGGCAGCTCATAAATATTTAAGAGAAAAGGAACTCAAAGCTTTGCCTTTCATGGGAGATTCAGACCCTCTGGATCTGAGTGGGATACGGGGGACAAAAGGAGCATTTAGGAACATTTTCCCTGTACTGTATTTCAGGCTTCCCAAGCCTGGGATGGTGGTGAGCCCTAGTAAGTCTTCAGCCCAAAGCATGTAAAATGAACCCCCGGGAACTGCTTCGGGCTGGAGAAGAAAAAGAATTTGTCGCCTTAAAAATACCGGCGTTGGCTTTGATGTAGGAATGTCTGTTGGCTTAAATAATGGGCATTGCTTAGTAAAACGAGGCGATCTTTCCAGCTTTGGATAAACGTGACAGAAGCTGTTTTATATTTCTTCATGTGAATTGCAAAAAATGAGTTGGACTGGTCTTTGCTTTTTTTTTCCTGTGAAAGCTAAATTAAAGACTGCTTTTCCGGTAGTTAATTACACTTCTGTTGCTCAAAAGCAGGTTAACGCACATTTAGTCGGTCGCTTCAGGTGCCTAATTAAGAATTAAAGTGTATAATTAAAAAATTAAATGAAGCATGGGTGAAACTTTGTGCATGATTTTGGGGGGGTTTGAAACATTTGCATTAAATGAGGAGAGTGTGAAAAAAGTTGTTTATAATAAATGATGACCCTGCTGGGGGGGGGGATAAGTATCCCCTACTTTAAGTAAGATTTTAGGGCATATACGAGGGAGTTGAGGTTTTGGATTGCAGTGAAATTTGCTTTAATGTAAGATACAATCATCGAATGTTGGGGCTGTTAAGGACCTTGGAGATCACCTAGTTCAATGCCATCATTTTACTCGAGGAAACAGCCCTCCCCCCCAAAAAAATAAGTGAGGGAATACAGTAGTGACTGAGCTGGAAGTAGAACCCCAAAGCTCCTCAGTCCTGATCTAGGGCTCTTTCCAAGAAACTATTTTGCCTCTCTAGGAAAACATTTTCTTCAGTGACACACTCAAAATTTTATAAGGCATTGAATAGTAAAAGATTTCCATCTATAGTGGGATTTTCCCTGCATTGGCAGCATGCTAGTCTCTTACTAAATGGTGATTAGTTTAAAAGGAACCACCAGGGTTACTAACTTCTTTTGTCTACTTAGAAAACACCAACATATAAGTTGTAGGGTAAAGTCCCAAACCCCTAAAACAGGCATTTGCTTTATATCAGGGCTTCTTAAACTTTTTCCACTTGAGACCCACCCCCATCAAGAAACTTTTCAGAGTCCTGGGGTATATAGGTATATAAAATAGGTATGCATTACTTTTTACTGTTGCCAACTTTTTCTCAACCCCCACATTCAGTTACATGACCCACAGTTTAAGAAGCTTTGCTGGGGGCAGCTAGGTGGCAAAGTGGATAAAGCATCAGCCCTGGAGTCGGGAGGACCTGAGTTCAAATCCGGCCTCAGACACTTGACACTTACTAGCTGTGTGACCCTGGGCAAGTCATTTAACCCTCACTGCTCAGGAAGGAAGAGGAGGAGGAGGAGAAAGAAGGAGAAGCTTTGTATCAGCAAATGATGGTTAGGACCTCAGCATCCTTTATGAAGTGAGAAACAGTAGAGAACAGTGACTTTAGCCTCTATCAAGGTTCTCCTGGGTAGGGTGGCATTTAGTTAGCTTAATATGCCTACCTCTACATCATTTAGCACCCCCTTTGAAAGTCATAGATAATAGATTGAGAGTGTACCTCAGAGACCATCCAGTCCTCCCTCTCAGTCTCCTTTTCCCTTCTCTTCGTCCCCCCTCCACAAAACTGAAGCCAGTAAAGTTAAGTGACTTGTCCAAGGTCACACACACACACACACACACACACACAGAGTAAATATGAAAGGTAGAATTTAAACTAGGACCTCCAACTCCAGAGCCCAAGCTCTTTCCCTTGTACAATCAAATGTTTGTAAAGTTTTTAGTACATTACCGGGCACATAGTAGGTGCTTATTAAATATTTGTTCCCTTCCCTTGTTCCCTCACAGTGGGTGGAGGAATAACTTTTGATGCTGCAGTGGTTTAAGCTCAATGTTGTTTTATGCCAAATATATTAAACTCCTAAATTTGGGACCAGCAGATTGAGTTAATACCCATTTTCTGGTATTCTCAAATGAATACTTGGTTGCTTGAATGATATCCAAAAAGTAAGACTGAGGAAATTAATTTTTCAGTCCTGAATGTAACTCCAAGCTTAATTAGGAAATGACCATAGGACAAAATAATTAAATCAAGTGTAATAATAGTTTTGAATGCTTATCTAGCCCTAAATTCATAGACCTTAGAGCATAATATGTTCATTTTCTTAGTAACCCACACATGTGTATATAAAGACAAAGTATTGTTATCCTCATTTAAGAAAAAAAGAGAATGGAGGCAGCTAGGTGGCACAGTGGATAAAGCACCAACCCTGGATTCAGGAGGACCTGAGTTCAAATCTGGCCTCAGACACTTGACATTTACTAGCTGTGTGACCCTGGGCAAGTCACTTAACCCTCACTGCCCTGCACCAAAAAAAAAAAAAAAAAAGAAAAGAAAGAAAAAAAGAAAGGAAAAGAAAAGAAAAAAGAAAATGAGCATAGAGATATGGGATGTTTCATTAAAATCATGGCAAATTATTGGTGGCACTAATTAGTGACTATGATATTGGCCCGCAAAAGATTTTGTTGCCATTTGCTAGTGTTATCAGTGATGATGTTGAGGATGACAAGGAATGATAGATCATTCAAGACTTCCATTCTTGTGCTCAGCTCCCTCAATCTACAGCCATTGCTGAAGAAAGAATAGCTCTTACCTTGGAAATAGTAGCATTTCCCCTGCCTCAGTTAGGTGCAGAGAGGAGCCACATGAAAGAAGATGAAGAGCTTACTGTGTCATGCAGGGCAGAAGATAGGCTGGCAAATAACAGTTAGAAAAAGAACATTTAGAAATATTATAATAGGGCAGCTAGGTAGTGCAGTGGATAAAGCACTGGCCCTGGATTCAGGAGGACCTGAGTTCAAATTCAGCCTCAGACACTTGACACTTACTAGCTGTGTGACCCTGGGCAAGTCACTTAACCCTCATTGCTCTGCAAAGAAAGAAAGATAGGAAGGAAGGAAGGAAGGAAGGAAGGAAGGAAGGAAGAAATACTATATAATAAAGGCTTAAATCAAGGGTCAGGAGCTTCAGGGGAGAGAGAGAAGGAAGGGTGCTTAAACACTAAGCAGAAGGGATCACAGAAGGCTCATGAAAAAGGATGATATTTGAACTTGGACTTGAAGGATGAGTAAGATTTTAACAGGTAGAAGTATAAGAAGAGGGCATCTCAAGTGTAATAGTATAAACAAAGATGTGGTGTTTTGTTGTTTTTGCAATAAAGTTTGACATAAAATATATGTAGGGACAATAGTGTAAATCATATAATACTTTTAATGATTCCAGGTTGATCTCTGAAAACCCAATCCTTTTAATACCAGTATTTTAGCTGTTGTTGTTCAGTCATTTTCAGCTGTGTCCAATTCTTTGTGACCCCATTTGGGGTTTTCTTGGCAAAGATACTGGAATAGTTTGCCATTTCCTTTCTCTAGCTTACTTTGTAGATGAGGAAACTGAGGCAAACAAGGTTAAGCGACTTGTCCAGGGTCATGGAATTAATAAGTGCCTGAGGCTAGATTTGAGCTCAGGTCTTCCTGACTCTTGGCCTGGTGTGCTATCCACTGTACCACATAGCTGCTCTAATATCCTTTCCGTACCACTATAATTTATGGGACAACAAAATCTCCAGAGTCAAAATTACAAGTGACTAAGCAAGAACAGAGATATATAGTAGCTGTAAAAATAGGCAACAGCATGTGACCAATAATGACTTTCACCTAAGAAGTAGCATAAAATACATTTTCTGAGAGATGTGTGATGAGAAAAAAGACAGGAACAGGTCATATGACAAACTCAAGGGATATTAAATGGATGGTTCAAGTATTGCAGGCATCCAGGGAATGTTAAGAGAAAAAAGTAAGACCTCCATCATATTGGGTGGTCCCCATATGGAGGATTTATAAGGTACCATGCACAAGAGTCACACAGGATGAAAAGGCGTGGATGAATTGCAACCTGGAATCTTAGAGGGAGTACCCATATGGATGACACCACATATGCAATGAAAAGTCAACTTAATGTTTGCAAAAGTTTAAAATAAGGCTAGAAAAGTAAAACAGAGATATTTGCAGAGTATTGGATTCCAGGTTGAGGAGTCTGGGATTAATGTAATAGAAAATTGGGCTCTTAAGTAGAATGACATGACTACAGCTATATTACAGGAAGATTATCCAGCAGTTGTATGAAGGATACACCAGAGAAGGGAGTGACTGACTTAGACTAGGACACTCTATTAAGGTTCCCAACTAGATAATGAAGGCTGGATGGGGGGAGGGGGAGTTCTGGGAAGACTGCTAATGCATACGCTTGAGATCCCAATGCAATGCAAGAAATGTCAGAATCTCCAGATTGGGTCTGAGTGAGATTACTGGAAAAGAAAGGCGGCATATGCACAAGGAAAAAGAGTGTAACTTGCTCACTTCCCTTAACACCCCATCCCTCACTCCATTCTTCTTAATAACCAAGACTCAAGACATTCAGATTGACCTGTATTATGAGAGGGAGGGAGGGAGGGGGAGAGAGAGAGAGAGAGAGGGAGAGGGAGAGGGAGAGAGAGAGAGAGAGAGAGAGAGAGAGAGAGAGAGAGAGAGAGAGAGAGAGAGAGAGGGAGGGGGAGGGGGAGGGAGAGAAGGAAGGAAGAAAGGAAAGAAGGAAGGAAGGAAGAAAGAAACTGGAAAATACACCCTTCCTTAGGAGGGGATAAAGGATATGGTACACAGTAATGTATAGGGAACATGAAAATATGCTATGTAAGTAGCCTCAATGGGAATTTTTCTAGTTATCTTGAGGCTGGCTGAAATGAGCATGTAGATAACTTGTGCTTAGAAAGAAAAGTATTATTTCGATGTCTTCCTGTTCTGTGAATGTGCTCATGAAACAACTGGAAGGAGGAGTTTTGTTAGATTTGTGAGCAGGAGACCTAGGCTTTATTTACTCAATTTCTGGGAGTATAGTTTGCTTTTCAAGCCTGTCTCATGCACACAGTATTGAAGAGTATCAGCTGGCATTGACAACTGAGGCCCTAGTGTTTGGGAGGACAAGAGGTCCAAACCCTAATCAGTCCATATTGATTATGGCATAATGATTATGCTTATGAAATGGAGAGAGAAACTAGCTGTAACATCTGAAGTAGGCTGTGGCTTTGCAACAATAAAGACAATTGTAAACTATTTTCTCTTAGATCTTTAGTTTGAGGTAGCTAGATGGTGCAGTGGATAGAGCACCCTGGATTCAGAAGGACCTGAGTTCAAATCTGGCCTCAGACACTTGACACTTACTAGCTGTGTGACCCTGGGCAAGTCACTTAACCCTCATTGCCCTGAAGGAAAAAAAAAAAGAAGTTGAGTTTTTTAAAAAATCTGTCATAGATCTTTAGTTTGGAGCCTAATGCTACATTAGCATCACCTGACATGTCCCAGTCTCCCAAAGGACACACTGGTCCTTTTGAATCCATTTTCCACCCCTTTTCAACTAGGATATCATTGAACAAAATTCTACCCATGTAGTAAAATTGAATGGCAATATTTAGCTTGTTATTATTCTGATATTGACTACCACCATAGAATGTGGATTGGCAATGTCAGCCCTCCAAGGGCTTCTTATTGCCTCTTTGGTGTCTTGCTTTCAATTAGATGCCTTGCCATCAGGGGAATGGGGGTGTCTCGACCTCATATTCCACAGAGCCAGACTTCTTGTTGCTCTGTTCATTTTCTTCACGTGGTTTTATCTGGCACTGAAGTTCTTTGGGTTTCAGCTGTTCTATCTAGGGACAACCTGTGCTCCTCCAGTAGATACTTGTCCTTCTCCCTTGCTCTCATCTTAAACTCCCTCATCAGGTCTGTCTCAGCAGCAGATAATGGCTTCTATGATTTGGACTCTAGATTTTCTCGTGATACTGAACATGCTCTTTCAACACTTTGGAGTTAAAAAATTAGACCAAAGAGTTGATTGGAGGAAACAAGCTCAAAGGAGGAGAGTTGAAACTCAATTAGCAAGGGTTTAAATGCTAACACAAAAATCTGGGAGTGCAAACAGCAAATGAACTGTGGGGACATAAAAATGAAGCAACTGGAAGGCTAGCTGTCCAGATCACAAGGCCATAGCTGAGGCTCCAGTGGTCATACTTGAGCTAATTGCATTTTCTTTTTTTAGTGAGGCAATTGGGGTTAAGTGACTTGCTCAGGGTCACACAGCTAGTAAGTATTAAGTGTCTGAGGTCACATTTGAACTCAGGTCCTCCTGACTCCAGGGCTGGTGCTCTATCCACTGCACCACCTAGCTGCCCCTGAGCTAATTGCATTTAAAAGTCTTGGAAGGAAATGGACTATCTTTTGAAGGCTGTCCTTGAAAAGCTAAACTTCTGAGGTGAAAGTAATGGCCAAACCATCCTGATGCTTGTCACCCTAACTGTCAAAAATCAATTTCAGCTTTTGATAGCAGGTAAAGTTTTCTCTTAAAGAGAGGTGGTATAATAGATAGAATGCTATGCCTGGGGTCAGGAGCACTCATCTTCCTGAGTTCAAAACTGTCTTCAGACACTTACTAGAGGTGTGTCATGCTGGGAAAGTCACTTAATCCTCTTTGCCTCAGTTTCCTGATTTGTAAAATGAGCTGGAGAAGGAAATGACAGGCCACTCCAGCATCTGTACCAAGAAAACCCCAAATGAGGCCATGAAGAGTTGGACACAATTGAAAATGACAACAACAACAACTAGCACATAACTTCACCTGGCATTGAGATCAGAGGATTCTAGATTTAGGTCTGGAAGGCACCTCAGAGGTTATAAATGAGGAAACTGAGGCCCCAGAGAGGTGAAATGACTCCTCCAAGGTCATACATGTAAACTTCATACATGCTTCATTTGTGCTCATTGTGTCTAGAGGTCCATAGTGATAGGTGTGGTTCAGAATCTCAATAATCATATGGAATATATGACTCCAAATTACTCCAAATGCTCCTGGACTTTTGATGATCTTCATCACCTACTGAGACTAGAAATTTCCCAGATGACCAGAGTTCAACTCTGAAACCAGCTTCCAATTCCCTAACAATGTCATCAGTCACATTTTAAGTGAAATAAAACCAAACCTGTTCTCATGCTGCTTTGCTCCATTGGTGATGATGGATGAGTCAGATAGAAGGGTAGCAGTTCTGAGGTGACTAACCAATCACACTCACTCTGATTCTCTGAACCATTGATTCATACAATGCCTAGAACATAAGTGTTTAATAAATGTTTCTTGACTGACTACTTTGTGTGGCTCTTTTCTTCGCTATTTTCCAAACTAAACATAGGCTGTTGCTGGCAGACAGGGGGCCAGCCTGGCTCACATGAGCTACAGAACCTAAGAAGAGGCTATTAAATCCTTGCTCTCAGGGCTATCTCCTTTGGGCTGAGAAGTGGTGCTTACAGCTGAGGTCCTGCTAAGCCTGGGGGGAGCCAGATTAATTTGTATGGACTGATACAGGAGCGCCTGACCAGGGAATTCAAGAGAAGCAAAGTATGAGAGATAGTGGCCAGGTAAACCAGAGTGAATTACCAAAGTTTGAGTCAATGCGATGAATGCCAAGGAGGGAAGGAGAAGGGGGTAAGAGTGAGCAGGACAGATGAGGAAGAAAACTGGGAGCTACTAGAGAATGCCTCTCTGCCAAGACAAGCTGTTGACTCCCAGAATTGAATGAATTTGGGGTTCCTTTTGATTGGAGGTGTGGTGGTGAGCAGAGCTGCTCTATAAACATTGTGGTTGCAGAATAGTTTCAGTTGTATCTGACTCTTCATGACCCCATTTGGCTTTTCTTGACACAGATACTGAAATGGTTTGCTATTCTCCTCTCCAGCCTCCTTTACAGATGAGGAACTCAAGTGATTTGCACAGGGTCACACAGATAGTGTCTGAGGCCGGATTTGAACTCATGAAGATGAGTCTTCCTTGTTTTAAGTCCAGTGCTCCACCTACCTGCCCCTCTATAACCACTACAATATATTAAAGGACCCAAAACACTTTGCACCTGTAAGTTGACACCTAACACTATGTTTAAAGTATTTAGTCTATTGTAAAACTAAGAAAAGACCACTTTCCTTTGGTTAGTTCATCCACAGGTCATCAATATGAGAAAGGGGGCAGAGATGACAAGCCTGGTCTGATAAATGTATGATTTTTAATGCTCTTATGAAGGAGGGAATTGCTTCCACCACTAAACTCTAAACTGAAGAATATGCCTATCATTTGACTTCTACAAATGAGTTTGAGAGAAAAGGCACCCAGAAATGTAACCTGGTGGGAAGGCTGAGAGAAGTGCCAAGTTAGAAGCCAGGAAAAGCGAGTGAATCATGAGCTCTGGAGGAAAGAGCCACCCTGTGCAAGGGGAAGCTCATGGAATTTGTATGATTGGAGCTATGAAAGACCACACTGATGGAACCCAGGATGTCCTTGATGCCAATTTCAACACAAAGTACAGAAACTGAGTTTCATTTCAAGTAAGGGAAGAAGCTGCCTCGAATGTGGCGATTGTAGGTGCTTCTCGTCACCATGGAACAAGTTCTTAGTTGTAGAGATACTCCTGACCTTGGAATTAGAAATGGGTTTGAGGGTTAGCTAGGTGGTGCAGTGGATAGAGCACCAACCCTGGATTCAGGAGTACCTGAGTTCAAATTCAGCCTCAGACACTTGACACTTACTAGCTGTGTGACCCTGGGCAAGTCACTTAACCCCCATTGCCTCACCAAACAAAAGAAAGAAAAAAGAAAGAAAGAAAGGAAGAAAGAAAGAAAGAAAGGAAGAAAGAAAGAAAGAAAGAAAGAAAGAAAGAAAGAAAGAAAGAAAGAAAGGAAGGAAGGAAGGAAGGAAGGAAGGAAGGAAGGAAGGAAGGAAGGAAGGAAGGAAGAAAGAAAGAAAGAAAGAAAGAAAGAAAGAAAGAAAGAAAGAAAGAAAGAAAGAAAGAAAGAAAGAAAGAAAGAAAGAAAGAAAGAAAGAGAAAGAAAGAAAGAAAAAGAAATGAATGGGTTTGGAGATCTAGAGAGTCACATACATTTAAGCTAAAGATGTGAAATCAGGAGACTATGTCATCTCAGAGGTCTCTGTCATCCCAAAATATATGATCCTGTTGTCCCTATATGTTTGTAAAACTAATGATTATGTGCTTTTGTACCTATTTGGCTCTATTTTCACTCTAAGAAAAGCTTTTTACCACAATTTTCTCTTGGTTGAATTTAGAGAAGGAAAGTTCTACAACTACAAGATTCAGGGGGCAAGCCATGTTTCAGCAGAGGTCAGGCAGTAGCTGCTAGCAATAGGCACGAAGGAAGAAACGCCCCTGGGAAAGAACTTTGGGGTTCTAGCAGAAGCTATTTCATACATCCTGGGGCCATTTAATCACAGTATCATACAACTATGCCAAGATTTTAAGATTGCAGTGAACTTCTTGGGAAGCCAAACATGTTTAGCAGTCATCAAAGCTGAGGTTTTCTACTAATCTCTCTCCTCCTTTCCCTCTCCCTCTCCCTCTTCCCCTCCCCCTCTCGCTCCCCTCTCTCTCCCTCTCCCTCTCCCTCCCCTCCATCCCTCCTCCCTCTTTCTCTCTTTCTCACTGTATCCTTGTCTCTCTGTCTCTCTGTCTCTATTTCTCTCTCTGTGTCTCTTGCTGTTTCGGTCTCTCTCTGCCTCTCTCTGTCTCTGCCTCTGTCTCGATTTCTTTTTGGTCAGCTCTCAGAACACAGTCTACCTAATATGTTCCTTCATTTCTCTTGTATCTGCCAAAGAGCAAAGATTCTCTTTCTTTTATCTCCTTTCAGCACTTTGCAGAGAACCTGGCATTTGGTGAGTGTTTAATAAATGTTTATTAGCTGACTGACCGCTTTAAAGTCCCATCACAATTCACTGAGCATGCTAATCACAATATATTTTTTGTTGGCTAATCCCACAGGCAGATCAAGGCAGCAGATCAAGAGTTAGTCTCAAAACTGGGAGGGCCTGGGTTCAAGTCCGTTCTTTCTCTCATACTGGCTGGGTTACCCTTGGCAAGGCACTTCAACTCCCAGTGTCAGTCTCTAAGAACCCAAAGTTGCACAGGAGGTGGCAATATGCTTCATAGGGCAAGTTTCCTTACCCAGGAGTTACCTATACTAATAAAATCACAATCCCTACCAGTCTTGCCTTTCATCCCAAAGGAATATGGCAAGGATCCTGCTAGCAATAAAAATTATAATTATAATTATAATGAGCATTTATACAGCATTTACTATATGCTTGGCACTTTACAATTTTATTTTATTTGATCTTCACAACAACCCTGGGACATAGGTGCTATTATTATCTCCATTTTACAGATGAGAAAGCTGAGGCAGAGAAAGGAAAAGTGACTTTCCTAGGGTTATACAGCTGGTAAATATCTAAGGCCTGATTTGAACTCAAGTCTTTCTGACTCAAGGCCCAGTACTCAAATGCACTGAACCACCTAGCTGCTTAATGGAGAGTAGGAAGATACCATGGTTTTCCTGTAGTCAGAAATCAGGAGATCAGGAAATCTAGCCCAATAATTTTACAGATGAGGAAACTGAGGCCCAGGCAGGTTAAGAAACTTGCCTAAGGTTCCACTGGTCCTAAGCATCAGAAGCAGGATATGAATTCAGGGCCCCTGACTTCAAAACCAATGTTCATCCTAACAGCAATGATGGTGGTAGCATCTTTGAATTCCTGTGGAATTTTCCAGGTTGGGTTTTGTGTTTCTACATATATCAGCATGTATTTTACAGGGTCCAGAAGCTTTACTGATTGCTATTCTAACTACAGTGGTGACTTTTAAATGAATGTCTTTTCTTCACATCTCAGCAACTTCTTTATTTTTCAATCAACAATGGATACTTATTGTTTATTGAATATATTAAATATGTTTAATAATGTGTATTGAATATAGCACTTTAGTAAAGACTTAAAAGGCTTTATGGCCAGTGGTAGAAAATTTACCATGTATAACATTTTTTTCTCTAAGATTCCTTCCACATCCGTGATGAGGGTAGAAATATCTTTTCTTTGGAACAATAATGAAATTATCTATGGGTCTATGTAGGTCCTTCAGAATGTTATAAGAAGATTAAATTTTGTAGTTTTCTCCCCAAAATTTCTCTGAGATATTGGGAATACCTTTGGAATGAAGGAAGGCATAAGGGATCTATGATGTATCTCCAAAGTGATCTTTTCTAGGTTCAGGATAATTATAAATCTCTTTAGATTTGGGGGTCACCTAAAGACCCGGCACTGTTCCATTGTGACTAGAGCGTCATTGAGAAGCAGCTGTAGAGTCTGTATCCCCCAGGTTGACAAAAAGGTCAACCCAGACTCCATCATTCCATTCTGTTTCTATAGCAAAACAGAAAACAAGATTAAATTGTTTGTATTGGCCAAAAGAGACTTCCTTCTGAAAGCATGGCCTTTAAGTCATTATTTTATGTGCCCTTTTATTTTTAACAAAATAATTTTACTGTTGAAAAAAATGATGCTATTGCTTAAGGGTTCTGATTAATTCTGATTTGTTTGTTCTCCTTAAGTGACTGCCTACAGTTTTGGAACATCTTGTAGGATTTGTATGGCATCTGCTTTGTCCTGTGCCTTTTCACAAATACCCACAACACAGAGGACTGCAATTGTCAGTGCTGGGTGAAAAGTCTGCCATTTGATAAATCACAACTTATTAATTGTTTGGTAGAATTGGGGGAATGATTTATTTCCACCCTCCCTAGATCTGCTCAGTCTCCCAGGTATTCTGAAATACTTCATGAAACTAACAGGTAGTTCTGAGAACATGTTTGTTACCAATGGGATCTTAGAATTTACATTTGTCAAATTCTGTGAATTATAACGAGCATCTTTGCTATCAAAAATGGGATAAAGGGGGCAGCTAGGTGGCGCAGTGGATAAAGTACTGGCCCAGGATTCAGGAGGACCTGAGTTCAAATCTAGCCTCAGACTCTTGACACTTACTAGTTGTGTGACCCTGGGCAAGTCACTTAACCCTCATTGCCCCACAAAAAAAAAAGAAAGAAAGAAAGAAAGAAAGAAAAAAAATGGGATAAAACTGAGATGTTTAGTGTGAGTCCAGATTACTATGGGTGGCCAGACATGAAGAAAAGTGCCTTGTGAGGTTTCGAATATGGATAATTGGGAAACTACTGGAAACAGATAGGGAGAGGGACTTGACTTGTGCTTTCACTGATAAAGGGAGCTACCTCCTGAGTGAGAAACATTCCTTTGCTAGTACAAATCTGTACCTTCTCTGTAACTTAGACTTTTGGAGTTGCATGGAGTCCTGAGAAATTCATTGACTTTCCCAGGGTCACACAGCCAGTATCTGTCAGAGGTGGGACATGAAGAAGTAAAGAGGAGGAGTAAATTTTAGGGATTAAGGGGAGAAAGGTTTGGACCAGATTGGTTTTGGATGTATGTTTAACACCTAGATTTCCTGATTAGATTATGAATTTCCAAGAGGAAACATCATCTTCATGGACTCTATCTTTCTTAAGGTTTTGCTATTCCCCTCTTGGGGCACAATGGATAGTGTGTCTGTCCTTGAGTCAGGAAGACTCATGAGTTCAAATTTGGCCTCAGATACTTCCCAGCTGTGTGACTCTGGACAAGTCACTTAACTGTATTTGCCTTACTTTCCTCATCTGTAAAATGAACTGAAGAAGGAAGTGGCAAACCACTCCATTGTCTTTGCCAAGAAAACCTCAAATGGGCATGAAGACTCAGACATGACTGAAAGACAACTGAACAACAACATTCTCACCACAGAGGAAGAAGCAGCATCCAAATTCCCAGAGGAGCCACTAAATAGGTATAGAAAGAAGCACCCTTTAGTACTGCAAAAGTTCCTTCATGACTTGCTCAGGTTTCTGATAGAGGTCAGGGCTGTGAGCTTCCAACCCCAAGCAACCAAAGCAGCCATACTCCTTCTGAAACCACCTACAGGCTGAGACCTGGAATACCCATCAGTGCTTCGAAGCCTTGTCAATGAGTAAAAGCAAGAGTTCATAGCAGAGTTCAAGTTTAACTAAGTCTAAGGGAAGGACACCCACAAAACCAAGAATGTGTTGACCTTTTATATATGTCTACTGGAAAAAAACCTGCTGTTGCTTTAATACAGGGGTTTTTATCCTGGGGTTCATATACCTTTAAAAATATATTTTCATAACTATTTCAACATGATTGGTTTCCTTTATAATTCCAAGTATTTCATTTTATGCAGCTAGAAATGGTATTCTGAAACCATAGGTTTCACCAGACTGCCGAAGGGGTCCTTGGCTAAGAACCCTTGCTGTAATGTAACAAAGTAATTTCCGTTCCAGTATTTCTCTCCATTTTCATCATCCCAGTTTGAATTGTTATCTGTTGTTTTATCTTAGAATAAAGGGATGAGGAGTTTGCCACAATTTATTTCCAAACTATCAAGCACCATTATTTATCAGGAATATGAGATTTCTGTTATTACCATACTGGCTTTTTAAAAAAGGTATTTGCAGGGGCAGCTAGATGGCACAGTGGATAGAGCACTGGCCCTGGATTCAGGAGGACCTGAGTTCAAATCCAGCCTCAGACACTTAACACTAGCTGTGTGACCCTGGGCAAGTCACTTAACCCCAATTGCCACACACACACACACACACACACACACGTATTTGCAGATTGACAGGGAGCAGGGAAGGTTTAGAAAGATGACAGTGGGCCACTAAAAACAACCTCTCCTGTTAAATATTTAAATTCTGCAGTGGGAAATGAGGACAGGGGAAATATATACATATATATGGATGTATATGTGTATATATGCATATATATACACATATACATATATATATATATACAGACATGTATATACATGTATGTGTAATTTACCTCATTATGGTCAACCTTTGTATTATTCATCTCACAGACTGAAGCAGTGCCTAGCATAACCAAGTGTTTCCTTTAAAACTAAAATCTGGATGAACTGATTCTTATCCTTGGCACCTGATTCTCATATTTCCTTCTTTGCCTTTATTCCCGGGATGACATGTTTTTTATACTTCCCTACAATTGTACACAGTTGTTTTGTGATTTGGTCTCAAACTATATCATTAAAACAAGGACAGATGAGTAGATAAAAGGAGATTCTGGTAAACCTCAAAGGAACTGGGATTTTAGCTTAGTTAATCAGAGACTATGGGGATTTACTGAAACTTGATTTCTCTTCCCCAAACTTTTCTGTGCCCTTTAGCAATGTTTTCACTTCAATCCAATTTGTTCATGTATATATCTAGAGCCCTGTATCCGCCTCTTACTACCCATGACCACATCATTTAACAGGGTGGTACATGAGAGCCAGTGTGGTGTCACACTGAGGCATTGTTGGCCTTGAAGTCAGATTCAAATCCTGCCTTAAACACTTAATGGTCATGCAACTCTGGACTAGTCATTTAATCTCACTGAGCCTCAGTTTCCTCACCTCTAAAACGAATGACCTCTAATGTCTCTCCCAGCTCTAATTGTTATCCTGTGACCCTTTGGTGTCAGAATCTTTGAAGAGGGCATATTCTTAGAACATTATGATACTATATTAGGCCTGAAGAAAAAACCTAGGGCCAATTTTGTGCCCCCAGCAATCACTTGGAGCAGAAACTGAGGCTAGTAAACTGAAACTGAGAAAGAGGGGAAAAACTGAGAAAGCTTTGAGATCCAACCCCTAAGGAAACTACTGTATAGGTAAGGGAGTCAATAAGAGAAAATTAGGGGAGGAAGACTCAAATTATCCAAGATGTTAAGAAGGAAAAGAACTCAAAGATTTTTGACCATAAGTAGATAAACCAACATGGAAGATACTAATAAACAAAAGGGAATATAGCTTCCAGATCAGGTAAAAGAGTTCAGGAATTTGTGTTCTGCTTTTTTCTTTTATAAACAAATTTAAATCTTTTTTTAAAGTGAGGCAATTGGGGTTAAGTGACTTGTCCAGGGTCACACAGCTAGTAAGTGTTAAGTGTCTGAGGCCAGATTTGAACTCAGGTACTCCTGACTCCAGGGCTGGTGCTCTATCCACTGTGCCACCTAGCTGCCCCTTTAAATCGTTTTTAAGACATAGGTCATACCCAACACCATTATTTGGTTTTGTGAAAACACTGTGTGAGAAGAAACAATCTTACAGGAGGTAGCAACGATATCATAATAATGCTTTAAATGATTGGTTAAAAAGTGTCTTACAATAGGGCGCTGGGATTTGTTTATAATGTCTACATGAACGTATTGGGGAATGGTGATGGTCAGTACAACCTTATCAGTGAAGTGTCCCAATGATGTTTGGAAATAAGGTTTGCTTTGTTTCCAAATAATTCTATGGTTCCAATATTGCCTTAGTTTATTGTACTTAACTATTTTAAAAGGGATTTAGATTTTTGTTTAAAAGAATAAAAGGGGGAGGGAGGAAAACATACTCATCTCACTTTTAAATGAAAACATATGCTTTGTCCAGTATGGCCTTCCAAACTACCACCTGGGGGACCCTGGGCTTCTAATTGGTGAGCATTCACCACATGTAGCCTGGGTCAAGATCCACCTTATTACTCCCCAAGCATCTTCATGCTGTGTCAGTAAGCATGCATACCCTCCCATCTTACCTTCACTTTCCTACTGTATTTTAACTGAGAACAGAAATCTACTGCAACAACCTTACCTGGTTAGCACTTTGCTGTATGTGTTGTCTTCCCCTATTAGCATGTAAACTTCTTGAAGGCAGATACCATCTTGCTTGCTGCCATTTGTGTTTGTAGAGCTTAGCACCATGCCTGTAGTAAGAACAATATTAACACCGGGCCATGGACCACATAATTGCTGCACCCTCACCTGCATCCCCTTGTGCCAGGTTACCCTAATTGCAGGCTAAGTACTCAAGACAAGCTGATCACCTCAAGAGTGATGGATGTCATAACTGAAATATTATAAAGTAACATCACAGTCCTTTCCTTAAAGATCTTCCAGAAAAGAAGTTTTATAGTGAGTATCACTCTATCAACAAGTTTTTGTTAAGTGCCTACTTTGAGTGAGACAATTCTAAAAACCTTTGAATCTTAGGCTCTCCGGGTTGGAATGGGGACTTGGGAACCATCTAGTCTAACCCATATCATTTTTCAAAACTCTTGTGTGAAATAAATGTTGGAGACTTAAAAGTTGAACAGTCCCAACAAGTATCTTATACTGACCCACCCTTACCACACCCTCCCCATCAAAACAAACTCATTTACCATAGGAAATTTTTTCCCTTTTGCCTCATATCTCACCTATTCATACAGTAGATAAAGAATGAAAAAGGAGAGGCCCCACTGCTCAGGATTTATAATGCAGCATTATCAGGTTACAGAAAGAAGGCAGAAAACCACAATTTCTCTTGGATTTCCGTCTTCGTCAGTGAGGACATTGATCTTCCCAATGGAACAGCTAAACAACCTAAAGGGGGACTTGCTACCCAGGATAGGTAGGTAAATAAATATTAGGAAAGCCCACGCCTGCTTTAAGTAATTTCAAATCTCCAGGCCAAAATGAGTTACACCTCAGGGCATTGAAGAGCATTGCCAACAATCTTTGAATCATGAGAAAAGAATTTCCTGCTTTCAAAAAATTAGAAGAGAGAACCAGAAATGAAAGCATGATATGCATAACAATGATCATAAAATTATAGAACAGATTGGTAAGTAGTTTTTGAGAACCATCTGCTTCTAAAGAATAAGGGTATTCTTATTAATAGAAGCCAACATAGATTCATTAAGAATATCATATCAGGGGGCAGCTAGGTGGCACAGTGGATAAAGCATTGTCTCTGGATTCAGGAGGATGTGAGTTCAAATCCAGCCTCAGACACTTGACACTTACTAGCTGTGTGACCCTGGGCAAGTCACTTAACCCTCATTGCCCCGCAAAAAAAAAAAAAAAAAGAATATCAGGTCAAACTAATAAGTTCCTTTTTTGTTATGAGGTAGCTAGACTGGCAGAAGATTGCATCAAGATTTTCCAGATTATTTGACAATCTGATATAATATGTGTATACATGTTTTGTGTGTCATCAGTGGGGAAATATTCTTGCTTCACCGTCTCATCTCATAGTATTTTTGTTCTTGACCTTTCATAAATTCTTCATTAAGAATTAAACTAATGTGTTAGGGGCCTTTCTATGGTTCTTTTAGTGTAACAAACTAACACCTGGTCTACTCAGATACTGTCTCTCATCCTTGCTACATGACCAGGCCACCTGCTTTTATGGAGATAAATGTCCTTGTTGATCTCTTATTCTATGTTTCATGCAAAACCCCATTGTTTGTAAGCTTACAGCCTATATACACCCACCATGATTATTTCCATTGCCTTTTGGGGATCTCTGAGGTCACTTTGTTCCATATTTCATAGTCATATAGCATCAATGTGAGTGTGTAGGTATCGGAGAGATGAATGTTTCCAGTGATAAGTAGCTTAGGATCATAAAAAAGCACTGTCCAGTTCCCCAAATGCAATATAGTCTGATCTTCTCTCCTAGTCAACATTTGATCATCATTCTACTTGAGTGCCTATCTAAATTCATTTTGTTTTTGTTCAATAATTCACTTGTATCCAATTCTTCATGAATCTGTGAATCATTGCTCCCCAATTGCAGTCCATGGAGTTTTCTTGGCAAATATACTGGAGTGGTTTACAATTTCCTTCTCCATTGTATTCAGACAAAAGAGGTTAAGTGACTTGCCCAGGATTATGGAACTATCAAGTGCCTGAAGCTATATTTGAACTCAGGTCTTTCTGACTCCAGGCCCAGTGCTCTATCCATTGAGCCAACTAGATGTTTCCAATCTAAATACATGCACATATACCTACACACACACACACACACACACACACACACACACACCCCAAATCGTAGAAATAAAAGTATCTTATATTCTCTAACCTCTCATTTGAATGACTGTGAGTTTATGCTATGCTATTGAAAGTCATTTACAAAAATACCTGCCTAATTTTTAAAATTATTTTTTTATTAAGAATACACTTGTCTGGGGGCAGCTAAATGGCTTGGTGGATAAAGCACCGGCCCTGGATTCAGGAGGACCTGAGTTCAAATCTGGCCTCAGACACTTGATACTAGCCGTGTGACCCTGGGCAAGTCACTCAACCCCCATTGCCCCACCAAAAAAAAAAAAAAGAATACACTTGTCTAAGCATAGACCATTATAAAGATTTGATGGGGGGCAGCTAGGTGGCGCAGTGGTGAAGCACTGGCCCTGGACTCAGGAGTACCTGAGTTCAAATCCACCCTCAGACACTTGACACTTACTAGCTGTGTGACCCTGGGCAAGTCACTTAACCCCCATTGCCCCCCCACACACACAAAAAAAAGATTTGATGGTAGGGGTTCTTAACCTTTTTTGTGTCATAGACCCTTTTGGCAGTCTAGTTGACCCTATGCATGGCTTCTCAGAATAATTCTTTTAAATTCAAAAAATAAAGTATTTATGATTATAAAGAAAACCAATTGTATTGAAACAGTTACCAAAGTATCAAATGTATCCACATACTTCAAGCTAAGAACCTCTGCTTTATAGACATGAGATACTAGATATAACTTGATATTTGTAGATTCTTCTCACCTTTATTTTTTTTATAATAACACCATCTATGACCTTTTCTATTCTTTTGAAATCTTTTTGAGATTTTGAAAACCAATCTCTGAGCACCTTTAAAACATCTTGCCCCAAATATGGATTTTTTTTCTATATTTATTTGTTTATAGCTAGGCATTCTTCCCAAAATCATCTTAAGTACCACCCCTCATTATCTCTCTGGAACCTGAATCACTAACTACCTGCTGGACAGCTCCACTGGCATATCCCATAGTCATCTCAGACTCAACAGTCTAAAACTGAACCTAACAGCTATTTCTCTAAACCCATCCGTCTTCCAAATTCCCTATTTTTATCTGGTATATTAACATTATTCCAATTTTCTAGGTTCTTAACCTAAGAGTCATTATTATAATGTTTTCTCACTCTCCCTCACCTCTGTGTTAATTCTGCCTCCACATCTCTCACAGTCATCTTCTTTCTACAAAGTCACCACCTTCATTCAGTCTCTCCTCCTAATTTGTTTCCATGCCTGTAGCTTCTTTCTTCTTCCATTTGTCCTCCACACAGAGGATGAAATGTTCTTTTAACCCAAGTTTGACCATATTATTCCCCACTCAAGAAATGTCGAGAGGTCATCGCTGTCTTTTAGATAAAATGCAAACTTGTTTATTATTATAAGATTTTCATAACCTGGCCCCCTCTTGTCTTTCCCGACTGATTACATTACTCCCCTACATGTGATATTTCATCTCCTGCTGTTAACCTTTGTACAGGCTGTCCCCATACCTAGAATGCTCTCCCTCCTCACCCCTACATCTTGGAATCAATTCAAGGTTTAGCTCAGGTAACCCACAACAAAATGCCTTTCTTGACCCTCTCAGTTATTAGAAGTTACTCCACCCACTTCTCTAAAAAATTTCATTGTACTTATTTATCTGTATGCATACTGTATCTCCCCAGTAAAATATGAACATTTTGAGAGCAGGAACTATTTCATTGTTTGTCTTTATATCTCTAGCATCTAATCTAGTACTATTATATGTGATTAATCAATGCTAGTTCAATTAAAGTGAATTGCCACTTTCTCACACAGTGCCTTGGATTTGATGATGGTAGAAGTCAGTGTGATAATTTTACTATAGTCATTGAGGAGAAGAGATCACCTTAAAAATGAAAAGGCTGTTATGCTTTTGCATCTATTTGTTATCTTGTCAATACTTTTTTTCAGGATGATATGACTTAGCTAGATCTTATATCAAAATCTCTGCAAGCTCATTTTCTTTGCAACTGTTTTGTTTTCTTATAGGACAGTAGTGTTTTTATCTTTCATCCCCCTCTATAATTTTTTGAAGAACTATTACTCTGAAAGTGTTAATTTTTTTGGATAATAACCATTTTTTAAAAAGTTTTGAGTTCCAAATTCTATCCCCTTTCCCCTCCCTCCTCCCTGATGCAGTATGGAATCAGCTATAGGTTATACATGTACAATTATGTAAAACATTACCATATTAGTAATTTTGTACAAGAAAACTAGAATAGAAGGAAAAGTGAAAGAAATAAAGTGAAAATAGCAGGCTTCAGTCTGTGTTCCAGCAATATCAGTTCTTTCTTTGGAGGTGGATAGTATGTTTCATCATTAGTCCTTTGAGATTGTCTTGGATCATTGCGTTGCTGAGAATAGGTAAGTCATTCACAGTTCTTCATCGAACAATATTGCTGTCACTGTGCACAATGTAAAACAATGTCATCTTACTCTGCCATGATTATCTGTTGAATGAGGAGACTAAGTCTTAGCTAGTAAGATTTCTGGACTCTTTCATTGTGATCACTGTTTTTCGTGAGTGAAATTTTTGTAACAAATAGGATTTAGAGTCATAAGGGGTACCAGATATCTAGTCCAACTGTTTCTTTTTTAAATGAGGGGACTGAGACCCAGAGAGGTTGCATGACTTTTCCAAAATCATGCAAGACCAGAGTCATACTTTGAACCCAGGTATTCTGATCCCAAATCCAATACTCCTTGTATTACTCCAGCGGTTATCATTTTTTTCATCCATTTTGCATTTTTCAGTCAATAGCATATTTAAACACATAACATTGGAGCTTTTGTGCTCACATGCAGTGATCCCAATTCTAAGTTGTTATTTACTTGTACCTTTGCCCTGGCATATACAGATCTGATGATATCTGATGTCATCGTCCTAATCATCACCACCAACATTTATAGCTCAGGTAACCCACAACAAAATGCCTTTCTTGACCCTCTCAGTTATTAGAAGTTACCCCACCCACTTCTCTAAAAAATTTCATTGTACTTATTTATCTGTATGCACACTGTATCTCCCCAGTAAAATATGTGCCAAGCACTTTGCTAAGCACTTTACAGTTATTATCTCATTTGATCCTCACAAAACACCCTGGAAAGTAAGGTGCTATTCTTATACCCATTTTTACAGATGAGGAAACTGAGGTAAACAGACTTTAAGCAATTTGCTCACTATCACAAAGCTATTAAGTGTCTGGGGTCAGATTTGATCTCAGATCTCACTGAATCCAGACCCAGTGATATTGCCATTCCAAAGACAAACTGATTTTCAAGCAACAGCAGTCTCTACATGTGTAACAAATAATTTTATTTCTATAAAAACAGTTAATATTTTGCGTACTATCCTCAGGTGTTCACCCTGGCAAGAAATTTCTGACTTTCTTCTTGAAAATAGGGTATCGACAGGCATGAGATTTCTGAGTAATCTATAAGGCTTCTACATCTTTCATTTCTTGATCCTAAACCTTAATTACCAACACAATTTTCTCCATCTTTTCCTGGGCCACCTGGCATTGAAGTCACCAAATGAATCAAGGTGTAATGTTAACTTCATTTGAAGGATCTTGTTAAGCTCTTCATATAGCTCCTCTCCTCCTTGATTCTTTGGAACAAATATTGGATTACAATAAACTGCAATTGTCTTCATAGTTTTCTATTTGCTTTTGCTTATCAAGAGTACTGAAAAGTGAAATTACCAAGTTCTATGATATGGTTTTTCTTGTTGTCTTTGGGACCACAATGAAACTTATTCTTCCATTCCCCTTTCTGAGGTAAGGCTATGAGTCACTCTTCTACTTGGTTACAATTTTTTTGCTTTCTAGTTTTATTTATAGTGAGAACAAAAACATGGATATGATAGAGTCACTCAATTTAACAAGCATTTATTTGGCTCCTACCAGTGTAGCTCTGCTAGGCTCTGGGGGGTACAAAGGCAAAAAATGGAATAGTTCCTGCCTTTAGGGTTCTTCTGTAATCCTGAGAGGATATAACATATACAGTGATAAAGACATACAGAGTATATACATAACAAGTAAAAGGCAATTTCAAGGATAGAGGTAAAACATAAATAACCGGTGGAAATGAAACCAATACTTACTTATAAGTGGTCTAAAATGGTTCTTAGTTAGCATGGGAATATGTTTTGCACGACTGCACATGTACAACCTATATAAAATTGATTGTCTTCTCAATGGGGGGAGAAGGGAAGGGAGGGAGGGAGAGAATTTGGAACTCAAAAGTTTTTTTAATTGTTTGAAATGTTTTTTATATGTAATAGGGGAAATGGAATAGAAAGTTTTAAAAAATGTTTGAAATGGTTTTTTATAACAAAAAAATTATTCTTACTATTGAAGACTATTTTATTGTCTATTTTATGGGACAAATGGATTGGCCAAAAAATGAATCAGCTGGTAACTATAACTGTAGTTCCAAACCTCTGCATTTAGCAAGGCTGTTCTTAAGGCAGCAGGCAATCTGCAGCTAAACCTCTACAAGAAGGTTTTCTGGATTTGTCAGATCTCTAAGAGTTTGTACCCTTCTAATCAATCTAGCCTTCACAAACTTCCAGATCGTTTTCATACTTAAATGAGGCTTCAGAGTATAACTTTGTACAGGAAGATGAAATTTAAAAGAATTCAATATAAAGCCTTAGATTTAAGTCTAAAGAATAAATTGCATTAGTTCAATTTAAGAAAACATGATTTGTCAGCAGTTTATAAAAATGATCTGGTGGTTTTAGTGGACTACAAGTTTTATAAGCCAACACTGAGCTACTAAAAAATAAAAACCAATGCCATCATATACTGTATTAAGACTATAAAATTTCATTCATAGGAAATTATATTTCCAGTGTTTATCCTATGTGTTTTTCTGATCACTTTTGAAAAATTGCATTCAATTTTTAGGCGTGATATTTTTAAGTATATAGATAAACTAAAATCTGTCTAGAAGAAGGTGTTAAGGTTAGTAGCATACTCCACATGAACATCATATGAAGTGTTCTTTCAATACCAGTTAAAGGAACTTCGTGATTTTACCTAGAAGATAGAAGGCTTAGGGGAGCTATAATAGATGTCTTCAAGTATTTGAAGAATTGTTAAGGAAGTCAGAGATTAATTTGTTTGATACTACTCCAGAGAAAGCAGGATGAAGAATGGTCGGAATTTATAGGGAGATTGATTCCAACTCAATATAAGGAAGAACTGCAATAGTTATATAGTTGTCTTACTGTGGAACAGGCTTCATTATTGAGGTATGAGCTCCCTCTCATTAGTAGATTTTAGAGAGACATTGGATGAAAATCTGTCTGGCATATTGTAGAAATGATTTCTATATTGGGTGGTAGATTGTTTAGTAAAACTTTTTGTTTGTTTGTTTGTTTTTTAGTGAGGCAATTGGGGTTAAGTGACTTGCCCAGGGTCACACAGCTAGTAAGTATTAAGTGTCTGAGGTCTACTTTGAACTCAGGTACTCCTGACTCCAGGGCCGGTACTCTATCCACTGCACCACCTAGCTGCCCCAGTAAAACTTTTAAGGTTCTTCCCAACTCTAAGATTTTGTTATTCCAGACATTCAAATACATACAGACATACCATATATGTAGCATTGTGGAATGGGAAGAGGTGCAGATTGCTACAACTTCCCATTGCCCCCATCTTCTCATCCCACCTACCTAAACACCATCCCATCTCCTCATTTTAAACCATTCATAACCTGCAGTGCTACCACCCACTATGGTCTTCCGGGATTTCTCCTTGCACTCCACAGTAGGGAGCATTATTTCTCCCTAAAATTCTGATCTCTTGATAAAGGTAAGGGTCTATCATAAGGTTACCTTCTAAAGTAGTCTATTCCAATTTTGCATATTTTCTTTGTGTTAAGCCCAAGTTTTCATCTTTGTGACTCATTCATTGGTCCTACTTCTGACCTCTGGTCAAGGTAGTATAAATCTGATCCTTCTTCCACATGGCAGTGAGAAAATTACTTAAAGAAAGCTAAAATGGCTCCTAGATCTTATCTAAGTGAAAGATCCTCAGTTCCTTCCATCTGTTTTCATTGTTCAATAGTATAGAAATTCTATGCGTAATACCATTTATCCCTCTGCATATAAAAAGATGATCATCGTCTACCTTCTCAGGCATAGAATGAAGAAGAGCTTCCCTTGACCTGCAACATATGATTTATAGACTCCAGTGCCATTGAGCCTATTCCTTCATGCATCCAAATTACATGAGCCAACTTCTGGTCAACCTGGGTGTGTAAGACGCAAAATGGAACCAGAAATATAGACCAGAGGGAATCTGAGAAAATGAACATTTTTTTCTTAAAGTTTTATCTGCTTTAATGTTTTCTTGAGTTTAGCTGTTTTCACAAAGTTATTTTTATCTACAAAAGGTGGGAACTAGAAATCCTGTGAAAACAAACGTTGAAAACTATCCTTGCATGTAACTGGAAAATAATAAAATACTTTAATTAAAAAAAAAAGGTGGGGACATTGATGGTTATACATTGGTGGGGGCTTGAGTGAAGACTCACTATCTCTAGTCTCAAGGAAGATACAGTTTGTATTTAAAACCATGAGACTGACTGTTCATTCATCAGTGCTCAATAGCAGCCCTTCAAAATTTAAGGTGTAGTTTTTTGAAAAGTCAAAACATTCTTTGAGGCAAAAACTGGGCGGGGGGGGGGGGGCGGGGAATGAGTTATGAGGAGACAGCTTTGACAGAGAGCTTAAAAGTTGAATAGAGGTATTAGGAAGTCCCACCCCAGAGAAGTCTCTCTCCCTGTGAGTGTTTCTCTACTGAATGCGACTAAGATAGAAAGGCAACTTTCCCTCTGAGTCAAGGTTCTAAAAAACAGATAAACCAGGGCAGCTAGGTGGCACAGTGGATAAAGCACTGGCTCTGGATTCAGGATTCAAATCCGGCCTTGGACACTTGACACTAACTAGCTGTGTGACCCTGGGCAAATCACTTAAACCCAATTGCCTTACAAAAAAAATTAGATAAACCAATAAGCAACATAATAACTTGTACTAGCCAGTTTATCTTTACATGTGTTTGTTCACAAAGCAACCATATCAATTTTGATTGGGTATGAACTTAATAAAACATAATTTACATCTGCATGGTCAGCCTAAAGCTCTATCCAGCCAAATATTAACTATAAGGAATGTACTACAAGCAAACTTTCAAGAGATTATCTAAATCCTCTTTTTCAACCTGTTTATCCCTTGACTCTGCAGTTTCTTTTGGAGTGATGAGTTTCATGAATTAGTACTTGTCTTATAAAGCAATAATTTGTTTATTTGTAATAAATTTACCTCATTAGTAAGTTGAGGGTTATGTATTAGCTTTTGATTTACAGGATTTGCTGGGGGGAAAACACCTGTATTTATTCTACTCCTATTCTTATATTTTTAGAGACTTCAGTTATCTCCTCTTATACTGAAGGTTTCTAACTCTTTTGGTATTACTTAGAGCATCTTTCTGCTTCCCTCTCCCATTATTCTGTCCCTTTCATCCTTTGATAATTGTAGTTGCTCTTATTTAAAGTTTCTTGAAGTACAGAACTGTAGCTGCAGATACATCATGGTTTAAAACAAGTATAATGTTTTATCTTCAGTTTTATCTTCAATCTTATACATCTGGTTTGGATTTCTCCTTCCCTAAATATAGCAACACTTCACCACATTGAAACTTCTCTGCCCTTTTTCTGCCCACATATCTAACCTCAAGAGCTTTTCCTATAATTTATACTTGTCAGTTTGGCTGGTGTATCATAATTTGGAAGAGTTTTAGCATCATCTTTAAGCTTGGAGACTTCATTATATCCTCCCCCTTCCAAAACATTTTCTAAAAATCTTAAATAAGACTAATCCCATTATTCATCCCTAGGTGACCTCATTGTATATACCTTTTTATCCAATGAGAAGTACTCAATTATCCCTACCCTCTATTTCCTGTCTCTATGCCAGTTCCTTGTCTATATAAAACAATATTTTAAAAACAGTGCATGGTATAGTGCCTTGTTAATCCTGAAAGTCTAAATAAATGACATACAAAGAGTTCCATCTTGTTCAAATATTTAGCTATAAATATAAACATTACTAATTATCACCTAAGCACCCAATACAATGGTATTTTCTCAGTTGTCATCTTTTTTCACCTGTATGAGCATTTGAGGACACTGACTGCTCTGTCCTCTCTGGGCTTTGGTGACACTGCTCTGACTTGTTTCTCTTCCTATCTGTCTGACCTCTCCTAAATCTCCTCTACGGATCATCACTTCCCTGTGGGTGTACCCCAAGTCTAGGTCCTTCCTCCTCATCACTCTCTCTATTCTCTCCCATGAGGACTTCATGTGATCACATGGGTTCAGTTATTACCTATAAAAATGACATTCAGATTTCTAACTCTAGCCTTGATTGACTTCTTGAACTCTAGTCCAGAATCATCAACTGCATATTTGATTTTTTTTGTCTCATATACATCTCCAATTCAACATTTCCCTAACAGAGCTCATCATCTTTTCTCCCCAAACATAGACTTCTTCTAAACTTTCCTATTTTTGTTCAGGGAACAACCAATCCTCTAGTCATGCAGGTTCACAACTTCATTGCCATCCTTATCTCCTCATAGTCTCTCACTGTGCATAGCCATTAAGTTGCCATCTTGTCAATTCTACCCCTACCCAGAGTATCTCTTCCATCAGCATCCATCTCTTCACTATAATGGCCCTTATCATAGAGGTCTAGTTCAGGGCTTCATAATACCTCACCAATCGTTCCTAATTTATCTCCCTGCCTCAAGTCTCTTCTTTCCAAAACTCCATCCTCACAGCTGCCAAAGTGATATTTCTAAAGCACAGATCTGATCGTGTTTCTCCCCAACATAATTACCTTCAATGGCTCCCCATTTTCTCTAGGATCAAATGCAAACTAATATATTTGACTCTTAAAGTCCCTCACGACCTGGCTCTAATCTACCTTTCCAGTCTTATTATGAGTTATTCTGATTCACTCACTCTCCAGTCTAACCAAACTGGCCTTCATGCAGTTCCTCACCCATAACATTCCTTCTCTTATCTCCAAGCCCTTTTACAACTTGGGTTAAATTGGCAATGTGCCAGTGCTCTGCTGATTAACCTTTCCTGCTAAGCTTAGATATGACAGTACATGAAATAAATCATTGTACCTTTTTGCTTGCTTATGACAACAGGCAGAGTTTGAAGTGAATTCCTCTCAAAACATTAGTCCACCCAGTGCTTAAGCTGGCTCATGAAAGCCAATTGCCAAATTTTCAGTGTGAGCATATATACCTCAGCAATGGATAATTACTAAAAATCAGGGCTTTATTTATTGTTTTGTTGGTTATCAAGGCTTTGTAAAGTGATGGAAAAAATGTTAGCAATGCAATGTTGTTAAATCACATTTCTCTGTGTAGATGCAACTTAAAAAACCCCTTACCAGTTTACACAGTTCCAACAAATCTCCCATTTATGTTCATTATAGATGCAGTATAACTTGAAATGCATTTTGTGTATCTCATAATATTGATTTTGTTATATGTCTTACTTCCTTAGCATATTGAAAATTCATTCAACAAAATGTTTTATTAAGTAACTACTGTATATAGAGCATTATGCAAGGTAATGAGGAAAATGCAAAGTTTGGACAGGACAAGGCATCTGCCCTCATGGAGTTTACACTCTAGTAGAAGTTAAGACATGAACACAGACGTCATGTAATATAACATTAAATGCATGAGAAAATTGTGAACCAAAGTACTGTGAAATGTCCATGGAGGATGTTCTTTTTCAAATTGGAGATTAGGAAAACCTTTATAGAGGGAGTGGCATTTGAATTGGGCTTTCAAGGATGGGTACAGGGCAGCTAGGTGGTGCAGTGGATAGAGCACTGACCCTGGATTCAGAAGGACCTGAGTTCAAATCCGACCTCAAACACTTGACACTAGCTGTGTGACCCTGGGCAAGTCACTTGACCCTCATTGACCCACAATAAATAAATAAATAAATAGATAAATAGATAGATAGATAAATTAAAGAAATAGATAAATAAATAAATGAAGGATGGGTACAACACACAAAGAAATGGAGAAAGGACTTCTAGGCACAAGGATCAAGGTAAATTCTGTGGGTAATGAATAGTCAGAAGGGTAGAATGCATGGAAGGGTGTAATATGAAATAGGGCTGAAAAAAGTAGGGTGGCACCATTTTATGAAAACGTTTGATTGGCAAGCAGAGGAGTTAGAAATTTACTTCCTAAACATTAGAAAAGTACCAGAGACTTCTGAGTAGAGGAGTAACATGACCAAGTCTATATAGAATCGAAATTATTCTAGTAATTCTGTGATGGTTTTCTTTTTCTTTACTTAGAAGGATGGGAGGAAAGAGAGATTAGAAACACAGTAGCCCCCAAAAAAGGAAATAAAAAGAAAAGAGGGTTATTGAAATATATTTTAATGCACAAAAGAGAACAGAAAGAAGTCCAGAAAGAATAAAAAACAAACAGGTCAGCTTTGAGAGTGAGACATTTAATTGACTATATATTTAAAAAGAAAAGCACGCTGTACATAATAGGGATTCCTTAGTTTTGTTTACAATTTTCTTTTTCTCCTCTATCATGTATATGGAAATGGTAGTTTTAGTTAATGTTAAGTTCAAATATATACCATATTGTTGTTGTAATTGTTTTGTCCTTCATTCTCGAAGAGGACCATGACATCAGGAGGTGATGTCATGACTTGCAGTGAATTAGATTTAAGTGAGGGAGGGCTGTGAAAAGTCACCAGCCTCACTCTCTCCTCCAGAGTCATCTGGGTCCAGTGGCACTATATACATCAGGGCTACTGGAGATGGCCCCAGATGTTTGAGGCAATTGGGGTTAAGTGACTTGTCCAGGGTCACACAGCTAGTAAGTGTCAAGTGTCTGTGGTTGGATCTGAACTCAGGACTTCCTGACTCCAGGTCCAGTGCTCTATCTACAGTACCACTTAGCTGCCCTGTTAGGAGGCTATTACAGTATTGAAATAAGGTTATAATGAAAGTCAGTAATAGGATGGTACAAGTAGGAATAACAATGAAATTGATACAAGAGATGTTGCAGAGCTGAAATGATAGGATGTGGTGATTTATTAGATTGGAGAAATGAAAGAAAGTGAGAATTGAAGATAACCCCCAAATTTCAAACATGAGAGAAATGGTGAAAAATAGTGTCATAGGAAGAAATAGTACAGGCAGAAGAAGTAAGATAATGAAATTAGTTTGTGATGTGTTGATCTTGAGATATAAGTGAAACATCCATATGACAATGTTGTAGATTGAATTTAAGAGCTTTTGTACCTACTTTTCCATTTGACCAATTTGGTTTTTTAAGGCATTCTTTTCCTCCTCATTGCCTTTTTGTACCTCTTTTACCATATCTGTTTTTTGTTTTTGTTTTGTTTTTATGGGGCAACGATGGTTAAGTGACTTGCCCAGAATCATATAGCTAGTAAGTATCAGGTGTCTGAGGCCAGATTTGAACTCAGGTCCTCCTGGATCCAAGGTTGATGCTTTATCCACTGTGCCACCTAGCTGTCCCCAACCATATCTGTTTTTAAGGTGTTATTTTCTTCAGTATTTTTTGTGTCTCCTTTATCAAGCCATTGAATTTTTTTCCATTATTTTCTTGCATCACTCTCATTTCTCTTTCCATTTTTTCCTCTACCTCTCTTACTTTATTTTCAAAAGTCCTGTTTGAGCACTTCTATGGTCTAAGACCAATTCATATTTTTCTTGGAAGCTTTGGATGTAGGAGCTTTGACTTTGTTATCTTCTTCTCTGGGTATATTTTGATCTTCCTTGTCATCATAGAAACTTTCTAGAGTCAGCATTTTTTTCTGTTTGCTCATTTTCCCAGTCTATCTTGACTTTAAACTCTTTGATAAAGTGGGGCATTGCTTCCAGGGTGGAGGGCTCACTATCCCAAGCTTCAGAGGGTTTGAGCAGCTATTCTCTGAGATACTTCTAGGAATTTGTAAGTCCTTAGTTGCTTTATATCTTGGGCCTCAGTTTCTTAATTGTAAAATGAAAGTTTGCACTAAATGGTCTCTTTGAACTAATCCTATGAGCTGTGTACCCTTGCCTCTCAAGGAAAAATGTCAGTGGGGGAGAACACTGGGAACCAGGACAAAAGGCTTGACTCCCTACAGAATCTAAAAACAGATGAGGGTACCTGTATCCTCATATTCATTGACAAAGAAGAACATGAAGTTTGAGCAAGTACTGCCAACTTACAAATCCAATTAGTGTCATTCTATGATAGGTGAAAAAATAAGATGAATAAATCTCAAAATCCTTTATTTCCTTACGTGAAGTTAAGGTCTCATGCTAAAATCCAATTTTTAAAGGGGATTTTAAAAATTGTGTTAGAAATAATAATTGAGAGCACTGGCCCTGGATCCAGGAGGACCTGAGTTCAAATCCAGCCTCAGACACTTGACAATTACTAGCTGTGTGACCCTGGGCAAGTCACTTAACCCCAATTGCCTCACAAAAAAAAGGAAAGAAAAAAGAAATAATAATTGACATCGAATAACAGTTTAGTTTGTAAAGTCCTTTACATTTATTTTTCTCTTTGGATAACATGTCAGATACATACATAGATAAATAGAATTATTTTTATCTCCAATTTGTAGATGTGGGAACTGAGGCTGAAAGGGAATAAGTTTGCTTGGTATCACATAGAGTCACACAGTCTAATTTGGAATTCTGGCCAAAATCCTCCTGATTCCAAGTCTAGTGCTATGTCCACTGAGTAGTGTACATAGCTCTCTGTCTTGGTCTGTCTCTCAAAGAAAAAGCTGGCATTTAAATATTATCTTAAGGTTTATAGATATTTACATATATTACCATTTAAATGTCACAACACTTGGGAGGTAGATGTTACTTTTGTCCCCATTTTTCAGATAAAGAAACTGAAGTTGGATGAGTTTAAGGGACTTGCCCAACATAACACAACTTATTAATGTCTTAACCAGAGTACTAGAACTTTACTAGGTCCAGAGGTCTAGCAATCTCACTACTGTACTCTGCAACGTTTGTTTAGATAGGAAATGAACTTTCTTTAAAGGTTTTATCTATGCCTCTTGTCTTTTATACCAACATCACTTCCGAATAACCTTGCCTTCCACTATAACTTTCTCTCATAAGACAGAAAATAGTTCAGCCAAACAAGTCAACACTGTGTACAGCCAATGGCATCAACAACAATCCAACACTTTAGTCCATTACCTTTCACCTTTGAGGAAGAAAGTGTTTCTTCTCATCAGTTTTCTGGAACCAAAGACTAATTTATTTTTCATCACTAATTAATGACTGCCACCGGACAGTTAGTATTTTTACAGATTAGCCTGGCTTCAAATTTTTGGTAGAAAATATACAACAGGAAAAAAAAATGTGGATAGGAAAAATGTAGCTACTTGAATGGAAAATTTAGTGAAAAAAAGCAAAAGACTAAAAATATGCCAAAAATCCTGCCACAATGGAGTTGTTTATAAAAATAAATTTCTATATATTACAAACCAAAGCTGACTGATTTTTTAAAATGCAATTTTGGCAGGAATAAGACCCCCTGAAACTCTCATTTTATGCAAGATTTGTTATAAATAGTAATAGGAAAAGAAAAAATTCTTTCCCTTACACAAAAATGCAGTCTGGAAAAAGTAATATATTTCAAGCATCAGGCATAATATCATATACACAGTGATATCCCTGCTTGGTTTCAGGCTCAACCTCTGCTGATAAATCATTGAGTATCCAAAACTTCTTGGAAGAAAACAACTCATAACATCAGTCATTAACTGTCTGGTTCAACCTGAAAGATTAACTTTAAATTATGTGGTTCATGGGACAGCTAGGTGATGCAGTGGCTAGAGCACTGGCCCTGGAGTCAGGAGTACCTGAGTTCAAATCCAGACTCAGATGCTTGACACTTACCAGCTGTGTGACTTTGGGCAAGTCACTTAACCCCTATTGCCTCACCAAAAAAAAAAATCTAACATGCCATCTATAGTTTCAAAAAAAGTCCCCTTTGTTTTCTATTAATTAAATGTTTCCCTTCATTATTAACATCAAATCAATGAAGGATCATTGAGTACCACCACATATAAAGCAGTGTGTGTGTGTGTGTGTGTGTGTGTGTGTGTGTGTATACATTAGGCATAATGAAAGTATGACCATCAGTAGATCTCTTCCTTGGAATGATACAATGGTATGCATATTTCTAGAAATAAGTTAAAGAACATTTTTTCCCACAGGTAATTCAAAAACATAATTAGAGTTACACTTAGCTTTTTTGTGGGTTATTCTGACAACTCTTGCCTACAGTGATAGATTCAAAATGAAAATAAAGAAAATTCATTTTTAAAGTATTATATTGAATGGTTCTGCTCTCATTTATAAATTAGAGTTATTATATAGAAAAAAATTAAAACATCCAAAAATGCCAGAAAGGAGTAATTGTTATATATTGGGCAACATCCACTGGGAAGGGAGCAACAAACCAGGTGTGTCGTTTGAAGACAGGATACCAGACAGACATTGGCAAGGTGGTTTGAGTCATACAAAAGATATTTTTGTTCATCTATAAAGACAGTTTGTTTTGGCTAGATTTAAGTGAGTGGAATTGAAGAGAGAAAGAGAACGAACAAAAACAAAATACTCTGATGGAGCAGAAGGAAACAAGGTTTGCTTCCCCACCTGCAGCTTTAGGATATTAAAAAGGATCATTTTAAATCCCCGAAGGGATACTGAAAACATATGCTTTGGGAAGATATTTCTTTCCAATACGATTGCTTTCTAGGCATCATTTTTTTTTAAATCATCTATTTGAGGGCAGCTAGATGGCGCAGTGGATAGAGCACCGGCCCTGGAGTCAGGAGTACCTGAGTTCAAATCTGGCCTAAGACACTTAACACTTACTAGCTGTGTGACCCTGGGCAAGTCACTTAACCCCAATTGCTTCACTAATAAAAAAAAAAAAATCATCCATTTGTCCACAGTTTAGTTTTATAGATGGGAAATACAGGCCCAGAGAGATCCACACCCTGTTCAAATGAACTCATTCATTGAGGTTGCCTGGAATGTCTCTTAGCTCTAGGTGCTGTGAACCTTCATGCAACTGAACTAATCCTTAAGACAGAATTTAATTTGAATAGTCAATAATTATCGTGGTTGAGTAGAAGGTTAAAAGAGTTTTGTTTCCCTGAGTGGCTCCCAGAGAAGACTGAAGAGACCCTATTTGGTTTGGGAAAATATTGACTCTAGTTCACTATACTTTAATATTTATTAACTCACAGTATAATACTCTCAAAGGGACCTCAAAGGCCACGAAGTCCAACATTTTGTAGATAAGGAAACAGAGGCCAAGAGAGGCTAAGTAACTTTCTCAGGGGTACTAATATCGGGGAAATTTGAACCTCGGTCTTCCATCCTGCTTCCTGATTGTGAAATTACTACTGTGATGAGTTATCAGTCTTTTCTATGTGGTGTCCCCAAAGTTTTAGTGCTGTTTTAAACTTTCATGAAGTCACAAGTATAAATGCCACAAACTTATTTAAAAAATCATGTAAAAGTCATTTAAATTTCTTTTACACTTATTTAGTCTTATAAATTTTGATTAACCGTTTTTTATTTATTTACTTATTTATTTTTGCACAAAGCAGTGAGGCTAGTTAAGTGACTTGCCCAGGGTCATACAGCTAGTAAGTGTCAAGCGTCTGAGGCCAGATTTGAACTCAGGTCCTCCTGAATCCAGAGCCGGTGCTTTATCTGCTGCACCACCTAGCTGCCCCTGAAGTTATTAAAAACTTAAAGCTGCACTAAAACTTTTGGGACAGGTTATATATTATAAATAACAAAAAAGTGAGGGTTTTTTGGGGGGGTTGCATTTAATGACAGAACTTCATAATCTCTGTGATTGTTCATTATTTCTTGCCCTCACAGTGTTCCGTGAGAAAGGTTAGCAGTAATTTTCTCATTTTACAAATAAGGAAACACACTACAGGAACAGAATAGTACAGTGCTTGGACAATAGTACTGGGTTGGACACTGACTATTATATTTGTGTATCCTTGGGAAGTCACTTCCGTGTTCTGAAAGCTTCCATTCCTTCATCTGTAAAATGAAAAGTTAGGAGGGGCAGCTAGGTGGTGCAGTGGTTAAAGCACCGGCTCTGGATTCAGCAGGACCTGAGTTCAAACCTGGCCTCAGACACTTGACCCTTACTAGCTGTGTGACCCTGGGCAAGTCACTTAACCCTCATTGCCCCACAAAAACAACAACAACAACAGCAACAACTAAATGAAAAGTTTGGACTGTGATCTCGAAGGATCCTTTCCAGTTCTAAATGCTAGGATCCTATGAAAGCTCAGGGCTCTTGTCTTGTTGGTGACAGAGCTCAGGCTGAGGCTATCATTTGCTTGCTCTTCCTAGGTTTTCAGTGTTTCACCTTCCAAACTACATAGACCTCTGGGTCAGATGTCGTGTGTAGTCATTGGAATGAGAACCTTCCCTTCCCCACCTTGCCTTTCTGGCAATAGCATGTCTATACCTCTTCCCACCTCTTCTTCCTGTTTGGTACCTACTCTCTGTCCCTTCTCTGGAGACCTTGCCCTCCCCCTTGCTTGTCTCTGTGCCCATTCACAAGCATACAGATAGACATCCATATACACGTGTGCATGCACGCGCACACACGTATCAGAAATCATCCACCCTGAAAGCTTCCATCTCCCATGTAATCTTTTTTTTTTTTACATGGCCCCCCGCCATGTAATCTTTTTGATTGACACCTCCCTGCCTGTGGCATCAGGGATTAGAAATAAATCAAAGGTTGCTAAGCAAGACCCCTGCATCCCTATAAAACATCTGATCCTCTTCCATATTCCTATTGTGGGGGACAGCCCAAGTGGCCTGCGCCAAAGCACTGGCGTGACCAAGAGCCTAGAACGGCTGAGATGCCAAATGGGAGTACTTCCTGCTTAGGACATTCATTGGTCCCCTTTCTCTTGCTGGACCTGAAGATCCTCACAAGACATCATCTCTGCAGCCTGGATGCCATGTATCCTCCCTTGACTTTATGAGTGACCACGACCCTGGTTCTATTCTCTGCCCACTGTCTGTCAGCTTTCCTTTTCTCATCTCTACCTCCAGACCCTCAGTTCCTAAAATTAGCCCCCTTCCTTTGTCCGAAGTCAAATCTGCCTTTAATATAAGGCCTATTGCATTTTAGAATCTTTAATGGATTTTCTCTCAAAATCTCCCCCAAAGCAGCTATAACGGACTGGGACACCTGGGTAGCTTTTTGTTCTTAAGAGGCGCCCACGCCATCACCACAAATTCTTCCCAGAAGAACAAACAACCCCTCCAACTTTTTCTTAATTAGATGTCTAATATTTATTCTAGAAAGTCAATTCATTTTAGTTAGATCAGCTTTAGGAGTGTTTAATGTTCTTTCTGAATATTTTGTAATCCATTGGGGGACCTCTATATAATCATTTAATAAGACATTTTAATTTAAGGAAGGCAGGACCAATTAAAGACCACTAAATTGGCCATCAGAAGACTGAGGTTGCCGGGGGCAGCTAGGTGGCACAGTGGATAAAGCACCAGCCCTGGATTCAGGAGGATCTGAGTTCAAAACTGACCTCAGACACTTGACACTTACTAGCTGTGTAACCCTGGGCTAGTCACTTAACCTTTATTGCCCCACCCCTACCCCCCCAAAAAGAAGAAGACTGAGGTTCTTGTCCCTGCTCTTCCATAAATTCATTGTATGATCTTGGGTAAGTCCCTTCACCTCTCAAGGCCTGTTTACGTATCTTTAAAATGAGGAGGTTGGTGTGCATGATCTCCAAGAGCCTTGTTGGCTCTATAATTCTATCACTATAATTAGGAGCATATACTTACCATCCGAGGTGATTATGGGGGCTTATAATTGTATCTTCACTTCCCTGACAGGTCTTTGACCATATCTGTGATTTATTTTGTGCTGAGCCCTTGCTTTGGAACACCACCCTCAATTATAATGGTGTTCCTATGGGAAAATCCATGCTGCATAATGCGAGTCTACTTTACACAGTGGTTTCCAGCAGTGCCCTGAGGCAAAGAGTTGAGGACTGCCTAAATTTGGTTGGAAGAACAATGTGCTTGGGAGACCAAAATGAGCAAAGAAAAGTCTTGTGAAAAAGTCACAGAATCATTCCAATGGTTGTCAGGGTTTTAAATGCTAGAGAAAGGTAAGGCAAAAATACCTTTACATTGCGTTGCCCCAAAGTTGCTTCACAATGAACATGAGAAATACATTTTAACTGAACTAAGGTCTTTTCCTGTTGTTCAGTTGTTTCAGTCTTGGCCGGCCCTTCATGACCCCATTTGGGGTTTTCTTTGCAAAGATACTGGAATGTTTTGCCATTTTCTCCAGCTCATTTTACAGATGAAGAAACTGAAGCAAACAGGGTTAAATGACTTGCCCAGGGTCACACAGCTGGTAAGTGTCTGGGGCCAGAGTGGAACTCAGGAAGATGTCTTTCTGACTCCAGTACTCTATCCACTGTGCCCACAACTAAGGTCTAAACCCCTCTAAAAACATCATTCATATCATTCTTCATATGGAAGCAAATAGCTTGGGCTGGGCTAGGCAGTGGGAGGAAGGCTCTCTTTAGCCTTCCATTTTCCAAGAGCTGCTTTGTCTAGCCAGACTCAGAGCTCTTCTTCCAGGGTGTACCAGCCGAACTGTCAAAAGTCTGTTTTGCCCATTCCAACTCATAATCAGTTCTTCAAAGGTAGCTCATTTAACATCTGCTCATACCGCTCAATTAGCCTGTGATAAAGAATATAAGCAGGAAGAACTTAAGTTAATGAAAAAAGAAATTCAACAGTGGAATGTAAGCCACCTTTCTGGAAAGTTCATGCGTCTAGGTGGATTTTGATCTAATGAAGCCTAAATCACAGAAACAATGAGTTTGGGGGAGGGAGGGAAGAAAGGCGAAAAAGGCAATACAAGCTCATTTCTAATTCCTCCCTTCATCCTTCTTATAAACTTGAGAAAGAAGTTGGCCTGGCAGTAATCCAGGGCTGAGCGGCTTCAGTTTAATTATCAAAGTGAAAAGTCTCAGCATGCTGAAATTGGCAGCTGCCCGGGAGTGAGGCTGGAACTGTTCAGATCTGTTAACGGATTTATCATTGGCATTATACCCCCAACACTCTCTAATCCACTGTAATCTAAACACTGGTTATAACGTGATTGAATGCTGGGAGTTTGAGTGCTTTGCATCTATCTGATAAGCAATGCTTACATTAAGAAAACACCCGGTAAGAGTTTAAATTGAGAATACTTTGTTTTTGTCTAACCCTCTTTCAATGAAATAATAGTGATAGCTGACAATGGTGTGGCATTTGACAAACTGCTTTACGTGCTTTAACCTTTTTAATCCTCACAATAGACGTGTGAAATAGGCAGGATAAGCATTATTATCCCCATTTTACAGATGACCCTGAGGCTCAGTGATGTGGTTGTTATTCAGTACTTTGGTGGATGGAATTAACAACCACTTGGCTGAGCCTCAGGGTCCTCATCTAAAATGAGGATAGTAAAATTTATACTGCCTGTCTCATGCGGTCATTACAAGCATCAAGTGAGATATCTCTCTCTCTCTCTCTCTCTCTCTCTCTCTCTCTCTCTCTCTCTTTCTCTCCCTCTCTTTCTCTCTCTCTCTCTCTTTGCTAGTAGTTCATATTTGTATGCTTCTTCAAGATTAACAAAGCATTTAATGGATAATAACCCTTGGAAGTTAAAAGGTCATAGCTTGTAAGCAGCAGATCAGATTATAAAATCTTAGATGTAGAACTGGAAGGACCCTTAGACATTATCAAGGCTATTTAGCAGAAGAGGAAATTGAGGCCCACTGAGTTGAGTGACTGGTCCAAGGGGTCACAGAGGTTTCTAGAAGGAAGCAGAAGCAGTTTTTTAACTCAAGTCTTAGGATTTCAAGTTCTATGCTCTTTTCACAGAAAGTGGAAAGCGATGCCTCACTAAACATGGTGTTTCTTTGAAGCGCAGGATGTCAGAGTTCTTTCATACTAATATCCTCCTAACTTGTCTCTCTGCCTTAGGATTGGTCATTGTTGCCCCCCAGCAAGGGAGGCTTTGGGAGTTATGAATAGATGTGTCACTTTGACTTAAGGTATCTTTCTTTCTTTTTGCTATGGGGCAATGGGGGTTAAGTGACTTGCCCAGGGTCACACAGCTAATAAGTGTCAAGTGTCTGAGGCCAGATTTGAACTCAGATCTTCCTGAATCCAGGGCTGGTGCTTTATCCACTGTGCCAACTAGCTGCCCCAACTTAAGGTATATTTCAAAGGTATCCTCATTCTCTTAGAGAGGAGTGAAAGTCTCCCACTGCATCTGGTGCCATCTCCAGGCATCCTGATGTATATCTTGCCACTGTACCCAGATGGTTCTGGAGGAGAGAGTGAGGCTGGTGACCTTGCACAGCCCTCCCTCACTTAAATCCAGTTCACTGCAAGTCATGACATCACCTCCCTGATATCCTGGTCCTCTTGATAACGAAGGACAAAAAACAACAAGAAGAGAAGATTAGATTTATACCCAAAGTAAAATGGACCTGATCTTCTCCATTTTGGAGCCATCTTGAGTTATACCTAGTTTTCCAGGGGCCTCCAAAAGTTTAGGGACCCCATGAAATTTCAGATCCTTATTGAAGAAGGAAAAGTCACTCCAAATGAAGTCATTCTAAACCTGCTTGGGGATATGGCCTCCTCAGAGACCTCCTAGGTATCTGCTGCAACTCAGGACAGAACCAGCATTCCCATACTGCCCCTTAAGGCTTTTGTAAATAACCCAGGCTCTGGGGAATTCCTAGCAGGGCCCCCAATGACCAGTTCAGTTCCACATATTGTTGCATAGCGTTGTGCTTCGGGGATAAAGAAGATGCAAAATCTAGATGAAATGATCCGTTTCTCTATGGAGTTTACAGTTTAGTAGACCGAAATGTTCCTAAGAACAACAATAAAAAAATGACACTCTAAACATGTCAAAATTCCATGCTCCCCATGATAATCACAGAGAAGTAACTCATTTCTGGATGGCATCATAATCTTCCCTCTGCTTCTGCTTCCTGCTTTCAAAGAGTTTACAGGGCTTTATGTGCAAACTGTAACTACTTGTGAATCATTCCAGTTACTAATTACTAATTAATCAGTAGCCAGTGATTCTTTCTTTATCTGCAAGAATCACCTATTACCCATCCTAACACAAGAAATAAGCCTAGTTGATGTGACTGGTGGAGTATGGGGATTGAACAGGGATAATTCGGGTTCACTGAAGGGTGGGTCAGGGTAGATAAACAGTGTTTGTTATACTTGTCCAAGCATAGACATGCATGCTCCCAAACACATAGGCGGTCAGAACTGGGTCCCGGTGGCTTCTGGGGGAAGGTTGCTGTTGGTGTCTCCACCTAGAGCTAGGTGAAAAGCGTACACGGTCAAGCAAACGTTAGTCAATGAAATCTCACTTTAAACTGAGGCGGGAGAGCCGAGGGGAAGCCCCTTGTAAACGAAAGATCCCTTTGTGAAGGGAGTCATCAGCACTGAGGTTCTGTGAGTATGATTTTATATTGCATATGTGTATTATGTATATACGAGGTTTGTTTAAAGCAGCCACACTATATTTAAGCTGCATAGGCAGAGCTATCCAAAGAGTAGAGGACCAAACTCCCCTATGACTGTAGAAATCTCATCCTTAGGGGAAAAGGTGGAGGTGGGGGAAGAATTCAATGGGATTCAAGGGCAGCTGCCACACAACCCTTAAGGATATCCCCAGAATCCCCTTCCAGATTCCCTGGCTTGCTAATGGAATCAGTGAGTTTCAATGTTCTTGTCACTTTGGGTACTTTTTTTTCTTCAAATTGCTTACTTGAGCCTCTTATTTATTTTTTTTTAGTAAGTTCCTTCTGAAAAACCATTTCCAAGAGGCCTGCATTCATTATCCCAATTTTGCCTGCACTCAACAACAGCCTTTTGTAATGGTCCCATTGTGTATCTGCTCTGACGTGATAACCCTGATTAAAAAGCAGAAAGGAAACTGATCCTTTCTCATTTTCCTGAATCCAAATCATTCATCAGCTTCCTGTCTGGCATTGTTATACCTGTGGATTGTCTATAGGTACTCTTAATGCCGTCTCCTTTTGTTAAGTCAACTTTAGCAACATTTCCAATCCATTTATCCATTCATTTTTTTCAGTCATTCAATAATTTTTTTTGAAGTGCCTACTTTAAGCATAGACTACTCCTTAGCTAAGTTTAGGACCAGCTAGGTGGCACCATAGTGGATAAATTGTGTCAGGCCTGGAGTCAGACTCATCTTCCCAAGTTCAAATCTGGCCTCAGATACTTATTAGTTGGGAGACCCTGGGCAAATCATTTAACCCTATTTGCCTCAGTTTCCTCATCTGTAAAATGAGCTGGAGAAGGAAATAGCAAACCCCTCCAGTATCTTTGCCAAAAAAACCCCAAATGGGGCCACAGAGTAAGTAAGACATGACTGAACAACAACTAGCTATGTTTATCCTAGTTTGCGGCTCTCTTGTTTACCTTAGGTTGTATTCTAGGATGTGAAAAAAAATTGTGGTGCATGGAGAGGCTTTTAAATCAACTCCTCCTTGGAGATGGAAGAAGAATAGCTCTTTTCCCATAGTTTCCACTTCTTAACCACTGTCAAGTCCTGTCCATTTGACAAGGTTGGTTTAGTCTCTGATACCTGCTAGTAGAGCCCAACCTAACTCTTCCTGTTACAGGCCCCAGTCTTTCATCCCCTCATCCACTTGGCCAGAACTTTGAGGAATACTTTCCTTAGAGATGGGGTGAGAAGGTCTTACCACAATGCTGAGGCATCTTGACTCCTGATTCTTAATCGAAGACAAGGATTGGATCTTATCAAGTCAATTCCTTGGGTATAAATTAGTCTTTTTCAGAAACTTATTAACTCCTTTTGAATGACAGAGAATTGGAAGGTTTCTGAAGGGGCAGCTTAGTAACTTAGAAAGTTAAGACTTTTAAAAGGGCCTCACACACGTAGTGATTTACTATCCACCTAGTAGTAGGTGTCCACCTAGCCACCCCTTTCTGGTTATTTCTTAAAGGATTCCCTGAAACCTTATTTTCTTTCTTTTTAAAAAAATTCTTTGGTGGTAACTAGGTGGTGCAGTGGATAAAGCACCCAACCCTGGATTCAGGAGGACTTTAGTTCAAATCCAGTCTCAGACACTTGACACTTACTAGCTGTGTGATCCTGGGCAAGTCACTTAATCCTCATTGCCCCCCCCACACACAAAAAATCTTTTAAAAATGTTCACTGATCTTTTGATTGAATATATCCCCTCTCCAGCAAGTCATCCTTTGTTTTTAAAAAAAGATATTATATATATATGTATATATATGTGTGTGTGTGTGTATGCATACTTGTATGTATGTGTGTATGAATGGATAGATAGATGGAAACAAAGGAAGGAAGGAAGGAAGGAAGAGAAAAAAGAAAGAAAGAAAGAAGGAAAGAAAGAATTCCAATTTCACACTCCTCATTTTTGCAAAGAAAGGAGGGAGGTGCCTTTTTCATCTCTTCCTCAAGGGAAAACTTGGTCATTATAATTACACAACATTCAGTTTTGTGGATTTTGTTGGTTGTTTTTCCATTTTCTTTGTTGTAGTCATTCATTGAGTATAGTGTCCTCCTAGTTCTGTTTTCTTGACTCAGGATCAGTTCATAAAAGTCTTCCCATGCCTCTCTGAATTCATCTTCTTCATTGTTTCTTGTACCATGATAATATTCCATAGCATACATATGCCACAATTTGTTTAGGCATTCTCCAACCCTGGGGCATTTACTTTTGCAACCATAAAAATCATGTAGCCTTATTTCTGAAATAGAAAGGGACTCTTTCTGGGTCTACGTTACACTTGCTGTCTGGGAATTAAAGTCACACAGGCTGGGATTAGAAGTAAGCACCATGCTGCTGTTGGTTTACCTTCCAAAGCAGAATAACTTCAATTACTCTCCTTGCCACCAGATCAGCTGGAGATTGCATTGGAATTTCTATATGGATTTTTAGTCATGCCAGGCAATAGGAAGGCTGCTGGTATCTGACTGATGGTTTGGAATTAGAAAACAAATTTGGTTAGTACTAGGGGGAAGAGTCAGTTCTGGGGAAGCCCCTGAGAGTGTAGAAGTTGGGGGAGGGGGGTACAGCGGTCCTAATGTTTGCTCTTGAGTCTCCTCCCCTGGAGTGGTCAAAGGTGGGGATGGGGAGGGAAGTCTTCATATGGGTTTGTGTTTATTGGTAGTGTGCCTAGTTTTGCAACTGGGGAAGCAGCGTGGCGTAATGGAAAAAAAAAATGTTGGACTTGGAATCAAGTGAACCATACATTTGAATTTTGCTTCTAGCATTTACTTGCTTTGTGTCTACCAGAAAGTAACTTTAACCTCACTCGTTTCTATAATAGGAATAATAATACCATAGAAACTATGATAGGGTTTTTGTGAGGCTCAAATGAGATAATGTATGTATATAACTCTTAGCAAATCTTCAAATGCTATATACATGCCAGTTTTTTATAATATTACGACTAAGACTACATATAGCACATACCACCACAGGGAACAAGTGGGAATCAGGCTCAGTTGAATCTTGTCTAGTCCTACCTGTCCAAATTATACTAGCTGAACTTGTCCTGGTTTCCCTCACTATGGCAAGAATTCAATAGTGTCTAGTTTCTGGTGATGCCAAGAATAATTATCTTTGTTGTAGATTGTTTGAGGTTTTCTATAGCTTTGAAAGTTTGTTTTTTAAAAAAATGTTTTTTAATGAATCAGTGGAAAAGCATTTATTTAGTACTTAAGTTTTGCCAGGTGCTGTGCAAAGCATTGGACATATAAAGACAAAAGTGAGCCCCTGCCCTGAAAGAACTTATGTTCTTTTTTTTCTTTTTTTCCTTTTTTTTTTTTTTGCAGGGCAATGAGGGTTAAATGACTTTCCCAGGGTCACACACAGCTAGTAAGTGTCAAGTGTCTGAGGCCAGATTTGAACTCAGGTCCTCCTGAATCCAGGGCTGGTGCTTTATCTGCTGTGCCACCTAGCTGCCCCCAAGAACTCACATTCTAACAGAGACAGGACAGTGCTTGTAGGAGAATAGCATCCAGAGAAAGAAGTTTTGTTCTGAAGAGTCATAGACATGGTGAGTGTAACCATTGAGCAGCTCAGGGATACAAGCTTTTTTTTAGAAGTAATGGCAGTGTTGAATTAATAAATGTGCCCATAGGAGGAGGAGAGGGAAAATGTGTATTGGGGGAAAAGGGGGCAGTTTAGTGTGTGGTAGCATGGCAGATGACAATACTGCCCTAGGTGGATGGGTAGATAGCTGAATGGGATGTGAAGCATGGTCTGGACTGGGGTCAGCTAAAGATAATAGTTTCTACTCAGATACAAATCAAGACATCTCAGCTTCAGGTCAGGAGTTCCAAAGCTTTGTGGATTAACTGATGAGGTCAGGATTTCTTTCTCTCTTTCTCTCTCTCTCTCTCTCTCTCTCTCTCTCTCTCTCTCTCTCTCTCTCATTACATATATATACACATACATATATAATTGGTTTTGGTAAGCATATATATATATATATATATATATATATACACACATTTATGTATACATATACATATATATCATTCATCTTCAATCCATGTACTCTTAAGTATCTGTCTTTAATGGTGTACCCATTTCAAGTAAACAGAAAAAAGTGAGGATGGAAGGGAAAAAGCCATTGTAAAGTCTTTCTTTACTCTTAAGTTAAAGGTTTGGGTTTTTTTTTCCTTTTAGATAATATTTGGGTTAATAATCTGTTGTCAGTGATTTTAAACTCTAACATGTTCTTTCCTATCTCAGTAGCCTTATTTATGGCTTGAGAGGAATCTTGAGATTTCTAGTGGTTGATTATTCCCAAGAAGTTGTTTGGCCACATTTTGGTCTTTTTTCCTAGAAACCACCCATCTGGCAGTAGAAACACATACATTCTTTCAGAAAGTAGCATGAATTTCAGGTTTACAAAGAGATAAGGAAAGAGCATTCAACAAGGGAAATCATGAAGAAGAGAAAAGGGGCATCATAAAAGATGGAAATATCTGCTTTCAGTAAATAAGAGATCCCATATTATGATCAATATTATTCTTGATGCCTGGTTCCAGGCATTTTCACAAGCTGTCTCTCATGCCTGGAGCTCACATCTGTTTCCTGGCTTCCTTGGCTTCTTTCAAATCTCAGCTAAAGTTCTATCTTCTGCATGAAACTCTCTCCAGTCTTCTTTTTTTTTTTTCCTGGGCAATGAGGGTCAAGTGACTTGGCTAGGGTTACAACAGCTAGTGTCAAGTGTCTGAGGCCAGATTTGAACTCAGGTCCTCCTGAATCCAGGGCTGGTGCTTTATCCATTGCACCACCTAGCTGCCCCTCCAGTCTTTCTTAATCTTCATGCCTTACTCCTGAGATTATCATCAGTTTGTCCTGTAAGTAATTTGCATATACATAGGTGTTTGCTTGTTATCTCCCACCTTAGACTGTGAGCTTCTTGAGCACAGGAACCAGGTTTGTTTGTTTGCTTTCTTTAACATCCCCAGCTTTTAGCATGGTTCCTGGCCCATAACAGGCACTTAATAGCTGCTTCATGACTTGACTTGATATGTTTTTGCAAGTTTAATGGGAACTTTTCTGATAAATTCAATAAGGAAATAGGCATTGTCTCATTTTCTCTATTTGTTTATTAAAAACAAGAATCTAACTGTATTGAAATATCACAGGATCATTCGTCTGGACCTATCTTTTCTTCAAATCTAGCATCTTTGTGAATTTAACAAAAGGGAAGATCTAGGACAACTGTTTTTGTTGTAAGGGATTTCTAAAATCTTGGCTTTTGCCATGAAATCCTTACAAAACCTGAAGAGGACTTGAGATTCTTTGTTCTCCACATTAAAGAATAGAAATTCCCTGTTGCCCTTTCTCATTTCAGTTGGGAATTTAGGAGTGAATAGAGTGCCAGGCCTGGAATCGGAAAGACCCAGCTTCATGAGTTCAAATCTGGTCACCGACACTTACTAGCTGTGTGAGTGACCCTGTTCACCTCAGTTTTCCCATCTGTAAAATGAGCTGGAGGAGGAAATGGCAAACCAATCCAGAATCTTTGCCAAGAAAACCCCAAATAGGGTCACAAAGAGTCAGACGCTACTGAAAACAGTTCAACAACAGCAAAAAGAACAACAAAAGCAAGATTTCAATCTTAGAGGAATTTATTGAGTGTCTACTGGATATGAGGCACAGAATGGGGGAAGGGAAGATAAAATGGTGAGTAATACTCTACTCCTGCCTTCCAAGACTTTCTAGTCTAATAAAGGAACTTGTGTTGTTTGTTAGGAATCTTAGGAATCATTTCCTCTGACCCTCCCATTTTACAGAGTGGGAAACAATCTTTGGGTTAAACTTTATTTGCTGTTTAGATCATGTTTTTAATAAAGACTTTTGCCCAGAAAAGTTTGAGGTCACATTATATAAGGTCTTCACAGAGTCCTTGTGAACTTTTAAACTTTAATGACTTGTGTTGTAGGTGTGACAACCACAAACTTTAAATAGCACCTTAGTGTTATTTTATTACAGTTTAGGTCAGCTCCATTAAACAATTTTTTACGGTGGATTTTCTTTTCAGATCTTGTGACAAATAACAACGGCTTCTATTTAAAGATGATTTTTATCAGCCCTGTAATGTAAGATATTGTAGTTTAGAAGTAAAAAAAAAATTAAACTGCACCAGGCTTTTGTGAATACCTTGTATTGTGTTTGGAATATAGTGTAGTAATGAAGGCACATACTTCATGTTTTATATGGAGATATAACATTTTAGAAGGATATAGGTTGACTCTAAGACTGAGCAGAAAGTGAAGCTCTGGGGTGGGGAGAGAGAGAGAGAGAGACAGACAGACAAACAGAGAGAGACAGAGAGACAGAGAGATCAGAAACAGAGACAGACAGACAAGCAGAGAGACAGATTGGGGGTGATGGTCCTAAGAAGAGATCCTATAAAATGCATCCTGTTGATCACCATGTGGATGTTTGCATTTGGGAGGGCAGAAGACAAAAAGCAAAGCACCCATTGACATCATCAGTAGAGTTACAAGATGATTTTGCTTCTACCACCGAGCAGAGCAAACAGTGGGCAGTCTACTGGAATGTGTGGATTTTTTCAAGCATGCCTATTTGGAATGTTTGGCAGACACTGAACACCTCCTGTGGGTTGTAGGAATCGGACATAATGGGTTTCATTATCAATGTTCAGCCAGCTACAATGCAAGATTATGCTCTTCTCTTGCTTGTCACTCAAGGAAGCGTTGTCAATACAGGGAAATCATGACCACCAGAAGGCTGGTCAATATTAAATTTTCATCATAGCCATTGGGTTTAGGTCAGATTAAGGGCCTCATTGGGTAATTATTCCAAAGATCCATGATTTCATTAGTGTGGGTACTCCCTCTGTTGCCATAAATTGCAGCCCTTCCACACCATAATATGAATCAGGCTTCGGACTCCATCAGTTGCTGTGGCCAAAAAGCACCACTACGACCCCCAAACAATCTCTTAATGACTAGACTTCTGGTTCTGGACTCTTAACCTAGGGGTGAACTTATTTTATTTTAATTATAAAAGTATTTTATTATTTTCCAGTTACATATAGAGATAGTTTTCAACATTTGTTTTTATAAGATTTCTAGTTTCAAATTTTTCTCCCTCCCTCTCCCCCCAAGATCTGATATAGGTTATATATGTATAATAACATTAAACATATTTCTGCTTTAGTCATGTTATAAGAGAAGAATCATAGCAAAAAGGAAAAACCTCAAAAAAGAAAACAACGGCACCAAAAACAAGAGAAATAGTATGGTTCAATCTGCATCCATATTCCACAGTTCCTTTTTTTTTCTTTCTGGATTTGGAGAGCATTTTCCATCATGAGTCCTTTGAAACTATCTTGGATCATTGTATTGCTGAAAAGAATCAAGTCTATCACTGTTGATCAACACATAATGTTGATGATACTGTGTATAATGTTCTCCTGGTCATGAACTTATTTTAAAAAAATATTTTGATAATTGTATTTCAGCAAAATTGTTTTCCTATGTAATGCTACACATTTTTATTTTATGCCTTTAAACACATCTTTCTGAGAAGAAAGCCATAAATGTCACCAGACTGCCAAAGGGCTCCATGATGCTCGTGCATGTGTGCAGACACACAGGATTGAAAGCCCCTGTACTAGCTTGAAAACTTCTTGAAAGTTTCCATTTCTTATGTGAGCTTTTAAATTCATCCCCTTCCTCACCATTCAGTGCCTATTGAGATACTCTGTGTACAGTAGGCATTTAATAAATGTTTGCTGGATTGAATTGAATTAGCTGGGCTGATCCTTGGATGCCAGACTCATGGCAAGCTACTGGACACAGAGACCAAGCTTTGTGACTTAGAGGATTTTTCTAGAGTTCTATGGGCATGACTTTGTAGACCCCAGAGTCACCTGGAGGTTCTTAATAGAACACAGGGCAGGACTATAATAATAGATCATATTTACACAGCATGTTATAGTTTATAAAGTGCTTTCCCCCACAACAGCCTTAGAAGGTAAGTTGAGTCAGTATTTTACAGATGAGAAAAAAATGAGACTTAGAAGGTGAAGAGATTTGTCTAAGGTCATACAGCTATGTTGCAGAGCAAGGTGTGAACCAGCTCCAGGTCTCTACTTCAAAAAAAACTTGATAGGTTCTTAGCTTACATCACCTGAAAGACTAAAGAGATTTTTTTATTTGTCAAATTTATTGGCAGTATAGTTTAAAACCCCAAAGCATTCAAAGAAACTTTTCAATTTAAAAAATTTTTATTGATATCTCTTGTTCTTATATCACCTTAATTTCCAAACAGACCCCTCTCTTTCACCTTCCTCTTCTTCTCCCTGCTCCCCCACCCCCACCTGCCATCCCTAGTAGCAGGTCACTCTCCAGTGACTTTCTTTTTTTTTTTTTTAATTTTATTGATGATTTTGTTTTTGGCATATCAGTCATTCTCTAATATGCCTTACCCCTGTAGAACCCTCCTTTGTAACTAAGAAAAAGAGTTCAACAAAACTAACCCACACAGTAGCGGTATATGACAGAGCATTATTCACCCATAGAGTCAGCTAGGTGGTACAGTGAATAGAATGCTGGTCCTGGAGTCAGGGAGATCTGAGTTCAAATGTGCCCTCAGACACTTACTAGCTATATGACCCTGGGCAAATCACTTTAACTCTGTGAGCCTTAGTTTCCTCAAATGTAGACTGGACACAAAGAGTGCCTACGTCACAGCCTCGTTGTGAGGATCGAATGAGGTAGCGATTAAATGAGGTAATATTTGTAAAGCACTTAGCTCAGTGTCTGGCACATAGTAAATGCTAAATGACTTCTTATCAAAATGAGGGAAGTGTGTTTCATGGCTGTCCTCTGGTATCCAGACGATCATTGCATTTTAGGTGAGTCGAGTTGCCTTTCAGAGATGTTGTTGCCAACACTGTTGTGGTCATTTGGTATATCATCCCATTTGTAGTTTCTCTTCTCTGAATCACTTCATACAAATCTTCCCATGTTTTTCTGAATTCCTTATTTTCAAAATGTTTTTAAGGACATAATAATACTCAATTCTATTTATATACCAAGATTTTTTTTCCAGTTTTTTGCTACCTAGTGGTCTTCCGAGGGCATAAAGTTCCTAAGAAAATTAGAGACAGTGATGCCTAACTCTTCTTGCCCATTGGAATAATAAGCATCTACCTGGTGAGGGAAATTATGCTGGGGTAGATACAAAGTCTAAGCAAGCCACAGTCCCTGACCCCCTTGGGCTTGGAAGAGGCTTCTTTTTGTGGGGAGGGAAGAGGGAGGAAACCTATGATTTCATTGGCATAGGGAACTTTCAGTAAGGAAATTCCACCCACCAATACAGATCAGCATCTGCTTTTAATTTACTGCTTTAAAGAGTTCCCTGAAACACTGAGATGTTAAGCACTTGCCCAGACTTATTGCCCAGTATGTGTCTGACTGTAGGTCTTCTTGAGTCTAAGACCAGCTCTCCATCTGCTCCAGCATGCTTCCTCTCTAGGAGGGGGATAGGTACTGTTACATGATAAAGGCATTAAAAGGGTTACAAAGGGCAGCTAGGTGGCACAGTGGATAAAGCACTGGCCCTGGATTCAGGGGGACCTGAGTTCAAATCCAGTCTTAGACACTTGACACTTACTAGCTGTGTGACCCTGGGCAAGTCACTTAACCCTCATTGCCCAGCAAAAAAAAACAAAACAAAACAAAACAAAAAAGGTTACAAAAATGATCTTTCCATTGTTCCAGGCTGAGACATTAGGAACAGTGGCATTTGAGTTGAGCTTTTAAAGGTGGGTAGTAATTCAATAATCAAAGAAGGGGAAGAAAGGCATTCTAGGTCTAGGAATGAAGGTTTTGGGTTTTTTCCCTGTCAGGGTCATCCAAACACTACTAGGGAGTTAAGGATGCAGGATACTGAAAACCCAGCATGATGGGATTTCTGAGGTCATGCTTCTTTCTCCCTCCCCACTCTAGGGGTCTGCATGGCTGTCAGAGAAAAAAAAAGAACTGTGGTGGGTGGCCACTGCCTCCAACAAACTGGCTAACTTGATGCAGACTCCCAGCTGCTGGGGAAATTTTGATGTTACTAGAGTCCTCACTGACTATAGCAAAAGGGGTCCCTAAGACTTCTTTCAGTGACTGGGTCAAGGTCAGCTGATCTCCAGTTCCACAATCAGAGGCTGAAACAACTAGGCTCTAAGTAAGAGTGGTTATCACTATACAGTATGTGCAAAGTCCGCCCACGTTGACAGGGCCTGACAAAAATGGGCCTCACAGATAAGCTCTGGATCTCTATGTTGTGTATGCCCTGATTTGTATCTTTTTGTTTCTTCCCTAGGCTGCCCCCCACCTCTAACTATCCTGCCAGTGCTTCTTCTTCTCTTCTGTTATGGCATAGTATAGGATTTAGGGTCAGAAAATGAATGGATGGGTGGATGGATGGATGAATGGATGGATGAATGAATGAATGAAAATTATTGTTCAGTGGGAGGTTATCATCACTTGAACGGGTTGGCAAAGCACTTTGGGCCATCTTGAGTCCTGAAATACAACCACGGTGATGGGAGCATCAATGAACTGGACCTGGGCACAGGAGAAAAAGCACCCTGACCCCACCTAGCAATTTACTGTTGTTCCAGATCTCTTGTTGTGCCAGGTCTTCTTGACAATGAAGCGATGATTACAAATTACAAATTCTGTCTCAGGCCCAGCACAAGGGAGGATTTTCTAAGGGCCAGTTAGATTGTTAAGTAACTTTTATATTCTTTTTTTCTACCATGACATTTGGGAGGAAAGGGCGGAGTATCTCAGGGGCTTAATGAATTCACACTTTTTTTTCTGGGTTATTAATCACACCAGGTTTGGTTTCAACTAAATGAGGTTAACATGTTACTGTTTAAACAGCTGTAGAACAATCAGGAGGAGTAAACCTTAAGCTTGGATATATAAACAATCATCATGGGGGGCATAAATTGCTCTTTAGCTCATTTGAGCTGGATTTCTGGTTACAGTTCAGATTTTATATTCCTATTCTGGCCTCAGGTAGAAGTGAGAAAAGAAAATTAATATTGGGAATGTGGAGTCTGATCAATAAGTCAAGGCCTGGGTCTGTACCCTTGGAAGAGGCTACCTACACTGATGAGATCTTAGAGTAATTCAAGTATTAAAACAAGAGGGTATTGATTGAGGAGTAAATCATTGACCATATAGGTTATTTTGGTGAGATTTTTGACTTGAAGGATTTTACTCAGTAATTCTAAGGCAAACCCATTAATTTTAAGTATCAATTGCACAATTCGTCCTATCATGGTTTTTTGTTGTTGTTATCGGGTTTCTCGGGCAGGTCACCAGTCCCTATAAAGGTAAAGAATGAAAACTTGAAAAGCCAGCTAAAAACCTCTCTGAGCACACATTCAGGGCTAACTACCTGAAGAACCTAATTTGCTTCCACAGTGGTAGCCAAGTGTCTAAAACACACAAAAGGCTTGCCCATGCTAAATACAAGGAACTAGTATAGACAAGTAGGCAAATAGAGCCCAGCTAGGCAGACAGGTTTCTGAACTACTTTTTTTTTAAAAGAAGAAAAGTAGATTCTGAGTTCTATGCAAACAGGATGGCAAAGATAGATATCAGTAAATGCAAGAATGCCAGTACTGTCTGCCTTGAGGGTCCTTCTGTGTCCCCCAGGAACAAATACTACTGTTTATAGCACCTGAGAGGATATAGCCTGGTTAATAGCCCTATGATAAACTTCCTGGAGAGAATGGGATTTCACACCCAACCTTTCTGAGTGCCTAGCAAAGATACTTTTAACTGAAAAGGAAACAGCCTTGGGAAAAGAATGGGAAAGGCTCTTCATATCCATTTGATTAGAGGCTCTGGAGTCTGAGGTCTCTGACCATAGCCAAAGGAACCTCTGAAAGCTCTAGAAAACCATGGCCACATCTGCTGTCATCATTGCATTCTTGATTCCGTAATACCAGGGGCCAAAGCGGGCTTCAGGTGTCTTGCTCAACTTGTCACCTTCCAGGTCTTCCAGGTTCAAATGTGTGACTGTGCCTGAGAAGGTCTCCTCTTCTATTGGACCTCTCCCCTACTGTTTTCTGTCTGAGTTATCCAAACAGGAAAAATGACAACTCTAGACCACTTAAAAATGCTTTCTCAAAGTTGTTGGACGTTTCATATCACCGTCACCTCCCAATAAGCTCCCCCTTACAATATAATCTTCCCCTTATAACAAAGTAAAGCTTGGTGGATCAAATCAATATGTTAACCCTATCTGATGGTTTCATGCGCACCTGTAGCCACCCACCTCTATAGCAAGAGGGAAGAGCTATATTTCATCTTCAGCCCTTCAAGGACAAGTGGTCATTGTTGTTTAGCCCCAGTCATGTCCAACTCTTTGTTGGGATTTTCTTGGCAGAGATAAGGGAGTGGTTTGCCATTTCCTTCTCCAGTTCATTTTGCATATGAGGAAATTGAGGTAAACAGGGTTAAGTGACTAGCCCAAAGCCAGTAAGTAAGTGTCTAGGCCTGGATTTGAACTCAGGAAGATGAGTCTTCCTGATTCCAGACCCAGCACTCTATCCACTGAACCACTGGCTAATTTAGGGATTTTTCCTTTATATTATGGTGGTCAGTGTGTTTATTATTTTCTTCTTTGGATTCCATACAAGTCATCATAAGTTTCTCTGAATAATTATTTCCTATAGTGCAATATTATTACATTATATTCATATGCCACAATTTATTTGGATATCTCCCAATGGGTTTCTTCTTATTTTTTGACCCACTAAGTAGAATTGCTAGGTCCAAAGGTAGCTATTTTCTTATTTTGGTCGAACCAATTCACAGCTCTATCAAAGGTGTATTACTCCCTTGGGGTTCTAGGTGGCGCAGTGGATAATCCACCAGCCCTGGATTCAGGAAGACCTGAGTTCCAATGTGACCTCATATACACTTATACTAGCTGTGTGACCCTGGGCAAGTCACTTAACCCTCATTGCCCTGCCCCCCCCCAAAAGGGTGTATTAGTCCCAACCTACACAGTATTTCTCTGAGTTTGTTCTTCCTCTCATCAATCTACTTTTGAAAAAAAGCTCTTTTTAAAAATAACATTCTTGTCAATTTCCAATGATTCCACTCACATAGAACCCTTCATTGTAACAAGAAAGTATGGTTTAGCAAAAGAAGTGAATGCATTGACCACAACTAGTAATGTGTGCTTCATTCTGTGTCTTCATCCCATTACCTCCATGGCATGCTCCATCCTCAGTCTCCTGAAATCATGATATGCCTTTCAGTGTTGCTTCCCTTTACATTGTCAACCAATCTCCCTTGCCAGGTGCATATCTTGACTGTCATTTATCATAGAATGACAAAGTATTCTGTCCCTTGGCATTATACCTCAGCTTAGCACTCAGACTGGGAGGATCAAGAATTCCCTTCCAAGAATCCAATTACTCCCCAGGCCTTGACATCTTACTTTAAACTAATGAATCAATAAGTATTTATTAATTACCTATAACGTGCCCAAGCACTATGCTATACCTAGGGAGACAAAGGCAAAAAATGAAAACCATTTTGTCTTTAAAGAGCTTATGTTCTATCTGGTGAGACAGCAAAATAATTAGGAGGGAATCTGGTGGGGCAGGGATTAGGGACTAGGGGAAGCATTCTGGTTGACTTAATAATGTTAAAAGTGGTAGGTAATGTCACAGTCTTTTATAAAATATGGCTGATATGATAGAAGTGACCAATGCAAACAGAAGCTTCATGTTAAGAAATGCATTGGGGGCAGCTAGGTGGCGCAGTGGATAGAGCACCGGCCCTGGAGTCAGGAGTACCTGGGTTCAAATCCGGCCTCAGACATTTGACACTTACTAGCTGTGTGACCCTGGGCAAGTCACTTAACCCCAATTGCCTCACTAAAAAAAAAAAATGCATTGAAAGAATGTGATAAGAACTAGTAGTAGAGTTGGAAATACTGGGTTTGAGTCTCTGCTTTAAATACATGACCATGGATGAGTTAATTTATTTGAGCCTTCATTTTCTCACCTGTAAAATGGATCATAATAACATACTACATACCCCATAGGCTTCTTGTAAAGAAAATATAATACAAATGTCATATATCATCATTGCATCATTCTGGCAGTGACCCCTTTCCTTTTGTTATTACTTTTATTCCTGGCACCATGCCTATTACATGGCTGTGAAAGTCTGGCAAAAAAGTAATGGCAAAAAGTGTAATGTAAAGACTTTGGAACTCTTACAATAACACAATCATAGGACTTAGAGCCAGAAGAAACCTTAAAAACCATTAGTCTAACCATTAGTCTAATTTTACAAATGAAGGAACTAAGATTCAAATACTTATCCAGGGTCGCATGGATCAGGATTCAAACTTAGGCCCTCTGACTTCATACCAGGCTCCTCTCATCCATGCTCATCCAACAGCACTTGTATAACATCATTTTAACTCTTATAAGTTCTCCATGTTTATCCATCAAGTCTCTTCACCAACTCAATGGGTGCCCTATGAGGAAGCTCTTCATTTGGCATGAGAGTCACACTGATGGATTAGCCTGTGCAAGTTTTTGATAAAAGAAAACCATTTAGAGATCTTGAGTAAGAGATCTTGAGATCATGTTAGGGAAGTTTTGACACAACACAGTATTTTTTATCTTACAATGTGGAGAAAACCCCAGTAGAATAGATTTTAGTCCTGTCTCTGTCAATAACTAGTTAAGGAACCATTTGTTAATGCTCTGGGCTCCATTGGGTCATAGAATTTATTTTATTTTACTTTTTTGGGGTGAAGCAATTGGTATTTCACTTTTAAATTCAATTCTATTTTATTTTAAGTTTCAAATAACCGTCTCCCTCCTCCCTATCCCCCACCCATTGGGAAAGTAAGAAAAACTCATTACAGATACACAAAGTCATGTAAAACATTCCTACATGAGCCATGTCCAAAAACAAAGAGAAATAAAGAAAAGAAAACATGCTTCATTATACACTCTGACTCCATCAACTTTCCATCTGGAGGTGGATTGCATCATTCATCACAAATTCTTTGGAATCTTAGTTGGTCACTCTGTTGACCAGAATTCTTAAGTCTTTGAAAACTGATGATCTTTTAAAGTATTGTCATTATGGTATAAAGTGTTCTCCTGGTTTTGCTCATTTCACTTTTTATCAGTTCATAGAAGTCTCCCCAGGTTTTTCTGAAACTATTCCCTTCAACACAGTAGTATTCAATTACATCTATATACCATAACTTGTTCAACCATTCCCCAATTGATAGGTATTCCCTCGGTTTCCAATTCTTTGCCACCACAGAAAGAACCACTATCAATATTTTTGCACCTGTGGGTCCTTTTCCTCTTATTTTAATCACTTTGAGGTATAGACCTAGTAGCAGTATCACTGGGTCAAAGAGTAGGTACAGTCTAATAAATTTTTGGGTATCGTTCCAAATTGGACCAATTTACAGCTCCACCAATAATACATTAGTGTACCTGCTTTCAAACAGCCCCTCTACCAACTTTGTCATTTTGCTTTTTTGTCGACTTACCCAATCTGATGGGTATTAAGTAGTAGGGGCATAGAATTAAAAGCTGAATGTGATCATAGTATTCTGTGAGGGCCAAAATTTAATATACAAAGCGTTATCTGGGTGACTCGCCTTAATATTGGGGTCCCGGAAATATGAGGGACCTTTTAGGTTCTCCCTCTGCTCTGAACTGTCCTTTTAGATATTTCTCCCAGGCCAATAAGAAAGGAGCCTCTAAGCTTTAGTTTACAAAAGGATCAGATTTTATTACTTGGGAATTAATTAAACAACAAAGGTGAAACTAATAAAAATCAAAGATAAGGAAATAGGAAAATAGAAATACAGATAAATATTCTTAACTCTAAGCTTAACCTATTCACTGCCCAGACCGTTCCCAATTAAGTTAGTTCAAAGGAATTTAGGGTTTTCTGTAATTAGCTCACCAAACCTGAAAGTCTACAGTTGCTCAAGCTGCCAGAACAGCTCACACGCCACCGCAAGGGGAGTCACCAGACAGAGAGCAAACATGCCACCAGCGCAAGGGCCAAGAAAGAAAAAGTCCAAGTTCCAGAAGATGCCTAGCATTCCGGAAGCATCCTGCCTCCCTTCAGGGAGCGTTCAATCTCTCCTCCTACATAGCATACATAACCTCGGGGTGGGCCAGGTGTGGCTCCTCCCAAATGAGTTAGCTAAAAACGGGAATATTAATCTTTACCACAAATAATTTTTACCACAATTCAATGGATCCAACTCCCTGGGTTTTTTCTTTTTCTTCCTTTCTTCCCTTCCTCCCTCCCTCCCTTCCTCCCTCTCTCCCTCCCCACCCTCTTTCTCTCAGATTGGGTCTCCCTGTCTTGCCTAAGCTGGAAGTACAGAGGGCTTGATCCCACTATTCATTGACACAGAAGCTTTGACCACCTCAGTTGCTGCCCTGGGCTGATTTGCCCTTCCTTAGGCAACCTAGTAGATTCCCCCTCCACCTACCCCAAATATCTCACCATGTTATGCCAAACTTGGACATCTGATTGGATTAGCCCACTGCAACCAAGAACCACAAACTAAGAGCTCTGCCAGCCTCAACCTCCCTGGTAGCAGGGATTACAAATGTGTTCTTCCAACCCCCTCATTTCACAGGTGTAGAAACTAAGGCCCAGAGAGATTAAATGATTTATCTGTTCACATACATAAATCAGTAGAAGGGCCAGGGATGCAACTCAGGACTTGGGATTTTGAATCCAATGACTTTTTTCCCCTACTGTGTTATATATACATGGTTTAACAATTTATTCAGCTACAGAATGAGGAATTTGGACTAGATCATTTATGAGATTCCTTCCTGGCCTTAAATTCTATGTGACTCTTTGATTCTTTCTCCTTATTATGTGGCTTTTTCAGGGTAGGGATTGCTCTTAGGACTCATCAAGAAGTCCACACAGGATTCCATATTATAGCAATATGCGTATCAAAAAGATGTTTTGGGTGTTTAAAGCTAAGGGGAAAAAATCCTTCTCATTTCTGTTCCACAAGACTCAGGATAAATTGTTATGATTTCCACACTCTGCACAACCATGTTCATCATGGTGTGATTGATAATGAGGTTGCAGAAATATGTTTAATGTTATTATGTGTGTGTGTGTGTATGTATATATATATATATGTATATATATATATATAAAACACCTATATCAGATTACCTGCTGTCTAGGGGAGGGAGGGGAGGGAGGGAGAAAAAATCTAAAATTGGAAAGCTTGTATAAACAAAAGTTGAGAACTATCTTTACATGTAACAGGAAAAAAATTAAATACTTTATTTATTTTTTTTTAAATGATAGGTTCAGACCAAAAAAAGAAAGAAAGAAGGGTCAAGGATGTAACTTTTTTTGTGAACCCAGGTGATAGGAAAAATGGTAGCATCTATAGAAAGAAGGAAGGTAAGAAGAAGGGTAGGATCATGGGAAAAGATAATGAATTTTCTTTCAGAGATATTGAGTTAGAACTACCCTTATCAAGACAATGATCTGAGACAATTCCAAAGGAACCATGATGAAAGATGTTATCCACCTCCAGAAAGAATTGATGAATTCAGAGTAAAATTTACTTTTTTATCTTATTTTCATTGTTTCATTTTGTGTTTTCTTTTGAAATATGGCTAATATGGAAATATGTTTTACATGACTTCACATGTATAATTGATATCATATTGCTTTGCCTTCTCAAGTTATAGGAGAAGTCTGGGAGGGTGGGAGAGAATTTGGAATTCAATTTTTTAAAATAAGTGTTATTTTTTTTTTACATCTAATTGGGAAATATTTAAAGAATAAGATAATTATAAAAAAGAAACATTGAGTTAATTGATTAAAGGAAAAAGGGATGTTTAGCATGAAGAAGACAATACTCAGGTCACATGATAGTCATATTCAAGTATCTGAAGGGCTATCACCTGGACAAAGGATTAGACTCATTCTACTTAACTCCAGAATGGGAAAAAAGAAGAATTTGTGAAGAGGCAAATTTAGGCATGAAAAGATGGAAAATAAACTTCTTTAGATTTAGAGCCATCCCGGAAGGGCAGCCTCAAGAAACAGTGAGCTCCTCTTATGGCATGGGTTGAAACCAAGACTAGATGATGCCATGTTGGGGATGTTGACGAAAGAATTCTTAATTCTTGCCCAGGGATGGGCTGACCCAGATGGTTCCCTGAGATCCCTTTGAGCTCTGAAATGATGTGATTCTATGAAGTGGCTGGATTTTTCCAGCCTAATTTTTCACTGGTGTCAGTGCTGCCCATCTGCAAAAGCTGTTATCTTTGGCATTTAGGAAGTCCCTTGCTAGTCTTAGAGAAACTAGAGGAATACCAGACAAGTCAACAATACCAACACAAGTCAACAATATTTCTTCCTCACCTCAACAGAGCCAGCCTGAGTGATGCCATAGAAGGGAGAACAGGTGTTTTCTACTTACCTCCTTGTATTTAGTGCCTTCTGTTTTACAAAGCCCTAAGCTCTGGAAGAGATTTAATGTGTCAGCTGCTTTGGGGAAGACAGGTTGGGGAGGAATATGTTAAATCAAATGGGAAATTAAATGAAGTACACATCAGGCATGGGATTAAAAAAACTCCTTTTTTCAAATTGGATTCCTGAAGGTAAGCCAAAAATCCATCCCCTGTTGGGTAGAGTGGAATGAGCATCAGATTTGGAGTCCAAAGATATGAGTTCAAAATGCATCTTTGCTTAGGCAAATTCCTCTCTGAATCAAAGATTCCTCACTGGCAAAATGAGAAGATAGAGTTGAATAACCTCTAAGGTGACTTCTAGCTAGCTCTCACATTCTGTAATCTCGGTAGATGCTTTAAAGAATTTCATTTCCAGACTTCTAGCCTTTGTTCTGTTTCCCATTTGGAAAGTGATTCAACTCAATAAATTTAATCATCAGGGATTTATTTTATGTATATGTCCAAAGTAATTGCTACACAAAATTTACACTTTCAGTGGCTGGATTCAAGGAGTATAAATGTGATAAGGAACAATAAGTCATTAAGTTAAATGTTCTTTAAACCACTTATCAGCCCATTTTTCTACCTTAGGTTGAGTAGATGACTATATTTGCAGGCAATATTAGCCATCTGGTAAATAGCAAAAAGTTCTGAATTCTTAGCCACATTTGTGTGTGTGTGTGTGTGTGTGTGTGTGTGTGTGTGTATGCAACTGAAAGAAATATCCTAAGATATATGAGGACACAGTATTCTTCGTATCAAGAAAGCCATTGACATAGTTCTTTGTGTCCTGCCATTTTTCTTCTTTGATGGGTGCTTTGACTGGTATGCTAGGAATTGGTAAATAGTGGAATTAAATCATAAATATAGCTGACATAAATTAGAAAACTTAGAAAGGGTTATCATGAGAAACATTTAATCTGTTGCTTTAAATTTATATCTTCACCGACTCTTAACCTTGAAATGTGAATGGAAATAATTAATTTTTAAAAGTTTCTTTGTCCAAAAATATTTTTAGTCCACAATTTTCACATCTTCCCCAGCTCTTAACCATTTTTGCACATAACTGGCTCCCTCCTGTGTATTTATCTCTATGTGCTCATGCAAACATACCTCCCTACTTCCTTCCCTCCTTCCTTTTTGCCACTGACTTCCATAGCCTTTTAACTAAGAGAAGCAGGCTGCAGGACAGCAGGAGAGCTGCTATTATCCCACCTATAGTTGTAGTCATGCTCCCCACTGCTTTTTATTTGAGCACCACCTGTGTACTTAGAACCATGCTCCATGGGGGAAAGGGGGGGTGGGGCAGAGGATGAATACAAAAGAAAGTCTCTAATGTCTCATCCATCCAATTTTATCAGGGAATGTTCCTTATAAGTGAATTTTCCAAACAACCAAAGGTTACTCTTTAAAGTACTAGTACTTTTTTCTTCACATCTTAAATTTTCAATGCATTTATAATAGTGCTTTAGGGTTTGCAAAGCACTTTACAGTTATTATTTGATCCTCACATCAACTTGGGAGGTAGATGAGATTATTATCCCCATTTTAAAGATAAGAAAACTGGAACAGACAGAAGTTAAATGGCTTTTCTGGGGTCTCACTGCTAGGAAATATATGAAGCCAGGATTGAACTCTGGTTTTCCTGATTTGGGGTCCAGTGCTCTATCCACTGAGCCAGCTCTTCCTTGTCTTTTTAAATATTTTTTGTTTGTTTATTTCATCCAGACCTATGATCTTATCATGGTGGGGGATTTCCAAAATGGAAACTTCTCCTGACCAATGCAGCTGGAGAACCCTTCTATATTATATAGTCTTCAAAGAGTTGCATCGGATACTGAGAGATTAAGTGATTTGCCCATAATTATAGAGTTTATTATCTGCTAAAAACAGGGCTTGAACTCAGATCTTCCTGTATCCAATCTAGCTTTCTATCCATTCATCATGCTCCCTCTCAATGAGTGTTTTTATTCCCCATGGGAATAAATAATGAGTGAGAAGTGGACCCATTTTGGTTCATCTTTCATCAAGACCTCCCTCTATGTCAAGTCCCAGACCCAAGACCTAGAAATCACACTAGAAATCCAAAATCGCTTTCCATTTACAATGTATATACCTTGTATGTACATAGTTGTTTGCATTAGAATGTGAGTTCCTTGAAGGGGTAGACCTTCTTTGTATCCCCAATGCTTAGTATAGTATATATTACATATTAAGCACTTAATAAATGCTTGTTGACTGATCACCTCTTAGACTGTTATAGGCAGACTATATATTAGCTGTCATTTCTGCTATCATTATAAGCATAGTAGGCAACATTATACAACGCAGACTACTGGCTCTGGAGTCAAAAGACCTGAGTTCAAATCCCATTTCTTATGTTTGCTGCAAGTCACATTACATTACTGGGACTCATTTTCCACATCTGTAAAGTGAGAGGATAGGTCTAGATGGCTTCTGAGGTCATTTCTAGATCTCTGCTCTTGTGATCTCTTTCTCTTCCAATTTATTCTTCTTATCGTCTATGGGCTAGTAAAACCAAAACACCAAATTTGCTCAAATTATGTACAGAACAAGAGTTTTTAAAAAATTCTGCATGCCCATCTTATAAAGTACTTGGACATTAGTGTATAGGGGTTTGATCAGGGCAGTAGAAGAAAACTAGGGTAGAATTATATTATTAGAGGACTTCAAAAGGTTAAGGAGAAGAGTTAGGACTCAATTCACTAGGCAATAGCAAACCATTACAAAATCTTGAACAAGGGAGTAATATGACATGTACTGTCTGAAAAAAGAGTAGTTGGTGGGGTGAGTCAGTGATTCTAATGGATCAGATGGGGAAGTGGAGAGGAAAATAGAGTCAGGGAGACTAGTTAGATAGTCCCAAGCCAGGTGTGAGGTTATGAGGGCTTAAATAATAAAGTAGGAACATAGAAAGGTGGAACAATATAGGGGATCAATGGTTTCCTTTGATCTTGCCTCTTCTCCCCAACTCACACACCATATGAAAAGTGCTCTTAGTTTGGAGAGATACCTCCGAGAATGTACTCCCTAAGCACAACAGGAGGAATAATAATAATGGACATTTATTTAGTCTTTTAAGATTTGCAAAGCATTTTACATATATTATTTTATTTTATTTAATCCTCACAACAGCCAACCCCAGGAGTTAGTTATTACTATTATTCTCATTTGAGAGAGGAAGAAACTGAGGCTTACAGAAGTGCTAGGGATAGAGGCAGGATTCAGACCCACATTCTGATTCCAAGTACAATGCTCTTTCAACTTCACCATGATAGTAGGAACCCCATTTCCACATGCCCACTCTCTTTATTTCTGTTAGCAAAAAACACCCTATCCTCACCCTCTTGTGGAGGGCAAAAAATCACCAGGGAGCTTTCTGCCCTTCTCCCTTCTCCAACACTCCAGAGTGACAGCATAGAGGCTTACATTCTAGAATAATCTACTGGGCTAGGATAGTAGGATTCCTTCCATGGAAACATGCCCACACAGCTGCCCAAAGAGAAAATGCATGTGACGGTGAAGGTCATGCTAGCAACAACTATTCTAATAGCTTTACAGAAATCTGTCCACCAACAAAACCTTACTATTCCAGGCAAATTGTTTCTTGTGTAATCTGCTATTCCCATGGTAGCATTGAATCAGAAGTTCCATTGCCACAGCTGTATGTAAAAGCAATGACAAAAGTCATGGGGGCAGATTCAAATGAAGGTTGTTGGGTATTCAGCATGGCGAACTTACAAATACAGGCTGTACTCCTGAAAGGGGATCTCTTTGAAGGGAAAAAAATAGATAGGTCTACACTGAAACATAAATAGAGGAACACCATTTTTAAGAGGAAATCTAATTTAGATTTCATTAGCTGTGTGACCTTGGGTTATTCAATTAATCTATCTGGGTCTAATTGCTCCTCTCTCAGATAAGGTAGCTGATATGAACTATATCTCTAGACCCTTCCAGCTCTTGAATTCTTGCCCAAAGATCATTGACAAATCCTTGCCCAAGATGAGCAAGCATTTTCTTATCTTAGCAGGCACTTTGACCTGCTAAACCTTCCAATCTATTGACAGAAACAGGCATTAAAGAGGTGCCCCTGGTCCCTCTAAACAGTACTTTGCCTCCCTCTTAGAGATTCTCCTTCTTACCCAAGCAAGAGATACTTCAAAGGTCAGCAGCAAATCTGGTCCCAGGCGAGCCACTAACGGATCATGGATTTAGAGATGCAAGGGACAGTAGATGTCTCCTAGTCTAAACCTTTTATTTGAAGAGAGTAGTATAGTTAGATGGCACTGTATTAGTGCTGGGTTAATAGTCCAGAATTACCATTAACTTGACCATCTCCCATACCATTGCCACAAGAAGTTGAGAAAGTCAGGCCTAACTGGAAGAATCCTAAGATTTAGAGTTGAAAGAGACCTTAGAAAGTATCTAATCTAGGGCAATTAATATGACCTCCTTGAGCTGGTCTTTAAAAAAAACAACCCATTAACTACATTTCAAAATAACTGGGTTTGGGGGGGCTTGTATTTTGGTCATTATTTTATGCATTAAAAAATATTATTTTGAGAAGGGGTCCATAAGTTTCTTTAGACTGCTAAAGGGGGTCCTTGATGCAAAAAATGTTGACTCCCTGATTCAAGTTCAACCCCCTCATTTTACAGATAATAAAACTAAGGCACCAAGAAATGTGATAGCCCTAAACTTAGGCAGGTGGTAATAATTGGAGAAGTGGATAGAGTGCCAAGCCTGAAATCAGGAAGACTCTTCTTGCTGAGTTCAAATCCAGCCTCAGAAATTTATTAGATGTGTGACCCTGGAAGAACCACTTAACCCTGTTACCTCAGTTGAGGCAGCTAGGTGGTATAGTGGATAGAGTGCTGAGACTGAAGTAAGGAAGACTCATTTTCCTGATTTCAAGTCTATCCTTAGACACTTGCTAGCTGTGTGACCCTGGGCAAGTCACTTCACCCTGTTTGCCTCAGTTTCCTCATCTGTCCAATGAGCTGGAGGAGGAAATAGCAAACTACTCCAGTATCTTTGCCAAGAAAACCCCAAGTGGGGTCACAGAGAGTCAGACACGACTGAAACAACTGAACAATAACAAAGTAAGAGCAGACAGGACTCAAACCCGGGTCCTCTGACTATAGATTGAATGTTTTTCCTACACCATTCTGCCTTCCTTGTTCCATGTTGCTCTCATGTTCCCTTCCAGATTCCCAAGAGGCTTGTTTCCCTCTTCTTTTGCCTTCCTCAGTCCCCCAGCCAAATCCCAGCCATCTCTCCCTGGATGGTCTGCTTGACCAGTCTTCCTTCAAAGCTGGCTGGTTCAGGCTGGGCACCAGATGTTCTGAGAAGGAAATCAAATCACGATTCTGTTTTCTACTTCATCTATGACAGACTAAATTGAGATCAAGCTTGTTTAAAAGCAATTATCCTTGTCAGAGGAACAGAATATTAATTTTCTCTAGGAGACGGCTTCAACAAACATTCCCAGAAACTTCAAGGCAAACAGAGGCATAAACAAGTCACAGCTGCTGGTGGAAGTCAACATGATACAGTCTGCCTAGCCCATTGGAAAGTTCCTCTTCCCTTCACAAAACCCACACACCCAGGAAAACCGAGTCCTAGTGGACAGTGTGGTAGGAAATCTTGACCACCTGTGCAGCAGAATATATGTGTTCAGGTCACTTGGAAAACTCAGAATGTCATGCATTCAGAAAACACTGTGTACCTGCAGAATGCAGGGGACTGTACTAGGCACCAAGAGACATGCAAAGTGTAGATTAAATTTGGTTCTTGTCATCATCTACTGACATCTATCATACTTTAATGTTTGCACAGTGATCTACACACATACCCCCATCTATAAAGCAGGCAAAATGATCTTACTAAAGCTCAGATCTGATAATGCGACCTTCCTACTGGTTTATTGACTTTAAGGTTCAGAGAGTTGATTTTTCCACTTAACACATAGCTACTAAGTATCATCGAACTTAGTATAGTAAGAGGACTTTTTGTTGTTGTTCAGCCATTTTTCAATCATGTCTGTCTCTTCATGACCCTATTTGGAGTTTTCCTGACAAAGATACTGGAATGGTTTGCCATTTCCTTATCCAGCTCATTTTAGAGATGAGGAAACTGAGGCAAACCAGGTTAAATGACTTGCACAATGTCACATAGCTACTAAGTGTTTGAGGCCAGATTTAAACTCAGTTCTTCCTGACTTCAGACCTGGCACTCTAACCACTGAGCCACCTTAGCTGCCCTGTAATAGGAGTATGAGCCAAAATAAATAAATGCTACTCTCTCTTGCCCCTAGAACAAATACAAGCTCCTCTATTTAAGTCCCTCACCACTTGGATTCAACCTCCTCTTCCAGACTTACTATTTATTACTCCACTTTATACATCCTATTATCTAACTAAACTGACTTTCTTGATGTTCTTCCTACATGCTATTCCATCTCCTGTCTCTGTCTTTGTATAAGCTGTCCCCTCTTGCCTAGAATGTCCTTCCTCCCTATTCAACTCTGCCTATTCAACTCCCTAACTTCCTCCAGAAGGCAGCTTAAGTACCACCTTCTATTTGAGGTGTTTCCTGATTACAGTAAAAACTAGTACTTTCATCGCCTCCCCCCAAAAAAGTTTCCTGGTATTTGTTTTATATTTACATATTCACATGCATATATATATATATATGTGAGTGTGGATGTGTTTATATACATATATAGGCATAGGCATAGACATAGACATCTCTAGGTATGTATGTAAAGATATTTAGATAGATAGTCTTCCCCCCAAAAAAATATAAGCTCCTCGAAGGCAGAGGTTGTTTCATTTTTGTGTTTATATCCTCATCACCTCACACAGTGCCTGGCACATAGTAGGTACTTAATAAATATCCATTGACTGATAGGTCATTTCATTTGACACGTTTCATATTTCTTGGACCATGAAGGACAACAACCATTTCATTTGATCCTCACAATGACACTGGCTCTGGAATCAGAAGATTTAGGTTCAAACCCTGCCTATGATATTTCCCATGTGAAGGAAAGTTAAAGGAAAATGAAGTGGGTCTCTCAGTTTCTTTCGCTATAAAATAAGGGGTTGGATTAGATGGTCTTGGAGGTCCCTTACACTTCTAGGTCTGTGATACTATGACCCACAAGTTATTTGTATCTCTATTTTATAGAAGAAGTGCGATGGTTCAGGGAGTTAAGTAACTTTTCCACTGGACACTAGTAAATGTCGTAGGATTTAGTGTGATGGGGCTAGGGCACAGATACAGATAATTATAATGCACAGTATCTTACAAGTGCATTAGACAATTGCAAAACAGAGCTCTCTTTATGAGGTCTGAGAGAAAGGTCCCATATAATAATGATGCTTCACATTTCTATTGGAGCTTTATGCTTTTAAAGTACTTTTGATGCCTATTATTTCACTTGATCCTTACTTACAATGACACTGTGAGGGTGGCAGGGCAGGCATTACAATAGCTGTTTAACAGAAGCAAAAGCTGAGGCCCAGATTGAGTGATTTATCTAAGTTCTAGTCACTCTGGAAGGACCATTGATACATCCTGGCATCAGCTCATCATAATAGAATGACTCTCACAGCTTCCTGCCTTTTGGGGCAAAGAAAAAGAGTTAGCAGAACTATGCAGGTATTCAGTTTTTTCTATTGCTGGGAGACAGAGGTATAAGTGGTCTTGCTTTTCACCACCAATCCATCAGCATCAGTGAAAAGAAGACTGTGTAGCTTTGTTTAAGTAAAAAAAAAAAAAAAGTCCCTTCTGTTCGAAATGTATGTAATAGATTCTCGAGGGGAAAAAAGGGAAAAGCCCTTTAACAACCCAGGTTGGGGGTGGAAACAAGACCTCAGAGGATGAAGGGAAACTATTCTCAACTGTTCTTTCAGAGAGTTCAAGGTGTCAGTGTGTCCCTTGCTCTGAGAACAGCAACCATTTAAATAAATGCTCACTTGGAGGGTTCTGGGGTGGGGTTGTTTTTGTTTTATGAGACTGAGCCTCTCTATCTCTCCCAGGCTTGAAGTTCAGGGGACACTCATGGGCTTGGTCCCACTCCAATTACCATGGGAGCTCTGACTTGCTCCCTTCCCAAACTGGACCAGTTGGCCCTTCCTTGGGCATCCTCGTGAGCCCAGATCTTGAGCACTTATCACACCGATGCTGCACTTAGTATGGCTACCTGATTGGCTAAACCCACGATAGCTCAGGACTCTCAAGTCAAAAAGTTTTACCAGATTGAGCCTCCCCAGGAGTAGGGATGACAGGTGTGCACCCCCACAACTGGCTTCATTTTATTTTTACAGGCAGAGTTAAGCCAGGCCCAGAAAAGCCACCTTCTAAGAGCCCAGACCAAGAAAGACTAAAAAACACATAGGAAGAAGTCTATAAACCAATATTAAGTTAAGCAGTGATTAATAAATACAACCCCTACCTTCTTGATAATGTGAGGCAGCTAAGTGGCACGGTGAATAGAGTGCAAGACTTGGAGTTAGGAAGACCTGAGTTCAGATTTGACCTCAGATACTTTCTATCTGTGTGACCCTAGGCAAGCCACTTAACCTTTGTTTGCCTCAGTTTCCTCACCTGTAAAATGAAGATAAGAGCATTTGCCTTATCAGGTGGTTGTAAAAATAAAATGAAATAATATATTTAAAGTACTTGGCAAACTTTAAAGCATTATATGTGTTAGATATTATTGTTTACTTAAGTATTCATTTTAAAATCCTGCTCTCAATTTTACCTTTTTCTATGTCTTCTAGATAGCAATCAACTAAATGGGTGCTCTGTACCCCATGACATAGGGAAATTAGATTTTCATGCTCATAAGTTTTTACCCTTTTTATTCCTGAGATGGTTCAACCATTTGTCCAGTTGCACACAAATTAAGGGTATGATACCTGAAAAAAACACATCCAACCTTTAGAGGATACAGCTCACAAAGCCATCCCTTTTTTTGTGAGGCAATTGGGGTTAAGTGACTTGCTTAGGGTCACACAGCTAGTAAAATGTTAAGTGTCTGAAGCCAGATTTGAACTCAGGTCCTCCTGACTCCAGGGCCAGTGCTCTATCCACTGCACCACCTAGCTGCCCCAAAAAGCTGTCCCTTTTAAGTGAAGGTAAACTTCACAGAAGCTGTGTCATCCTTCTATCTACTGACCTAGAACATGGAAGGGTCAGCTAGGTGGCACAGTAGAGAGCCTGGCCTGGAGTCAGGAAGACCTGAGTTCAAATCTGACCTCACACACTTATTACCTGTGTGACCCTGGGCAAGTCCCTTAACCCTGTTTGCCTCACTTTTCTCCTCTGTAAAGTGAGCTGGAGAAGGACATGGTAAACCACTTAATACCTTTGCCAAGAAAACCCCAAATGGGGTCACGAAGAGTCAAACATGGCTGAAATGACTAAACAACTACAAAGATCATTGAGTCTCCCTACAAGGCAGACTAACTCTAGTTGGACAGACAGAATAGTTAGTCTAGAAGTAAAATCATGACCATTTTCTAATTCATCCATGGCAGGTAAATTTGTGAAGCAATAGTCAGGAGTTCAATGGGGGTAGATCAGAATATGGTTGCGTGGAGAACTCTCCTATTCCCCTCCCTGGTTAGGAGCTTTAAATTTTCTTTACCTCATCGGTTTTCCTGCCTCTGCTCTTATCATAATAGCCTTCTCCTGTTTTCACTCTCCTTACCATTATCCTGTCCTTGCTTTCTCGAGTTAACTTGCTTCTTTCCAAACACTTTTGCCTCAACCCTGGATATTTTCTGATGAATAGAAAAGGTATGCGTTACTTTGGGACAAATAGAACTGGGCACCACTAATTCATCCATAAAGATCCCTGGCTGCTGCATATTGACTTAGTTTTAAAATATATTATCTTTGTTTTATTGTAATCTTATTCATTTTGCTATATGTTTCCTAATTACATTTTCATTTGGTCTAGCCCATACTCAGGCTACTGGGGCCACATGCATTGCAGACCACCCATTTGACATCACTTCTTAAAACAATAGATATGCTCTTAAAAGCCTTTGCTTGGATTAAATTTTAGTAGATTGAATCACTTGAATAAACTAGCACTCACTGTTGAAAGGAAACAGGAAGTCTAATGTTTTGCAAAGAAGCCCAGGCTATTGTGGAAAATGCATGATAATTCTTCATTTACATTTTTTCTAAGGCAAGAATTTCATATATTGAAACTTAGAAATCTGGCCTCACCTGAGCAGTAATGATGCCTGATTTGGAAGATATGATATTTGTGAAAAGCTAGTTAATTACCAGAGGCTTCCCCGTTCCCATTAAAGAAGGCTCTCACTCTAGATTTCACTCCGAGGGACATCATGGGTGGGACTCATTGACATATTGAAGTGCAGCTTGATGGAGTGCCAGGGGTGTGGGTCTTTTTGGTTCCAAGACACTTGGAAACATATTCATATGAATATTGGCAGGAGCATTGCCATATTGCAGAGTCTGTGTTATGGAACCGTGTTATTGGCAAAACAATGTTATAATCATATGCATGGCTGGTCGTTCCAATAATAGAGTACCTTGTTCAATATCCAGCACAGACTTGTCTGACATTGAGTCCTTGATATTCTAGAATCATGCAAAAGCAAGGCTCTACTAGAGAAAAGAGTACAAGGGCCCACAGTTTTTAGAGGAATTCTGTTTTTCTTAACCTTTTGAAAGACTGAATCCAAACCTAGTGGGGAATTACTCCTTGTCCATTTCTATGTGTAGTTATTCTAAAGGCATTTAGATTTGATGTTTTAATTTTTTTCATACCACTGTGTACTTACCCAGAAACCTTGGGGCATTTTAGATAAATTGACTATATCAATTATAGTAGCATTCCCCAAATAAAAATGATCACTCTTACCTGTCATCATCTTTGCTAGGTCAATATTCCTTCATTGCCATGCTGCTCTGGGATTTTTTCTTTCTGTCCATTTCTTTATTTCTTTTTTTTTCTTTTTTTTTTTTTAGTGAGGCAATTGGGGTTAAGGGAATTGCTCAGGGTCACACAGCTAGTAAGTGTTAAGTGTCTGAGGCCGGATTTGAACTCAGGTACTCCTGACTCCAGGGCCTGTGCTCTATCCACTGCACCATCTAGCTGCCCCCATTTCCTTATTTCTGACTCTTAATTTTAACACTAAAGTTTAACACTAAAAGTTTGAAAAATAATATTGAAGGAAACATTATAAGTGGATAGTTCTCCAGAATTCCAGTTCTTTTATGTTTATTAAATTTTTTTCAAGTTACAAACATTTGTTTTATTTCCTCCTCTCCTTCCTCCCCCATTGAAAAAGAGAGACATCTGAAGGTAGGAAACAATACAACTCATACACAAAAGAAGTGAAGGAATCACCAAAAACTTCTAAACTAATTCAAACATTATTTCTAAGATATTTGGTTCAAAGCCTTAGAAAAGTAAGTGTTTTGGTTTTCAAAATATTCTTTATTTTATGGTGAAATTATTCTCTGTAACCAATTCACAAATAAAATAGGAAATTATAAAAGGCATTTCCTCAATAAATGAAAATCTCAGCTAAAAAGGAGAAAGAAAGAACAAAAGAAAAGAAAAAGAAAGAAAACAAAACCCACATGTCAAATATGCATAGTCAAGCTAAATTAATTCTAAACAGATTGCTCAGTCTTTATAAACCTGGCATAACTGGGGTTAATGAGGGAGAGGGGAAGATCTGTTTCTGTAGGAACAGCCTACAGGCCAGATGAGCAGCTAGAATGAGTCTGCTCATGTTTTATGGAGAACAAGGGACCCTGATCTAGTATTTGAAATAGGTGTTCATCCACTTTTGAGTTTTCTGAGACTCCCTTCATCCCCTGGAATTCTGCTACATCTCTCTTCTCTCTCCACTGGTATCTGTCTGAGCCAAAAGTCCTTTCCTTATATCTGGGACTGGAAGTCAAGCTGGTCATCTAGTAAGTGGTGAATTTCTATTTCATATGTGCGTGACCCCTGTTTCCTTTCCCTAAAAAAAGTTCCTTTAGGAAAATTCAGATGGGTAACACTTGTTTTTAAATTTTGATTTCTCATTTTTGATCTTCTGGAAATTTTTTTTAACAGTGCTTTCTAGTCTAACATTTCTTTTCCAAAAAAAATATATCTTGTGGTATTTCCTCAGGAAATGTCAACTCTAAAAATAGCACTTTTTAAATCATATTATAATTTTGGGAGAGCAGCATTCCCTCATTACAGGGGGTAAAAAAAACTACTGCAACAAGTTGCTATGAGAAGGATTGTGTGACCTTAATGAACTATGCCTCCTGTCTACTTCGACAATAATGTCATTTTCGAGAGGGGAAAAATCAGTCACCACTGTGACTGATATCTATCTGCCATCCGTAAAATTATTTCCCCTGCCCTGCCTAAGAGCTAGGTTACTCTTCCTCAACAGCATTAAAAAAATGAATCCTTAAATCCTAGAATTCTCTCTCTCTGAAAGACGTTAGAGATTATCAAATCTAACCTCTTAATTTTAGAGAAGAATAAACTGAGAGAAAGATAGTAATTTATGGGTGGAGTGGTAGTAGGGCTAAAGTCAGGAAGACTCATCTTCCTGAGTTCAAATCTGGCCTCAGCTACAAGTTGTGTGACCCTGGGCAAGTCATTTAACCCTGTTTGCCTCAGTTTCCTCATCTGTGAAATGAGCTGGAGAAGGAAATAGCAAACCCCTCCAATACCCAAAAATTGGGTCACGAAGAGTAAGACATGACTGAAAAAAATGACTGGACAACAAAATATAGTAATTTGCCAGAAGTCACATGGCTTGTTAATGGCAGAACCAGGGCTAAATTCCAGCACTCCTAATTCTGATCCAAAGCCTTTCCACTATGCCACACTGCCTTCCCTAGAAGCATTATATCCTAGTGGCTAGAGAATTGACTTTGGAGTCAGGAAGACTTTTGCTGAGTCCCACCTCTGACACATGCTGACTGTGTGAACAACCTGGACAAGTCACTTAACTCCTTAGTGGCCCAGGAAACCCTCTTAAGACAGTACACTGCAGAAGCGGTACTAATATGCACCGGTAGAGGGGGGTGCTTTAGAGGGCTTTTTCTATACCAAAGCGATCACAAGTCCAGTATCTTCCATCCCTTGCCACTAAAAAAGTGGCTAAATGAGCACTGAATGAATTAATGAAATCTGTCTAAAACAAGCTTATCCCAATTTATCCACAACAGAGTAATTTGTGGAGACATAGGCAGGAGCTAGATAGTTATACAGGCAAGTATAATCACTATACGGATGCACAGACAACTTTTTGCTTTTTTATTTGGGAATTAAATAAATATTTAATGAACAAATATAAACTAACTAAATCTTCATTACAAATACGTTACAGTGGCATTGGGGCTTTGTAAAGGTTTCCATGAACATTAAACTTCACTTTCACATTTAAAATGAAGAGTCCAGCCATGATGCACTTTTGGGTGACTGATAGCTTATTATGAGTGTAAAAAAAATGGTGAATCTAGGAAGGACAAAACCATTTTAGTATTATAAAATTTGTCTACAGGGTAAAAAGCCTAACGTTGCTCAGGTAATCTGGAAGGCAGGCTCCTGCAGTAACAGCATTATCAAGGGGTTCCTTGGGTCTTGTTGAAAGTTCTATATTGTAATGTTCCTGAGTACTCTTCTTTTCTCCCCCCACAGGACTCTGAATCCCTTGACACCTACATTCAGAACACACTCTCTGCTCTGTATCCCCCCTTTGAGGCGACAGCTGCCACTGTCCTGTGGCAGCTTTTCACTATTGTTGAAAAACTGTATGGAGGAGATGGGCTGCGTTGTCTGATTGATTTCCTTGTCCCTGCCAAGAGGATCTTACAGTGCATTCAGCAAGAAACCTGCGTAAGTCTAGCTCCTTTGGCCAAAACAGAGGCTTTCTGTGTTCCTGACTGGGAGAGAAGAGATAAGGCAGAATAGAATCTCTTAACTGGAGATTTTTTGAACTAAGCAGAGTGAATTTTGGATAAGGGAAAAGTGCAAATGTTAGGCATCCCATGGTAGTGACAATGGACAATCTCTAACCTTTTAAAACTGGGCCAGAAATAAGAGTTGACACATAATGCTTAAACATTTGCTGCTTCCTAAACGTTGCTAAGGAAGACCATGGAGGATGGGAAAAAAGAGAGTGTTTCTCTAAAGAAACATCCCCAGTCAAACAGGAAGAGAATCAGTTCTCAGTTCTCAAAGTCACCCCTACATCGAGGACAGAGTCATTTCTGCTCTGGGTGGTAGCCCTGGGGCTGTTTGTTTATTGCTAGACATTTAAAACAAATTTAGAGTGTAGCACTGATGGACTGCTGAGCAATATAAGCTTAAGGCATCCCTAGCTCAGTTAAAGGTAGCTGGTCTATTTTTCTTGAGTAACTAATCCCATCCCATCTATTCAGGATTTAAATCTGGCCTAGCATTATGGGCAACTAATATGCTGCTTTAAAAGACAGTGATCTTGCCTCTGGTTCAATCACCAACCTACTTCCTTATTCCTTTTTTTTCATCACAACTGGCTCCTCTGTCAACATATCTCATTGAGTTCAAGGATCAAGTCAACATGCATTTATTAAACTTCTTGCACTTTAGACAGACTAGGCCTGACTGACAGCTCCCAGATACAGTGACATGTCACACATCAATCTCAATCTATCTGCTAGCTCTAATCACTTTCATAAACCCAGATTAATGAAGTATGTCTTATGTCCCTCTTTGACCCCCTCCCCCAATGCCATAAGGGAAATGTTTACACAAAGCTCCTGACAAGTCAATCAATCAATCAACATTTATTAAGGGCCTATGATGTGCCAGACACTATGCTAACCTCTGGGTGTCACAGTAGAAAGAACACTGCTTCTGGCATCAGAGACCCTGGGGTCAAATCCTATCTCTGCTACTTACTACTTGTATGACCTCAGTCTCTGAGCCTCTATTTCCTCAACTGTAAAATGAGAGTGTTGGACAAGGTGACCCCTGAGGTCCCTTAGATCCTGTTTACAATTCTATGGATATACTATACCTACATAGAAAGCTATAATCCCATATGATTCTCACTTGTAATAAATGGAGGGTCATTTCATTATAACATTTTTAGTAAAGTGTGGTGACATCAAAAGAGAGCACTAAGCAGAGATTAAAAAGGCCCATATAGCAGTCAGTGATCTGCTCAGTTCTGTCCTCTGAGTTCAGCATGCAATAGCATAGACACTGGAGACACTGAGGGAACAAAACTCTTCTTTTTCGTGCTTCCAGGTTTTCCAAGGTAAGCAAGGTCATACCCATTTGTGGCCATCAGTGTTGTACCCTGGGTGGGGTAAAACCTAGAGAGGTGTGCAGATGGTACATCTAAGCCAGGAGCGGCTCTGAATCACCCCAACCCCAAAGAGAAACACCTAAGGACAGGGAACCAGGAAGTGGAAGAACAGCGAGGAAGGGAATGTTCAGATAAAAAAAAGAGAGGATTCCCACAGTAGAATGAGAGTCCCCCCCAACTGACTCTCAGAACCAGAAGAGAGCTCAGGGGTTGTCTCAGCATCTCTGCTAAGCGGTCATGAAGTCTCTACTCCATTGATGGGGGAACTCACTGCCTCTCAAAGTGACCCATTTCACCTGAGGACAGTTGTAATCATTAAAGAATATTTCTTCTTCCCCTAAAGCTTAAATTTTCCTCTTTACAACTTCACCTTTTGCTCCAATTCCTGTTCTTGGAGACCTAGAACAGTCTTCAAACTGAGAGTTCCTCAAACGCTCAAAAACTGCTATCTTCTTCCTAAGTCTTTTCTTCTCCAGGCGAAGCCTCCCAGTTTCCTTCAGTGTGGAGGGGCCTCCAGCCCTTTCATTCCTCTCTAGACATAATTCAGTTTGTTAATGTCTTTTCTAATATAAAGCATCTTGGACTCAACCCAGGACTCCAGAGGGTGCAGAGCACAGTACAGGGGGAAGGCTTGTTTTGGAAACTGCTCATCCTCAGTTTTCTTTAGGGATTTTTGGGGCTGCCTTCAATCATGCAAGAAAAGCTTTGCTATGTGACAGGTCCCACTCTAAGCACTGGGGATACAAAAAAAGGTCCCTGCCTTCAAGTAATTTATGTTATAACAGGGACAACATGTATGTAAACAGGCATGTAGAAGATGTTAAATGTGTTCGTTAAGTAATTTTTCAGTCATGTCTGACTCTTTGTGACCTCACTTGGGGTTTTCTTGGCAAAGATAATGGAGTGGTTTGTCATTTCCTTCTCTAGATCATTTTACAAATGAGGAAACTGAGGCAAACAAGGTTAAGGGACTTGCCCAAGGTCACACAGCTAGTAAGTGTTTGATTGAGGTCAGGAAGATGAGTCCCTGACTCCAGGCCCAGCAGTCTATGCATCATACATAAAAACTGTCCATACATAAAAGATATATGCAGAGTAGATGGGAGGCAATGTAAGAGGAAAAGTGAATAGCCCCTGCAGGGGGTTGGTAAAGACTTCCTGCAGTATGGACTACAGATGAGACTTGAAGAACAGTCAGAAGTTCAGAGGGAGAGCATCCCAAGATGGGTAACAGCCACTGTGAAGGCATGAAGGATGGAGACGGAATGTGGTGTGGGAGGAATAACCAGTAGGGCTGTATTGTTGTACCATCGAGCTTGTGAAGGGGACTAAAGTATAAGATTGGAAAGATGGAAAGGTGATAGATCATGAAGAGCTATGGGGCCAAACAGAATAACTTACATTTTATCCTTATAGGTAAGAAGGAGTCATTGGGGTCTATCTGGGACTGTGGGATTGACTTGATCAGAATTACACCTTAGGAAAACCACTTTGGTAGCCATGTGGAAGATGGATTGGAGTGGAGAGAAACTTGAGACAGAGAGTCCAATGCAAAGGCTTTTGCAATAATTTGGGTGAGAGATAGAAGGCCTGAACTGGTATGGTGCCTATGGGAGTGGAGAGAATGGGTCATACATACATGAGAGATGATGTAGAGAAAGAAATGACAAGATTTGGCAACTGACTAGATATGGGGAGGTGAGTAACAGTGAAGAATTGAAGATAACAATCAGGTTGTGAACCTGAGTGACAGAAAATGGTGCCTTTGACAGTAATAGAGAAGTTAAGAAGAGGGAGGGTTTGGGAGGAAAAATAATGAGTTTTGTTTTAGATGTGTTGAGTTCAAGATGCCTATGGGGATATCCAATAAGCAATTCACTTCGCATGACCGTAGTTCAGGAGAGACATTGGGGCTAATGACAACGATGCAGAAATTATATTAATAAAAATGATATTTGAACCTAAGGGAGTCAGTGGTGTCATCAAGCAAGAAATGATAGAGAGAAAAGAGAAGAGGACCCAGAACAGAGGCTTGATGGAACACCACAGTTAATAGACATGATATGGATGTTAAGATTCAACAAAGAAAACTGAGAAGAAGCATTCAGAAGAGGGAAACCAAGAGAGGGCGGAGTCATGAAAACCCAAAGAGGAAGAGGAGGAGGGAGTATGCAGGAGAAGGTGTTTGACAGTGCCCAGTGATCCAGAAAAGTCAAGAAAGATGAGAATTAAGAAAAGAATATTCTATTTGGCAGTTTTAAAGCAAACATTGGTAACTTTGGTGCAATGAGTTTTAATTGAACAATTAGGATGAAAACTAGATTGCAATGGGCTTCAATGATGAGGAAAGGAGAATACCAAGTAGAAGCCCCCAGTGTAGATGACCAAATGACACTGTTGATTCTTACTGAGTCTGCTCTCCACTCACATCACCAATTCTTTTACTATTCTAGGATTTGAACTTGTTGAAGGCAGCTAGGGATGATTTCTTACTATTCCCTCATTTTATCTTGAGTTTCATATCTCTGTTAACCACCTTTATTCTTCCCTTCCCAATTCCAATTTCTATTTGGTATAGAAAACAGAAAGAAAATGGTTTGATAGTTCCACCATTCATTCATCATCCAATTCATGAATTCAAGTTGCATCTAGTTATGCTTTGATTATAGGTTATTTTTGAGACAGTGATAGCTGTTCTGGCTTTGATCTTCTTTTCTCAACACCCTCCCCTGACCGCCCTCCCACCCTGTAGCTTCAAAAGATAGTTTTTCTATCCCTAGCAACCATTGCTAGCCTCAGCTTATTCTCAGCCTTAGCATTCCTGACATCATTATTACAGAACAGATCATAAAATCTTCTCTGGACACCAAAGTAGCTACTTATTCCTATGCTGGTCATCTGTGGTCATTCTAATCAACACAGTCAAGGAAAGACATGATCACAGAAGGATAGAATGGGAGAGTGGGAAGCAACCATGGATATCATCTATCTATCAAGTGAGAAAACTGTAACCCAAAGAGGTCCATAGAAAAGTTGGGTTCACGGTCAAGAATAGTGAGGTATGGTACATTTGGAATAATTGTCTTCATTCTGCCACCTCTGTCTCCTTCCTCCCTTTTATTCTCTTTTTCTCTTTCCTGACCCAAACTTTGCTTCCAAACACTTTTCCACAGCCTCTCAAATATGTGGCTTTCTCAGTTGGGGCTGCCCTAGATAAGGGTCATAACGAACTCCATGTATGCAAAGTACGCAAAGTCCAATTCTCCTCAACTCCTTTGGTGGACTCTTATTGGGAACCAGGGAGGAAGGAAATGAATCATTCCCTGGCCTAATCATCACATAACCAGTTTATTGGAGCAAGTCCAGTGTATACAAGTCATACTTAATAGATTTCTTATGTGTTTAGTTTGCTTCTTGTAATTTTCTTTTTTTATTACAGGGTATTTTGAGGTAGAGATAAAGCAGTACAGTAGCTAAGTTATGTGTTTATTGGCATGGGGTGGTGGGAAGGTTATGCATAGTTCCTAAACAATGTTTTTATTACATATCAGCCTGTCTTGTTGCTCCATTTGTATTTAATTATGTAGTTTTATTACCATCGAGCTACTTTAACTTATTAAACTCTTTCACAATCAGTATTTAGTAAGTTAGATAGAAGGAAATCAGCTTTGACCTAGTTTTTGTCTCTTATGGAAAATCAATCATTCTACCCACAGAGATTTTCTTTATTTTTAGTTTTATTTTTATATATTTTAAGAAAATCAATCAGAGGTTAGGGAAGAGAAAGTGGAGCAATAAATATATCACATTTCCCATTAAGTTTTAAAACTATCATCTTATGAGCTTTGTTTAAAAAATACTATGCTTTTTGGATATAATTTTTCACTTTAAAATTTTTTCCAATGGAAATGATACCCCAACCAGCTTTTTTTTTCTTTTTTCAGAACATCCTTTTCTCCCTCCTATTTCAAATATCTACTTCTCTCTTAAAAGTGTTTATGAGAGTGACTCTTTTTACGAAGTCCCTGTAGACTTGGCGTTCTTAAAGTGGAGTGTGAGAACTTGGTTGTTGTTTTTTAACTGTCTTAATAACTATATTTCAATAAAAATGGTTTCCTTTATAATCCTACATATTTTATTTTGTGCATTTAATAACAGGATTCTGAAAAGGGATTCCTTTGCTTTACTTGGTTGCCACAGGGGTCCATGACACAAAAACAGTTAAGAACTCTAGTTGTAAATATATTTCAACAAACTACATTGATCTAAAGCTAACATGGGAAGTGACTCAATAAAATGAATGTTTGATGGGGTTTTTTATTCATTACCATAAAAAATAAGTTATATTCACCTGTGTGACAGAGAAAAAACATGTATGCTTTTGCCTAAAGTATATATGTACATTGGTACTTCAAAGATGTAGGACTGACTTGGTGTGCCCCCACCCCTTTCTACTGATGGGATCTTAATTCTCTCTTTTTCTTAGCAAATGGTCTTCATGACTTATGGGTAATATTAAAAGTTCACATACTTACTAACTGTTTGGCCCCAGGCAAATCAATTAAATTCTGTTTGCCTCAGATTTCTCATCTATGAAAATGAGTATAATGATAGCACTCACCTCCAGGGTTATTGTGAGCAGTAAATTAAATAATATTAGCATCATCATAATCATTATTACTATCATTGATGTTGGTATAGTTACTTTTATTAATAATTATATTTAATGTTAAACAATAAAAACAATAAATAATTGCTATTTCATTCTTGTATTAATAATAAATTATTTTTTATTAATTGTTTTATTATCTGATGACTAGGCTTCTGGTTATGAGCCATCCATACTTTGCTAAGTTGGTCCTAGGACAATAAATATATGAGGCTTTCCAACTTGGTGTAGGCTGTATCAGAGCCTCTACTCAACTTGCACGGTTTTCTGAGAATACAGTCACATCTCTGATACCATTAGAGCAGGCTTTGAATATAATGGACTATTATACATACCTAATATATACATATTTATCATTTAATAAATGATTAGTAATATGTTCATTTACCACTACCAGACACTCACCTGTGCAAAAGCATAGCAAGTACTAGAGAGGGAGAGAGTCAATAATAAACGATGTGTATGGAGTTCTCCACCCAACTTATCCCTTCTGCTGGCTCCCGCTTCCCTTCCCCATCCTTCCCTTTTTGCTAGCCCTCTCTATACAGAGTAGAAATATTTTAAATCATTTTTCTTATTCTTTCATACTCTGTTTCATCACTGAATAGGATCTGAGTATATTGGAATGGTTTGATCTAAACTTCTGCATTAAGATAGGTGCTTTAACGGAAAGAATCCTAAACTAGATTTTGGTACCACCCTAGCTGCTAGGGTAATTGTGCAGCTAGGTGGCATAGTAGATAGAGCGCCCGGCTTGGAGTCAGTAAGACTCATCTTTATAAGTTCAAATCTGGCCTCAGATACTTCCTAGCTAAGTGACCCTGGGCAAGTCTTTTAACCCTGTTTGTCTCACATTCCTCATCTGTAAATGAGCTGGAGAAGGAAATGGCAAACCATCACAGTACCTTTGCCAGGAAAACCCCAAATGAAGTCACAAAGAGATGGATATAACTGAAATTACTAAAGGACACCACCATTGCTGCTAAATGTTTGCTCATCTTCCCGTAAGTCACTTAACATTGCAAGGTCTAGTTTCTTCATCTATGAAATAAGAAGGTTGGATCGGGGGAATGCTAGGGTTCTCTTCATCTCCAAATCCATAATTTAGGTTGGAAATGAACTCTGCAATGTCTCCTTCCAGTTCCTTTTACCCATGCTTTCCTGCCTTAAGATAAATGGGGAGTGGGGGCAACTAAGTGGTGCAATGGATAGGGCGTTGGCCCTGGATTCAGGAGGACCTGAGTTCAAATCCGGCCTCAGACACTGGACACTTACTAGCTGTGTGACCTTTGGCAAGTCACTTAACCCCCCCAAAAAAAGATAAATGGGGAGGAAGCCAGTCTTAATTGGTGAAAGCTTGAATTGTAGAACATTTTAATGCCAGTTTTTAGAAATTCCAGTTGTTTTACATATCATAGCAATATCCAATAGACTGATTTTGAATAGTAACAGTAACCTGGAGCTAGTTAATGTCACATGTAATTCAAAATACAATACTGTCCTTGAGGAATAAAAGATTTAAGTCAGTTTGGAAAGATATAATTTTGTAATTGTAATTTTCACAGTTTAAGTATTCTGTATGAGAAAGCGCCCTAGATTTAGAGTCAGGAGATCTGAGTTCAAATCCCACCTTTGCTATGAATGAATTGCCATGTGACTTTGGATGAGTTATGTTCTCTGTCTCTCTGTATTACATTTCATAGTGTTTAGAGCTATAAGGAATCTTGAATATTATTTAGTCCCTACCTTTCATTTTGCAGATGAAGAAACTTAGTTCTGAGTTAGAGAAGAGTCATACCCTTGTTAGAAGAGACCATCTATTAGAAGAGACCATCTATTTGTGGAATTATAGATTTAGAGCTAAAAGCTACTATCTAGTCCAATTCCTTGATTTTAGAGATGGGCACTCTGAGTCACAGCAAAGGGAAATGAATTACTCAGGGTCACACAACTACTTAGTAGCAGGATGGAGACTAGAACCCAGGTCTTCAGACTTTTTGATTTGTTCTTATCAAAGATGGGAAATTTTTCAACAAAGGCAAAACCTGAAATTCAGGGTCATTTGACAGAACCTATAGCCTTTCTCCATCTCTCCTAACTTGCCCAAAGTTCAACTTATCATAAGCCACATGGCAAATAGCTGAATGTCTTCTGACAAAATGGGACTAGCCTGTCGTTTTTCATCTCTGAGACTCAGTCTCTCCATTTCATAGACTACATATGGTTCAGAAGGGAAATGAGACCCTCTGAGTCTGGGTTAGGGAATAACTCATCTAATAAAAGAGGTTCATTAAACCCAAGGAAGAGTTCAGGAAAGGAGGAAAAATTCATTTGTGAGATAGGGATGATTAAGGTTAGATGGGTTACTTAAGAATCATAAGATCTAGCTGGAAAAGTAGAGCTCACTTGTTCTAGAGATCTCATTTCACAGACAAGGACACTGAGGCCTAGAGTATGACTTATTCAAGATCATACAGGTGTCAAGTGAAAACAAATGGGATCAAAACCTAGGTCCTCTGATTCAAATCTGGTGGATTTTTTCATTATCGTGCTAGAAAGGTCCACTAAGGAAGAAGACTCAGAAAAAAAAAATGGCAGCCGGTAAGGGAAAGAGGCTATGGTTTGCTAAAGGCATATCTCTGGGCTGGATAAAATGAGGGGAGGCCGAGAGCACAGTGTGCTGTAGTTGAGTGAGGGCTGGACTTGGAGACCTAAAGACCTGAGTTTGAATCCAGACCTTGACATCTACTAGTTGTATGACTTGAGCAAGTCACTGAATCTCTTTGAGCCTGTTTCAATGGGGATAATAACAATACCTTTAGTACTTAATCCATAGGGTTGTTGTGAGGATCAAATGAGATCATTGAAGCAAAGCATTTGGTAAATGAAAGCACTATATCTGTGTGAGCTGTTATTGTTTTTCATTATTTCATTAGGAGGACTTGTTAAAGGAGAATAGTGCCCTAAGGGAGAGGGACTTGGGGACAGTAAGGAAAATAAGCAATTAATCAAAGGCTCTTTAATGAAGAAGGGGCTCAGGCTCAACACCAAGAATAGCTACACTTAACTACTTCAATGGTCCCTTTCAGCTCTTGAATTCTATGATTCTATGAATATTTTCTAGTTTCTTAATTCATACTAAACATTGGACATTAGACAACTACTATTGTTAATACTGAATTAACTAGGGGTGGCTAGGTGGTGCCGTGGATAAAGCACTGGCCCTGGATTCAGGAGGACCTGAGTTCAAATCTGACCTCAGACACTTGACACTTACTAGCTCTGTGACCCTGGGCAAGTCACTTAACCCCCATTGCCCCGTAAAAAAAAAAAAATGAATTAACCCATTGGTTTAATAGCCTGTTGATAAAGAAGAATTATAATATACATTGTAATGAAATAAGTGTTGCTTTGTGGACTCCTTAGGAGAACTACTTTAATAAATTTTTAAAAGATAAATAATTTTTTAATGTAAGGTAAATTTAAATTAAATTTTAAATTTAATTCTAAATTATGTTTAAAATTTTTAAAGTATATAAATAAAAGAATGATTTTAAATGAAGTATTGTGTTTGAATAGGTGCTTCCCAAGTGTCTAAAGATATTGGAGATGGAATGTGAAAGCTTTCTTCTCTTAAATATTTAAACATTGCAGCACTTCTTGCCCAGTATTCACTAATTAATTGCGCTTTCTTCACAAAAGAGCTTGCCAAACAAAGGTAAACCATGGTTGAGCCCTTAGTCAACTGATTACAAATTTTGAATTATAGAAGTTCACATTTGGGAGATTTTAATGTTTGTTCCTCAAGTACTATATTATGTAAATTAGTCCCTAGCACTGATTTACAGTTCTATTGATATTCAGGCCCAGCATAGTTCTTTTCTGTTATCCCAATTCATCTGATCCCCTCAGTGCTGACAGATAAAAATACATGAGACAGAAGAAGGTGACAGGGGGTTATCATGACCTCACAAGAGCTTGGTGAAACCAATGTTTATCTTCAACCTTGCTAAATATTATCATTAGTTTAAGGGCGACTGCTTTGCTGAGCCCGAGATACATGAAAGTACAGTATTGTTTGCTGAGTAATGTCTGGCATCTCTTCCTCCAGCCCAGGAATGTATTAATGGCTTCAACTTGAATTATCTTATTCTAAAAAGCTTTGGGCAGACAGATGACTTCTCATCCAAAATGCTCATTTGAATGACTGACTTTTTTTTCTGATTCTCAAAGATGAAATTTCTCTCATATCTATCTAGAGATGTGACTCTTCACTCACAACTCTTGGGTTCTCACTGTTTATACTATTCTGTTTTTTAAAAACCATTTAAAGCACTGGATTAATGATTGCAATGGTAAGTTCCTAAAACTCTATATGCCCTAAATTTCTCTTTAAGACCCTTATCACAGTGCTATGTGTTTGCTGTTAATCTGTCCTACACCTTTCCTGGATGGGTGGATGGATGGATGGATATGATACACCCTCTGAAGGGTCCAGAGATGCTTGACCAGTTATAGATTTTGATTGCCCTAGATATATTAATTTTTAAATGAAGGTACATGAAAACAAAATGGAATGCTAGAATATAAGGCATAATATGAATATGTTCTTTAACTGCTCTTCTGTTTTTTTTCCTCCTGTGCAAATGCACCAATTATTGAGGTGAAAATCACTGTGTGTGCACAACCTAATGGTTGATATTATTATTGCCAATTATTATTAGTTCCCAGTACAGCTAGGCTGTGGTTGTCCCTATGAAATCGACAGCTCTTATTTAAAGGTTAAATCTAAGTTCAGAAACATGTATTCTTGAGAAGCTGGAGAGGATGGCAACATTCCCTGTCTTTTCTTGGGGGTCTTCCAAGTTATGCTCCTTTTTAGAATGTTGACATAGTTGCTGTGATTAATTTATTGTCACTTAAACCAATGTTTGACAACCCTGGGGATGTTTGCATCTGTTTAGCAGTCTTTTGATATTGAAATTCCTCAACTTCTTGCTAGTCTTCCTGCTAAAGCTGGACATCACATATCAGAAGAACAGCTGAGTGATGCATTTAAACAGCAAAGTTCTTCCCAACTCTTTTGAATGACAACTTTTCTTTAAAGAGAAAGAAAGAAGAGAGAGAGAGAGAGAGAGAGAGAGAGAGAGAGAGAGAGAGAGAGAGAGAGAGAGAAGGAAAAAAACCCAACATAACCTTCTGTTAAAACCCACTGTGTAAATAAGCTTAGGATAGCATTGAAGAAAACATTCAAAGCCAAGGACAGGAAGAGAAAGAGGAAGATTTACCCACATTTGCACTCTACAAACTGGAATTTTCTCAGGACTGGAACTATTCAGAAAATGACTTGAAGATTTATAGTGGTTGCTTTTTCTAATTTAGAATCCCCCTAGGGGGTGGGGAGTAAATGAAGGAGGATAATCAAAGGATTTATTTTCAAAAAGTTTGGGATTGCTTTTCCCCTGAAACATAGAATCCTGTTGGAACTAGGAAGGCCTGTGTTTCTTGCCTGTTACTTGCATTATAGTTTTAAAAATTCTATTTGTTAGCTACAAATTGTGAATTAATAATAATACCTGATAATTATATAGTGTTTTAAGGTTTGCAAAGTACTTTACAAATATTATCTGATTTTATACTCACAGCAACCCTGGCTACTTTTATTATCCTCATTTCATAATTCAGTAAACTGAGGCAGACAAAAGTTAAGTGGCTTGCCCAGAGTCACACTGTAAGTATCTGAGGCTGAATTTGAATTCAGGTCATCCTGACTCCAATCCTGGTGCTCTATCTACTGTGCCACTTAGTTCCTTTATAATATAAGCAACAAAGATTTTAGTCAACAAGTTACTTTTCTGGTCTTTCAAAGCAAATGTTTATTGAACCCCTACTCTGTGTGTATTGTGGTGAAAATTTCTAAGCTGCAGTGTTAGACGAATAAAACACTAAAGTCTCCAAACCAAAGAAAATAGGCTTATTGAGAGAGGGATCCTTTCTCACAATAAAGCTGGTCTCAAGTCTGAGACCCAAAAGACTCTGAGCCTTAGGATCCGGGGATATTTAAGAGGGATGACTCCTCCCACAATCCAAGTGTTACAAATACAATAAGTATAATATTGAAGGGAAGAAACCATGAGGCAGATAACAGCATAGTCACTTGTCTCCCTGTATACTGGTCTTAGAATGCCCCTGTTACTAAGCAACATGGCTCATAACATAGAAAGTCATCCAGATGGGTGCATCTTTGCCTTCTAGGACAATGCCTCTCTTACATCTATTCATTTGAGTGGATTTCCACCATATTGCTTTAAATGTGACTTTCCAACTTCTCAGTAGCTCTGATTGGTCCCTTTCAGCTCAGAAGTTACTATTTTAAGAATCTGACCTTTACACTGATTGGTAGCTGCACCTAGCCACAACTGTAAGTCAAATAGATGTATTCTAACCTGCAACTGCAGGCTAGAGGTTACTTGTAGAGAAGATGAGTTGACAATAAAGCATTTGCATTTGCTCTTACCAATGATATATCATTTACTTGATTATCATTGGCTTAAGCTACTAAAAAAAAAGTACCTAAATACTTTAAGTCATGGTAAAATCTATTACCTGATTAGCACCACTGTTAAATCCCTTATATTGGTAATGGATGGGGAAAATCTCACTCACAGTATGTATATATATATATATATATATATGTATATATATATATGTATGTTCACATGTACATACATACATAAGTGTATAGGTGTGGGAGGGGTGTATCCCAAGAAAGGTACAAAGTCTCGTGATGGTTCAGAGAAGCAGGAGATCAAAGGGAGATCAGGGCTTCATTGAAGTGATGGCATTACAATTGGATTCAGAAGGATAGGAAGGATTTTGACGTGTAGAGATAAAGTAAGAGGATGTGTTGCAGGAAGAGAGAATAGCCTAAATCAAAGCAGAGAAGGGGAAAAGAATGGGTTGTGCTCAAGGGAGAAAGTTCAACTTGACTGGAATTCTGTGGAAGACCAGAAAGATTGGATAGGATCCCATCGTGGTTGGATGCCAAATTGAGCACTTTGTACATCATTCCTTAGGGAATCATTGAAGGTTTCTGAAGGATTAGAGCTCTGAATGAACCGGAGGGAGAAGAGAGTGGAGACAGGTCCCCCATTAGGAGATTTAATGTAATCATTAGAGCTCCGGGAGTCAGGGGACCTGAGTTTGAATTCTCTCCCCCTTACTATCTGCCTGATGTGAGGCAGTCAACATCACTCTGCTAGCCTCAGTTTTCTCCTCTGTAAAATAAGAGGGTAGGACTAAGTGACCTTTCAAGTTCCTTCCAACTCGAGAGCTATGAGAATTTTTGGTCTTGAACCAGAATAGTGATAGAGAAGGGACTTGTCAACCAGTTGAATATGGTAGAAAAGGGAAAGGAAGGAATAAAAAGGAAACAAAACAGATTTCAAAACCAAGTGACTGGGAGCTTAGCCATGCCACCAATAGAACTAGGGCGCTTCTGAAGAAGAGTGATTTACTATTTGGTTGCTGATTTATTTAAATTCATTCATTACAAATAAATGTTTATATTTTATACATTAATACATATTTATAATATATTATACATTAAATATTTATTAATTTTATTTAAATTAAATTAAAGAGGGAGGCAGGCACTTTTGAAAAGCAAAATTAATGCTTAGAAAATATATCTGGGGGACAGCTAGGTGGTGCAATGGATAAAGCACCAGCCCTGGATTCAGGAGGACCTGAGTTCAAATCCGGTCTTGGACACTTGACACTAGCTGTGTGACCCTGGGCAAGTCACTTAACCCTCATTGCCCCACCAAAAAAAAAAAAAATATATATATATATCCGTATAATCCTTTTGGGGATCTTCACTGCTCAATGGTGTTAAACTTTTAAGTACTCTCCTGGTTCACTTATCACCACCATAGAAAACAGTCTTATGGTGTTTGGGGATAAATAACTATTACCATGGCTGCATATTTAATAATCTTTCCTGGCAATAACAATATTAACAAATATTTTAATAGCATTAAGCTTGAGAAGCACTTTCCTCAAATTATCTCATTTGGTCTTTACAGAAATCCTGGGAGACAGGCACTATTTTTATCCCCAATTTACAAATGAGGAAACAGAGGCTGAGAGGTCAAGCAAAGGTCACACATCTGAGAACTGTGTGAGGCACAATTTATATCCCCAGGTGGTCTTTACTCCAAGTCCATCACAATATCTGACCATACTACTCTGCCTCAAATCTGTAGTGAAAAAAAACAATTTTTTTGCATTTTATTCATGTGCATTTATTATCTCTCCCTCTTACTCTCCACCCCATAGAACAATAACAAATAAAAATAAAACCCTCATAACGAATATGCATATCCAGCAAAATGAATTCCCACATTAGCCTTATTCCAACAATGCATGTCTCATTCTGCACTTTAAATCCATCATTTCCCTGGCATCAGGTAAGTAGAAAGCTTCCTCTTCAGTCCTCTGGCATTGTGATTTATCATTGTATTTATGGATCAGAGTTCTAAAGTCCTTTAAAGTTGTTTTTCTTTATAAAGCTGTTGGCACTGTATGAATTGTCCTCCTGGTTCTGCTCACTTCACTCTGTATCCCTCCATAGAGGTCTTCCCAGTTATTTCTTTTCTTTTCTTTTCTTTTTTTTTTTTTGAGGGCAATGAGGGTTAAGTGACTTACCCAGGGTCACACAGCTAGTGTCAAGTGTCTGAGGCCGGATTTGAACTCAGGTCCTCCTGAATCCAGGGCCAGTGCTTTATCCACTGCGCCACCTAGCTGCCCCTAATTTTGTATTATTTTAAATCTATTGTAGCAATGTTTTATCTTCTAAGATGACATTTTAAATGATTGAGTTCTGTTCTGTCAAGTTGTCTTCCCTGTTTTACCTTCCCTGTCCTCTCCCCAATAATGATCAGGAGAAATGAAAATTCTCATTTCTTTCCCATTTTCTGCCCATTGGCTTCAGATAAGATCCAAATTTTGTCTCTCTAAACCAATTGTTCACATGTGTGTGTAAATATACAAATGCATAAATACATACATGCATACATACATGTGCATATAGATATAGATACAGTATGTGTTAGAAGATAAAATAAATAATATATTTACCAGATATGGCTTTCACATCAATGACCTTGGCCTGGTTCTGTTCAGTACTTAAATCATCAATGACTTGACTTCAGATGCAGCTGACATTCATATCAGATTTGTGGGTCATCTTATATTAGAGAAGCCTGAGGCTGAGAGAGTCTAATACACTGAATGACAGGATCAAAATAGGAAAATATGTAAATGGGCTAGCCTGTGATTAATTTAATAGAGATAATTATAAGAGTTTGCATCTGTACACAGCTCTCATCATGGAATCAATGGTTTAGAGCTTGAAGGGACTTTAAAGTTCATCTAGTCCAAGTTTTCATTTTGCAATTAAGGAAGGTGAGGTTCAGAGAGGTTATGGCCTTCTTAAGACTGCACAGTAAATGACAGAGCCCTGCATCTAGTGTAACCAGAGATACTTTCCAAAATCACTAATGTGCTTTAAGCCTGCATTAATAGAAGTAATGCAGGGGCTCCACAACCCTCATAATAAGCAAAATGCAAATGAAAGCAACCCTGAGGTTTCACCTGACATCCTATAAATTGGCAAAAATGGCAAAAAATGGCAAAGTCAGTGTTGGAGGGGTTGTGGGAAGATAGCCACTCTTAGACATTGTTGGTGGAGCTATGAAGTAGTACAACCATTTTGGAAAACAATTTGGAATCATACAAATAAAGGGACTAAACTGTCCAAACCCTTTGAACCAGAGACTCCATTATTGGCCTTATACCCCAAGGAAGCCATCAAATTTTTTTTTTAAAGTCCCCATGTGGGGCAGCTAGGTGGCGCAGTGGATAGATAGAGCATTGGCCCTGGAGTCAGGAGGACCTGAGTTCAAATATGCCCTCAGATACTTGACACTTACTAACTGTGTGACCCTGGGCAAGTCACTTAACCCCAATTGCCTCACCCCAAAACAAAACAAATAAACAAACAAAAAGAATGAATATAATTTCTTAAAAAAAAAAAAAAAAGGAGGGGCAGTTAGATGGCGCAGTGGATAGAGCACTGGCCCTGGAGTCAGGAGGACCTGAGTTTAAATCCGGCCTCAGACACTTAACACTTACTAGCTGTGTGACCCTGGGCAAGTCACTTAACCCCAATTGCCTCACCAAAAAAAAAAAAAAAAGTCCCCATGTTCTCCAAAATATTTATAACAGCACCTTTTATGACAGCTAAGAATTGGAAACAAATTAAATGCCCATCATTTGGGGAATGGCTAAACAAATTACATGAATATAATGAAATATTACTGTGATGTAAGAAATGATGTATATTACCCTTTGATCCAACAATACCACTGCTAGGTTTATATCCTAAAGACTTCCCCCAAAAGAGAAAAAGACCTATTTGTACAAAAATATTTCTAGCAGCTCTTTTTGTGGTGGCTAAGAATTAGAAATCAAAGGAATGCCCATCCATTGGAGAATGGCTAAACAAGCTGTGGTATATGATTGTGATGGAATATTATTGTGCTATAAGAAATGACAAGCAGGATAATTGCAGAAAGGCCTAGAAAGACTTGTATGAACTGATGGCTAGTGAAGTGAGAAGAATCAAGAGAATGCTGTGCACAGGGACAGCAGTGTTGTTTGATGAGGAACTGTGAATGACTTAACTATTCTCAGCAACACAATGATTCATGACAACCCCAAAGGACTAATGATGAAGCATACTCTTCACCTACAAAGGAAGGACTAATATTGATTGAACACAGACTGAAGCATGCTATTTTTCACTTTCATTTTTTTCCTTTTTATTTGAGGCTTTCTTATATAAAATGACTAATATGGTAATGTTTTACATAATTGCACATATATAATCTATATCTGATTACTTACCACCTCAGGGAGGGAGGAGAGGGTGGAAAGGATGGGCAAAATTTGGAATTCAAAATTTTAAATAAAAATATTTATTATTTTCAAAAATTAAATAAAGTTAAGGGGGGAAATAAATGATGTATGTGATGACTAAAGAGAAATGTAGAAAGATCTATATGAACTGATACAGAGGAAAGTAAGCAGAGCCAAAAAAATTGTGTGTGTGTGTGTGTGTAATTAACTACAACAATGTAAGGGTAAAGAATTACTACACACTGAAATATCAAAAGTAAATGAACAAAATTCTAAAGATCAAGTGGAACTCAAAATGAAAAGATATGAAAAAAACACCCCCAATCTACTCCTTTGTGAAGGTGGGAGGTCCACCAGTGTTACACGTTTTCAGACATAAAATATATGCATTACAATTCCAATGAAACAAATTATATTGAAATACAGTTACAAAAATATTTAAAAATCAAATTCATGGGCACCAGATTAAGACCTCCTGCCCTAATCTGACCATTTCTGGTATACTCTTGTCTAGTTCTGGGACATGCATCTTAAAAGAGACATTGACAATTTTTAGGCGCATCCAGAGAAGAGTATCCAGGATGTTGAGAGGACTAAAAACCATTCCAAACAAAGATGGGCTGAAGATATTTAGACCAAAGAAGAGAGGACTAAAAGAAACTTGATCATTTTCAATTATTTGCATGGCCAAGGAGTTGACACATCTAACTCTGCTTAGCCCTAGACTTAGCCCTTCAGATACTTCTCCACCTCCCCACCAGTGGACTCTCCACTCTTGGGGATTCCTCCTCCTTCTCTGATTGATGAACTCCTCCCAAGAACCTCTATTTGAGGAACCACTCATGCCAGCCAAGCATGCCAACTTCTAATTTGTCTCAGCCTCTGACTCTTGGTCTCTTTTCAAGCTCCTTTTAATGTGTTGTCTTCACCCATTAGAATGTAAGTTCCTTGAGGGTAGGAACTGAACTATCTTTTTGCTTGTATTTGTATTCCAAGAGCTTAATTAGTATGGTGTCTGGCACATACTAAGCCAGCCAGATAGATTCTTTATCTAGTCACGTGGAAGAAGGTTTAGACTTGTTTTGTTTGGCACAATTAGGACTGGTGCTGAGAAAGTTATAGGGAGGCTGATTTCAACTCAATATATGAGAAAACTATTAGAACTGTCCAAAAAAGGAATGGACTGCCTCTGGAGGTAATGAGTTCTCCATCTCTGCACTTCCTCCTCAAGAGGCTTGATGACTAATTAATTGCCTGCTGTGTCAAGGATATTGTACAGAGGTTTCTTATGTCAGACTTGGTCTAAATGAAAGGGTCTCTGAAGTACCCTCCAACTTCATGGTACCAAACCATTTCAGTGCTTCAAAATTATCTAAAACATATGATGATTAAAAGTAATTTGATTTGGTTTCTTAAAACTTACTTTTATGGGTATCTATTACAGTGGCAAAAGTACTTTTTAGTTCTTTCAGTTGTTTTGCTTTTCTAATTACAATCATAAAAATGAAGAACAGGGGACACAATTGAATAATAAACAAAACCACTTAGGATGTATTTTATCCCTGCCCCCTTGAGGGCAGAAGCTGTTTCACTTTTATTTTTGTGCCTCCTTGGCATATAGTAGGTACTTTAAAGTATTTGTTGATTGATCCGATAGTACATTGTGATCAAAGCTGCTTGGATCACATCCAATATTTTATATGTCTGCTCAATAGTAGCAATGAAAGCTGTCTAGATTATTGTTGAATCCCTTCTTTGTGCAAAAAATGGATATACGAAGATATCTGAGAAATCATGGGTCCAAATCTCCTAACCTCAACCAACTTTCTCTTCCTTTCCTCCTGCCACCAGCTTTACAAAGCCTCATATGACATCAAGGTGAAGGTTTCCAAAGCATCTAGTCCATGGTTTCCCACAATTCCTCCAAAGAAATGTGACATTTGGCTGCCCCAAGAAATCACTACCTCTTTTCCCAAGAAGCTTACTTTAGAGCTCTCCAGGACATGCTCTGAAGTAAAAAGGCTGAATTCCTTTTGCCTTGAAATTCTCTTTGTCCAAGCCCTGTGCTAAATAATGAACCAAATTGTGATTTTGGATGACTTGGCTTGTCTGAGAGCTCCATTTTTAAAAATCTACAAAGATTTTTTAAAAATGAGATTGGGGACGGCTAGGTGGCGCAGTGGATTAAGCACCGGCCCTAGATTCAGGAGTACCTGAGTTCAAATCCGGCCTCAGACACTTGGCACTTACTAGCTGTGTGACCCTGAGCAGGTCACTTAACCCCCATTGCCCTGCAAAAACAAAAACAAAAACAAAAAAATGAGATTGCCCAAAGGTCTTGAAGAAAAAAAGAGCACTGTCTCTGGAGTCAGAGAACCTGGGTTCAAATCCTGCTTCTTATACTTCCTAGCTGAGTGACCTTGGGCAAGTCACCTGGACCAGAGTTTCCATATTTGTAAAATGAGGGCTTTGGACTAAACAATCTCTGAAGTCCCTTCCAGTGCTAGATATATCATCTATGGCAACTAAGCTTGGGTCTAACGATTGGCAAAGGGAACAACATTCACATCTAAAGTCTTCCTCCAAACAAGCCAACTCTGGATGATGTTCTTATTTAAAGTGTTGTGAATTCTAAAGTAAAATTGGGACTGGGGATCTGTGGTTGGAGAAAGCCTCAATGATTATATGATCACCCTGTTCCTTTCTGACCAATCTAATCATAGCCTCATTACCCAACTACCTATGATAGCTTTGGGAGGGAAGGGAGAAAGAGTCATGTAGTTGGATCCCAAATACACACAAGTATCATTGCTAAAGAGCCCAGAGGGCTCAGATAAAACCTGAGACAGGGCTTCGCAGAAGCAGTTTTTTACTTAGCAAGATGAAGTTTGCTGAGAAGTCATAAAGCTGACCAAGTTAAAGATAAGAAATGATTGTTTCCCTCTGATGCCCTCATGTCTTCTTCTCTCTGTCTGCCAACCTCTCTAAATTGTATCTATGTGGCTCCTTGAATGACTTGAAAAAACTAGTCCCCAGTTGACTTTTTAACTCGGGTTTGGTTTACTGGCTTTTTTCAGTCCTTTTCTTCTCATTCTTTGGTTCCCCAATAACTCTCTATATTGTTAGGCCTTTTTGTAAAAAAAGGGAAATCTGGAACCAAAGCCCAGAAAGTGGTTTTCCTGGGAGCTAAAAATGCCCCGTGCTTAATAGCCCATGGGGAAGAAGTACAGAAGCGAGGTAAAAATTGTTATTTTTTTTTCTCCAGCACATGATGTCAGCCGTCAGGATACAAATCACTTGTGTCTTGTAGTAAACCCATGGCAGATTTTATTTTCCTTTTCAATTTACATTAGCTTAACCAACCATACCCATTTCCTGGAAAAGGTATTTCAGAGGAGCAAATCATAGGATAAGGCCCAATGTGCGGTAAGAGAGACTAGGCCTTAAGAGTCCAGAAAAACCAAGTACAAGTAATACCTCTAATACATACTGCCTGGGTGGCTCTGGGCAAGTTCCTTGACCTCTGTAGTTGGGTAGTCAAACAATTTACATTGGTAGGGGGAGTTTTTTCTAATTGGGGCCAGAGAGTAAGTGGAAAACGGATAAATAAAGATTCACTACAACTACAAAATCATGGGTCTGGATATTGAACACCCCCCCCCAATAAAAATGCTTTCTGAAGCCAAAAGGAAACTTTGAGATTATTTGGGACCAGATTATTTTACAGATGAGGAGACCGAAGCTCAGAAAAGTTAAGACTACCTATGGTTCCATAGCTAGTACATAACAGTTGGAATTCTAATGTCTCCCACTTCCAAATTCAGAGCTATTTCCACTGTACTATATATTTAGCTTATCTGTACTTTCCATGTAATAGAATGCTTATAATAACACAGGGTCAGAGAACAAGACCGATTTATGCAGTATATACTGAGCAATTTTTTTACGGAAATCTTTCAAGATATGTGGTCTGATCCATCATATATGAAAATCTGTGGGGAAAACATCAGGGATTTGCCATATTCCTTATAAATGCTGAGACATAATTGTTGAGTACATTCATTTTTTATGTAAAGGCATGCCCATAAATTGGATGAAATGGACCATAATTTGTATAATAACATGGTAAAAGAATGTGAGGTCCTTTTGGAATGGACTGCTTAGGACGCTGTCTCCTTCCTAGCTAACAACAACCCTCAATCGTTGTAGTCAGTGAACTGTGTGGTAGAAATAGGATGTACTTTGAGAAGGGTCAATGGGAAAGGAAGAGTTGGTGTGCCTTTCTCAAGGGACAAGAATTCCTACTAATAGAGGAACACCTGGGCTTAGTCTCCTTGTTGCCTCTAGTGGATAGAAGTTTGTCATAGAAGAGAATTCAGGAAAATAAATAACCTCCTAGCAGGTTTGTACTCGAACTGAAACAAAGAAAGGCAAAAGTAAGCATGAAGAAGAAGGGAATAGGGGCAGCTAGGTGGCGTAGTGGATAAAGCACAGACCCTGGAGTCAGGAGGACCTGAGTTCAAATCCAGCCTCAGACACTTGACACTTACCAGCTGTGTGACCCTGGACAGGCCACTTAACCCCAATTGCCTCACTCCAAATAAATAAATGGATAAGTAAATAAGTAAGTAAGTGAATGAATGAATGAATAAGTAAATTAGTAAGTAAGTAAAGGAAGAAAGAAAGAAAGAAAGAGAGAGAGAGAGAGAGAGAGAGAGAGAGAGAGAAAAGAAAGAAAGAAAAATCTAGCTGAATGACTATGCTGATTTGCTAAATGTTACCTACCCCAATGTTGTTTTGTTTAGTGAGGGATTTTTTTTTTATAAGATGACAAGGAAGAAAAAGTAAGTTTTGAGAAATCTCATTATTGAGTCATTTATTTTGATGAACATTTAAATTTTGGCACCTTTTTTTTTCCCTATTGGGCAAATTGGTAAGATTACTAAGAATGGGTAGAGTCGATGAGTAACTTAAGTAAATATAACATATTGAAAAGGCAACATGATATCTGCAAGGATAGACCCAGGTGTAAAGTATACAGAAGGAACAGCTAGTTGGCACAGTAGATAGAATGCCTGGCCTAGAGTAAGGAAGACTCATCTTTCTGAGTTCAAATCTGGCCTCATACATTTACTAGCTGTGTGATCCTGGATAAGTCACTTATCCCTGTTTGCCTCAGTTTCCTTATCTGTAAAATGAGCTGGAGGTAGCATTTATATGGCACTTTAAGGTTTGCAAGTGTACAGTATAAATATAATAACAATAACATAAATATCTCTTATTTCATTTAATCCTTACGATAACTTTATAGGTACTATTATTATACCTATTCTTGATACTAGCAATTTGATTTTGCCTTTATTTCTTTTTTTAATCAGACTAACTAATGATTTGTCTATTTTATTGAGAACCAAGCCATATTAAGATGAAGGTAGATGAAATGTTTAGCCTGCAAGTGAGGGACATGATAGCAATCTTCAAACCAATGAAGGCTATCATACAAAGGAGAGATCCTATTGGTTTTACTTGGCCCCTAAGGTGAGTAGTAGGAGGAAATTACAGAAAGGCAAATTTTGGCTCCCATAAAGAAAGCCCTTCTATCAACTAGAGTGTGCCCACAGTGGAATGAGATCCTTATAAGGCAGTAAGTTTTGCATCACTGGAGGTCTCTGAATAGTCACTTATTGGGCAATTATAAACGATATTCCTATTAAGGTAAATTTTGGACATTGTGACTATTCTAGATCCCCTGTAATTTTTACCACTGGTTTTTCTACCTAGAAGAACTTTGTACCTTTTTGTTGTTGTTATTTTTTTAAACAACCTTAGTGAATCTTTTATTTGTCAATATGGAGTATGTAGCAAAGTAAACATTTCTGCATTGAAACAGTTTTCCTCCCCAGCCTTTTCCTTTTGTGAAATCCATAGGGACAGTATACATCTTTGGGGTCCTGGCTTAGGGCCGGTGGCCCAGCCTCAACATACCAGCCATTGATTTCACCATGACCTACATTGTAATCGAATTGAAAAAAATGGATACTTCTCTAGGTAGAAAAAATGCAAATGGTGAGATCCTTAAGAGAGCATTAAATGAAAATGAAGTCCCAACAAATTAATAAGAAATAAAGGAAATTATTAGCAACTGTTTTGACCAAATATATGCAAACAAAATTGACGATTTAAATAAAATGGATAAATATCTACAAAAATATAAAACACTCAGATAAACAGAATAAGAAATTAAAATTTTAATAACTCAATCAAATAATGCTTGATTTTTGAGTGTCCTCTTTAGCTTTATGTCCTTCCTTTAGACATGCTTTTCAATTTCCTTTTTGAAATGTGGCTCTTAAATAGAAAGGATAACATTTCTCTCAACTGAAAACAGCATTCCAAATATGTTCCAAACTAGGACAATGTATAGCTGAGCTCAATATACCTTCTCCTTACTTTGGTCATTGATTTAACCTAAATTGACTTTAGCTCTTTTAGCAACTCTATCACATTGCTGACTTGCTGAAATCCACTAAAAATTCCCATGAGATCAAATCATAGGATTCAGAACTAGAAGAATCCTTGAAGCTCTTTTCTTTCTCATTCTATCCCTAGGCAATAAAATTTTCTTTTCTTTTCTTTTCTTTTCTTTCTTTCTTTCTTTTTTTTGGGGGTGGGGCAATGAGGGTTAAGTGCCCAGAGTCACACAGCTAGTAAATGTTAAATGTCTGAAGCCAAATTTGAACTCTGATCCTCCTGAATCCAGGGCCAGTGATTTATTCACTGTGCCACCTAGCTGCCCTGCAATAAAATGTTCAAACCCTCATAGAAGCATTTAAATTTATTCTCCAAAAGTCCTCATTTTAGATTCAGCCCAGCATTCTAGCCTATTGATATTTTGGATTCTGGTTGCTACATTTAATGTAGTAATGATGCCTTTTCCCTGTCGTTATCATTTACAAGAGGCAGCTGGATTAGGGTTTAGAGCACTGGCCTTGAAATCAAGAAGACCTGAGTACAAATTCTGACTTATTTTTTATCCCTTGACAAATCACATCCTCTCTGAGCCTCAGTTTCCTCATCTGTAAAGTAGGGAAAATAATAGCCCCTACCTCAGGAGTATTTGTAAAGATCAAATGAGATTTATATAAATATATATATATATAGACACACACACACAAATATATATGGGGGTATATGTGTATACATATGTGTGTACATACATACACACATACACATACACACACACATTGCTTTGGAAACTTAAAAGTTTGGTAGCTTCTCCAAGTTATTGATAAAAACAGAACAGGGTAAAATATGGATCCTAAGGGCACTCCACTAGAAACCTCCCTTGAGGTTCACATTGATCCATTAAAAATCCAGTCATTTCATCAATTCAGCAATACCGAGAGGCAGGCACTATAGCTATTATTATCCCCATTTTACAGATGATCAAACTGAGATACAAGACTGGATCTATAAGATCATAGGATTTACTGCTGGAAGAAACTTTACAGGTCATTTAATCCTTTTCAGTTAAATTCCTTATTTTATAGATGAGACAACTAAGAAGAGGCAAAAAGATTTGACCAAAGTCACATAAGTAGTAAGGTAATGGAAGCAGGTTTTGTTTGTTTGTTTTTAGGGCAATGAGGGTTAAGTGACTTGCCCAGGGTCACACAGTTAATAAGTGTCAAGTGTCTGAGGCTGGATTTGAACTCGGGTCCCCCTGAATCCACTATGCCACCTAGCTGCCCCATGGAAGCAGGTTTTGAACTCAGGATCTCTACCTCCAAATCACTTGCTTTTTTCTCCTCATGACCTAAATAATTTCTTAGAACAACTGAGTGTAAAGATAACTCGTACACTATAATAGGGAATACAAGACAGAAAGTATTTAGTTCCTGGCAGGTAGACCTAGCATTCTAATCAAATTCCTGGCTCTTTCAGAAGGTGTAAGGTAATGCACGTCAGACAAACAGATCTTTGTACCCTCTTTCCTTCACGACTCTCTTTTCAGACAAAGCTACCAATGACATTGTCTTCCTAGGCACTTCACCTCTGTATCTGTTAACTTATTCCAAAACCCATTTGACAATGTAGGGAATTCAAAACAAATAGACTCTGATCACAAAGGAATTTGACACTGAAAGGAAAGGCAGCTAAGTAATAGGAACTAAGAACACACACAACAGTCACATGTAAGGTGTCAAGTACGTGAAAGGAAATCAGAGGAAGTGAGAAATGTTATCCTCTCCATTTAAGAAAAAAATCCCAACTCCTTTTTTTATTTTTTGCTCCTTCTTTTCAATCTACCATTCCTTGTCCCTCCTGTGATTCTCCCTACCCTTGCTATAGTTTGCTGCAGGGTGACTTTGGAGTAAATCTTCCTAGAAAGCAAAAACTTTCAATGGCAGTGAATGAAAACATGTAATTTTTGAAGTTTGTGTTGTTTCCCTAATTGACTGCAATTCTCAGTAAATTATTGGGTTTGATTCATCCCCCCTGCATTAGGACAGAACAAATTCATATAGGTAGTGAGTTTATGCTGAGAAGGAGGAGGAAAGAAAATACCATCCTGCCACAGTATACAACCAGAGCCATATCTAGCAATATTAGCTCCTGGGGTAGTGGAAGGGTGGGAAAATACTAAAAGTCCATTTCTAGGAAAACCACTGGTGAGAGGGACAGGAAGAGCTATATAGCAGAGGAGATCACCTGGTATGTACCTGCCAGCAAGATCAAGAAGGAAATAGAACCCTATATCATAGAGGGTTTGGGGGGTTGGGTTTTTTTGTTTTTGGTTTTTTTTTTTTGCTTTATCCTTATTTGGTTTGAGTATTAGGACCACATTTCTCTCATAAAAGGAGTTTGGCAGAATGCTTTATTTCTCAATTTTTGTGAAAAAAAAATGTATGTGACATAAATATTAACTGTTCTATAAACATTTTGCAGGATTTCTGACATTTTAAATCCTAGTGAAGTTGCTGCTGAAAGGTTTCACAATCTCTTCATTTTGGCACCTTTTTGCCACAACCTAGTTGTATTTATACATGTGGCCATTTGCCCCAAATTCTTTCAGGGTCTTGTGTGGTTACAGAAAATTTGTAGCTAAGAAGTTCTGCATTCCACTTCAAAACCCAATGTTGCATTTCTATTAGAAGAGAATTAGTGCTACGGTGGTTCCCGCTGATTCTCCAGAATACTATGTAAAAGCTTTGAATTGCATATTTTCCATCCACATCTAGGAAAGTACATATCATTCATATTCTGGATAGAAAACAATGATAATGGTAATGATGCTGCTGCTGTATTTTTACTTCTCGAGCAAGCCTGCAGAATATTATGACGACACAGTCATTAATGTCAAGGTTACAGATAGAGGTTTTTTCCAGATAGAACTTTTTAAGAATTTACCAAAATCCAATATGACTCCTAATTGCTACCCTTTTACTTACTTTTCTCCTTAAAATCATTAGAACAGCTTCTTTGTGACCAGTACTCTCCTTAATTCTAAAGAGAACATTGTATCCCTAAAGCAGTTAAATTGGTACTAGGATTCATATTTTACATAGATTACATTTTTTTAAAAAGTGATATTTTCTCATGATGTAATATTTAAAATAAATTACAAATCCTATAAAATGTTTATAAAACAGTTAACACTTATGCTATATATTTTTTCACAAAAATTGAGAAAGAAAAAATTCTACCAAACACATTTTATGAGACAAATATAGTCCTAATACTCAAACCAGAGGACAATTTTTAAAACCTGTACATCGGCATCACTAATGAATCCTTATTCACAAAGTTTAAACAAAATTACTTGCCAACAAAATGCTACAGCAATATATGCAAAAAATTATTCACTATGAACAAAATGGATTTATGTTGGAATGTGAGGATGATTCAGTGTCAGGAAAACAATGGACATAATTAATATTATTTAAAAAACAAAGAATCCAGTATCACATTCTTTCAATAAATGCAGACATCTTTGACAGAATATAATAAACATTTATGCTAAAACCCCTAGTAAATATATGAATATAAAAGACATTTTAATATAATAAAAAGTATACCTCTAAACCCAAAGCTAGCATTATTTGCAATGGGGAAACGCTAAGAGCTTTCTGAATTTTAAAAATAGGAGCAAAACATGATTTCCCCTTTTTTCTATTTTTTACATAGTTATAAAAATATTACAGATAATAATAAGAGAAAAGAAAGAAATTCAAAGGCAAAGAGGAGACAAAACTATCTACTATTTATGGATGACAGTGGCTAACAGAAAATCTCAGAATCATCGATGAAGAAAACTGAGAAAATTAATAGTTTAGCAGAATAACAAAAAATACATAAAAATCATCAATAGCTCTATATGCCACTAGGCAATACTAGAAAGAGCAATCTACAGATGTAGTGCCATATCAATCAAACTTCCAGGGATGTACTTTGTAGAATAGATAAAATAATAGCAAAATTCAGTGGAGGAACAAAAGGCCTAGAATCTCAAGGGTGGGAAAAGTTAGGTGCAAAAAAATAATAGCACTTGTAGTTAGTTCTCAGATTATATTATAAAATAGTGCTCATGAAAACTATTTGGAAAAATAGAAGAATAGATTGGTAAAATCATCCAGATAAAGAAGAATCACATCTGAATTCAATACCTCAGTGTCTGTAAACCCCAAAACAATTACTTGGGATATGTAGGTGAGTGGAATGCTCCATCTTACAAGAGCTCCTCGGAAATCAGTTCGGCAGAAATTAGGTTCACATTAGCATTTTACATCACTATAATCATCCTCATCATACCTGGCATAAATATAGCACTATGAGATTTACAAAATATATATGATATTTCATTTGATCCTTACAATTATTACTTCCATTTTACAGATAAAAATACTGAAGCTGAGTGATTTTAAGTGACTTTAAGCTACTAAATGTCTAAGACAAGATTTGGACTCATGTCTTCCTGCTTTCAAGTCCAGCACTGCTACTTTTCTGCCTCTCCATATGTACAACAATAATCTCAAAATGGACATGCAAAAGTTTAATATCTAAAACATGCAGGCAATGAACACAAATATGTAAAACCAAGAGCCCTTTCCAATGGATAAGTGGTCAAAGAATATGAACAAACTTCTCAAAAGAAGAATCACAACCTATTAACAACCATGTGAAAAAATGTTCCAAGTTACTTATAATAAGAGTAATGCAGATCAAAACAATTTTGCACATATAGAAGGTTGACAAAGATGACAAAAGATGAAAAGCTACAAGAAGGCACATTCACTAATACCCTGTTGGCAAAAATGTGAATTGGTCCAAGCATTCTGGAAGGCATTTTGGAATCATTCTGATGAAAAGAGAGTAACTATTCAAACATTTTTACTCAGAGATTCCCCCAAATTGGTCAAAAGTAGAAATAAAGATCTTATGTACTTCCCCCCTCCCCCACTGCTCATAGAAGTACTTTTGTGGTAGCAAAGAAGTAAAAGCAAAGTTGTTACCCATCCATTCAGGAATGGCAAACTAAACTGTATCATAGGAATGTGTTAATTCTAGCAGCTTCTTGGTTTGTCTTTCATAACTTGCCTTATCTACAGGTATATCCATGCCAGATAAGAATAAAATTGGGGCAGTAATACCACTATGCCATTAAGAGATTAACTTCAGAGAAGCATAGAAAGACTTAGATGAAATGATGCAGAGTGAAGTATGCAGAATTAATCAGTCAGCAAGTGTTAAGCACTTACTATATGTCTGGCACTGTACCACATGCTAAGAATACAAGTACAGAGAATAAAACAATTCCTATTGTCATTTACCTTATATTTTAATGGAGAAAACACATACATATAAAAATATATAACATAAATATAAAGTGAATAAATTCAAAAATATATAAAGTAGGTAAGTACAAAATAGTTTGGGTGGAAGCCTAGGAGTTGGAGAGAATCAGGGAAGACTTCATGAGGACAGTGCCTCTTGAAGGAAGTGAGGGAGTTTTTGAGGCAGAGGTAAGAAAAAACTTAATTCCAGGCAAGGCAGACAGCCAAGGCAAAGACATGGAGATGAGAGATGGGCTGCCATGGGGGAAGAACAAAGAAAAGACTAGTTTGACTTGATCACAGAGTACAAGGAGTAAAGTCCGTGGAGATTAGAATGATTGGTTTTCAGGCCAAGTTGTATAGCATTTTAAAAACTAAATTGAGGAGTTTATGTTTTTTCTTAGAGCCAATAGGAAGTGCCTAGAGTTGATTAAGTAGGAGAGTCACCTGGTGAGATCTATGCTTAAGGAAAATTACTTTGGTAGCATTATGTAGGAAGGGCTGGAGTGGTAAGAGACTTAAAGCAGGAAGACCAAATTAAGAAGTTGTAATAGTACAGGTGAGGAATATGGAGGAACTAAACTAAGATGGTAACTGTATAAGTAGACAGAAAGGATTAAGAGGTAATCATTATTGTGAAGGAAGAAATGATAAGCTTTGGCATTTGATTGGATATCCAAATTATAGGTTGAATGAAGAATTAAGGATAATGCCAAGATTATTGACTTAAGATACTAGAAGGATAGTGCTGCCCTTGACAGAAATCAGGGAATTTGAAAGAAAATGTTTGGAGATAAAAATAATGAGTTCACTTTTAGACTTACTGAGTTTAAGGTGTCTTAGGGACATATAGTTTGAAATGTCCAATAGGTATTTAGTTATGAGATTAAACTCAGGAGAGAGGAAAATTTTATATATATATATATATATATAAAATGTAGACAATAACAATGTAAATTAAAAGAAAAATCTGCAACTGAGTTCTGTATAATGATAATGACCAAGTTTGTCCTAAGAAAATAGCGGAGAAAATACATGTGCTTTCCCTCTTTGGAGAGCTGGAGTGGACTACCTCATAGACTGTCAGATACTCTTGATGTGTTGGTTAGTTTTGCTAATGCTTTTACCACCCATTTTTATTCTTTGTCATAAAGGATGGATTGATGATTAGGGGAGAAGGAATATATTGAGAAATGAAGGTGTTATAAAAACAAAAACTATCAATAAGAAAGTTACAAATTTTAAAAATAATTAGTGCATGAAGGTAGACATACAGCCAGATACAGAGGCGGCAAATGTTGATGCTTTGGAGATTTGGCTACATTTTTTGCTTGCTTCAGTGTATCTTGACACATTACTTAAATCCATAGCTTGTCAGCCACTGCTTGCCTTTGTATTATATTCTTCCTGACAACAGTGTTAACTTGCATGGATTTAGACGGTTTCCTGACTTCTGCCTTGCTTCTGGAATTGGTTTTCACAGTGTACTTTGGCTTTTGGCTCGACTTCACCTGATATTCATTCTCATTCTTTCTCTCTCTCTCTTTCTCTCTCTCTCTCTCTCTCTCTCTCTCTCTCTCTCTCTCTCTCCCTCTCTCTCTCTCCCTCTCCCTCTCCCTCTCCCTCTCCCTCTCCCTCTCCCTCTCCCTCTCCCTCTCCCTCTCCCTCTCCCTCTCCCTCTCCCTCTCCCTCTCCCTCTCCCTCTCCCTCTCTCCCTCTCCCTCTCTCCCTCTCCCTCTCCCTCTCCCTCTCCCTCTCCCTCTCTCCCTCTCCCTCTCCCTCTCCCTCTCCCTCTCCCTCTCCCTCTCTCCCTCTCCCTCTCTCCCTCTCCCTCTCCCTCTCTCCCTCTCCCTCTCCCTCTCCCTCCCCCCCCCCCCGAACTGGACCCAGAGGACTCAGGAGGAGAGGATGAGGACCTAGGACATTAAAGCTATCAAGAGAGGATTTCTCAACTCAATGAAACAATTTTGGGAAAGGGTACCATTTTCTTATGGTGCTCATGTGATTTTTTCCTGTTACTTTACTACTTTAATCAATAATACCAAGATCTCATTTTTCCAGAACTTAAAATTAACTCAATGGATTTGTGTTTCACTGATTTTGAATGTAAATGCCTCAAAATTCAAGAGGCAAGATACACTCAAGATATCTGGTTGGATTTACTAAACTTTACCCTGTGGTAAACAGCTACTGAGTTAAAAGTAGGGACTCAGGGGCAGCTAGGTGGCACAGTGGATAAAGCACCAGCCCTGGATTCAGGAGGACCTGAGTTCAAATTTGGCCTCAGACACTTGACACTTATTAGCTGTGTAACCCTGGGCAAGTTACTTAACCCCAATTGCCTCACCAAAAAAAAAAAAAAAAAAAAAAAATATATATATATATATATATATATATATATACATATATATATATATATATATATATATAAATAAATAAAATAAAAGTAGGGAATCAATAAACGCTCTCTTAACTCATCTAAATTTAGTAAAGGACAAACTATATGGCACAGTAGAGTGTCAAGCCTGGCGACAGGAAGGTTCGATTTCCTGAGTTCAAATCTAACCTCAGACACCTACCAGGTCTGTGACCCTGGGTAAGTCATAATTGTTTACCTCAGTTTCTTCATCTGTTAAGTGAGCTGGAGAAGGAAATGGCAAGTCACTTTAGTATCTTTGCCAAGATAACCTCAAGTTGAGTCACAAAGAGTAGAACACAACTGAGCAACAATGACAAGTTTAGTAAACTCATTTTAAAACCCTGTTTTCCTGTGCAATATGACAGCATATAGAGTTGGCATTGGAATCAGGAAGACTGGGTTCAAGTATTGCTGCTCATACTTAGGACCATAGATTTAGGGCTCAAAGGGACTTTAGAAGCCAGTGACTTCATCCTCCTCATTTTACTTACAGATGAGGATACTGAAGCATAAAGAGATTAAGTGACTTGCCCAGCATAACACAGCTAGTTAGTATCTGAGGTAGGATTTGAGTTCTAGTCTTCCTACCTTCAAGGCCAGCATACTATTCACTTTGCCACATGGTGACTATGTGACTCTGGAAAGGTCATTTAAGCAGCTCTCTGAGACTATAAATAGAAAACAGCTGCTAGTCTTTAGCGTTAGAAGGAATTTCCTTCCTAGGAATTCCCAATACCCAGGAAATCACAGATCCGAGCAAAAACCTAAACATGCCAGTTTTGCAAGTGTTTTTCATTGTCCTCTCGGGTGCATGTGCTCACTAGTTAATGTCACTGTCCCTTGAAGGGAAGTAGAGTTGCATGAAGAGCCCTGCTGACCTCACCGGACAAGAGACAGGGCTTCCTGTCTGGATGGGCGCCTTGGTCTTCACTGACGTTTCTCTCTCTCTTCTTGGCTTCCAGGCGAGGTACACGGGCCTCATTTTCTACCATGAAGGCTGGCCCCTGTGCATCCATGAAAAGGTGGTGGTACAGCTAGCGTCCCTCCATAAAGTGAGGCTCAAACCAGGAGATTTCTATCTGCAAGTAGTCGCAGGGGGGAAACAGTCTGCCAAACTGGTTCTGAAATGCCTCGCCCAACATGGACAAGGAATGGAAGAAGTCACCGTACCTGAAGCCATGTATGGATGCATCTTCACGGCAGAGTTCTTAGAAAATGTGAACTGTGAGAGGACCAGCTTCCCCTTGCAAAGCTGCTTGCTGACCACAGGCACGGTGGTCTATCGCACTCCATGGAGCAATATTATGAACCCCATCTTTGTCCCTACGTCTGAAACCATCCTCCATAATTATTCTGGCAGCCCAGGGCTGAACCCACTGAGTCGCCACAATCTAGATTCCCGGTCACCCACGCAAACCATGGAGAGCGACCGTTCTCGGGGCAGCTCTACTTCCAATGACACTGGCTGCACGGTCCTGGAGGCCTCGCTGTCCTGCAGCCGCGGAAGCTCAGGGAGTGACCTGTCCAGCCCCCTCCATTCCCCCGAATGTAGAACTGAATTAGAAAGCCCCAGAACCCCCACTGGAGATTGTGAAGGAGAATATGTAAACCTGGCTGTGTTTGCTCATGAGTGTCCTGGCTTAGAGAGGGGCCTTTCAGAAGCCCCTGAGATGTGTGAGGAGACAGACAGAGTACTTCATGTTGAGGAGTTATCTGACACAGTGGAGGAGAAGAAGACCGGCCTAAGAAATATTACTTTCAGCACAGACTTGAGCAGTCCCTGTGCTCGCCGTCGGCAGCTAAGGGATTCCACCTATTTTGAGACCAGACGTCTATTTCGAAAATCATACATGGAAGCCTTACAAAACCCCATGCACCTTGGCTCCAGCTCAGAGGAATCAATAACGGAGGAGGTCTCGGACCAAATCATTCATTCCCCTAAAGTGAATGATGAGCGAACAGCGGATGTCAGGGCAGCTGCTAAACCAGCTCAGAGGGAAAGTTATCTTTCCGAGAGACTTCTCCCTAAGGAAGAACTAAGGGGAAACATGAGTCCTAAGCCATGCTCCCAGCCATCGGAAAAGCAGCTTGGACCTGCTGGATCTTCTTTAGTATCTGGAAAAAGAGTTGTTCCCAGAAGGTCTCAGTCCTTGGATCGATCCCACAAAAATTCCCAGGATAAAGGCCATGACCCCCGTAGGGCCTCAGATGATTCATCAAATGTAAATTCTAAAAAACTCTTAAATGGACAAGCATCAAGCCCTGAAAAACTGGACCCCAACAACCACTTCTGCGTCACTGTTAAAAGTCACAAATGCACCAAAGAGGATGAAGGTAATGAATAGAGAAAGAGATGGAGAAAAAGGGAGGGAGGCAAGGAGGAAGAGGGAGGGTGGGAGGGAGAGAGGGGGGGGAAGGAGAGGCAGAGAGAGGGAAAGACAGAGAGAGAGAGAGGGAGGGAGGGAGAGAGAATGGAGTGGAGATTATTTTACAGATAAATTTTTCTAAATCAAGGTTCCATACACAAATTTTGACTCATTCACTTTACTTTTAGCCAATGTATTCAACTTTCTGAGTAGGCCTTTGAGATGTAAATGTTGTTTGTATAATCACTCCTTTCACAGACCACAAATCAGTTTGACAGTTCTCTTTACAATCAGGTAAATTATTGCTTTGGCTCTTCCCTTATACACATCAAACACATACATACACTCACAGACATAGGCACAACACATGTGTTGTGTAGGCTATCCAAGAAAAGAAAAAAATCTTAGTGGGATAAATGTTTTCTTAGCCTCATCCAGAAACCTAGGAATTGCTTGTCTTTTTTACCAAACAGCTCTCTAAAGTATAATATGTGAAACTGATGGAATTTTCAGGGCAGGAAACAAAGATAAGACATGGTAATATGTTGAATTAACTCCAACATTTCCCTTTAAATAAAAGGTCAGTAATGCTTTGGAAATGAGCTCAGTAAAGATTTCATAAAGATCATTGTTATTGCTTGGTGAGCAACCTTCTGATGACTTAGCTAGCCAGGTGCTCAAATGATAGTCACACAGTATACTGAAGTGACTTTGGCCCTTCTAGGTCATAGAATTGTACACATTTAAAAACAATCAATCGATAAACATTTTTAAGTACCTACTATGGACATGCCAATCTCTATGCTCAGGAGCTGGAATCAATTTTAGCACATATGCTAGGAGTTGTGATTAAAGTTTTTCATTACTGAATTCTTCATTTCCATTGATAACTCTAAATGTGATGCTTAAGAGCATTATAATAAAAAGTCCAAATGAGGCAGCTGCCTCTAGGATCTTAAATTACATTTTTCAACTTGTTGCTGACCTGTGTTTTTTTTCCTTATGGCACAACAAAAAATGAATACCTGGATTAGAAAATTCATTGATTAGAATTCTGTTTATACTTCTATTACTAATGGGAAACAGTTGTCAGCTTAAGATCCTATGCCTTCATTGCAAATGTTAATATGAAAAAAAATACTTTCTGAACCTTATAAAATGTCTTTAAAATGAAATTCAAATGTATTACCATTCACTAACAGTGAAAAAAGCACTGGATCTGGAATCAGAAGGCCTGGGTTCAAATCCTGCCTCTGATACTTAGAATCAGTGTGATCTTGGATAGGCCACTTTAAAAAGCTCCCTGTGCCTCAGTTTCCTCATCTGTAAAATTGGTTTTGACCTGTGATCTCATAGAAAAATAAGATAGATATCACCTCTCTGGGCATCAGTTTCTCCATTTGTTAAATGAGAGGATTGGACGGGATGATCTCTAGGGTCCCACCCAGATTTTTGCAAGCCTGTGGGTCTAGTAAAGAGAGAAGAAATAAATGATCAGCGTTTCTAAAAGAAATGCAAATAAAATCTTTTTTAAGTAAAGAATTTACTCATTGGAATCTTTGCACTGTCCATTGGCTTGATATGGGTCTCTACATTAGTTGAGCCCAAAGGAATGAGAGGCCCTCAAGTAATGTTGTGAAATTTGCCAGTAGTCACAGGCAAATAATTTTCTCAAAAAACCTGTTATCATGGGCAATGTTAGAATTAGAGGAATTCTGCTTTATTTTTTTTCACCTTCTCAAGTAACTGTAAAATATACATTTATTGCTAGGATACTCAAGCTAATTCAGGAAATAGACAATGGATTTAGTCCATAGCGCCTCCACATAATCACTCACGTCCCTGTTTCCTGCCCTCAAGGGTTTTTGGAACTTTGGATGCCTAGGGCTTAAATCCCTTAGCATCCAAGTCCGGCCAGTCACTTTATTCCAATATTAGGTGGAATCTACTTCTGAAGCAAAGGCTCTCTTTATAAGGCTTTCTTGCTCTTGTTTGTTATGTTAGCAAGAAGGGCCACCCTGATTGCTGAATATCAGAGATTCTTATCCTTTTTTTTTGTCTGACCCCTTGGAAATTTGAGGGAACCTATGGACACCTTCTTTAAATGCATAAAATAAAGTACTTAGGATTGCAATTATATCTAAATACGGTTATTGGGAAAAAAATTTTAAATAAGTTTATAGACTCCAGGTTAAGAATCCCTGCAATTGGGGCAGCTAGGTGGCCCAGTGGATTCAGGAGGACCTGAGTTCAAATCCAGCCTCAGACACTTGACAGTTACTAGCTGTGTGACCCTGGGCAAGTCACTTAACCCTAATTACCTCACTGAGAAAAAAAAAAAGAATCCCTGCAATATACTTTTTCAAAAATCCCTATCATTCCACCGTGGACATATCAAGATAATTTAATTCCATTGAAAATGATCAGACACACACACACACAGAGAAAGAAAGAAAATTATTACAGAAGAGCTCTGAGAAGAGAATTTCCAACTCTGCATGATTTTACTATCTGCCAGGCTAGCAATATTCTCCTTTGCCATTATCATTAAGGCAGTGGTAGGAAAGGATAACCATTATAAATGAGGACTACATGTACAAGCCTGTTAGAACCTGTGAAGAGGTAGCTTTTGAGAAATGGAATTATTGATTTGACTTGATTGCCTTGGGTGTGTAAGGGTTGAGCTAAACCATTGACTATGCCAATAAATCCATTACTTAAGGGTTTAATCTTTTTACCTCAGGCTGCTGTTCACCTTCAGGAAGTTTATTTGCAAGCCTTAGAACTGAAAGGGACATCTGATCTCATTTAACCCATCTAATTTTATTATCTTTATCTTATTTTACACCTGAACCAATAGACCATAGAGATAAAGTGACTTGCTCAGAGCCATAGACCTCATTAATGGCCATTAATACTAGAATCTAGGTCTCCTGGACCCCACTCCCCAGATCTTTCAGTTAAACAACAGGCTGTAATATGGATCGAGACCAGGACAACTCTACTGGGAATAGTTCCAGCCCCCTTCTGGTTACCCTGACATTGAATACCAGCCCTTGGTGGTGCCATGACGTTGGATGCCTTCATTCCTATGTCTTTGTTCTTCCATTAAAGAAGGAAAAATAAACAGCGGGGATATTCCGGTGCTCCTAAATTGGGTGAGGCAGGCAACTTTTTAGTTATTTTTCCATTCAGGATGAGCTAAACGGGGCTGCTTAGACAGATGTGGAGCTGCTATTTTTTCAGCTTCCTTTGATATAACCATGAGCTCATCAATGAGAACATTTCCTCTACTGGTAGAGATCACAGCTCATCCCTAACTTCTCTTCTGGCTCAGTTATTTCCCATGTCTTCCTTTGTATCTTCCATCATAGAACTACCCAGTGTGCCCCAAACTCTTTCTTTTGGCCTTTGAGCTTTTCATTTACTAGGGCCACCCATCTGTTAACCCTGACTCTCTGAATACAACCAGCCCATCTCTTGTTCTGCTCATGCCTTTCCTTCATGATGGCTTTTGTGTCTCTTCTTGCATGTGAACCATCCTGGGTAATATTCTGCAACCTATTTACACCCATCATACAGATCTCCATTGTCCTTTGGGTTACTTACAATGTTGATCCTTAGTATTTTGGGGGTTCATAACTACTTAGCATCAGTAGGGCACTGATAGGGGTAAGGGATAGTGAGCAGGTCTTGAAATCAGGAAGGCCTGGGTTCAAATCTCACCCCTAACATCTACTAGAGGTGTGATTTTGACCAAGACACTTGACTTCTCTAAGGGGCAGTTAGGTGGCTCAGTGGATAGAGTGACAGGACTGAACTTAAGAAGACCCATCTTCTGGGGCAGCTAGGTGGCACAGTGGATAGAGCACCAGCCCTGGAGTCAGGAGGACCTGAGTTCAAATCCGGCCTCAAACACTTAATACTTACTAGCTGTGTGGCCCTGGGCAAGTCACTTAACCCCAATTGCCTCACCAAAAAAAAAAAAAAAAAGAAGACCCATCTTCATGAGTTCAAATCCAGCCTTAGATACTAGCTATGGGCATTAGTTTCCTTATCTGTAAAATGAACTGGAGAGGAGCAGCTAGGTGGCGCAGTGGATAGAGCACCGGCCCTGGAGTCAGGAGTACCTGAGTTCAAATTCGGCCTCAGACACTTAACACTTATTAGCTGTGTGACCCTGGGCAACTCACTTAACCCCAATTGCCTCACTAAAAAAAAAAAAAAATGAACTGGAGAAAAAAATGGCAAACCACTCTAGTATCTTTGCTAAGAAAGCCTCACAAAGATTCAGACATGACTGAAAAATGATTAAATGTTCTAAGACTGTAAATTCAGAGAAGGTAACAGTCTGAATTAGCAAAGGAAGTTCCTCTCTGGGAGCTGACAATGGTGATGCAATCACAGGCCCAGTACAAGAAGGACAAAAAGCATCACTGGGAAAATGTTTTAAAATTCTCTTTTAGGGGTAGCTAGGTGGCGCAGTGGATAGAGTACTGGCCCTGGAGTCAGGAGGTCCTGAGTTCAAATTCAGCCTCAAACACTTGACACTTATTAGCTGTGTAACCCTGGGCAAGTTACTTAACCCCAGTTGCCTCACCAAAAAAAAAAAATGCTCTTTTGTTTTTGTTGTTAAGTTGTTAAGGCATTAAAAAGATGGGGCAGGGTTAGGATTTAGCTTGGGGTTGCTGAAAGAGATGTATAATGTCATAAAAGGAATTCTGAGTTTCTTACTTCTCTTCTTCAGTTCTGGACCTACTTCATTGTCCCTTCCATTGTCAAAAATAAATGGAACTCATTGATCTAAACCAGTGGCTGCCTATCCAACTACAGGCCAAAATCTTGGCAACATACTTTCTGCATCCACTTGACTTTTCATGGGTCTGTATTGTTAGACCAATTTCTTTAGAGGTTAAGGGGTTTGCTCAAGACCGCACAGTTAATGATAGTAGTCAAGCTTGAATTAGAAGCCAGCTCTACTTATTCCAAGGCCCATGCCCTCTCCACTTTATCTTGCTACCTCTTCAACTAGTCCACACTTTTAATTTGGAATATTCTATCATCAGGATTATATGTATCCCATTGATTCTTTAGCAGAAATACAGAATAGTGTCACAGAAAGAGCATAGGTCTTATAAGAACTGCTTTGTGTGTGTGTGTGTGTGAGGCAATTGGGGTTAAGTGACTTGCCTAGGGTCACACAGCTAGTAAGTGTTAAATGTCTGAATCCAGATTTGAACTCAGGTTCTCCTGACTCCAGGGCTAGTGCTCTATCCACTGCGCCACCTAGCTGCCCCATAAGAACTGCTTTGATTCCTGCCCATGTCATTGACTCTTCATCCAGATTTGGACCAGTACCATCACTCCCTTGAACCCTAGTTTCCTCATCTGTAAAACAGGGTTAAAGATAATATTTGCAATACCTACCTCACTATTTTAAAAAAATGAAAAATGAATTTAAAGAATTTTATAAACTATGTGTATATATATATATGTGAGTATATATATATATATATACAAACATACATATACACATATACATATATATGGATATATACATGCATGTGTATGATAGTGAACAGGTCTTGAAATTAGAAAGATCAGGGCACCAATCTCATCTCCAACTAGAGGTGTGATTTTTGTCAAGACACTTGACTTCTCATTGTCCCCAGGCAATGTTTTAAGAATATAGGTTGCAGAGAAGGTAGTAGTCTGCATTGCTAAAGGAAGTTCCTCACTGGGAATTCACCATGGTAATATAGTCACAAGCTCAGTACAAAAAAAAAAGGAGGGGGCAGCTAGATGGCACAGTAGATAAAGCACCAGCCCTGGATTCAGGAGTACCTGAGTTCAAATCTGGCCTCAGACACTTAACACTTACTAGCTGTGTGACCCTGGGCAAGTCACTTAACCCCAATTGCCTCACCAAAAAAAAGAAAAGAAAGAAAAGAAAAAAAAAATCACCAGAAAAATTATTACTATTACTGTGGTTATTATTTGTGGTGACCAGTTGCAATTAGCTAGCCATACTCTTTTGCTTCATTCCCTTTAACCAATAATAACACTATTAGTTGCTTGCCTGGTGCTACATGTGAAGTCTATGACTAAAGATAGAGTTTGGTTTTGGATTGGGACATTATACAGATATCCTTTTCCTTCATTTATACCTACATGAACTATTTCTTGAAATTATTTCTTCAGACCTGCTGGTGATGTAAGTTAGTAGATCCAGTAGCCAAGCCACTGAGTGATTACCAATGTCACCAGAACATGCAGTGGTATGGCTGGAAGTCTTGGCCATTTCAAAAGCTTAATCAATTGGCCACATTCAGAGTTTGATCCATGCTGGCTTGGAATGGTTGTATTGGGTAATACCAGTGGCACAAGAAAAAAACACAAAGCTCAAACAACTCGTAGTTGCCTCAACATTTCAAATCCTCTATAGCTCTATTAGTAAAGCTGTCTATTGCTTCATGCATATCATGATGCCAAGAAAACTTAATTAACTAAGTAATATATTTTTTATCTGGGTCAGCACACAACACTGACTATTATCAGTAGTTGACACACTACAATTGGCAATCCTGTTTTGGTAATCCTGATTTTAAACCTGATCCTTTTTTTTTCACCCATGGGAAATGTTTAATTGTTTTATGATGGGACTCCATTCTACTCTACCTCTTGTCCTCACTTTCTTTATGGGAAGCAATGTGGTATAATGTGAAGGATGCTGGTGCTGAACTCAAAGCTTGTTGCTCCCATATTCATAGGCCCATCTCAGGCACTCACTAGCTGTATGATCTTGGGAAACTCATTTGACCTCTGTAGTTTTCCTCACCTGCAAAATGGGGCTGACAGCTGAACATCTTAACTCATAGGGTTGTTGTGGAAATCAAACATGGTAATGTAAGCTGTAATTATTGTTCAGTTGTTTCAGTCATATCCAACTCTTTGTAACCTCATTTGGGGTTTTCTTGACAGAAGTACTAGAGTGATTTGCCATTTCCTTCTCCAGCTCATTTTATAGATGATAGAGGCAAAGAAGATTAAATGAATTGCCCAGGGTCACAGAGCTATTAAGTGTCTGAGATAAGATTTGAATTCAAGAAGATGAGTCTTCCTGACTCCATGCCTGGCACCATTCCACTGCACAATCTAGCTATCTCTAGTTTATATGTAAACTATAAAGTACTGTACAAATGTAAGCTGCTATCATCATTTTCTCTATCAAAGTTCTACTCTGGAACCCTATCATGGTGTGGAAGTAATCCTGGGTTCTCAAAGACTATACCAGCAGAGGGCAAACTCTTACCTTCCAAAACCCTTCTAAGCTAGAATATAGGCCAAAGTAGCCTATATACATATAAATATATCTATCTGTTATCTGATACTGGTCTAACCAGATTCAAAGAGACTTGTTGCCAGAGATTTGGCCCCCAGGGAGAACATTTTCAGCCATAGCAGCTCATGAAACCCATGAGATTTGACCATAAGAAAATTTATCACCTTTGAAGAATATTTCAGTCTCAGACAAATAGCAACTCATAAAACCCATGGGGTGGGGGAGAGGAGACGAATGAATATGGGGGGATATGTATATGTGTGTGTGTGTTTTGGAAAGAGGTTGATAATTACAATGTGCAAAAAGTAGAAAGAAGACCAATATTCATATAATTGTGGATCTTCAATATATTATTTGTAGACCATAGATAAATGAGATCTTTGTTCCCTTTTCCTCCCTTTCTAATCTGAAATGCAAAATATTGTGCATTAATGTGAATTAATTATCAATTAATTAATTGTTGTGAGTTTTAAAAGAATATTATGAATCAGAAAATGCCCTTTTCCTCTTCACTTGCAAGTATGCAGTTGTGTAGAAGGCTAGTAACAGTGATCCCTAATGCTGCATTTCCTTGTAGCATCAAAGCAATCAAAAGTCTGGGGGGAAAATGTGACTTTCTGAAAAACTCAGGTCCTAATATGTAAACCATCTTATGCTTAGGTGGTCAGGCTGTTAACCAGTGGACTTTTATGGTAGGACGTTATCCCAAAGCTGCATGACCAGGTCAAGAATGCCATTTGGCCTCTAATTCCAGCAATGTTACCAAGGCATACTCAGATCCAATTCATTCATTCAAAAAACAAGGATCAAATGACTTCTATATGGAAGGCACAATTGGACTCTGGCTCTGGCTGCTTGTCATTTCAAAAGCTCACATCAGTGTTTTCTTAAGAGAAGATTCGTTCCAATCTGCCACTATCTATCCCTGTGATTGCTATCATCTTTTTTCATTGCTGTGAAAACATAAATATGTTAGCACAGTGCCTGGACACTAGTAAGTATTTAAGAAATGCTTGTAGACTGGGCAAATTAAGGAATGTTTGGGTTGTTAAACCTAAAAAAATTGTTTTAAAAATCTGGATTCAGGAGGACCAGAATTCAAATCCGGCCTCAGACACTTGACACTTACTAGCTGTGTGACCCTGGGCAAGTCACTCAACCCCCACTGCCCCGCAAAAAAGAAATAAAGAAGTAAAGAAATAGATAAATAAATGAATGAATGAGTAAATCAATAAATCATGTTTATCAGTGGATAGAGCACTGACCCTGGAGTCAAGAGGACCTGAGTTCAAATCTGGCCTCAGACACTTGACACTATCTGTGTGACCCTGAATAAGTCACGTAACCCCAATTGCCTCACCAAAAACAAACATGTTTATAAAAGACCAAGTTTCAAATCCTACCACTGATTCTTAGTTCCTGTGTGACCTTCAGCAAATCATTTCACTTCTGTGGGCCTCAATATCCTTGTCTGTAAAATGAAGGGACTGGCTCCTCCTTAGCTCTAGGTCTGTAATCCTGTGCCCCCTGGTATCACTCTAAAGTGGGGGGGGTGGAGTTGGTTCTTTAATAAACATATCACAACTTATTCAGTGAAACCACTGTTGAACCCTTCAAAGGAGTCACCCTGAAAAATGTCACACTTGATCCAACAATATAGAAATTGCTCAAAATATATTTTTAAACTCTTCATTTAAAATAACCTTAACAGCCTGTGGTATATTCTTTGGAATGTGCTTATGGTGGCAAATCTTCATTTAAAAAAAATTATTTAATTTTATTTTTTAAATTATGAAAGTATTTTGTTATTTTCCAGTTACATATAGAGATAGTTTTCAACATTTGTTTTTTATAAGATTTCTAGTTTCAAATTTTTCCCCTCCCTCTCCTCCCTCCCCCCTCAAGACAGCAGGTAATCTGATATAGGTTATATATGTACAATAATATTAAAAATATTTCTGCATTAGTCATGTTATAAGAGAAGAATCAGAGCAAAAAGGAAAAACCTCAAAAAAGAAAAACAGCACCAAAAACAAAAGAAATAATATGGTTCAATCTGCATCCATATTCCACAGTTCTTTTTTTCTGGATTTGGAGAGCCTTTTCTATCATGAGTCCTTTGGAACTATCTTGTATACCATTCTGTTGCTGAGAAGAATCAAGTCTTTCACAGTTGATCAACACATAATGTTGTTCATACTTTGTACAATGTTCTCCTGGTTCTGCTCATCTCACTTAGCATCAGTTCATGCAAGTCCTTCCAGGTTTCTCTGAAATCCGCCTGCTCATCATTTCTTACAGCACAATCAAATTCTATTATATTCATAAAATCTTCATTTTTTAGCATTGGATTTTATTAATCTAGTTTATTATTCAGAATTAATTTGGTGCATAGGGTCCAACACTTAATAGCAGTGTGACCCTGGGCAAAACGTTAATTTCTGCCTCCTTAAGAGATCTCTGTTGCCTCATCTATAACAGAGGGACAATACCATTCACACTGCACAGGGTTTTTGACTCTAAGTTAGAAAAGACCCTCATGGTCCTCTAGCCTAATCCCTGATTAGAGGTTCTTAACCTGTGGTCCATGAACTTTTTTTTAATATTTTGATAACTCTATTTCAAAATGATTGTTTTCCTCTGTAATCCCATGTGTTTTATTTGATGCTTTTAAAAACATTATTTTGAGAAGAAATTCATAGACTTCATCAAACTACCAAAGCGGTCCATGATACATAAAAGGTTAAGAATCCTTTCCCAAAGTGTGTAAGATTAGCTTCTTCTACAGAACCAATCATTGATCCCTCAGTTACTGCTCCATGATGTACAGTAAAGGGGAACCCTCTGCTTTCCAAGGCAGCCTGTTATACTTTTGGACAGCTTTAATTATTGGGAAATTAACCTTATGTTTAGCCTAAATGTACTTCTCTATAGCTTTTTCACATTGCTCCCATTTCTGCCTTCTGGGGCCAAGTAGAATGTCTAATCTTTGCTCTTCACAATCCTTCAAATATTGAAGAAAACAATGTTTCCCCTAAGTCCTCTCCCATTTTGTCCATTTAGTCCTCAGATGGCATGCCCTTCCATTTTCTCAGTATCCTGGTTGCCATCTTCCAGATGAACTTTGTCTTGTCTGTGTTTTGCCCATAACAGTGCCTAGAACTGTATATGGTACCCCAGAAGTGGTTTGATCAGAGCAAAATGTTGTGGAACCATTCCCCCCCTCATTCCAGACACTTTGCTTCTCAGCATATTAATAATAAAGCTCTTTACATATGTTATCTCATTTGAATCTCACAATAACCCTGTGAGGTAGTAAAATAATGCAATTTATCATCCCCCCTTTACAGGTGATGACTGTCATGATCACACAGTAAGTCTCAGATACAGGATTTGAACCTAGGTGTTCCTATTTCCGGTATAGTGCTATATCCATTATACCCTACTTGCCTTTAGCTCTTTTAACTATCAGATCATGCAGCTGACTAATTGAGCTTGTGGTCTACTAAAAACCCCAGATCTTTCACCAGAATTGTTGCCTAGCCGTGGACTCCATCCACTCACCCAATCTTGTGCTTGGGAAGGTGATTTTTTAATTCACCTGTTGAATTTTACATTTATCCCTGTTGAATTTCCTTTTATTTTATTATGCCCATAGCTCTAGACCATCAAGATCTTTTGGGAATCCTGATTCTATACCTTCTAGCTTTTATTTTTTTTTTTTGCGGGGGCGATGGGGGTTAAGTGACTTGCCCAGGGTCACACAGCCAGTAAGTGTCAAGTGTCTGAGACCGGATTTGAACTCAGCAACTCCTGAATCCAGGGCCAGTGCTTTATCCACTGCGCCACCTCACCGCCCCCACCTTCTAGCTTTTTATCACCTGGAAGTTTGGCAACCATTTATTTGACAAATGTGATAATGCATGTGAAAGTATTTTTTTAAAACCACTACCTAAATGAAAGGCATTGTTGATCAAAATGGGCAATAATGCCATTAATGGTCAAAAATGAAGAGTGCCTAGACAGAAATGAGATTTTCTTGTATGGTTCAAACTGGTTTTAAAAGTAATTGCAAAAGAATCTTTCTTAGCATGTAAGTATGCTACAAATGATGTGTATCTGGTTAAAATCCCTCTTAAACAGAATTTGAGCATAATTTGAAGTGGAAACTGATTTGAAATCCTGTAATGCATTAATGGGTATTAAACAGATTCAGGTATTGTTAATCATAACAAATGGGGGGGAGGGTTGTTTGTTTTTTAGTTGCAGAATGATCTATTTTTAAACCATTTCCTTTTATGTGTGAGTACCAAGTACCAATACACTATAAGATTCACACCTCATCCTTTTCTCTTCATACCAGTCACCTTACTTGTGATGAATTGCTTCCTAATGAGCTCAGTAAATTCACAATTCCAATGAGGGAAATAAGTAACTGAATGAAATTTATACACCTAAGTCAATTTGATTATGTGTGAAAAGGTGTATCTGTTCAGGCTCTCAACTCCAGGTCATGGCTATTTGCCAAGCAGGACAGGTCAAGACCTGGAGTCTAGACTTGTACCCACAGGATCAAGGCCAGGAAGTCAGTAAGCAGCAGAGAAGTGTGCCAGTACTAAGAGTGCTATTGAAGAGGATGTGCCCAATGTCCAAGGATACCAGCAGCAGGAAAGGAAGAGAGACAGTAAGCAGAGCCTGAGGAACCAGGCCAAGGTCAATGTCATGGACTCCAAACCAAAGTACTGCTCAAACAAGGAACCAGAGTCTGACCTAGGTAGCAGGCAGATTCAGGACAGGCAAAAAGAAGTAGATAAGCAGAGAGCAGTGTCCCCTATAAACAAGGAAATCCACAATGATGTTATTATCAGTGTTCCAAGGGCAGAGGCTAGCTGTCCTCTGTCTTGTACCTATACTTCCTGCTAGGCATTGGTGGATAAGCATTATAAGAGCAGGTGTGCACAGGAGTCTAGAGAGAAGCAGACCCCCAGATGGTCAGAGCAGACAAACAAAAATGCTTAATGCATGGAGGCTGAAGGCCATGGGGGAGTGATCGAGCTGGTTGAGGTCAGCCTCCCTTGTTAAAGACTCTGAACCGAGGCCTGAGGAATGCCTGCACTCTCCTGCTGTGGGCATGGACTCTCAAAAAGCCCCCACAAACACAAAATCTCAACCTGTCCTCCTGGAATCCTTCTGCAAGGCCAGGGATGAGGTCAGAAAACTCCAGACTGAAAACAGTCTGTGGTTCTCAGGAGTGCTTCTTGGGCAAACACAGGCAGGGCCACGCAGCTGGTTTCCTGGGTTGAAAAGCTTTGTTTTCAGATCAAGTTGAGTCAGTTGTTCCTTTGTGGTCTGACTCACAGACAGCTTTTGAGCTCTTTTGATCCTTAAACCAATAATACGTTGCTTTGTTTTGGTGTTTGGTTTGGTATGAAGAATGCTGTGTGTTTGGTGTCCTCTTGGCACCTTCACGAAAACAAGATGTCATGAGACTATCCCAGGGAGTCTCTTTTTTTATTAGTGTAAATAAGGCATTAACTGATGGCTCTGGCCCCTGGAACTATCTCTCAGAACCACCATAGTGGAGTTCTTCATGGTAAAGGACCACGAAGATGAAAAGTCTTACCTGAGTACCCACAGGCACCAGTTATAGGGCATAGGTAGGCATCAGTGATCTAAAGCTGGATTGCAGCTCCCATTTTCTGAGATGCCAGCCAGTCATCCAGCGCTCGTTCCATTTATAGAATCATTGTCAGGGTCTGGGAGGAAGCAGGACTGAACAAAGCAGAGAAGACAGGGCTAGGCATTGGTCTAACCAAAAGAATTTGGCAGATGGTATAAGTGGAAAAGCCACGTTTCAGGGCCAGAAAATCAATTAGCAAAGGGAAGGGTACTGAAGCCCAGGAGGTAGAGCCAAGTCCCAGCTCTAGGGAAACCATATCAGCAAAAACGAATAGCACATCCTAAAGTCAACACATCTGGACAAAATTCATTCTCTCTCTCTCTCTCTCTCTCTCTCTTTCTCTCTCTCCCTCTCCCTTTCCCTCTCCCTCTCCCTCTCCCTCTCCCTCTCCCTCTCCCCCCCCCTCTCTCACACACACACACACACACACACACCTCCCCCTCTCCTGAATTTCCCTATTATATGGAACCACCATCCATTAACTCCAGTTTCCCATCTTGAAGTCATTCCTCCAATCTTCCCTCTCCCCACTTCACATAGTCAATCATTTGCCAAACCTTATCAAGCCTACTTCTACAATATGCCTGTCGCCTCTTCTCCTCTCACTTGGCTACCTACCACCTCAGTCAAATCCCTCACCTCAATGATTATTAAGAGCCTCCTAACTGGTCTCTATGCTTCAACTCCCTAGCTTGTCCAATCCAACCTTGGCACAGCTGCCAAAATGATATTCCTGTATCTGGTAAAACTTTGAAGTATTGACGTCAAATGTTTTAATTCTATCCTTTATCCTTACTTCAACATATAATGGGTGCTATTCCCAGGAGGAATGAGTTCTAACAGGTGGATATGTTGCCCCATTATCTAGTTATTTGTCAAACTTTATCAGACCTACCACCACAGTATTTCCTACCTCCAGCCCCTTCTCCCCCTTATCACTTCTCATCTACACTGTTACAACTTTCCCTTACTTGGACCCTTTGCATCCAGCATCTGAGACTCCTCTCCATTCCCTCCTACACACAGCTGCCAGATGGATACTCCCAAAGCCTAAGCCTGAGTATATATCACTACCTTGTTTGGGAAATTCCAGTGGTTCACTCCAGCTTCTAAGATCACACACAAACTCCTTCGTTTATCTTTTTAAATCCTTGAAAGACTAGCTCCAGTCTCTCTTTTCTCTCCAGATATGCTCTTCTAGCCTGACCAGATTGGCCCATTTGTTGTTTCCTTAGGTGACATTCTACCTTCCATCTCTCATCTCCCATCTCCTTGCCTTTGCACAGACCGTCCCCTATTCCTGGAATGCACTCACTCCTTGCCACCACTGTATAGAATTCCTAGCCTCCTTCAGTGCTAAGCTCAAGTGTCACCTCCAGCAAGATTTCCCCATTGCTAGTACACTCTCTCTTAAAATGACTTTGTATATAATTTCCATTTGATTGTCTGTGCATCTGTTACCACCCCCCCTCCCCCATTAGAATGTAAATTCCTGGGGCAGCTAGGTGGCGCAGTGGATAAAGCACCAGCCCTGGAGTCAGGAGTACCTGACTTCAAATCCGGCCTCGGACACTTAACACTTACTAGCTGTGTGACCCTGGGCAAGTCACTTAACCCCAATTGCCTCACTAAAAAAAAAAAAAAAAGAATGTAAGTTCCTGAAGGGCAGGGACGATTTCATTTTTTTTTCCTTTATTTTGTATCCCAAGAACCTTGAATAGCTCCTGACACATAGTAGACACTTAATAAATGCTGGTTGAATGTTGGATGAATGATGTCTGCTCCACTGTAAAGGACATGGTTCTGTTAAACCCTTAAGTTTAAATCCTCAAAGTAAGTTCTGTGTTTCAGTCATCCGTTATAATGAGAATCATGCTAACGCTGGAGTTTTGAGATGATAAGCCAGATTGTCCTCTTTGTAGAAGTCCTTCATAGTAGATAATACTGGGCTAGATCATATGGCTCTGGAGCTGCAAAGGACCTCAGAGGCCATGTAGGCCCCCCTCATTTTATGGATGACCTTTTCTCAATCCTCCTTCTCCTTCATCTCTCTATAGCCTTTGACACTGTTGACTTTCTCCTCCTTGATTACTCTGTTCTCTCTAGGTTTTCAGGACACTCCATTCTCCTGGTTTTCCTTCTACCTCTCTGACTGCTCCTTCTCTGTATCCTTTGCTGGACCCTCCTCCCGATCATGCCCTCTAAGCATAGGTGTGCCTCCTGACTCTGTCCTGGAGCCTTCTTCTCTTCTCCTTCTATACTACTTCATTGGTGATCTCAGCTCCCAGGGATGTAATTTCCATGTCTATTCTGTTGATTGTCATATCTATCTACCGTGCTCTAACCTCTCTGCTTATCTCCAACTTCTTTTCAGGCATCTTGGGCTAAACGTCCAGTAGACATCTTAAATTCAACAAGTCCAAAATCAAACTCTTTATCTTTCCTCCTAACCACCCTCCCCCATCATCTTCCCACTTACATCAGAGGGCAACAGCATCCTTCTAGTCACTCAGACTCACCCCCAGGGAGTCATCCTATATTCCTCACTATCTCTCACCCCCCATATACAAGCTGTTGCCAAGGTCTGCCTATTTCATTTTTGAAACATCTGTCAAATATGCCCCCTTCTCTCCTCTGACACTCCCACCAATCTGGTTCAGGAGCTCATTACCTCGTGCCTGGATTACTGCAATAGGCTGCTGGTGGGTCTCCCTGCCTCAATTCTCTCCCTACTCTAATCCAGCCTCCATTCAGCCACCAAAGCTATTTTTCTTAAAGCACAGGTCCAACCATGTCACTCCCCCTACTCAATAAACTTCAGTAGCTCCCTATTACCTCCAGGATAAAATACAAAATACTCTGTTTGGCATTCAAAGCTATTAGTAATCTAGCCCCTTCTACTTTTCCAGGGTTCTTATACTTTATACCCTTCCACATATTCTTCAATCTCATGAATAAGATGCTCCATCTCCTGGCTCCTGGCTTTTTCTCTGGCTGTCCCCCTTGCCTGGGATACTTTCCCTCCTCCACTCAGGAGGATGACTGACCTCCCTGGCTTCCTTTAAGTCCCAACTAAAATCCCACTTTCTACAGGAAGCTTTCCCTAAGCCCTCTTAATTATACTGCCTTCCCTCTCTTATTTACTTCCTACTAATCCTGTATAGAACTTGATTCTACATGTTTATTTGCTTTTTAAGTTGTGAACTCCTTAAGGGCAGGGACTGTCTATTGCCACTTTTTGTATCCCTAGAGTTTAGCATAGTGCCTGTCACATAGTAGGTGCTTAATAAATATTTATTGACTGACTACAGATGAGGAAATGAAAAACAGGGGGGTTTATGTGACTTGCCCAAGGTCTAAAAGTCAGAGGTAAGATTTAAACCCAGATCCTCTGCCTCCAAAACTATTCCTATGAGGTTCCTTCCAACTCTAGATCTATTATCCTTAGAATTAAGAAACAACAAATAAAACCAAAAAAATATTTATTCTGTGTCACTTCTCCCATCCATCTAAATAAGTTTCAGTTCTGTAACTCTTTTCCTAAACTTAACTCACTCATTTATATTCTTGGTCACACAGCCAGTTTGTACTAAAGGTGAGACTTGACCCTACCCAAGACCTCCTGACTCCAAGGCCAGCTTTCTGTGTCTACTATGCAACAGTGACTGTAATTGTTATATTAAAAAATAGTGGTTAGAGAATGACTAAAGAAAACATAGTAGGGTTATATCATGGCATGTTATATTTTTTGTAAAAAATGACTGAGAGGTTAGAAGGCCTGCCTTGGAGTCAGATAATATTTGTAAAGCAGTTAGCACAGTGCCTGACACATAGTAGGTACTTAACAAATACTTGTTCCCTTCACTTTCCTCCTCTTTCCTTTCCCTACTTTCCTTACAACTACTCTTTAGGGAAGATTACAAGTATTTGCAGATCATGACTTCCCTACTGCATCTATTCCAAGTCCATTATTTTACAGATAAAGAAACTGAAACCCAGAGAAGTTAAATGACTTGTCCCAGGTCATCAAGTGGATTTAAACTTAGATCTTCTAACTATAGATTCATTGTTGTTTCCATTATACTATACTGCCCTTCTTCTCACATCAAATCCTTTTTCTGACACACACTAACTACATGACCTTGGACAAGTCATATAACCTCTCAATACCCCAGACACCTCTCTAAAATAATAAGTGCTGAATACTATCTGCATCACTGGAAAGATTTTCCACTTCAGGATTACCCCAACATTAATGAAATCACAGGTATGAAGCAGATAGATAGACAGACGGATGACAGATAGATACATAGGTAGATAGATAGGTAATAGAGATAGAGGCAAAGATGATATAGATACAGACATAGGCATGGACATAGACATAGATCTATATTTATACATATACAGATATGTGCATAGACTTTCAGTTGATGTACACACATATATATACACACTCACACACACAATTCTGGCTCTGGTCCACTTCCATCACTTTATGTAGATCTTTCCATATCTCTTTGTATAGTTCACATCCTCTTTTATGATAGTGTATTTTATAATATTACCATATCTGATTCTTCAATAACTGGAAATATAACAAAGATAATATTTCAGGATGATAAATTAAGTTCTTAAAAGTATTAAAGACAGGTCCTAAGCAATATTTTACTTTGTCATCTAACATATAATTTAGTCCAGACCTGCTGTTATCCTCAGACTTTGGTTAGAATTATCCTTTTTAATTCACCCTAAATGTATACCACTTGGACCTTGCCAGTATCTGGGAGTTTCACCTGTTTGCTTCCTTCTGTTATCTAAAAGTTATGTGATTATAGGGGATGTAGTCACTGTGCTTTAGGCTCTTTGTTGTTGTTTAGTCATGTCCAACTCTTCATGACTCCACAGGACTTACTGTCCATGGGGTTTCTGTAAGTCTTTTGTCATTTTCTTTGATAGTGGATTAAGGCAAACAGAGGTTGTGACTTACTTATATGATTAGTAAGTGTCAGAATCTGGACTTGAACTCAGGTCTTCTTTACTCCAGGTCTAGTGCTCTATCCATTGAGCCCCCTAGTTGCCTCTTTTAGGCTATTAGGTCCAATTAAAGAGATCCCTTGGCACAGCAGAAGCAAAAAGGAACCACACAAGTAAAAATATAAACAACCTCAAAACAGATCCTCTCCAATCAGAAGAAAATCTTTCCATTTTACTTTTAAAGAGTTTAACATTCCATCCTTATGCTATTTTTTTAACCTGGAGCTAAATTATAATCATCATCATCATCATTATTATAACAACATCAATAACTCACTTTATTTAGAAGTTTGAAAAGCATTCAAATGTCCAAATGAGATAATATTTGTAAAGCAGTTAGCACAGTGCCTGACACATAGTAGGTACTTAACAAATACTTGTTCCCTTCACTTTCCTCCTCTTTCCTTTCCCTACTTTCCTTACAACTACTCTTTAGGGAAGATATTACAAGTATTTGCAGATCATGACTTCCCTACTGCATCTATTCCAAGTCCATTATTTTACAGATAAAGAAACTGAAACCCAGAGAAGTTAAATGACTTGTCCCAGGTCATCAAGTGGATTTAAACTTAGATCTTCTAACTATAGATTCATTATTGTTTCCATTATACTATACTGCCCTTCTTCTCACATTATCCATAATTCCTCACATTCATACTTTCTTGTGGCAGAATAACATACCATTAATTAATAAACCATAATTTGTTCAGCCATTGTTCAATGGATGGGCACCATGTCCAGTTTTTTTGAAACAACAAAAAAGTTCTGCTATGGATATTTTAGTATATATAGGATCTCTCTTCCTGTCATTGACTTCCTTAGGGCATACACCAATCCATAAGCTATATTCCAAAAGAAAAAACAGTTAACTTTTGAGGGTTCCCCCTACTAATTTAGAGCTAGCTAATTTAGAGATGGCACAGTTGATAAAGTGCCAAGCCTGGAATCATAAAGACCTGAGTTCAAATCCAGCATCAGACATTTAAGTGTGTGACCCTAGACAAGTCACCCTGTTTTCCTCAGTTTCCTCATCTGTAAAATAAGCTGAAGAAAGGAATGCAAACCACCCCAGTATCTTTGCCAGAAAACCCCAAATGGAGTCAGACAGGATGAAAGTACAGAATAACAACAACATATTATCTTATTAATCCATTCTGGGAATCTATTATTTACTTATCTCTGACCCAAAGACTTCAATTACCTCAAGCAGAATAATGCTGATATATATGTGACTCACTGAAGTGAAATGCCATTTTTTGGTATCTTGCAGTCTACTTAACATTAAGCGTGTGTGTGTGTGTGTGTGTGTGTGTGTGTGTGTGTGTGTGTGTGTGTGTAAAGAATAACATTCTTCTTGGGAGTGTTATAAGGTGTAACGATTGGAGTGACGCCACCTGCTGGAGACTTACTGTAGAAAAGTTCCACCATGAGGTGAAGGTCTCTGAGGGCAAGACCATGAGTCTTTTCTTTGGCGTCAGGAAGTGACGTTTGCTTGTGGGAGGAAGAAGGGGGAGGCTGGCACTCTGATTCAGGCTCTTTCCTGTGGACTCTGGCAGAGAGCGGAGCTAGAAATGCGCTCTCCCTTTAATAGATAGATGAATGTAGGCCTTTCTCTCTTTACCAAATTCTTATTCTCCTTAATAAATGCTTAAAAGTCTAACTCTTGCTAAAGCTTATAATTTATTGGCAACCACTCATTAGATATTTTAGACAGACTAGCTAGAATTTTAGCCTTAACAAAGGACTCAATTAAATTGTGAACTTTCTCGCCCCCTAGGTTGGGGACCTTTTGATAAGTCAGTCTACTCTTTCTAAACTGTCTAAATGTCTAAAGCATGTGATGCTATAGGTGTACAGAACAATATCTGTTAACAAGCTTCTGCCCCACACACTGAAGCTCTGCTTCCCCTGCCTTTACCCCTGCCAGTGTGTACTTCTTGAAGGGATGGACCAAAAAGTGATCACACAAAGAGACTGGAGTTAGATGGGGAGAGACCCAGATGAAGATTAATTACTTGCCTTCCACTTTGAGCTCTTATGAATGGGAAAATACGTGAGCATTGTATTCACTTGCCCATGAGCCAGGTCTAAAATAACTCAGAGGCCAAGGATAACTTTTAACAAAAGCAGAAAAACTGACCCACATGACTAGGGCTGCCCTTGTCAGTCTACTAAAAGAAGCTTGCTGCTACCATGTAGTGCTTCCTCCCAAGGACACCAGTGATGGGAGGCAGGCTCTTGAGCTATGCTCTGTTGCATGTTGGCATGGTTACCTTTGATCTTTTTTCACTCCTTGGTGGAGACTGGTTCCCTACTAGAGTTGGCTTTAGTTGAAAAGTGTTATAATCAGAAGAACTACAGGATGTAGAGCCAGTAGGATCTCACAGATCAGATAGGCTAATTCCCCCATTGTACAGATGAGGGAAATGAGGTCTAGAGAAGTAAATGGACTTGCCCAAGACCACACAGGTGGTCAGTAGCAGACTTTGCATTTGGACACGTCCTTTCATTCCAAATCCATTGCTCTTTGTACCATTGCAACCCACATCATTCTTCATGTGATGATTTATGTCTCTCCTTGCATCATTAGTGACTCAGTTAAGCCAGTCAGTTTTTGGTTTATTTGTTTGTTTTTTGGTGAGGCAATTGGGGTTAAGTAATTTGCCCAGGGTCACACAGCTAGTCAAGTGTCTGACGCTGGATTTGAACTCTGGTCCTCCTGAATCCAGGGCTGGTGCTTTATCCACTGTGCCACCTAGCTGCCCTTAAGCCAGTCATTTTTATGGCACTTCAGAAAAGGAAAAAATGAAGGAAAATTGTAAAAAATAGGCACTTAGCAAATTTTATTGTTGGCTCTAGAATCAGAAGTTGTTGTTCTTTGGTTGTTTTTCAGTCATGTCTGACTCTTCATGACCCGGTTTGGGGTTTTTTTGGCAGAGATACTGTAATGGTTTGCCGTTTCCTTCTCTACCTCATTTTACAGATGAGGAACTTAGGCAAATGGGGTTAAGTCAGAAGACCTGGGTTCAAATTCTTCCTCTGAGTGCTTATTAGCAGTGTGACCTTGGCCAAGTCTTTTAACCTCCTTTGGCTTCACACATCTGTAAGATGGGGGGAGGGGCGGGAAGGGGAGGGGTTTGATTAGATGCCTCTGAGATCACTTCTAGCTCTAGGTCTATGATCATATAATAACAAAGTCTGTATACAACTTTCTCTGTTACATAGGATATAGTTTGTCATAGTTTGGACATAGTTCCATTTCTAGTTAATTTATTCTAATTTTGCATAAGTGTATTTTAATATATTTTCCTGATATGTTACTCTTCTGTCCCTTCCTACAACCATCACCCTAACACAGTCCTTTATTGTCTAGATCTTTCCAACTCCAGTTTCAGGTTCACTATTCTCCTCCCAACCCCTAGTTAATAACTATACAACATTGCCAGACTGATTTTTCTGCACAGATCTGATAAAGTCCCTTCTCTCCTCAAAACCCTTTAACTGCTTCTTTTTTTTCTTTTTTCTTTTTCTTTTTCTTTTTTTTTTTTTTGCAGGGCAATGAGGGTTAAGTGACTCGCCCAGGGTCACACAGCTAGAACGTGTCAAATGTCTGAGGCCATATTTGAACTCAGGTCCTCCTGAATTCAGGGCTGGTGTTCTATCTACTCTGCCATCTAGCTGCCCCCCCCCCTTAACTGCTTCTTGAAGAATGTCCATTTCCTTATTCCTGGAATGCAAGGCCATCTACAGTCTGGCACCAGCATTATCTTATATACCTCCTTCCAACCCCATTTTCTCTCCTCTCAGACTCTACTATCCATTATGCCTCAAACATGCCCTACATTTCCCTAGCTCCCTGGCTTCACACATGAATTTACCTATACCTGAAACACCCTTTCCCCACCATATATAGTTCTAACTGTTGGAATTATACCCATTCTTCCCTAATCAAATCAAAGACCATCTTCTCCCTATGGTGTTCAGTGATCCTCCAAGCAGACCTTACTCAGACCCTACAAAACATAAAAGGTCAAAAATGAAATCATCATTGCCCCCTTGGTTTATAATCTACTTGGAGACTTGACACATATATAGATAAGTATAATGTAAATTAGAGAATGAAGAAGGACAAGGGAAAAATCAATGTGTTGTGGAAATGTGCATGTGTTCATTGGTTGAATGTGTTATGTGCTGGTTATGTTCATTGTGTCACAAACATTTGTTTAAAGGTTTTATCTCCCTTAAAAAATCCTAAGTAATAAAATACTTTTATAATTTAAAAAAAATCCTAAGTAATTTAAGAGGAGGGACCATATCTTAATTCATCCTTGTATCGCTGCCAGTATCTAGGAGAGTGTTCCACACTTATCATTTATTGAATTTAAATAAAATTTTAATTTAAGAAAACATTCACTCAAATGTGATAATATTTTGTAAACTGCAAAGTGCTATATGTTGCTAAATGTCAGTTATATAAAAATCCAAAAATAGATTAGAGGGTGATTATTCATATTAAAAATAGTCTTCATTTTACAGAATGTTTTACTGAAGGGCTTTTTTTAAGCAACGAATTTCCTGATACATTTAAAATAATCTATGCTTTTAAATTTTCATTTATGCCCAACTTTTTAGGAACATCTAATTAAGCAAACTTGATTTGGACCATATAGTCATAATGAATAAAAAAAATTAGGCATTTACTACATGCCACAAACTGTGCTGAGCACTAGAGATACAAATATATAAAACAAGAAAGCATTCTCTGCCCTCAGTGGGTTTGTGTTCTAATAGGGGAAGGCAACACATTTAGTGGAGTGGTGGCAAACGAAGGATATTTTGATTTGGAAAATGAGATAGTGAGTAAAGTCATAGGACCATTGTCTGCCATTCTTTTCAGGATGGCAAAATTGGTTTGATTACTGTTCCCAGAACTGGAAGTGGAGCCAGGGCAGGTAGCTGCAGTGACGAGGCATGAAGGCGCTAGAGGGTAGCATGGTGTGTCAGAGTCAGGTCAGGTAACATGAATTCTCAGCAGTCAGAGACAGGATCTGGACCTGCCCTTTGGGAGGTGGCACGTGCAGTGCATCAGCATGGTATGAAGCTGGCCAGAGAGCCATCTGTAAATCTCTACTTTCTTGGGCATGTCTTTGAACCTGTGCTCATTGTAAATGTCTTTAACCAAAAAGGGAAAAAAAAAACCTTCCCTTTTAACCAAGTCTCTCTCATTTGGCCAGATGTTCTCCAGAGTACAACCATAACAGATGCAAATAACAGCTTCCAAAGTCATGAGTCCAACACATTTTCAAAGGTGTCCCCTGAATCACCACCCTGTGAGAGCGAACTGTTGTCTGCAAACACTGGAGACTTTTATCACAAGCTGCCCAACCAGTTACTTGAAATAAACCAAGAATTACTTCAGTCTGGAATCATTTCCATCCCTGGTAAGTTACATCCAAATCCCTGTCCACACAAGGGCCTTCTAAAGCATGCCAGTCTCTTCGGCTCAAGCCAAACCACACACATTAGATGTTATCGGAGCTATTTTACAAACACTTGTATTTACATTCCAACCGATTAACTCCCTGCTGTTGTTGTTCACCACATCTCATGCAAAGCCAAGAATGGTATCCAGGCCAGAATAACATTGTGTCTCTCCATTTCCTTGTCATCTGGTACACAGGTTTCTCAAAGGTGGTTCTTTGTTTTTACAGGGACCAGAGACCGTAATGGGAGGGCAGTGGTGCAGGTGTGCACCAGAAGTGCATTCTGGTCAAAGGAACAGTCCTCAAGCAGTGAGCTCACCCACCTTTTGATGTACTTCTACAGCATCCCCAGGTCAGGCCTCACCTCAGAGCCAGTTTGCTCTTCTGCTTTCAGATTAAGTTGGGATGGCACAGTCTGAGAAAGCCTTTTCTTTATGAAGTTTTCCTTCCTTTCTAGGCACAATAAAATGCAAATTTCATTCAAAATCATGATCAGTAGTTGAGTTGGTTCAGTTTTTTTAGTCTTATCTTCTAATAAAGTCTGTGTAATTCCCTGGTTTAAATATAGAGATGCTACAGTACAGACTCATGTATCTTGATCCATTTGGACCAGGCACAATAGAAAAGGAAGTTACTGTTGGCACCAGCTGTCTGATTTTCAAGACCTACCATAATCTAGCCCCAACCTTATTTCCTGCTACCCTCTGGCACAAACTAGCTGGGGAGACAAATCTAACACATGAAACAATTTAATATGTAATTGGGGGAAAAATAAAATATATTGCATTTTTTAAAAGAAGAATCTGGTCCAATAAATGTGCTGCTTTGGAAGAAGGAGGAGGAGAAGGAGAAGAAGGTGAAGGAGAAGAAGAAGGAAGAAGAATATAAAAAAATATTAACTAGCTTGCTTACCTAATCTGTAAATTTTATAACTGTATTAGCATCTAAAAAATTATATCTATAGCTGAAAAATTATAACTGGTCCATAAGTCCTGTTGTGGTCACCATTCATGTAAAAATTATATTAACTGGTGGTCCTAATCTGTGAAATCCTGGCTGGGTATCTGCCTGCTTTTAATTTAATATAGGAAGAGCCAATTAGGAGGCTCTCCCTCCCCCACTGCCTCCCAGACTGATAAGGAAAAAGATTAAACAGCCTCCCTTTCAATTAAAGCAAATACCAGGATTTATTTATGAGAACCAATTTAGACATAAGAATAGAAGTAGGATAATACAACCTGACTGCGTTTTAACTTTCTCCCTGGACAGAATTTTTCCTCTCTCGTCTCTTGCCTGTGACTACTTGCCACTGCAGCCACTGCAGCCACGCCTCCCTCCTCTAGTAGCTCCCTTTCACTGTCAGCCACCCCTGCTCTCCATAGCCTCTTCTTAATCCTCTTTCTCAGTCCGCTCCTTTCACTGCTCCGATCCTCTGCTTCTTCTCACTACTGACTGACCTCCCAGCATCTCTACCCAACCCCACCCCCAGCTATATAACCCTTCTTCCCCTCAAACCTCTGGCTGGGGTTGCCCACACACACCAAGCTAATTCACTGGTGACACTCAGGGCAGGTGTCCAAAGCTGGCAGGCGTACCGGTTTTCCTGCGAACTGCCCCCACACACACCCAGCTGGGCAGAGGGACCTGGGCAGGGTGTGAGGTTTTTCCCTACTTATCCTCGATGAGTGGGGAGTGGGCTGGGCGTGGTGCACAAGGTCCCGTGCACAGGGCAGTTTCAGGGGACTAGTAGCGCTGGGGGAGGGGCAGCCCGTTCGGGGCGCCCAAGGCCAATTTTAGCCACCCACAAGAAGAAGGAAGAAGAATCATCACCCTAGACAGTAATAAGCCACTATGACATGCCATACCACAGATTTACTCACTTTTCTTCTCACTTCTCCCCTCTTTTGTCTTTCTAAATTCTTTCTATCCTTCAAGGCTCTACTCCAATGTCATCTCTTCTAAGAAGCCTGTCTTGACTATTTCTGTTCTCCATGACCTCTTTTATCTGAACTCTTAATGTATTTATTGTCACATAATTTTAAATTTAATATTTTTAATTTCAAAATTTTTATTATGAACTTAGACCTTAACATAAGCATTTCTGTATGTAAAGAAAGAAATTAGTATTATTTATAAATCTGTGAATGTGGGCAACCTTTTTTCCCATTTCATGTGTTAGTTTTGCCTCCCCAACTGGTTTATAAGTTCCTTCAGATAAGGAATGATACGTCACACTTCTGTGTACCTCACAGTGCTCCCAGCAGTGCCAAGCCACTGGCTGATGTTGAGTCAGTAATTTTTTTCTCAGTTGACACATCTGGGACCTTCCCACTCATGAAAGAAGGACTAGAGAGGCCAATCATAGTGGGAATGTGTCTCATTGTGTACCTGACCCATATGATGCCCTGTTAGTCTCTTTAAAATGGATTCTACCTGCATAATTGAAACAAAATTTCAGACCCTCTCTGATGGCCCACTTGTTTTAGACAATGTCTGGTGTAAGGGGTCTCAGTATAATAAAGAGATTTGAAGTTTGTTGTAGAGACTTTAGATTTGTAGTACTGATTAAGAAAAATGAGGTGGCTATCAAAATATAAAAATAATAATTGCCAACTATATAGCATGGCCTTAAGGTTTGCAAAGTGCTTTTTGTGTTCTCATTTGATCCTCATAACAACTCTATGAGGTAGATTCTCTCATTCCTCATTGGACAGATGAGGTTAAGTGGCTTGTCCTGGATCACATAGTGATTGTCTGAGACAGGATTGAATCCTGACCCTTCTTGACCCCAAATCCAGCACTAAATCCATTATGCCACTGAGAAGAATAGGTACCAACACTCCTATACGTGATTTCAGCCCTGGAATAATGCCCCATGATGAAGAACATTATGAAGGACTGGACAGGGTACTAGATGTGGAAGCAAAAGGAAAGCAGTCAAAGCTTGGCCCTTTCACTCACTAGCTGTAGAATATTAGACAAGTTCCTCTGTCTGGGCTTCAGTTTTCTGTAAAATGAAAGGATTAGACAGATGATCAAAGTTCCCTCTGAGCTCTAAGATTCCATGGTTATAACATCTAACTGTCTAGAAAATAAAACTTTAAGGCTTACATTCTATTGTTTTTCAGTTCTGACTCTTTGTGACCCCAGTTGGAGTTTTCTTGGCAAAGATTCTGGAATGGTTTGCCATTTTTTTGAGAGTTCATTTTATAAATGAGGAAACTGAGGTAAATAGGGTTAAGTGACTTGCCCAGGGTCACTCAGCTAGTAAGTGTCTGAGGCCAGATTTGAACTCAGGAAGATGAATCTTCTAGACTCTAGACCCGGTATTCTATCTGTCCTGAATTTCTCCCCACCCCTACCCCAAATCAAAGCCCTTGAGTCTGATGCTGCTGAGAATAAAAGCTATGTTTGTAAGGCACCCAGAGAACTTTGCATTGTTGGAAGATCCATGCTAGCAAGAACCTTATCCCACATTTCTACAGATGGCAATAATATGTTTTTCATTTTGGAATTATTTTGTTCAGTTAATAAAGCACTGAGTAGGGGGCAGCTAGGTGGTGCAGTGGATAAAGCACCGGCCCTGGATTCAGGAGTACCTGAGTTCAAATCCGGCCTCAGACACTTGATACTTACTAGCTGTGTGACCCTGGGCAGGTCACTTAACCCCCATTGCCCCGCAAAAAAATAAATAAATAAATAAAGCACTGAGTAATGACATGGTATAGAAGATGGCAGATTGGTCTTAGAAGACCTGGGTTCAAGTCTTACCTCTGACAGATACTCTGTGGTTTTTGCTATCTCAAGAATTTCATTAATTTGTTACATTGGTTACATTGGTGTAAGTAGCTTCCACATCTGGAATTCTTAACACTGATAAAGTCACAGGTGTGGACAACAGTAACAGTATTAATAATGATAACATGCATAACAATAATGATAACGACAATGGTTATATTAGTAATAATAATGTTGATTATGATGGCAATAATAATATGCTTTGTGTGCAGTAATAAAAACTAGCTTATTAATCTGTGAATGCAGTCAAGTCTCCTGGGAACAAAGAGTATAAAAGAGGGCTTCCTCTACTCATACTTCCTGCCACCTAAACCTCAAGAATGGTATTGAACCAGAATTTCTGAAGGCTCATCACTTGAAGACCTAGAATGTCCCAGTCCTGCTATTAAAAGAGCCACCATTGGGGGCAGCTAGATGGCACAGTGGATAGAGTACTGGCCCTGGATTCAGGAGGAACTGAGTTCAAATCCGACCTCAGACACTTGACACTTACTAGCTGTGTGACCTTGGGCGAATCACTTAATCCTCATTGCCCCACACACACACAGACAAAAAAAAAGAGTTACCATTACATTCCTAATTCCCTGTTCCCATTTCCATCTTTGCCCAGAGATTCTTCTGGTTACCTTAAGAAATATTCTGAAATTATTTTTTAAATTCTAAACAAAATTAATTTTAATTCACTATAATTTCAAATATTGAGAGTATTTCATATCACTTTTTGAATAGTGAGACCTAGTCAGAAAAATTTTTAAATAAGCACAGTAAGTCATAACTCCAAAAAAAGTTGGAAATTACAGGCTTTATGAGTATCTACCAACTTCCTTCAATTCACCCAACCTCTTCATTTCAGTTTGCCCAAGGTTTTAATGTCCTCAGTGGCATACCAGTAGATGCCAAGTGAGACTTGAACTTAGGTCTTCCTGCCCTAAGGCCCACTCTCTATCCACTTTGCCAAGCTGCATCAATATTTTTTTCACTATAGATGGATAGAATAGACCAATAGGAGCTTTTATTTACCCCTTGAATACCTCAGCTTTGGGTCCGATGACTTTCAAAACAAATCTTGTTGCTCTTTGGCCAAAACCCAAAATTATTATTATTAATGATTCTTATCCAAGTAATATATACATGGCTGACATGTTTATATATGTGTATACATTATAATATATACATATGTATACATTCATGAAGGTCAGACATACACATTCCCCTAGGTAAAGGATCTTTGGTTTCTTTCCATTCATATTTCTTTAGTACTTGTTTTTGTGGGCAGAATCCTAACATACTTTCTATTTTCCCAACTCACTGGTAGACCATCCAATTTTTGGCTGACTTTCAAGTCCTTTCCATCTTGGTTTGGATGGAAGCCAAATAGTCATAAGTCTTTTCTGTCTTGTTCTTTTAAAATAATATGTAGACTTGATGTGAGTTAAGATATCATTTTGTCACTCTTTCAAGAGTATTATGAACCGGGTCAAGGTACATTCCTTCTTCTTAGGATGATAGGATTTAGAACTAGAAAGAATATTAGATGAGAGCATTGTTGAAGTATAAAATGGATAATTTTGATTATTTTAAATTTAAAAATTCTTGTATAAATAAAACCAATGTAGCCAAGAATAGAAGGAATGCAGAAAACTGGGGGGAAACTTTCATAGACAATTCTCAGATAAGTTGTTATTGTGCTGTAATACTACTATAATGTAGGAAATGACAAGCTGGTTGATTTATAAAAACATGGAAAGCTTTAGACATGTGAAGGAAGATACTAACCACTTTCTAAGAAAGAGATGACAAGTGGAAATATACATAGTTTGGTCTTACATTTATGTAATGACTGTATATTTATGAATATGTATGACTATATTTGTGTACACATGGATATATATATAAATATTTAGATATGTGTATATGTATTTATATACACATTATATATATTTCATATATTATTTCATATATACATGCACATATTTAATTGTAGCCTTCTTTAGGGTGGATGAGGTGGGAAAGGGAAGGGGAAAAATTAAAAGTGCACAGGAGAGAACAAAATAAAACCTAGAATGAAGGAAAGAAAAACTAGGCAGCTTTGAAAACAATGTGTAGCATTTATTATATAGGCTATCTTGAAATGGAAATTTATTGTTTTACATTGAATCCTCTCTTGTATTTTCCTGTGTACATGGAAATGTTCTTTTTTTTTCCTTTTCTTGTTTTGTATTTAAGTTTTAAAATGGAGGGGGAAAGGCAGTGAGCTCTCGAACTCATGACACGATCGTTCCAAAAAACATCCAAATAATGCCATAGGACAATTCCTGGAGCAGCAAAACCCACAGAAGAATGTGCTGAAATCATCTTCTAACCAAGGACAGCTTGGAAGGTTGGAAGGAGGGAGCTGCTGTGCTGAGACAGGAGTGGAGCCCAACCCCACAGTCACCTTGACCCAAATCCAATCCCAGGAAGGCTGAGCCAGAGAAAGACACCCCCCCCCAGAAGAGGAAAAAATGAATAGAACATTTACATAAAAGGAAAGAACATTAGAAAGTTCAACTCCCTCATTTTACAGATAAAGGAAACCGAGGCTAAGAAGTTGGGTGATTTGCTCAGAATGACACAAAGAATAAAGATCAAAGCCAGGTCCTTTGACTCTAAATTCCATGCTCAATTTGTTCTAAATCCTTTCCATCTAGATTGTTTTACTCTTAAATCCCCAGGACCTAGAACAGTGCCTAGGATGTATTAGATGCCTAATAAATGCTTGTTGATTAATTGATTTCCTGTAACCACACTATGTGATGGATTGATATTTCAAAATGACTTCCCCCTTTTGTCTGGGATCCCTTTTGTCTGCCTACTTTTTACTAAGTCTTCTAGTCTTTGTGCCAGATTGCTCCATAGACTCTAGGGCATTCTTCCAAATACCATCTTTTCTAAGATGCCAAGTTTGGGTTTTTATTTCTTCTCTCTCTCTCTCTCTCTCTCTCTCTCTCTCTCTCTCTCTCGTCCTCTTCAGAACACTTTAAATTTATTTTCTTGGGAGCATAAAAAAGTCTTCTTATAGTTAAAACCATGATCTCTCTGTCAAACATTTGATCTATAGTTTGGTTAAAAGCTTTTCTTAAGTAAAAGGGGAATAAAATAGTGTTACATGGCCATGGGAGAATCTAACCTGCTAGTATACTGAGAAACACAAAAGAAGATTTCTAGATGTGTGCTGTTTCTAAGTTGGCCTTAGCAAATGATCTCAAAGATTGCCCAGGTATATAAACTACAAGTGCATGTACTTAAAGTTTTTAAAGTTAGGAGGAATCTTAATTTTCATTTAGTGTTACCTCATAGTGATGAAAAACTGACTGTCTGACAGTCAGTGTGATATTGTGGATAGAGAGATGGCCTCATTATCAGAAAGACCTGGGTTCAAGGCCCGTCTCTGACAAATATGGCTTTGTAACCCTGGCCAAGTCACTTAACTTCTTGGTGTCCCCAGATCAATTTCTAATAATGAAAGTCTCAGAGTGCATGACTATCTGTACCAGCAGGGGAAATTCTTCATCAGGAACTCAGTATAGAAATGAAATAACAAGTCTGGACAAAAACAGAAACAAAAAAAAAACAGGCAACTTAAAGATTGTTCTGTCAGCAGCTCCATCCACATAATAAACTGGTCTATATGCCCTCCCTTTTCTACCCATTCCAAGGTCCTTATTCCAGGAACAGTGATTTACATACAATGAATTGATTTACACAGAATAACTTTAATATCTCCATCAAAAGTCAACTCTTGGGGCAGCTAGGTGGCACAGTGGATAGAGCACCGGCCCTGGAGTCAGGAGGACCTGAGTTCAAATCAGGCCTCAGACACTTAACACTTACTAGCTGTGTGACCCTGGGCAGGTCACTTAACCCCAATTGCCTCACTAAAAAAAAAAAAAAAAAGTCAACTCTTAAAATAGTCAAAAAGAGCTTCCTGTCTTCCCAAAGACTTCTCTTCTCTAGAAGTGAAAACTTCTGTCTAGTTTCTTCAAGCAGTCCTCATATGACATGGTTTCCTGATGTTTTACCATCCTACGCATCTTCCTCTAGGAGCATTGCAATATTTTCAGGTAATATCTGAGTTGGAAGAGACTTCAGAAGCAATCAAGTACAACCCATACCTGAAAAAGGATCCCCTCTACAAAATATCAAGTAATTGATTGCGCTGGAAGATTTCCACTGGGATGAAACCCACTCTCTTCTGAGGGAGGCCCTTCCACTTTGGGACAGCTCCACCTCATAGCTATGAATATCAGTTACTATGATGTGTTTATAGGTACAGATATAAACATATAGATATAGACATGGGGCTAAGGAGGTATTGACTACAGCAGTGGCTTTGATGCTTTAGGCTCAGCTGCCTCTTTCTTTCAAAATTGGAATGAAGTGAGTGACCTCCAGAACAATACAACATGGCTGCATTTCTGCAAAATTAATTAGTGAATCAGAGACTGAAACACTTAGTTCATAACTCGGAAAATCCACCCTTATATAATTGATACTTTTATTGAATTCACTGTTCTTATTACTAAAATGACATTCAACAAATCTTTTCATTACTCAGAACAGGTCATCAAAACACTAAATTTATCTAAAGCAAATAAAATAAATTGTTTATTCCCCAGCTAGAAAGATGCTCATTAGATAATTGGTGTCTCTACTATGAGAAGCTATAATCTGAAGACAAATTCCATTTTTCCTTTTAAATAGAGCAATGTTCTGATACATTTTCTTTCAAATATCCTGGATGTCTTTAAAATGTTGCTTGCTTGGGGGCAGCTAGGTGGCTCAGTGGATAAAGCACCAGCCCTGGATTCAGGAGGACCCAAGTTCAAATCTAGTCTCAGACACTTGACACTTACTAGCTGTGTGACCCTGGGCAAGTCACTTAGTCCCCATTGCCCTGCCCCCCCCAAAAAAAGTTACTTGCTGGTTTGTTGATATACCATTAAATCAGAGAAGTGGACCCAATTTTTCATCCAAATCATGAATCCTTTTGCAAGATCACAAAAGTATGGCCATCAAGTCATTGTTCACAGACTTCAAGTAAAGGAGAGTGTGCTCACTGTGCCTATTCTATTATTGGAGAACTCTAATTGTTAAAAGGAGACTTAGTAGAAAGAGCACTGGGCCTGAAGTCAGGAAGACCGGAATTCAAATCCAGACTCAAACACTTAATAGCTGCATAACCCTAGGCAAGTCACTTAACCTCTTAATCCACTGGAGAAGGAAATGGTAAATCACTCCAGTATCTTTCCCAAGAAAACTCCATGGACAGTATGGGCATGCTATAGTCCATGGGGTCATATGGAGTCATGAAGAATTGGACATGACTGCACAACTGAACAACAACAAATGTTAAAAAGTTTTTGTACTTGTAATTTCTACCCATTAGTCCTAGCTCTGCCCTCCAGAACATCATAGAAAACATGCTTTCGATAGGCTCTTAAGAAATAATTGTTGAGCGACATTGTCTTTACAGCCAGTGTTTCACATCTTTTAAAACAATGGTCAATTTGAACACAGTTCTTGAACACAGTCTTGTCTAATTCAGTTCATTTCCACACATACTTGTAAGGTGCCTACTATTTTCCAGACATTATGTTAGGTGCTAGAGATACAAAGACAAAAACCAAATTCTCCCAGCCTACAAGGAGCTCACCATGTGCTATACAGCCTCAAATCTTTCTACTATTTATCCTAATGAGAATGAAGACCAGTTTGCCCAAGGATGTTGATTAGGGAAATCTTTGAATAAGATTCCTCTGCTCTAGAACTTGTCAATATTTTACTCCATAAATATTTTTTAAATGTTATATTTTTATGCCAGATTTTCCCTAGTAGTTATGAAGTCATAAAGTTTTATTTGAACCTGGAAGAAAGGATATTCAGGAGATCATTCAAGGTATAGTGACAGCAATAAAAAGAGAAAAATAGAACAGGGCTAGACATCCTGTCCTCTCTCTCCCCCAGAAACTTGTTGGAGAGATATCTGTTGATTGAGAGTTGATCCCTTTTGTCCCCAAGGTCTTTACAAATATATCTCAGGGCATTATTTTCTATTATCTTCCATGCCTCCAGAAAAATCAGTGAGTAAAGCTTAGATCTTGCTAAGATCTTTCTCAGCCCCACCAGGACAAACTTTTCTATCCATTGATAAATAATAATTCATGGCACATACTAAGCTCTTAATAAATGCTTTTTGATTAATGCTGATAATAATACCTAACATTAATGTATTAACGTTTTCAAAATGCTTTTAAAATATTACCTCAGTTGATATATTGTTTTGAAAAACCTAAAGACAAGTCTTTGCTTTTTTGTTTCATAATTTAATTTATTTGATAGTGCTAAGTATGTTTGTAGTGATGGATAAAAAATGTTTAAGAATAACCAAAGCAATGTTGTTAATCATCAATGTAATAAAAGGCCTCAGCTTGCCCTAGAATCAGTGACTTGACAGAATTTAGCGATCAAACCTGAATAATAATTGTTTCTAACGAGCATAATTTTATTTCTTGGGAAAGAAAAAGGAAAGAGAAGGCCTTGAGTATCCAGAAATCAGTAGAATCACTAAATTTTAGAGCCACGAATGATCAAAGAGATCATCTTAGTCTTGTTGAAATGTTAGCAATAAAATTTCTTGCTAAGAAATTTTAAATACACCCAACCTGCTTTTCTTTTTACAGGAAGGAAGTACGAGATTTGGGACTAGTCATCTTAGTGGACGCACGGAAATACCAACCTGTTCCTGCTCTCTTCAGAGCTTTCACAACATTACAGGTATGTTCGTTGCCCTCATCCTTTGTTGTTCTTTGTTGTTGTTTTAAAAGCCTTTGTTTTGCCTTCAGAATTAATGAGACTCCGCAGTTTAGCTGGTAAAGCTTATGCTGTGCTCTAAGGAAAATAGTATTAAAGGAATTCTAGAGGAGGCAGGTAGAGAGGATATCACTGATATTTTGACTGGAGTGAAATGTAAAGAATTGGAATGAGAGACCAAAAAGATATTGTATTTGTTCCAAATCAAGTTTTTTTTTTAAATAATAAAATAGAGCCAAAGAATTTTCCTCTTGGTATCATGCCAACTTTGTCCACTAGTTGCTGGAAAGAGAGAAAGAGTTCCAGAAATTATTGCAAAGATTTCATGGCATTTGATTTCATCAGTGGTCACTAGGATAACCTTTGTTTTTAGTAGTGACTGAAAGAAAAACAAACAGCTGCTCAGAAAGTTCTGTGGTGGTGAAAAACATGAGGTCTAGTTGGAGCGTCAAAAATGCTGTTCATTTGCTCTGAGAAACTGAAAGTTCCATCAGGGTGAGGTTGATGCAAAAACTAAAAAATCTGGGACTTATTTATTTTAAAACTCTGATACTTCAAGGCAACTCACAAAAGAGGGTTTTTTGCTCCTTCCTTGGAATATTGAACGGCTCAAATGGCTGATCAAATTTAGCCTTGGTTGACTGTCATCTTGAAAGGAAGTCTCCACCAGAGTGCATAGATCTGTTCTTGGCCCTGTGCTGTTTAACATTTTTATTATCAATTGATTAAAGACATAGATAGCATCTTTATCATACTTGCAAATGACACAAAGCTGGACAGGATAGCTATGACCCTGGGTGACAGTCAAGATCCAAAAAGATCTTGAGAGGTTATTTGGTCTAATCTAATAAGGTACAGCCTAATTGGGATAAAAGAAAAGTTTTATATGGGTAAAAAAAAATCTAACATTAAAAGCACCAGGTGAGAGAAGTGTGACTAAGCAATAATTCATTTTAAAATTATGCAGAGAGGGACAGCTAGGTGGCATAGTGGATAGAGCACCAGCCCTGGAGTCAGGAAGACCTGAGTTCAAATCTGGCCTCAGACACTTCATACTTACTAGCTATGTGACCCTAGGCAAGTCACTTAACCCCAATTGCATCACCAAAAAAAAAAAAAATTATTCCGAGAACATGTATAACCCTTATAGAATGGCTTGCCTTCTCAATGAGGGGAGTACAAAAGGAGAACGAGAAAATTCGGAACCAAAAATTATAAGAATCAAGGGTTAAAAATTGTTTTACAGGGCAGCTAGGTAACATAGTGGATAAAGCACTGGCCATGGATTCAAGAAGACCTGGGTTCAAATCTGGCCTCAGACACTTGACACTTACTAGCTGTGTGACCCTGGGCAAGTCACTTAACCCTCATTGCCCCACTTTAAAAAAATTGTTTTACATGTAATTGGAAACAATAAAATATTACAGTAAAAAAATCAAAGATGGAAAAAGACGCAGAGAGAGTTTAGTGGAATATATTTGAGGCAACGGAATGCAATTTTACCCTCCACGTAATTGGAAACAATAAAATATTACAGTAAAAAAATCAAAGGTGGAAAAAGACGCAGAGAGAGTTTAGTGGAATATATTTGAGGCAACAGAATGCAATTTTACCCTCCATTAAGAGAGGAATGGTACAAGGACCATGGAGTTGTACCCTGGTCAGGCCACTGTGCTCCATTCTGAGTTTTGCATTTTAAGAAGGACATTGATAAATGAGAAAGTATCCAGAGGTGAGCAACCAGGATAATGAAAGGTTTGGAATTAATGCCATATAAGAATCTTTGGAAGTAACTGGAGCTGTTTTGTCTAGAGAAGAGCCTTAAAGGATATAGGGTTGCTGTTTGAGTCCTTGAAAGGCTACCATGGGGATGGAGAATTTAATAGTTTTGCTTTGCCCAGTAGAGCAAAGCTATGATCAAAGGTTGGAAGTTATAAAGAAATAATTTGGGACTTGATGTAAGGAAAACCTGGCTTAGAACTAGAGCCATTCCAAAGGGCTGTCTCCAGAGAGAGCAGGGTCTCCCCACTTGAAATTTTAAAGCAAAGGCAAGTCTTGCTTGTTATAAAAGGGACCCTTTTTCAGGTATAATTTGGACCATGTGACCATTGAGGTCCCTTCCATTGTTGAGATTTTATGATTCCATCTGTTGGTGGTGGTGGCGGTTTCTTCATAGTTCTTTCTTACTTCATCAGTCATTTTCACATTTGTTATCATTTCATCAGTACAACCACCTAGTAAATTAGATGAGTCGGGATGATATTAAAAAACAGAAACCATTAGTAAAGAACCTAAGAGGTCATGTAGTCCAAACTCCTCATTTTATAGGTGAGGAAAGTGAGGCCAAGTGAAAGGGTAAGTGACTTTCCCAAGGTCACACAGCTCAGTGAATGGGACGAGATGAAATTATAACCTTAGTCTCTAGACTCCCAACCCTATGTGACCCCATCCCTCATTCTTGAACTAGTTTCAGCCTAAGGGAAATTTTTGCCAGTCAACAAGTCTTACCACAAAACGTTCTTAGGTCTTGAAACTTATGAATTTTTTTTTTAAACTGACTCCTTCCTTTCTTAGCATCCTGATCTTTGAACTGTTGGCTGGCTCCCTCTCCCCAGTTCCTGATTCCTCCTACCAAAGTCTCCCCAGGACTACAATGCTAAGACTTGAGGGCTGAACATACCATGGTGGCGAATTTAGACATTTTACTGATTTTCAGTGTTTTGGGAGATAGGAAACATTACCCTGGACTGTTCTGTTTCTGGGGCACTTGAGCAGAGCTGCTCTACTCAGTGATTTGTTTCCAAGGTTACCAGTGGAATACAGGCCAAGTGTTATTGTTCACATTCAATAGAAAAACTCCAAGGCTGGTTTCTGAGTCACAATAAATAAACTGGAGAAGAATGGGGGAAATAAACAGTGGGAAAAGTATGGGGGGTAGAAAATCACATTTTGATCTTTAAAATTACATCCAGTTCTATACAGATATTTAAGAGCTTACTTTATCACAGTATCTTACAGTTTCAGATTCTGAAGGGATTTCACAGGCCATCTATTCTAACCTCCACCTGCCTAAGAATCTCCTTTATTATATCTCTGACAAATAGTCATCCAACTTCCATTTGAAAATCACCAGTAATGGGGAAATGACTACTCCCTGAGGCAGTCTGTTATACTTCTTGACAGCTATAAATATTGGGCAGCTTTTCTTTACATTGAAATGAAATTAGTACTTCTACTTTATGTTGGAACCAAGCAAGACAATTCTAGCATGATAACTCCCCAGATACATAAAGACCACTAACTAATCACATTCACCCTTAATTCTGTTTTCCTTCAAATTCCTTGCCTTAAAAATACCTGAGTTCGAATTCTGCCTCAAACACTCACTGTTTGACCCTGGACAAGTCAATTGCTATCTCTCAGCCTCAGTTTCCTCATGTGTAAAATGGGGATAATCATAGCAATAATAAAAATAAAAACTATTTCACAGGCATTGTTGTGAGGATAAAATGAAGCAACATATTTAAAGCACTTTGTAAACCTTAAAACATTATATGTTTTGTTATTGTTCTATCTGTCCAACTCTTGACAAAGATACTGGAGTGGTTTGCCATTTCCTTCTCCAGATCATTTTGTTTTTGTTTTTTTGCTTTTGTTTGGTTGGTTTTTGGGGGTGATGGTGGGGGGGGGGTTTGGTTGTTTTGGTTTTTTTTTGCGGGGCAAAGAGGGTTAAGTGACTTGCCCAGGGTCACACAGCTAGTAAGTGTCAAGTATCTGAGGCTGGATTTGAACTCGGGTCCTCCTGAATCCAGGGCCGGTACTTTATCCACTGTGCCACCTAGCTGCCCCTCCAGATCATTTTACAGATGAGGAAACTGAGGCAAACACAGTTAAGTGAATTGCCCAGGATCATATAGTGTGTAAGTCTGAGGCCATATTTGAACTCAGGAAAAATGAGTGTTCCTGATTCCAGGCCCAGCACTCTTATCTACCATGCCACTTAGCTCCCCAAAGTATTATATAGATGCTTGCTGTTGTTGTTGTTATTATTATCTGTATGGCATGATCTCCATTCCTTTCACTGGTGGTAGCCCTCCTCTGGACACACTCCAACTTATGGCATTTTATGGATGCCAATGGAGCAAATCCACAGACCATTGATTATCTGTCTTTCTTGTTCTGTTATGTGCCCACATCCTTCTCCATTCACCAATCTCTGCCTATATCATGAGGTCTCAACTCAAAATCTTCAAATGCATCTGTGACCTCATTAATGTGAATATTCTCCATCCACTGGTGAAAATAAAGACCTATTCATACCTTGGGAATTCACCACAGGAACTTTTTACCAACCACCCCATCAGGATTCATTATGCTAAAAGATAGAGTATGGGGAACAAAGTATGTTTGGACTTTTCACTTGATAAACCTATGGGGGTTTTGGATATCACTTGATTCACTTCCCTTAGCAAATTCTCCTGCTTGTGGACATTCTCTTTATGTATTCCTCAAGGGGACCCAACTTCCTTTTTGCTACTTTATTAGCCATTATTAGTCCTGGACCAGCGTTATAGTCAGTCATAGGTATGAAGCGTTTCAACTCCAGACACAAAGAACTTGGGATGGAAGAAAATAAGGGAAATTGATGTAGATTTTAATAAAAATACTGGTCTTACTGAATTTATAAGAATATCTATGAAGATAAATATAGTATAATTAGATGGCTCACTATTCCAGGAAACCTTGTGTGACTCTCAAAAGACAAATTATTTAAAGAGTCTCTTATTCATATTTTATTCATTTATTATGAACGTAATCCCAGAGAGAAAAGAAACAAAAAGAAAAGGACATAAAAGTGAACCAGAACAGCCCTTGGGAGAAGTCATTGGTCTTGTATTTTTCTTTTGTGGCTTAAAAAAAAGACACAAACATCTGTGATTCTGCTTTGTTTTATTAGAATGATACCCCTTCCTTCTCCCACCCCCACCCCCCCAAGGCCTCTTAAAACAACAATAAAACAAACAAATAAAAAACAATTCTAGTTTATTGAAATATTTCATCTCCAAAGAACTCTCAAAATATGGGGAAAATGTGATTTGTGGTCATCATCATTACATTGTAATTTATTGCTGAAAAACATAGAGAAGGCCATTTTGCACATTATATTGTGGATGAAGGGAAATACTTTACCAGCTCCATAAAGTATAGTACCTTAGGTCCTGATATGTATACCAATAATAGTGTCCTTGAATTATGAGAAGATAAAGTTCCTGTGACTTGTCCTCTGGCTATGTGTAGGTTTCTAGAAAGAAAAACTCTTTTACATGTGAGTGTTTGAGAATGTATATATGCTTGTATGCTCCTGCTAAAGAGCTAACATTTGCTAATATTCACAGAAAGGAATAACAATAAAAAATTTCATGAATCAAGGTCATGTTTAGACTTCTGTTAGAGAGCAATACAGAGTTTCCCAAAAATCCTAATGTAGTCTTAAGCTATTAAATTTTAAAATCATCCTCCTAAGTACATGGTCTGGGAAGTGTGAAAACAATTCATTTTTAAAAGATGGAGGAAAGAATTAGTGGAATATATTATGAGGCAACAGAATGTAATCTTACCTTACATTAAGAAAATAATAGTTCTAGGACTAAGGAATTCTGTCCAAATATCTTAGTGTGGTTTTAAGGTTAAAACCACACTAAAACTTTTGGGATGTTGGGGCCAAATTTGATATAGGGAGAGTTAATTAAGTGGCTTGCCATAATATTGGGGTCCTGGAAATAATGAGGGACCTCTAAGCCCAAAGCTCCCTCCCCTCTGAACTGCCTTTTTAGATATTTCTCCCAGGCCAATAAGAAAGGAGCCTAACAACCTCTTTTCCACAAATGAATGAGGTTTTATTAATGGGAACAAAATAAACAGCAAAGGTGAAATTAATAAAATCAAAGACAAGGGAATAGGGAAAAAGAAAAATGGATAATCCCCCTAACTCTAACCTAAGTCTATACAATCCCCAAACTCACTTCCAGTTCAGCAAATTCAAAAGAACAGGGCTTGTATGTTAACTCACCACCCGGGGTCTGTAGCTTCAATGGGAAACAGCTTTGTAGTTGGGGCCCACAGGACAAAGTGCCAGGAAAAAAACCTATTTCCGCCAGCTCCTGCAGCTCACACCACCAAAAAGAAAGTGACTCTGGAAAAGCGACTGAGCTCCCCTCAGTGAGCATTTACTCTCCCTCCCCCAAAAGGGGAGGTCCTTCAAACTGCCTGTGGAGAGTGGTTTCTCCTGCTGACATCAGCAGCATATGTCACTCAGGACACGACAGGTGTGGCCCATCCCAATCAGTCTGCCAAATTCCACTATTTTTACCACATTGACACACTGTTAACTTCAGTAGTCTAGGTGGCTCAGTGCATAAAGCACCAGCCCTGGATTCAGGAGAACCTGAGTTCAAATCTGACCTCAGACACTTAATACTTACTAGCTGTGTGACCCTGGGCAAGTCACTTAACCCCAATTGCCTCACTAAAGAAAAAAAGCAGGGAGATGGGGATGGAGAAATAGTGGGAGAGGAATGGATGCCAGCTTAGGTCTCTTCTAGGCATAAATTCATCTTACATTAAAATGATTATCTTATTCCAAAAAGCTGCAGCCTGAATTTCATCCTCAGCCATACCACATGTACAGAAACACTCTGTATCAACACATATGCACCGCTTCTTTGCTATAAACTATAATTTTGTGACAGTGAATTAAGGGAGCAATACTAGGTTGATTTGTATTGATTAGGATGGCAGTTAGAGTCTAGCCAGTGTCAGACATGAGAAAATGATGGGGTTTTTAGGTTTCTCTGCACCAAGTCATTCCTCTACCTTGCAGGATTTCTTTCTTTCCCTTTACCTTAAGTTCTTCTTCCATTTCTTTGGGACTCTTTGAGGCAGGTAGGTAGAACAGGGAAAAGAGTTCTGGACCTGGAGTCAGGAAGACCTGAATTAAAATCTAGCCTCAGATACTTAGCAGCTTTGTGATCCTGGGAAAGTCATTCAACCACTTCCATCCTCAATTTCCTCATCTCTAAAATGAGGATAATAACCTACTTCCTAGAGTTGTTATGAGAACAAAATGAGCTATTTGGAAATTGCTTTGCACACCTTAAAGTGCTATATAAGTGCTAGTTGTTGTTGTTACTATCTATTATTATTATTTACCCTGAAGTACAGAGTTCCTATACAAGTAATGACTGCTGGTCCTGGAGTAAAAAAAGATATAAATTCAATTCCAGCCTCAGACACTTACTAGCTGTGTGAACAGGTCTCTGTTAATTTCTTTATCTATAAAATGGAGATAATAACACCTGCTTTCCAGGATTATTGAGAGGATCAAATGAGAAAATATTTGTAAAGTGCTTAGTATAATTCTTGGTACATAGTAGGTGCTTAATAAGTCATTGTGCTATACACACACACACACACACACACACACACACACACACACACATCTTCCACAAAGGATCTACTCATAAATCCTCTACAGTGGGGTCCACTCATTCTGCAACCCCTCCTCAAGACCCCTTGACATTGTATGGATAATGCCAATAACGTCCATTGACTATCCATTGGTTATCCCTCTTGTTACACTGTTGACCCACCTCCTTTTCCATTCATATGTGTCTTGCTCTATCAGGAGGGCTTAACTCAAAATATTCAGGTGGATCTGTGATCTCAGTAGAGTTGAATGTTCCCTCCCTCTGCTGAGGCAAATGAAACCCCATTCATACCTTCCCAACCTGTGCACCTCTTGTCATACCCTCCCATAAGTTTGCAGGAGGGAACCATGGTAACCTTTGCTTGAAGTTGATATCCCTACCAAGTTGTCCCTAGAAAAGTTGATGTCTCTCCGCTCTGGTCTATCCTCCACTTAGCTATCAAGGTCATTTTCCTAAAGTGCAGCTATAACTATGTCACTCCCCTATTCAGTAAACCTCAATGGCTCCCTGTTACCTCCAGGATCAAATGTAAAAGCCTTTGTTTGCCTTTTAAAGCTTTTCATAACTTGGCTTTCTTTCTACCTTTCCAGTCATCTTACTTCCATCTTAACTCCTTCCCACCCCCCATATACTCTGTGTTCTAATAACTGGCCAACAGACAAGTTGAGAACATGAGGACTGAGAAAAGGCCATCAGTTTGACCATTAGGAGATGACTGTGGGGTTTTTTGTGGGGTCCCATGACCAACAAGATTGAAAATTAGATATCTTCTCCAATTCTCATGGCCTCTTGAATCTCTCTAAAAGAGGAGTTAAGGGTCACAGATAAAGCAATCTCATCCATCTCCATGATCTGGGACACAAAAAAATGCAAACAAGGTAAAAATGATGAAATAACAACAGAGGCCAATAAGCCCTTAAACCCCTAATGCATGTTTGCTCAGTACGACCTACCTCTTCTCCCACAAACCTCCACTAGAACCCAGTGCCACAGAGATCCAAACAATAGAGATTTACTAAGGCTGCAATTTCATGATGGAACTTTGTACTGCTGGGCCAGAAAACTGAGGATAAAGGGACACGTGAACTTAGAAACAGAGGGAACAAGTATGGGACACATATGTATGACAGTGTGCTGCTCTCCTTAGCCTGAGGAAAAGTGCCTAGCATCCAGTTGTGACTAGTTCTGTCCCCTCCCCACCCCAGAAGTCACATAGGACAGAGAATAAATCTGCTTTGCCTATCATGGGAGGAAGCAGAGACTCTTTGACATACAGCCCCTAGCAAAACCTCTATCAAAGGAGAGGGAGTCAGAGAATGAGCAATAAAGGAAAGCAAAGGGTGAGAGAAGAGCATCCAGACAGAGAAGGATAACAAGGATGGTGAAGGGCTTCAGGTTTGGGTCATACAGGGATGGATTGAAGAAAATGGATGCATTTATTCTATTGAAGAAAGGAATATGATAGGTGTCTTCCAGTGTCTGAAAGGCTATCAACTGGAAGAAGGATAAGAAATTGATTTGTTTGACCGTAAGAGAGCAGAACTAGAATCATTGGGTAGAAGTTAAAAAGAGGCAAGCTTAATCTTGCTATTAAGAGTACTTCCTAGCAATTGGAATTATCCACAACTGGAACAGGCTACCTCAAGAACTAGCAGGTTTTCCTTAATTGAAGGGCTTCAACCAAACACCATGTGAATACTTATTAGGTATGTAGCAGATCAGATCCTGTTTCAGGTATGGGTTGAACTAAATGGCTAATGAGTTCTCTTCCAACTCTGAAATACTATAATTCTGTGACCAAGCTTGTCATAGAATTTCTTGACTTCTTAATCTGCTGCAACAGATGTCATCATAATAAGATACAAGTATCTTCATGGTGGTCTATCGCATGTGCTTTATTCCTTGCACTAAGATGGCCAGATGCCTCATAAAAGGACATTTCTGGGTCAGCTAGGTGGCGCAGGGGATAGAGCACCGGCCCTGGAGTCAGGAGACCCGAGTTCAAATACGGCTTCAGACACTTAACACTTACTAGCTGTGTCACCATGGACAAGTCACTTAACCCCAATTGCCTCACTAAAAATAAAAAATAAAAAATAAAAGGACATTTCTTGTATCTCTGGGGCACATGAAGATGAAACCAATTCAGCCAGTTCCTTCATTCATATTCCCCTCCTAAAAGGAGGGAATCTTTCAATTAGCAGCTACTCCTTCATTTATTTCAATTCAATAAGAATTTATTAAACATCTTCTTTGTTCAAAGCATATTGCTAGGCACCAGGGTTACAAAAACACAAGAGAAACAAATTCTGTTCTTTGTGAATTTGCAAGCAGAATAGACTAAAATAGAGCTGATACTGTCCTGACTGCTTAAGAATTCAAACAGACCTGTTATCTCCTCAATTGGTATGTTTTTTGTTTTTTGTTTTTTGTTTTTTTGTTTTTTACGGGGCAATGAGGGTTAAGTGACTTGCCCAGGGTCACACAGCTAGTACGTGTTAAGTGTCCGAGGCCAGATTTGAACTCAGGTCCTCCTGAATCCAGGGGCCGGTGCTTTATCCACTGCGCCACCTAGCTGCCCCCAATTGGTATGTTTTTTAATGGAATGTAGATCTCAACTTAACCATACCTACCCATCTGGTGGGACTCTTGTTCACATACAACCATAGGTTAGCTACTCATCATGGTAGAGCCCTTCCTTAGTGCTCTTATTAAATGCCAAATATTTATTATTAGAATTCTTGTCCAACCATTCTAGAAAGCAATGTGGAGCTATATACAAAAATTCCAAAACTGTGCATATCATTTGACCATGTGGGACCACTGCCTATAACAGAAAGGTCAAAGATTGAGGCAAAGGATCTATTCGTACAAAATTATTTATAGGAGGTCTTTTTGTTGTATCAAAGAACTATAAACAAAGTGGCTGCCCATCAAATAGACAGGCCTGAACAAATCCAGTATAGGTATTTAGTGGAGCATTACATTCATTAGAAATAATAAATGACTAATTTAGCGAAACTGGCCTAGGAATACTTTTGTGATCTGATGCCAAGTTAAATGAGCAAAACCAAGAGAATAATTTACACAATGACCAAAATAATAATATAAGGAAAAACAACTTTGAAAGTCTTCAAAACTTTGATCACTGCAGTGATAAATTATAACTACAGTAGATTGATGATGAAATGTGCCTCCCACCTATTATCAGGGAGCCGATACAGAATGAGGTGCATATTTCCAAAAATAGCAAGTGTGTTTATTTGTTTTTTTAATTGAATCTATTTATTACAAGGGGAGCTTCTAATTGGTGGAGAGGGGTAGATTTTTTTTTAAAGCAAAGAACTTCAATGAAATATTTTAAAATACACAAAAGAAGGAAACTCACAGAGGACAGAAAATTAGGGGTTTTTGTGACTTCCTGATTAAATGCAATATATACTGGAAAAAAACTAAGAAGCAAAAGTTCACATTTTCATATATAATCCTTTTTCTGTTTTTTGCATCTTAAAATGTTTACATTTGTTAATAAACAAGTGTTTATGAACTACTTATTGTGTTCTAGGCACTGTGCTAAATGCTGAGGGTAACAGATGTAAGCAAAAGTAAAAAAGCCCCTGCCCTCAAAAAGCTTATATTCTAATTGTGGAAGATAACACATTAAAGGGAGCTGAAAAGCAGGAAATGAATAAAGTATTTGATGAAGGGCCATGGTGTTGAAGTCTGGAAAGTCAGGAACAGAAGCAGGAAGGGAATGAAGGCTGGCCAGCCTGGACCTCTTGTCAAAATGGAGGCCCCAGGAATAACTCACAAATAAGAGATAGGGACCTGCTTGTTGGAGGGGTATTCCAGGATGTGGAGGCCCTCAGACACTAACGGTAATACCAGGGTGAGACTATAGCTGAAGCATCATGTTGAAGTCCAGAAAGTCAAGAACGGATCTGGGAAAACAAGAAAAAAATTCAAATAGCATTCTCTAATCTAGCATTACAAACCCAGACAGATTTTAGTCAACTGGCATATAGCCCCAATTGCTAGTCTGTGTGCTTTGCAGATAGGGCTAACTTGACACAATACCATTTGCCTTATCACTTATTGTTTTTCATTTGAGTAGCCAACTGCCTCCAAACTACTGCTTTTGCTTAATATCCATTCTGAGTCATGTAAAGCTAATTTCCCCCAGCTGGCGACAGTCGCCATATGTGGTCCTTGGATACAGATAGCCTCCCTTCCTGCGTGCACAGCTGGTGCCCTGAGACAAGCATTTTTCAGAAAAGCTAAACTATTGGGGGGGGGGAGGGAGGGGAGGAGTGATGGAAGTCCACTCACTTCTCAAGTAGTCTGTCTTAACTGGATATTCTAAGAGACTTTGTAATCACTCATAAAAGGACATCCAAATACTATCAAGTTGATGTTGATATAATTGGGGGGCTTTTTCGTTTGTTTTTTTTTAATCTGACTTTCAAGCTGCATTCAGTTGGATATTTTCAGGTTGTCAAAGGTATAGGTATTAAGAAAAAACACATCATAGTCTCATACCAAAAAAACTCCTAAAAGCATCAGAATGGATTTTGGCAAAGTGTCCAATGAGATATTTGTTTCCAATGAAGGAAGTGAAGATAAGGGAGTTAGGGAGACATGATAGTGTTGTAGTCAGATTAAATTTGAAGGTCTGGATATGTTTTCACTCTCAATTCCATTTCTGACTGATTTCCAATTCCCATTCAGCATGCATCCCACACATTTTCCTGACAAGGAAGAGAAGGCAGTTTTTAAAGTTAAATTTGAAACTAAAAAGCCACTGGAGTTTGAAAATCATTACCATATTGAGTAGCAATGTTTATAAATTTTGAGGAGGATTCTGGAAGAATTGGGATAATAAAACATAAAACTTTTTTAAAATTACTGTGTTTTATCTACTCATCATATAGAGTGACTGCCATATACTCTAAAGGATTTGTTTTATCTGTACCTAACCTGGCTTCTACTATGAATTTTGAATGCAACAGGAACAGTCAATCAAGAGCATTTATTAAACACCTACTATGTGTCAGGAATGATGTCAGATATTGGGGATACAAAGACAAAAACGAAATAGTTCCCCTCCTCAAGGAGCTTGCATTCTGTCAATAAATCTTTGTGGTAAAAATTCACCCACAAAGGACTTTGAAAGCACTTTCTAAAAAATCTTTCAATAGTTGCTCACAGTTTGGTATATGTGATAAGATCTCAAAATGTTCATTGAATTGGGTTGTAGGACTGGAATCAAGTTTTAAGAAGCCAAAAATGCTTGGTTCACTCTCAAGATGCTGTTGAACAGAATTATGAACTGTAGAAAGAACTTTGTAAGAATGAAAGGCCATCCTGTAATTATGCGACTCTTCCAAAATATTCCCCTGATAAAAGAGAGTGAAGAAGCAACAAAAAGAAAAACCAGTGAAACTATTTTTTAAAAATATAAGCAAGTGGGTAATATAGAAATAAAGTTTAGTCCTTATGAGATTTCAGTCAGCTTTTATATGAGCAGTGAACCCTCTGCCTTGTCAATCTCTACTGGAATGGAATCAGCACCAGGCACTCTGCCACAGGAGAGGAGCCTAATGGCATTCGAAACCTCTTCTTCAGTTGGAAGTTTGGCAAGAGAGGTATTGACTTCAACCTGAGGCATATGGTCAATGGCTTCAACATTGGTTGATGACAGTCTGTTGAGAAGACTTTGGAAGTGTTCAGCCCATCCCTCCAGGATCCTGTCCTTATCACTGATCAGTGTGGCTCCATCAGTGCTGAAAATTGAATCAATTCCATCTGAATTATCTTAGGAAAATTCTGAAGATCACATAGCAAGATAAGGTACCTGCATTGAGGTCCTTTCACAAGCTGAATTGCCAAGCATTAAAACTCTACTGCAGGGGCAGCTAGGTGGCGCAGTGGATAAAGCACCGGCCCTGGAGTCAGGAGGACCTGAGTTCAAATCCGGCCTCAGATACTTAACGCTTACTGGCTGTGTGACCTTGGGCAAGTCACTTAACCCCAGTTGCCTCACTAAAAACAAAAACAAAACAAAACAAAAAAACCTCTACTGCAGAGAGTACAACTCTGATGGGCTGGCCACATTATTCAAATGCCAAATGTATGTTTGCCTGAGAGACTATTTATAGAGAACTCACACAAGGCAAGCACTCACACAGAGGTCAGAAGAAACTCTACAAGAATACTCTCAAGGTCTCTCTGAAGAACTTTGGAATAGATTGTGAAACAGGACCACCCAACATGGTGTACCCACATCAAAGAAGGTTCTGTGCTCTACAAGCAAAGCAGAATTACAGTAGCTCAAAAGAAAATCTTCCTCCCAAATGGTCACACTGACTATTTGTGTCTGGCCTGTGGTGGAGCCTTCCAAGCTAGTATTGTTCTGATCAGCCATGGTTGGACACACTGTACATTGACCATGACATCATGATGTCATCTTGGTCCTCTTCAAGCACAAAGGACAACAACAAATGAGTCCTTAGGGGCAAATATTGATTGAATCAGGGCAAATTTAACTATCACCAAAATAAATGTTTGTTGAATGAGGAAACTGTAAATTATAGAATCACAGAAAGTTGAAAACTCGAAGGGATTTTGGAGATCATCTTCTAACCTCTTAATTTATAGGAAAGTGAGGTCTCAAAAGGTCAACTGACCTACTCAAGGTCATACAACTAGTGATAAGCAAAGTTAGGATTAGAATATCCAACAGGCTTGGATTTGGGGGAGTCTTGACTCTGAGGCCAGCATTCATTCCATTTTATAACCCTACCACCTCTCCTTCAACTTGGCATGGGCAAATACATACCTTTTGTAGATAGTGCCAATCAACTGCAACTGAATTTAACTTATTTTTCAGTTTTTAAAAACTTATAAAATGTTATGACTTCAGAAGTATTGATGATGATGAAGTATTCCTCCTGCTTTTTACCAGAGAAGTAATGGGATAGAGGGGCAGAATGAGACATACATTTTCAAGCATGGTTAATATGTTGATTTGAAGTACTTGACTATACTTATTATCATGAGAGGTTCTATTGGTGAGGGTCAGGGCTGAGTTAATAGAAATGGTAGCCAAATCTAAGGATGGGGGGAGGGAAGAAAAAAGGAAAAAAGAAAAAAAAAAGAATTTTACATGATAACTTTATTATATATGTCAGAGGAATAGCAAATTGTACATAATAGATTTTTTGTTTCATTTTTAATAATATTATGTTATGGAAATGCTTATTTTATTCCATAAATTAAAAATAAAATAAAATTTAAAAATAAAAAAGAAAGATTAATAAAACAAAAATACACAGGAAAAATCAAAGGGGTTCAGAAAAGGACACAATTAGGGGAATTTTTATTACATGTTAAATTTAATATATGCTTTAAATAAATATATACATATATATAAAGTACATATATAAAGCTCAAAATTTTAAATTCTCTTTTTATTATCTATATATTGGAAATTTTGTATTGCTGATTATTGATAATAAAAAGAAAACTTTAAATGAAGTTTCAAAATGATACTAACATCACTTTTCTCATTCCAGAATTCTGCACCTCAATCTATTCATAGCATTCTGCTTCTGGTGGATAAAGAATCAGCATTCAGGCCTGAAAAGGACATGACACTGCAGGTAAAATTAAAAAGTGTTTTTAGAAGGGGGCAGCTAGGTGGCACAGTGGATAAAGCACTGGCTCTGGATTCAGGAGGACCTGAGTTCAAATCTAGCCTCAGACACTTGGCACTTACTAGCTGTGTGACTGTGGGCAAGTCACTTAACCCTCATTACCCTGCCCCCCCAAAAAATTTTTTTTTAAATTTTATCACTGTGCATAAACTCAAAATAATATGTAGTTTTTAGATGTTTGTATGAGCTGAGGAAAATAAGGAATATAGTAAAAAAAAAAGATTCTGAAAACTTTCTTTGTTTCTTGGAAAGAAACCCCTCATAATTCTAATGCTTTCCTTCTTTCAGTTTTTTTTTCCTATTTATCCTGTATATGGCTGTTCGTACATATTTGTTTGCTTATTGTCTTCCCTATTGGATTGTAAACTTCTTGAAAGCAGGGACTATCGTTTGCCACTTTTCCTATCAGCACATAGCAAAGTACCTAGGATATGGTAGATGCTTAATAAATGTTTATTGACTGATAAATGGACCCAACTCTGCCCCAGAATAATTATTTATCTTCTGTCTTTTGTGTATAATCTATTTCCATTAAGATAAGTTTGAAGTTATTTTCCAGTTGTGATGATGAAAAGTAGGAACTGATATTCGTTTAATCTTCACTTTGATATTGGATGCAATCTGGGGGACAAAAACACACCTTATATTAAAATACAGATAGGTTGTTTAAGCTTGAGCAGAGTAAATGAGAAACAGACATAGCAACAAAGATTTGTCCCACTTGATTTAATAAACTCAAATTTCTTCTTGCCCTTCTTGAATTAAAATCCAAGTCAAGTTAGAAAGAAAATTGTAAAATCATTTATATCATACAAATCACTGAGTGAAAAGAATCCTACTGTTTCTTGTTCAAATTATTGATCATTAATATAGGAAGGAACAAAATCTTCAAATAATAGTTTATATGTATTTGGAGCAGAAGGAGTTAAGAGGGAAAAAAGGAGTCAAGAGTATGGGAACTTTTGTTCTATTGTACCTTTTATTTGCTTGTATTGATTTCATTGAATTATTAAAATAATAGAGCCTGATTATAATAATTTTACAAGTGCTGGAAATTAGTCTAAGGAGCTATGTGCATGTGATACCAAATAAACTATTTGAAAAGTGGAAATGTAGGGAGCAACTAGGTGGCACAGTGGACAAAGCACCAGCCCTGGATTCAGAAGGACCCAAGTTCGAATCCAGCCTCAGATACTTGACACTTACTAGCTGTGTGACTCTGGTCAAGTCACTTAACCCCCATTGCCCCACCAAAAAGAAAAACAAAGTGGAAATGTCTATCAATCAATAGGTGGCTTTGTCTTACTCATGCCATCGCCTGTGTAATTCACAGGCCCTATGTCCTTATAGATTTGGCAACGATGCCCATTTAACATCCACCTAGAAACTTAGTTCTACTCTAGACTCAGAACCAAGCCTTGCCCCAGGCAGGGACAATATAAGGAAGTCTTTGTAAGAAGTTCATACCATATGAGATTGAATTTAGAATACCACATGTTAGTCTTGTTGCTCATCATTATCTAGCCCTTAGCATCCAAGTTCCCCATTGGCTGGATTTCCTGTCATATCCCGGGTTGTATCTTCATCATCTGTTTTTGTTTCCTCCTTACCAACTGCACGCAGCCTCCTTAGACTTCTAACAATGTCCTCTAAGTGGAGGCTTTCATTGATCACCTTCCTTACCTTAGACAGACAGCTTATATCTTACATTCTGTTTAGACCTTGGTCAATAATACTCATAGATCACCTGTCTTCTTCATCAGCCTGATAATCCCTTTTCTGTTATACTTTTTGGACTCATTTCTCCTCATGCCCTTCTCTAGAATAATAGACTTTGTCTAGGCTCCCTAGTTTTACCCACTTTTTAGGCATACCTAGACTTCTGGTGCTGGCCTTCCCCAATCTAGCCAATGATACTCAAGTCCCAGTTATGGCAGTCATTTGAGTGATTTTTTTTCACCAAATTGAATCGAATGATTGTTTTTGCCATCATGCAGATATGGTAAAGTTAGGTCTTATGTAGTACAGACAAAACTGAGAAGTAGAATTGACTCCAAGTTGAATGGTAGCACATCTTCCCTATCCTTACACTTGCCTTTCCCATTGGGTGTGATGGAATATGTTAGAGCCTGACAAAACAGTAGCTTCATACCCAGTTGTTGATAATAGCAACAGCTGCTCAACAGTCAGAGGCAGTGCTCAGTTTAGCTATGAAAGACTGATGCTGCTAAGAGGGGCTCAGTGGTCTGTACTACTTTTTAGCCACAGTTCCCCCATCCCCAGAAGGAATAATGGGCCATATTGGTGTATCAGTTGAATAGTATGTTCCCATATTGACACTTCTGTAGTATTTGGGAAGGAGGGACAGGCATCTTAATGTAAAGATATCGCTGAAATTACTGTCTCCCTGACATTGTGATGGAGTTAGAAGGCTGAGGGTAGTGGTCCATGATGGACCAAAGCCACAAAATCCTGTCCTTCAAAGTTCTTCTTAGTTCCCATCTCACCTCGTCTCTTCCTGGGCCACACTAGGCCTCTACACCTTCTCTTCACACCATCTTTCTCTCCTTTCTTGATTTCTGCCACTGAATTGGGGAGGAGACGTCACCAAAGTTTTCCAGATGTCACATCAACAGAGATATTGAGGAGCAGCAGGACACTGGCCCCATCCTCTTCTGTATTCTTTGTTTTCTTTCTCTTTTTTCTTTTCTCACTTCTCTTTCCCCTTTTATTCTTTTCTCTTTCTTTCCCTCTTATCTTTAATTCTCTCTCCCTACCCCTCCTTTTTTCCTCTATCCTTTTCTTCTCTTCCTTTCCTTAACATTTCATACTTGTCTGATCCACTCCTGTCTCATATCTTTTCTGTTCTAGAGTATCACTTGCCTCCTCTACCCCACCAGCCATTTTCTTTTTTCTTTTCCTTTCTCTTTTCTTGCCACTTCCTCTGTCCCTTTGCTTTCTTTCTAATTCTATTCTCCCTTCTTTTCTCTCCCTCTTTTTCTTCCTTTCTTCTTTCACTCTCTTCTTTTTCATCTCCTTCACTTCTATGTTCCTTTTCTTCATTCTTCCTCCATGTATTTCTCCTCCTTTCTGTCTTCATTGTTGTAGTCAAAAATGCAGTATTCAAAGGTTTGCTCTAACTCTACCACTAGGAAACCCAAACCTCAGCCAATTATTTTCAGGCTTCCAACCCTCAGTCTCTAAGCATTCTATGACACAGGAAATTCAGAATTCCAAAGGCACTCTGCAGAATTCACATATCAGAAAGCAGTGCATTAGGGTGACATGCTCCACTCATTCTTGAATCCCTCAAAGCAAATCCAGGGAAGGCATTTGGTCACTCTTGGGCCCAACAGGAGCATGGAATGATTAATGCCACACAATAAAGCAATACAGAACTGAAAACTGTGCCTGGATCTTCTCAAACCCAGGGCCTCTGAGTGGCCATGTGCCTCTTGGGTATAACTCTCTGGAGTGTTTGAGAGAGCAAGAAAAAGCCTATTTCTCACAGGATTCCCTTCTCTCCAACAGCTGTATTCATGGAAATAACAAAAATCTTTAAACTCCTCTTCCCTAGCAGTGTGAGGTTCTGACCTCCCTGAAGGCCCTGCATAAGCTCATTGACAGCACTCAGCTGACAGCAGAGTTTGATGGGACCTTTCCCTACAACCACAGTGACTGGATCCGTTTCCGAAGGGTAAGTGAGGCATGATGGCTCGGTGCTCTCTTTCCTGGTTTCCCCTTTTCTGAGTGTACATAACTCTATTGTTCTGCCCATTATTTTATAATTATTCATTCATTCATGCATGTCTACTGTGTCTTGGGGAGGAAAGAAGAAAGAGAGGGTGGGAGAAAAATTGAAACTAAAAATCCTATGAAAACAAATGTTGAAAACGATCCTAACATGTAACTGGAAAACAATTAAATGCTTTTGTAAAAAAAAAAATGTCTACTGTGTGCCAAACAACAGGTTAGGTACTAGAGCTACAAAGACCATCAAGGCACTTACGTTGTGAGGAAAATGTTTTGCAACCTTTAGAGCTCTATGTAAATGTGAACTGCTCTTCTTGTTGTCGTGCATTCAAATAAGTATACTACAAAGTGGAATGGAGGTAGCATGCCACAATGTAAAGAGAGGTAGTCTTAGAACAAGCAAGACGTGTTTAAGTCAAGTTCTGACACATACACTGGCCCTAGGTAAGTCTTCTAGTATTTGCAGGACCATCACATAGAAAGATCACTGCTTTGTTGCAGCAAAGGGGCTTGTGTAGCTCAATAAAACTATGAGTTATGCTTTGCAGGGTTATCTAAGATGGATAGGGCATGGTGGAGAGTTCTGACAAAACTAAAGAAGGAAATGGCAAACCAGTCCAGTACTTTGCCAAGAAAACCTCATGGACTATATTAAAATGTTAAAAGAGATGACATTGTGGGGCAACTAGGCAGCACAGTAGATAAAGCACTGGCCCTGGATTCAAGAAGACCTGAGTTCAAGTCCAGCCTCAGACACTTGACACTTACTAGCTGTGTGACCCTGGGCAAGTCACTTAACCCTCAATGCCCCACAAAAAAATTAAATTAAATTAAAAAGAGATGACATTGGATGATGAGTCCTCTCAGGTCAGAAGAGGGCCTGGCATGCTATGGTCCACTGGGTCACAAAGAGTTAGAAATAACTGAACAACACATAGAAATAGGGATTCAAACTGTGGCCAATATAAAATACCTGGGAGTCTAAAACACAGCAACTATATGACCAAAACTACAAAACACTTTTCACACAAATAAAGTCAGAACTAAATAATTGGAAAAATATTAATTGCTCATGGGTAAGCCAAGCCAATATAATGAAAACAACAATCCTACCTAAGTTAATTTATTTATTTAGTGCTATGCCAATCAAAGTATTAAAAATATTTTATAGATCTAGAAAAAAAATAATAACAAAATTCATCCAGAAAAACAAAAGCTCAAGGATATCATGGGAATCAATGAAAAAATACAAAAGGTAGTCTAGCAGTACCAGATCTCAAACTGTATAATAAAATGATAATTATCAGAACAATCTGGTACTGGCTAATAAATAGAGAGGTGGATCAGTGGAATAGAATAGGTACAAATTACACTATAGTAAATGATTATAGTAATTTAGTATATGATAAACCCAAAGATCCAAGCTTTTGGAACAAAAACTCATTATTTGACAAAAACTGCTGGGGAAACTGGAAAACAGTATGGCAGAAACTAGGTATAGATCAACATCTCACACCATATACTAAAACAAGGTCAAAATGAGTGCATGATTTACAAATAAAGGATGATACCATAAGCAAATAAAAGAAAAGAAAAGAAATAGGGATTCAATTTGTTCCATTTGCTCCCAGAGCTCAAAACCAAGACCAACAAGTAAAAGTTAAAGAGAAATAGGTTTGGACTTGATGTAAAGAAAATCTTCCTAATAACATTCAGAGAAGGAATGGGCTACCTTAGGAGAAAGTAAGTTACCCATCATGGGATTTATTGTTCATAAGTTGAATGAGCACTTAGAGATGATGTGGAGGGAATTCTTCATCACATTTATGTTAGATTATCTATGAAGTCCTGAGATTCTGGGGTGGTTTTTTTTTGGCCTTGAGGTCTCAAGAAGACTTGGTTCAAGCTTTACCTCAAGCTGTATGACCCTGGCCAAATCATTTAACCTCTCAGTACTTCACCTAACTCTAAAACCATAAGTTACTGGGAGTCTGCTAACCTATAATGGTAGGGGGAGTTCCCCATTAGGAACATCATATGCTGACTAAATCAGAGGTCCACTAAAAAGAGGAAAAAACTATGTGGCCTATCTCTTTCCCATTCTATAAGCTCCATAAAGTTTGTCATGGTGCCTTACCTAGCTATGCTCCATGAATGTGTCTTGAACTTTGTATCTCTCTCAATGCTTAGCACAATGTCCTTGTAGACAGTTTGTCAAATTGATTTGATTTGATCTGAATTTTATAAACAATAATGATGGGGCAGATAGGTGGTGTAGTAGATAGAGCACCGACCCTGGAGTCAGGAGGACCTGAGTTCAAATCCGGCCTCAGACCCTTAACACTTACTAGCTGTGTGATTCTGGGCAAGTCACAACCCCAATTTAAAAAAAAACAAAACCACATAATAATGACACTTTGACCCCACAAACAAAGCCCATACTGTTCATCTGAAGTCTCATCTCTTACCTTCCATCTCTTTTTCCTCACAAAACATGGCAGAAACTGGAACCATTTGCTACAAACTGCAAAGAAGCCATTACTTTTCTGCAGAATTCTGTCTGTTCCTTGAACACAAACAGGACTCTAAGTACAGTACAAGTAAGTAGTCATTTATTTTATTTACAAAGATGATAACCTTTCGGTCCTAAAAGCATTCATTAAAGTAGAAGTTCTTGGGTAATGGGCTAGTGTTGAAAACCAATGTTGATCAGAAATGGGATGTCCAACTTGTTTACCTGTGGTAATTGTCCTCAAACATTTGTTTGGTTTGTGAACATTTCACATGGTACGACAATTTCCACAAGAAGCTTGCTCATTTGATTCTACCACTTGGTATACCTGTATCAACTCACTACCCCCATGAAAGTAGACCTTCCCAAAAAGAAGGCACTATTTCTGATGATATGTCAAGAAAACGCATCATTTCTGAGGAGACAGAATCCATATTGACCTTGTCTCTTATCCTACCATTTGTAATAGGACCAGGAATTTCCCCTCCTTATCTGCTTGCTGATGAAAATAGATACTCCCCCAACTCCAAGGCACTGGTTGGAACTTTTAACACATGAGTCTGGCCTCTTTTATCTTTTTAAATGTAGCTGTAGTAGGGCTTTTTCCATTTACAAAATCCCATATACATTCTAAATATAGGTAATTTTCCCATTTACAAAATCATCAATATTTTCAAACAAAATATGGATCTCAGGAAAATCGAGTAATTTGAAGTTAAACCTCACTATCTTCTTGCCTTTCCTTTAATGTTCCACTTAATGTAAATACTGGGCAGCTAGGTGGTGCAATGAATAGAGTGCCAGCCTGGAGTCAGGAAGACTTGTCTTCTTGAATTCAAATCTAGCCTCAGACACTTACTAGCTGTGTGACCCTGGGCAAGTAACTTAACACTGTTGGTCTCAGTTTCCTCGTCAGTAAAAAGAGCTGGAGAAGGAAATGACGAACGACTCGAATATCTTTGACAAGAAAATCCCAATGGGGTCATGAAGAGTTAGACACGACTGAACAAAAATTTATATATTGGTTTATGTCTTTATGCTATAAATGAACCTGACTTTCACTATAGATGTATTCCAGAAAAGTTTCATGTAAAATGATTTTTAACAATAAAATCACAACTGGCTTCCCAAAAGGAAAGCTCTTGTTTTCCCAATGAGAAGCTTTTGATTTCCTTGTAATCTTAGATTAGTCACTTGGCATGAGATCATATAGGAGATGCCAAAAGTGCAAGGTCACTATGTGGGAGGGGCTAGGGAAAGGGGAACAGAGGATTTTGAAAAATGGAACAAACTGGAGAATAGACCAATAAGTCCTTAGAACAATGCTCAACATAGTGTCTTTCATGTAGGGACTGCCTAGTAGTTACCCAGTCTCTGAACTAGGAAAGCACGCTGGATTAGGGTCAGAAAACCTAGGTTCTAATCAATTTCCCTGGCACTACTCCTAAATAGATAGATGACCTTGGATAAGTCACTTTTCTAGACTTCCGTTTCCTTGTCTGTAAAATGGGGGAAAGGATTGAACTAATTCCATCTCTCTGACCCCTTCTAAGTCTAAAGATCTCTGATTCTGTGTCCAGCAAGGCAAGGATGGAGGGAATTGGAAGCAGATGTGGGCTTGAGGGAGGATGAAGGAACTTGAGGCCCTAGTGGGAAGGGACCCACTCATCTCATTCTCCTGAACCCACAGAATTATTCTGCCTATCTCTCCTTCTACTGGTACTACCTATCACTTCTGAGAAAGGTTTCTCTCTGAGGAAAAATCTTCCTTGTGGAAAGTTTTATAAGGGTTTCTTGTGATTTTTCACCCCCCCCCCAAAAGAAAATCTTATTAACAAAGAAGAGAATAAAAAAGTCTCCTTCCTTTTTTCCCCCTTCTCTTTGATACTGAAAAAAAAGATGCAGTTAAATGTAGGCTAAAAATGGAATGGCAAACGATGGAGTAAATAAAGATTCATCCATATTTCAGTGGAATTCTACACTCAAGCCATCACAGGCACTGTTCCCAACAAGGGTTGATAAGAGCGATGTTGGGGTTGGGAGAGTCTATGGTAAAGTGAGAAGTGAGTAAGGAGAGTTCAGCCCCTGGTAACAGTTAATGGCAGAGGAAAAGGCAAGGAGCAGAAGAAACAAAAGGAGACTTCCTGTGGTGACTCCTCTGCCCTAAGTTAATGACTGAACTTATCTTGTCAACCCTATACAAAGATGCAAATGAAATATTAATCTATGTACATAGCAGTTTGATATTTTTTTGATTTTATTTTTAGCTTTCAATTGTATAAAATTATGTTTCTCACAGCTCTTTCATATGGAAAGAACATTGGATTTGGAGCAAGGAAGACCTGAGTTCAAATCCTGCCTCAGACACTAGCTGCATGACCCAGCCAGTCCCCAGCACTCTGCTTCTGTTTCCACATTTGTAAAATGTTCTAATAATAGCACTTATCTTCCAGGCTTGTTGTGAGGATCAAACAAGATAATACGTATAAAGTTCTTTACAAACCTTCGAATACTAAATACATATTACCAATTTATTTATTATTTTGTCCATGTATCAGTTTTGTTCTGCCTTCCTCTTTTTTTTGGGGGGGGGGGGCAGGGCAATGGGGGGCTAAGTGACTTGCCCAGGGTCACACAGCTAGTAAGTGTCAATTGTCTGAAGCCATATTTGAACTCAGGTACTCCTGAATCCAGGGCTGGTACTTTATCCACTGTGCAACCTAGCTGCCTCTGTTCTGCCTTCCTAAAAGGATTATTTGTCCTTTTCCCAGATGAGGCATAAAACAATTTATTGACAAGCCTAATATCAGTGATAGAACCAGAAGGGATTGAAATATTAAATTTTTTACATTTTTTAAAAACTAATTTTAAGGGTTTTTTGCAAAAAAGAAAATTTGTATAAAGGGAAATTTTAAGTTCAGATATGTTAAGATAACTCTCTGGGACTATAAGTTGCAAGTCTGCATTAGTAGAGTCTTCTCTCTGGAAGTTATACACAAAAGAAATAAAAGATTCACTTTTTAAAAAAAAAACTAAATTTTATTATTGTAGGATAGAGATTAGAACTTATCTTTTTATAAGATTAGGCATAGTAATAGGGACTACACCTATGATTTCACTGGTGTAGAAAATGCACAAGTGAAGAAACTGCTTTTACCAATGTCAGTTGGAACCTTCTTTGCAATTTTTTTATTTAGTTGCCTAGAGCTCTGAAAGGTTAAGTAATTGCCCAAGGTCTCACAGCCATTATGAGTCAGAGGTAGGACTGGAACCTGGGTTTTCTAGTTTCAGAGTCGGCCTTCTATCCACTCTGCCTCTCCTTTTTATGCTATCAGAGAGGATATGTTCATTTAAACTCTATGGGCTTATTTGCTCCCTCAGTAAATGCAGGAGGATGGACCAGATTTTTTTAGGTCAGTTCCAGCTCTAAAAGCAATGATTCAGCAGCTAGTTATGCATTAGTTATAGAAACAAAACCTCAGACATTGTCATTACCAACAAAAATACTACAAGAAACCAAAGATGAAGCACACTCGGTGACTGGAGACCAAGAATTATATCGCCGTTTAATAGCTTGATTAGCCAATCCACAACTCCCTCTATTCTTTTCTTTGTTTTTCTTTTCAATATCCATAAAGACTTTTAAAATTTTATTTTTATTTGTGAACTTAACATTCATCAACTCCCTTTATTATTCATAAGCCTCAATTGCCTTTTTTTTCAGGGCAATGAGGGTTAAGTGACTTGCCCAGGGTCACACAGCTAGTAAGTTTAAGTGTCTGAGGCTGGATTTGGACTCAGGTCCTCCTGAATCCAGGGTCAGTGCTTTTTCCACTGTGCCACCTAGCTGCCCCCCATAAGCCTCAATTTCAAACCAACTCTTCCTGTGGAATGATACTGGGATTTCTTTACCTACACAGCCTCTGCTACAACTAAAATCAATCAAAAACATTAATTAAGGATTTACAACATTCTGGGTACTATGCTAAGGGCTGGGTATACAAAAAGAGATGAAAGAAAGTCCCTACCATCAAGAAACTTACAATCGAATGGGGAAAACAAAATTCAAATAAATATATCCAAATATGATATAAATAGGAAATAGTTAACAGAGGGGTGGGGTTAGCCTCCTCCCATGGTATAATTGCTGTGGGGTGGTGTATGTCGCTCAACTTTTTAGACAGGAAGCACCTGAGTCTTAAATATTGGTCCATGTTTCAAAGCACTGTCCACCAACACGCCATGCAAGCTTTCTAAAAACATTTCCCCTCCCCCATAGGAGGTTGTAGAACTAATCAACAAACATAAGACAATGATGAAGCTTGTTCTGGAAGACGTCCTTCTGGTAACTCTCCGCTTAGAAGGTGGCACAGTCTTGGCCAGGCTCCGGAAGGAAGACTTCTGTGTGACTGAAGATTACAGGTAAGTGTATGCTTTCAAAGCAGCATTGAAGAGCAGCCAAAATTTCATGTTAATCAAGAATGAGAATTTGCAAGAATTTGCACTGAAGCACATATGGTTGAGTTCCTTAGAGCCTATTCTCCCCAAAAGAGCAATTGTGAGAAATGCAAGCCAATTCTCTCCTCCCCTTGAAGCCATAGTCCCCGCAGATTGCCAAAGACCAGTCCTCATCTGCATCTGTCTATGTAAAACTAAAACGGGCTAATTTTATTTAAATATTCAAGTGGAAGAAAAATGAAAACTCATCACACTTGCCAAACAGAGTCAGAGGCCCTGTTTGGTCATGAATGAATTCTCCTTTGTTATCCAATATTCTAACTTGATTTCATCTTGGGAAACTCCATTCTGCCTACATAAATTCCTCTTGCCATTTCAATTAGACATGGAATTCAGCTTTGCTCCATGCTTCTCAAGAGTCATTGTTTCTCCCCCAAGAAGACTGAATTTCAGGATGGGTGATTTTTCTTCATACACATGCACATATAGATGAGAGTGAAAGGCTCATTGTTTGGGCATGGCTTTGTCTGGAGGCAACATGTACTGGCTTTCAAGCATGACTTGGTTTACAAAATTTAGGACTTGTCTTACTCTGAGTCATCATTGCACTGGCATATTCTAATACCCTTCTCAGAAACATTCAAAGAAGCTGTTTCTCTTTGTGACAGGCCTATCTGAATAGTGCTATACATTGACTGCTATTGTTTTCTCTTCATCAGAGATGCCATGGAAGCTATCACCAGACTATATAATCAAGTAGATGAAGAGGTCCACAGACTAGTCCTGTCATCTAATAAGTGCCTTCAGCAGCTGGAGAACCTGCAGGAATTAAGAAAGCTTGAGGAGGGGTGTAACCAGGTCAGTGCTCTTTTTGAGAGAGAACAAATAAGCGGCCTCCAGCTTTCAATCTAGCCATCTACATCCTTGTTGACCAACTACAATTGGAAAGAAAAAATGAAAGGATAGTTGATACGCTAATGTTCGTTTTTAAAACATTTTATTTTGGCTGATTTCTTGCCCCTAGACTTCTAGCCCTGATCACCGAGGGAATCATCCATGAGATTATTCTCTTCCCTTATCTCTGAGGGTCTAAAATAGCTTTAAGTTTCCCTTAAACCTTTATGTTTTCCATTATAATACCATTGTCTCTGAGCATCCGGTAAGCTACTACCCCTCTTTCTTGAAGGTGGCTAATTTTCTGAAGCTTGCAAAGATTACCTTGTTATTTCTCATAACAGATTAAGTAAAGTTGGTCCAAAAGGTTTGCTTCTAAAATTTAAAAAAAAACACTCACACAACTTTAGATTTTAATTGCAGATGTATCATATGCACCAGATGGAAGGGGAGACAAGGTGGCTGAGTCTGTTAAACCCAGAACAGGCTGGGTGTTTGTCATCCCTCTTAAATGAAGTTCATTTCTATCTTTCACGGAGAACATTAAAGGCTACAGTTATTGAGCACCTTAATGAATGTTCCCAAAGCATGAATGACATCTCTTATCATTTTGGACTAGATCTATGACTTCCTTAGTGTAGGAGAATTTCTAACCTGCTTAGAGAATAGATGAGGATGCTAAGATATCAAGTGACTTGCCCATGTTCAAACATTTAGTAAGCATCAGACACAAGACCTGAACCCAAGGCTTGCTGAGTCTAATATGATACCAAATTTCTATCCCTTATGTCATGCTGTTTCTCATGACATCCAAACATTGCAAACCTGAAAGTTTTGAAACCATTTAATTTGTTACTCCAAGATCCCCTTTCTAAGCAATGGAACCTGTTATAAATTTGAACCAAAGACAATTGCTTATGCTCTGAGTACTTGTGTAAATCAGACTGAAGAACACTAGCTCATTAGTGCATATTTAGTTTATTCAGTAACTTTTGTCTCTCAGTTAACCCTGTTAGAAAACATATAGAATTCATTTTTCAAAAGAACTGGTCTAATTCTTCATGCAGTTTGGTTTCAATTGCTGCTTATCTAGTCAAGACAACAGAAACTAAAAATACCCATTTGCCTATAAATAATGATCTGATTCCACTGTGAAACAAGTAAGACTATTTCCTAAGAATGAAAGACTGACTCACCTGTATGTGGTCATTACATTCTTCTGAAGCATCATAATATATGACCTCTTCCAAGGTATAAAATAGGCCCCATTTTATCACACTCTGCTGCGTTCTTTGCGTGAAGGTTCTACATGCACTTTTTGTTTGTTTTTTGTTTGTTTGTTTGTTTGCAGGGCAATGAAGGTTAAGTGACTTACCCAGGGTCATACAGCTGGTGTCAAGTGTCTGAGGCTGGATGTGAACTCAGGTACTCCTGAATCCAGGGCTGGTGCTTTATCCACTGCGCCACCCAGCTGCCCCTCTACATGCACTTTTTAAAATGTTTTAATCTTCTTTTTCTATTTAGATTAAATTATGGTTTGAAAATGAACGAGAAAAATATCTTGGCCCTTTGGAGTTGCTTTCTCTGGAGAACGTGAAGAAAAAGCAAGAAGAATTTCGGATCTTTAGTGACATGGTGATGGTAGGTGTCATGGAATGGGTCACTTCCATTGTGGTCTTCATAAGTGCTCTTTTCTACCATTATCATCCTTCTGTTATGTTTATCTCCACATGCCTATTTAAATAGAAAGCTGAATTTACTTTGTACCGCTAATCAGTAATTTAATCTTGATTTTTCCTGGAAGACACTAATGCACTTTTCTCTATTATTAGTACCACAATATCTATTAGATACATATGTGGATAAAATGGTATAAGGATATTTAAGTGGCGTCAGTTTATATTCATCAAAATTATCTATTATAGTAACTAAATGCCTTAGGCACAGAGTCTCTTCTATTTCTTATAGACAAGGGGAAAAATAGGAATCAGGAGTATGAATATAAATTGTCATAAACAGTATCTCTCTGATTCAGTCAATCAACATTAAATGCCCACTGAGTGCTAAGCCCTATTATAAAGATATGCTAAACAATGTTGCCTTCAAAGAAGTGTCCACATATAAATATGTGCAAAATATATCTGAATAAATAAATACAAGGTAATTCAGGGAAGCCATTATAAACTGGGGGGGGGGTCGGAATCAGGAAAGGCCTCTTTCCTAGAGGTGAGTTTACACTGAGCTTTGACAGAAGCCAGGAAGTAGTGAGGAAGGACCACATTCCAGGCATAAGGGCAACCTGAGCAAAGGCAGAGAGATGAGAGATAAAATACCATGTGTGGGCAGCTAGGTGGCGCAGTGGATAGAGCACCGGCCCTGGAATCAGGAGTACCTGAGTTCAAATCCGGCCTCAGACACTTAACACTTACTAGCTGTGTGACCCTGGGCAAGTCACTTAACCCCAATTGCCTCACTAAAAAAACCCAAAAAAAACAAAATACCATGTGTGAGGAATAGCAAGAAAGGTCAGTTTCTAGCAAAGGTCTTTTGTATAGATTGAATGGATGAGAAAGGTCAAGGATGATGAGGATTGAAAAAGAGGTCACTGGATTTGGCAAGAAGTCATTGTTTACCTTTGGGATAAGTAGTAGAATGTCCCAAAAACAGAGTTGGAGAAAATGTACTACAGTGTCTAAGGCCACAAGAATTCCATTTATTTATCCTGTTGTTGAAAATAAAAGTAATAAATTCCATGATCTGGCATTAGCTGACATGTGGGGGTTTTTTTTGTTGTTTTTTTTTAGTGAGGCAATTGGGGTTAAGTGACTTGCCCGGGGTCACACAGCTAGTAAGTGTTAAGTGTCTGAGGCCAGATTTGAACTCAGGTACTCCTGACTCCAGGGCTGGTGCTCTATCCACTGAGCCACCTAGATGCCCCTGACATGTGGTTTTTAATGATGGTTAGGAGGCTATTGAAAAAAGGTTATTTTGGGGCAGTTAGGTGGCTCAGTAGATAGAGCATTGGCCCTGGATTCAGGAGGACCTGAGTTCAAATCCAGCCTCATTTACATTGTACTTCTGATCACTTTCGGAGAATTTTGAGCTGGAAGGAATCTCATAGTTCCTAAAATCCAGCCCCTTCATTTTATAGATGAGGAAATTGAGGTCCAAAGAAATTAAGTGACTTCCCCAAGTTAACACAGAAAGTAAGGTACAGAGCTGAGATTTGAATCCAATGTGTACGATGCTAAATGTAGTATTGTTCCTGCTCTATGACACTGCTTCTCTACTTCATTAGGGGATACTGACTGTAGTGTAGTGGGTAGAAAGCTGTCTTCAATATAAGGGATTATCTGGACTTAAGTCCTGCCTTTGACACATACGGACTGTGTGACCTTAGTTCATTTAAACTCCCAGCACCCCTGGCAACTTTTTAAGACTACAATTTGTGCAACAGGTGCCATTTTGAATTGGTCAAGGAAGTCTCTTTCAATTAGTAGAGGATTTCTCTAAACTAATGAAATCATAGATCCACTTTTGTTTTGTTTTTAAAGAGCTAGCAATAGAGGCTTTAATGAAAGTGGTGGTAGAAAAGGAAGGAAACAAGTGTAAAAGGCATTGTAGAGGTAGATTCGTGCACTGGGCCACACAATTGAAATTGGAAGGTAAGGGGCAGCTAGGTGGTGCAATGGATAGAGCACCAGCCCTGGATTCAGGAGGACCTGAGTTCAAATCCAGCCTCAGATACTTGACACTTACTAGCTGTGTGACCCTGGGCAAGTCACTTAACCCCAACTGCCTCACCAAAAAAAAAAAATGAAATTGGAGGGTAACAGAGGGGGGAAAGTCAAACACCAAGATTTTAAAAGTAATAGAGTGGGGGGCAACTAGGTGGCACAGTGGATAAAGCACCGGCCATGGATTCAGGAGTACCTGAGTTCAAAATCTGGCCTCAGACACTTGACACTTACTAGCTATGTGACCTTGGGCGAGTCACTTAACCCTCATTGGCCCGCGCAAAAAAAAAAAGTAATAGAGTGATGGATTCTGGTGGAAAGATCCATTAGGTGGTGGGAAAATGTGGCAATGGAGTCCAGGAGGAAGGTTAGGACTGGAGATATAGATGTAGAAACCAGATCCATAAATGAAATAGTTAAAGATGTGAGAATAAATAAAATTGCCTGGGAAGAGATAAGGTCTAAGGAAAGACTCTTAAGGATATATACCCTCGCCCTTAAAGAACTAGGAAGATAAAGAAGATCCAGGGAAGGAGATTGAAAGAAAGGGTTAGATAAATAGGAAGAAGATCAGTCGAGTATATAGTCATAGAAGCCAATATATCCAGAAGGAGTGGATTGTTGGTTGTTTTAAGTTTTAAAGAGTTTCAACACCTTCCAAGAAGTCAAGGCATAACAAGGACTAAAAAGAGGGTATTAGATCTAACAAGAAGCCATTGATGATCTGGGAGACAAGTAGTATCTGTCTAGTATGGAGTTGGAGGAAATGCACTGTGACTTCTTAGGTCACAAAAATACTTTTCTTTTTTAGCCTATTGAGAATAAAAAGAATAAATAAATTTCATAGTATGGCTTTAGCTGATGTTTTGTTCTTGATGCTACAGCAATATTGTAGGAAAGGACTACAACTGATGAAAGATAATAACTCACCAAACATAGAAGAAAAAATTCAGAACTTCAAAAGATACCTGAATGACATCATCAGTCAAACAGAAAGAAGGAAAGGGGAGCTGGAGAAGTTGGCCAATCTCTATGAATTTTATGAGACGGTAAGAGAGTCAGTAGTCTCTGAAAAAAAAAAAGTGATGGAAATGACATTTTTGGTGGCATTTTTTATTAATTTGATAAAATATAGCTTCTCCCAAAATCCTACTCTAGGACTCATCCTGGTGTGGTACTAACCCTGTACCCTTGAAAGTTATGCCCACAGAGCCCAATCTCTGGCTGGCTATACAAAGTTAGAAAAGCTTCACATACAATCCCATAAGGGCTGATTATGCTGTCCAGGGTCTAGCTAAATGGAGAGGCATGACAACCAGTATTTCAATCCGTGTTTAATGAATTGATTACAGCAATCCATGACAAAAAAGAAAAAAAAAACAAAATCAACCTCAGTCCTGTGCAGTCTCCCTCCATTTCCACAAGTTTGAAACCATCTATAAACACTAATTTAATCGTGTTTCATCTAATGTCCAATGACCAAGTCTGTATATTGCTGAAGGAACTAAACCTCACCGCTATTGCCTAGAGGAACACATCTTGCATGTTTGATAAATGTCTCTGTGGGGGGTTTACAAAAGAATATAGACAAGAATTACTCAAGATGAGAAGGCATAGGGGCCGCTAGGTGGTGCAGTGGATAAAGTACCAGCCCTGAATTCAGGAGGACCTGAGTTCAAATTTGGCCTCAGACATTTGACACTTACTAGCTGTGTGACCCTGGGCAAGTCACTTAACCCCAATTGCCTCACCCAAAAAAAAAAAATGAGAAGGCATCTTGGATGGATTATTATAAATAATAAAGGAGGGAATATCCACATTAGCAAGATTTTTTAAAGTATTTAAATATTGATTTAGAGTAAATATATAACCAGTCTCCTAACTTAAAAGAGATACTAATTTAACCACAGGTAGAGATGATTTCTTCTTGGTTTCATGTTGTTAACTTTAGGAAGCATATTGAGCTTTATGCCAAGTTATCTTGAATTAACAAATCTTTTCTTTCTGTTAATGATTAAAGTCCTACAGTTTCATTTATTATCCCAAATCCCTTTGGGTAGACTTAACAACCGATTCAATATATGGCTGCCAACACATCCATCATTCTTCTCCTCCCTGGACTGTTAATGCCAAAGTTTGCCAGCAGTACCTCAAAAAGAGCTTCCCTTTAAGTGGCAGAAGCAGTGAGGAGGAGGAGGAAGAAAATCTTGACTTATGAGTCAGGTTTCAGCCTTGACTCTGATACCAAACCATAACCATAAGTGAGTCACTTTACCTTTCTTGATCTTTGTTTTCTCATTTATGTAATAAAGGGTTTCGATTAAATGACTTCTAAAGTCCCTTTCAGCTATCAAGTTCTACAATAGTGAAACCATCCCCTAATTTTCATACTATTCAACCAGTGCTCTCCATTCCTAGGAGCTGTTGGCCAACAGGGGATGAGCTAGTAAGTTCTCCATTGGCTATGCAATAGCAAAGACCAGTTCACTGAGCACTTTCTCAAATGGCTTATGTGGAAGTTATTGCTGAGGACAATATATCCAGAAGGAGGGGATGGTTGGTTGTTTTAAGTTTTAAAGAATTTCAACACCTTCCAAGAAGTCAAGGCATAACAAGGACTAAAAAGAGGGTATTAGATCTAACAAGAAGCCATTGATGATCTGGGAGACAAGTAGCATCTGTTTAGTATGGAGTTGGAGGAAATGCACTGTGACTTCTTAGGTCACAAAAATACTTTTCTTTTTTAGCCTATTGAGAATAAAAATAATAAATAAATTTCATAGTATGGCTTTAGCTGATGTTTTGTTCTTGATGCTACAGCAATATTGTAGGAAAGGACTACAATTGGTGAAAGAGGGCAAGTCTGTTTATACTTTTTGCATTATACAAGTTCCTCATTTGCCTGCCTTTGCAATCTCAGTAATGCATAGAAGTAGTATTAGCCTACTGGCCCATTTCACTTTGAAGCATCTCAGAAAATAGGAACATTTCTTAATTGCATGGAATTTAATAGAAGCTCTGATTAATCCATACTTTCTTTTCTGGTGATGCAGGCAAACGGATGGATGCTCCATTGCAATGAGTACCTTGAACATCTCTCTCTGGAGACTAATTATTCTCCATCAGTGATAGAGTATTTAAAAAGCTACCATCAAGAAGCTACTAAAGTATCTGCTGAAAACTTCCACAAAGTGAATGAGATGGTGCTGGGCCTTGGTAGCAAGAAGGAACAGAAACAGTGGAATATTTTGTGGCTGAAGTGTCAGCAGACCAAGCATCGTTTAGAAGAGGTCCTCTCTGAAGCCATTAGAGGCTCTGGCAGACAGTCTTTCAGCCAGGGTCCCCTGGAGGTTAGTCCAAAAGTGGACCACGAGTTTGTCATTGAGGGTCTGCAGAAACATGTCCAGTCTCCCGGACTTCCTCTTACTAACCTTGATAGTAGCCTTTGGGACAAGAATAGGCTGCTGTTCCCCCAGCGAGCTAGCTTCTCTGGAACACAGGCTCTTTTAGAGCAAGAGGGGCAAAGTTCAGGTATGTTTACTCCTCTTAGCACATCGCCCTCACCAAGTCTTACTCCACAGTTGGAGGGGCTCCCCAGGACTCCTCTCTTGGAGGAGATGGACAACATCTCTACGTGCTACTCTGAACCCATTCAGTCCCCAACCACCCGCCACAGGAAACACCCCTTCAAGAAGATCATGAAGAAGACCCAAAGTTTTGAACTCCCTCAGCTCGACAGCAGTCCTACTGAGTCACACCGGCACGGATACACTGGAGTTTACATAAAAGGACTGGAGGTAGCTAGCAGTGTGGCCACTGAGAAAAAACATGGGCAAAAGCCAAATGTCAAGAGTCCTCTAGTCAGTAGGAACCGAAGCTTGTCATCTCCTTCCAGGATCCATCATACTGAGGAGGAAAGAAAGAGAATAGGAAGGTGAGAAATGACCACCACTCAATCCTCTGAATCTAGGGAGGAGGATTTTAAAAATCTATAAATGCATCCTTGCTTTTCTGCACAGTAGACACTGAGATACTTAACTCCAAGACCCAAAAACATCCTAGCCAGGCTAAAAAAGACATGAGTTTGGTTTGAAACAACTGAGTATGTTCAGAAATATTTTCCTGATTTTTTAAAGATGGAGATCAGTGAAAATATTTCCTTTTTATTTCCTTTTTCTCGTGTGGTGTAGAGACCCACAAATGCTGGCACTGATTGATGGTCAAGCTGGTAATTGTACAGACATTGGACCAGATTTGTTTTTTCTGGTCTAGATGGAGAAAATACAGTAAGCAAAACAACACCATGATTTGAAAATGAATTACGTTTAAAAAAAAACAATTTATTTTTCTTTACTTCTAAAAAATGCCAAGAGGTAAGAATTTTATGTACTATTTCTCTGTTGCATCATGTCTCTTGAAAGAATGAATCGTGAGTTGTCAAATTTTAAGGTGTTTGTAAAGAAATTGACTTACTGAAAATAAGGATAAAGATAATTCACCAGTGGCTAAGAAATGTAGACCATAACTTCATATTCAACTTGAATTTCAGCTTTTACATCAGAGTGTTTTCTTGTTTGAACCTCTTTATCAGCAGTTTGCATGTGGTTTGGGGTTTTGTTGGTTTTAAGTTCCAAAGGAAAGTATTTTTCAGTAGTGCTTAAAGTGGCACCTTAATCCAAAATGAGGATGATGAGGTCAGAGCAATAATTATAGCAACAGGCTAATATTTTAGGACATCTAAATGGCAAAACACAAAACAACCACACACACACACACACACACACACACACACACACACACACACACACACACATACACACACACCACCTAAGATTGTTAAATTTATATATATTTTTAAAAAATAACAATAAACCAGTTAACTCACAAGTATTTATTAAATACTTACTATGTGCCAAGCACTATAGTAGGTACTTGGGATGGAGGCAAAGATACAACAATTCTTTCCCTCAGGGAGCTTACATTTTATAGGGGAAAGAAATTTAAACATAGAAGAATATAAAAAATTAATTCAAGGTAGTTTTGTGAGGAGGCATTATAGTGAGTTAAAGTATACAAAGTATGTTCAGTTCAATATGCAGAGCCTTTATTGACTACCTCCCACCTGCCAGGCACTGTCCTTTCCTCCTAACAACCCTCTGAAGAAGGTACTGTAAGTCTTTTTTTTTTTTTTTTTTTTGGTGAGGCAATTGGGGTTAAGTGATTTGCCCAGGGTCACACAGCTAGTAAGTGTCAAGTGTCTGAGGCCGGATTTGAACTCAGATACTCCTGAAACCAGGGCCGGTGCTCTATCCACTGTGCCACCTAGCTGCCCTGGTACTGTAAGTCTTATGCCATCATCATCCCCATCCTCTCTAATCTTCAATCTCTCCCTAACTGATAATTTCTTCTCCGCTTCTCTTCACAAACATGCCCTAGGCTACCTATTCTTTAAAAAGTATGACTGCCTCCCAATGCCAACTATCATCCTTCATCCCTCCTCTCCTGCTCAGCTAAACTCATTGAAAAGGCTGCATACATTCAGTGTTTCTATATCCTCTCATAAACTCTTTCTACATTCTAGCTTCTGACTTCATCATTCAACCAAAATTGTCCCCTCCAAAGTTACCACTGGTGTCTTAATTGTCCTAATAGCCTTTCCTTGGTCTTCATCCTTCATTATTTATCCTGCCATATTAAATGTCTATCTTTACATAGAACATAAAAGCAGGGGCAGCTAGGTGGTGCAGTGGATAAAGCACTAGCCCTGGATTCAGGAGGACCTGAGTTCAAATCCAGCCTCAGACACTTGACACTTACTAGCTGTGTGACCCTGGGCAAGTCACTTAACCCTCATTGCCCCACAAAAAGAAAAGAACATAAAAGCAAAAAGATTCAAGATGTCTTTCTCTATGAAGTTATTAATATAAATATAACTGTTTCCTTGGCCGTCTCATAGCCCTGGCAACCTCTAATCTATTCTGAGTTATCCTTGGTAATGAGAATAACTCAGATAATCAGGATCCACAAATAATCCGAAAACTCCATTCTAGTCAATATTTGGTGCCTTCTGTTCTCCCCCCACAAAAGAAAAAGACATTGATACAGACACAGGCACACATGCACACACACACACACACACACACACCCCTTCGTGTGCACATACCCCAAAAATTCTATCTGAGGAAGTAGCCACACATACTGTTTTTTAATCTTCATTTCTCCTCCCTCATTCTTTACCAGAGGTTCCAAGGAGTAATGAAATTGTCAAGAGAGAGGTGGACAAATAGGAGAATCCAAAAGCCTGGTTCATCATGAATTTGATATTTGGCCCCTGAATCAATTAATTAACTGCACTTAACTTTTTAGGGGGTGGAGGCAGGGAGGGAAGGCTTGAATTTAGGGTGCCATGGACATGAGCTCTGTGTATGGACACAACATATTTGATTACCATGATTTACTCAGGTGCATCTTTGGATTAGTCTGAACTCTTTGAGAAGGGGATTATTTCTGATGTGAATTTGCCCTACAGAGAATAAATAGGCTACCTTAAAAGAGACATTGTCCTTTTTTTGGCTTTATGCAAAGCACAAATTTGGGGGGATAGGTTCAGGAATTTTGCATTGAGTAGAAAAATATGGATTGTAATAGGAATTGTGGAAGGAAGTCACACTTGTGGGGAAACACCTGTACTCAGAGGAAATTCAGTCCTTCCCCAAAATCAGACTTAGGGGAATACTTTTCATTTCAAGAATCAAAAAGAAAAAAATAGAAATATTGCTTTCAGACACTGGTATGCAGACAGTTGTCTAAACTAAAGTGTTCTTATCCAAAAGCCCTGTGCTTTTTTTAAAAGAAGGCATTTTGCTCAAGTCTTCCTTACAACAATTTATCCTAACAAGCCTGGCACCCAGATGACAATGATGGAATTGTTTAAGCAGGGAATGACTTATTTCATTTTAGTGTTTCATTAACATCTTTATGGTAATTCAAACTTCCTAAAATTGGGAATTATTTACAGTGGAACTCGGGGGAAACAAGCTGAGAAATGGTCAGGAATACAATCATTACAAACTCCCTTTCATTCCTGACTTTTATTCTTTAATCTAATTAAATTATTATTTTGAGCTAAATCACCAGACCAACCATGATGAAAAAACAAAAGGCATCAACATAACATTAAATAACATAACGTTAAAACAAATTAAAATTAATCCCCAAACCACTGCCCCCTCAAAAAAAAAAAGATTATTGGGGGGGGGGGCAGCTAGGTGATGCAGTAGATAAAGTACTGGCCCTGGATTCAGGAGGACCTGAGTTCAAATTCGGCCTCAGACACTTGACACTTACTAGCTGTGTGACCTTGGGCAAGTCACTTAACCCTCATTGCCCCTGCGAAAGAAAGAAAGAAAGAAAGAAAGAAAGAAAGAAAGAAAGAAAGAAAGAAAGAAAGAAAGAAAGAAAGAAAGAAAGAAAGAAAGAAAGAAGGAAAGAAAAGAAAGAAGGAAAGAAAAAGATTACTATTTCAGCAATCTAGATAAAATTAGGATTGAATTGTAACAAACAAAAGACAGAAAAAGGGATTTGTTCTCAATATTCCACTCTACTTCCTCTTCCCCTTTATTGCTCCCATAGCAATCCATTTTAATTTAGGATCAAAAATCAGTAATTCTATGCAAGTGTTTGCTTTCCCCCCTACCAGGAGTAGTAGTAGCTTAGTACTTCTAAAACTGGTCATAAAACCTAAGTCTTGTTCGGCAGAGGAAATCCTCACTGCTAACTCAGCAGTTTCCTTCTTTGTTGGCCTGCTGGATAGTTTAATTTGGTAGCACAGATACTGCCAGATATGTGTTTCAGCTCTCCTGGCCAGCTCCTCATAACCCAGCGGTGCTATTAATAATCTATCATATCAGACAATTTAAACAATTCTTATCTTTAAAAAGTTATCTTTATTTAAAAACAACAACAACCCACTGTCCAGTTAAGTGAGCAAGCCAAACCAGCTATCCAGCTATGCTGTAAATCAATTATCATCAGACTTTGTTATTGTGGATGTCATTTCTGTTATTAGGTAATTGATACTTACTTTCTCATATTTGTATAAATAAGTCAAAATCTATCCCCAGCACTGCTTACCAATCTACTCCCCTACTGAATTATTACAGATATTCCTGCAGATTTCAGAGGGCTTTTAATTTAACAGTATCCCAGAAAAGGGTCAGGATAAGTACTTAGTTGTGTGTTATTTTATTTTATTTTATTTTAATTTTTTTGGTGAGGCAATTGGGGTTAAGTGACTTGCCTAGGGTCACACAGCTAGTAAGTATAAAGTGTCTGAGGTCAAATTTGAACTCAGGTCCTCATGACTCCAGAGCCAGTGCTTTAGTTGCATGTTATTTTAAAGGATTGCACATGACTATGAAAGAAGCTGTCATTTTTTTTGTACATGGTAGTTAACTACATTTAGGTCTCCTCTCAAGAGTATGGTTGAATGTTGATTTACACCAAAGGGCACAAAAGCCAAATGTTAGGGGCATGATTTTAAAGTAATCACACTCTGATTTCTCCACACAACTGCAACACTGAATCTCATACCCCATAGACTTGGCCTCTTAGTTACTGTCCCTTCCATTTGTGTTGCAGGATTTCCTGCTAAGTTTTATGGTTTGAAGACCCATTTTATCAATTCATGCAGGTGTTTCTTCAAGGAAACGTACCGTTTCTTGAGGAAACAAAGCGGGGAACTGTAACAATTGGAATAACGCCACCTGCTGGAGACTTACTGTAGAAGAGTTCCGCCCATGAAGCGAAGGTCTTTGAGGGCAAGACCAGGAGTCTTTTCTTTGGCATCAGGAAGTGACGCGGGCTAGTGGGAGGAGGAAGGAAGAGACTGGCGCTCGGGCTCACTCTCTTTCCTGAGGACACTGGTGGAGCGGGGAGCTAGAAATGTGCTCTCCCTTTAATAGATAGGAATCTAGGCCTTTCTCTCTCTTTACCAAATTCTTATTCTCCTTAATAAATGCTTAAAAGTCTAACTCTTGCTAAAGCTTATAATTTATTGGCGACCACTCATTAGATATTTTAGACAGTTTAGCTAGAATTTTAGCCCTTAACACAGGGGTCTGGTGAAGTGAGTCACACAACGTACAAGATTGATTTATAAACCAGAAGGCAAATTTGTCAGTTCAGAGAACTATAATTGGACAATGTAGTCCCTTACCAGTAAGGACACCTACTTGGGAAATGAAATAAACATAAGGAGATGATTTCCTGGATACAGAGGCACAGAAAAGGAAGTTAACGGGGTCATGGATTTAGAATTAGAAGAGATTAATTTAGAGATTTAGCATTAGAATATATTCAGAGCTGGAAGAGATCTCAGAGGCCATAGAGTCCAGCTTTCTTATTTTACAAATTAGGAAAATGAAATACAAAGGGGTTTAGTGAATCGCTCAAGTTACATTGAGTAGCAAATGGGAGAGCTGAGATTGGGTGCTCTACCTCCAAATCCAGAACCCTTTCATCACAGCACATTTGAATGGCAGTAAGTGCTGTTATCAGGCAATGGGAGATAGTCACACCTTAAATCAAAAAAAAAGAGATATTCATTTTAGCTCCTCAGGCCCCCACTTTCTCAGTCTGGAGACATCATGACAAATTCTTACAATCCATTTGTCTTTTTTATATATATTCCATCATGACCAGGAGCCTTTTTCATCCCATTTCTTCATTTCTCAGCCTTTCAAAACATGTCATAATTTCTAGTGACTCAGCCCATTTTACGTTGATCACATTTTAAGGCAGTTGCTTCCTGAGAGGAAATACACTTATCTTAGTAGTAAGTTATCTCCTAATCCTGTTTTAGGATGGATTATTTCAGGGACAGTTTCCTGTGGACATTTATCCTGGCCATGATAGCTATATTCTTTTTTTTTTTTTATTTTATTGTGTGAGGCAGTTGGGGTTAAGTGACTTGCCCAGGGTCACACAGCTAGTAAGTGTCAAGTGTCTGAGGCCGGATTTGAAACTCAGGTCCTCCTGAATCCAGGGCCGGTGCTCTATCACTGTGCCACCTAGCTGCCCCGATAGCTATATTCTTGCTTGGTCCATCACTCCTTCTACTTGACCTTGGTGTCTTGAACTCTTCTTTGACTACTTCCTGACCACTCATCTCAAGCATTTCTTTCCCTATGTGTTTGGAGTACATTTATTTTTTGATACCTATTGCCTTCTATCCACAGTTTATATATATATATATATATATATATATATATATATATATATATATATATATATATATATATATATACATGCATATATACATGCATATATATGCACATATACATACATATATATACATGTGTGTACATGTGTATATATGTATAAAAATGTGTGTATACACATATATGTTTTGTTTTTTAATTTTTGCAGGGCAATGAGGGTTAAGTGACTTGCCCAGGATCACACAGCTAATAAGTGTCAAGTGTCTGAAGCTATATTTGAACTCAAGTCCTCCTGAATCCAGGGCCGGTGTTTTATCCACTGTGCCGCTTAGCTGCCCCACACAGTTTATATTTTTAATTTTTTATTTGATTGAGTTTGTAGCTACAAGACAAAATTAATTTTTCAGAGGATTTTGTGTTTGGGTAGTTACCTTATGAATCAGAAACCAGTTTTCTCCAATTTACTTCTTTAGATCCATCTCATTTTTTGTCTTATTTTGCTGAATGTTTTCAATTCTTCATTAATTTCACGTGTTTGAGGTTCCACGGATTGAATCTATTTCTGAAATAAAAGTCACTTTGACTCAGAATATATGCAACATTTTTATTAATGCCTTGGATAATGGCATAGATATCATGCATATCCAATATGAAGATGGAATAATTAATGTGTTGGAAAATAGCATTAGGATTCAAATAGATTTTGGTAGGTTAGAACATTGAGTTAAATCAAATAAGATAAAATGTAATGGAAATAAAAGTAAAATCAGATGAGGAAAGCATGTCTAGACAGCATCATTTGAAAAATATCTGAGAGTTTTAATGAATTGTAAGCTCAAAAAAAGTCAACAGTGTGACTTGGAAACCAGAACAGCTAAAACGATCTTAGGTCACATTGAAGTATATCAGATCCAGGAAAAATGAAGTGATAACTCCATTATCTGCTCTTGTGAGACCACATATGGAGTTTGGGGTGCCATGTTTTAGGCAAGGTACTGATAAACTGAGGAGTGGGTAGAGAAGGGTGAGCAGGACAGAGAAACTCTGAGTTCATGTGTTAAGAGGACAGGTTAGAAGAACTTGAGGTATTTAACATGGAGAAGACAGGACTTAAAGGGACACATGATAGCTATTTTAACATATTTGAAGGGCTGACATCTTATAGAGAGATTATCTCAGAGGCCAGAACTAGGAGGAGTGGATGGAAACTGCAAAGAGGCAAGTTCCTTCTTGAAAAGCTTCAAGAGGGCAGCTAGGTGGCGCAATGGATACAGCACCGGCCCTGGAGTCAGGAGTACCTGAGTTCAAATCCAGCCTCAGACACTTAACACTTACTAGCTGTGTGACCCTGGGCAAGTCACTTAACCCCAATTGCCTCACTAAAAAAAAAAAAAAAAGTATTGAAAAGCTTCAAGAAAATTAGTCATCCAAAAGTATGATTGGGCTACCTTTCCAGGTAGTAAGTTTCCCTTCATTGAGGTCTTTATGCAAAGGCTGAGTGACAATTTGTCAGGAATATCATTTAGATAGGATCCTATTTCCAGGAGAGTTTGGGATAGGTGATTCCTGTAATCCCTTCCAGATCTAAAATTCAGTGATGTATGGAGGGGAATTCAGCCATATTATACATTGTCCTCTTAATTTCCAGCAGGTCTTTTACAGTTGGGTGGGGAAAAGCCAATACTACCTTTTATAAGTAATATGGAAAACTTTCCTGCCACAGAAAGATCTTTCCAAATCCAAATAAGGCTTTTTCACTTTCTACCATTTCTTGTTTCCCTACCTCAAAAAAACAACTGTAGGGGGTGCAGCTAGGTGGTGGGTACAGTGGATAAAGCACCAGCCCTGGAATCAGGAGGACCTGAGTTCAAATCTGGTCTTAGACGCTTGATGCTTACTAGCCACGTGACCCTGAGCAAATCACTTAACCCTCATTGCCCCACAAACAAACAAAAAACAAACAAAACAAATAAACAAAAAGCAACTCCAAGAACTAGGCAAGATGCACTAAGGAATACTTTTTTATAAATGCACATATTTTTAATGCCATTATCCATGGGATATGGGGATTTATGTCATGATGACTTATTCTGAGTAGCATAGAGGAATTTAATTTTTCAAGTGGGGGGAGAAGTAGACAAAGAGGTAAGGCTAATTTCATCCTTGCTTAGAGTACCCACAAACCCTATCCTGGTTCTATTCTGAGGTATCTTGGGGGAAGGGAGGGAAACCAAGGTCATCTACTAAGACTCTGAATATTTTACTGCTTAGAATTATTCATTCTTTGAAAACTGGAAGAACTGAATGGAAAGAGTATCTTTCTGACCATGTGACCAATCCATAACCCAGCTTACCTCCACACTTCTGTTCTGATTGCTTTTTTTTTTAACACTAGGGTTTTTAAGCCTGTTTTTTGTTCTTTTGTATGACATATATAACGTTAAATAAAATTTCTTTTCTAAAACCCAAAGCCAAGCCACTGTTGACTGCAGCCAAGTACCCCCTCGCCATGCTTGAGTGCTGAGTAGACATTGTCATGACCTGTCCATGTTCAAAACAGCTGCTGTTCTGTGTCTTCCAGCAATAAAGTGCAACATATAATGGATGAAATGATCACCACTGAAAGGGAATATGTTAGATCCTTAGGATATATCATCGACAACTATTTTCCAGAAATGGAAAGAATGGACCTGCCCCAGGACTTGCGAGGGAAGCGCAACATAATCTTTGGGAACCTGGAGAAGCTCTATGATTTCCACTGTCAGTATTTTCTAAAAGAGCTGGAACACTGCAGAGACTACCCCTTGCCTGTCAGCCACTGTTTTCTGAGACATGTAAGTTCCCCTTCCTAGGAAGGGTTGGTCCTCCCAAGAGTCCAGGTGTCTGCAGCTAGCTGGTTGTTATGATTACCAAGGGAATTGCTGTATTCCTTACCTGTCCTGAGTTTCACTAAGGACATACCTCTAGCTAATGAATGTCCTAGGAGACCTTCCCAGTGTTAAAAATTCCTCTTGGACATTGGATATTCCTGTATGCCCACAGCAGTGAATTTGAATTTTTCAGATGCTTGGGATAGAAACACTGCACTGTCAGGAAACATATACAGGAGGCAAACACTGTTGTCAAACCAAAAAGTCTGACACCAAAACTAAGTTTTTGTTCTTCCAAAAGGCTTGTTCAGGATCTAGTACCACACTCTTTGGGGAAAGCTAAAATGTTATTTAGCTTGGTCATCTAAAATCAAGAAGGAGGGGAGGGTTCCAATGGAAGGAAATAATGCTTCTCAGTGTTTTCCTTCATCATCAGAGAGTTAACATTCCACACAAAGTCTTTGGTAACCTGGAAAAAAAGTGTATACTGGGGCAGCTAGGTGGTGCAGTGGATAAAGCACCGGCTCTGGATTCAGGAGTACCTGAGTTCAAATCCGGCCTCAGACACGTAACACTAGCTGTGTGACCCTGGGCAGGTCACTTAACCCCCATTGCCCCGCAAAAAAAAAAAAAAAAGTATATACTGACTACATTTGTAAATGAAACCAATTGTACAGTTCATCTCCCAACACTTAAACAAAGAGTCTCTGGTCATAAAGTCCCCCAAACTCAGCATCTGAGGGATGAAGGAGGCATGCAGTCTCTTGGATTTCCCTGCTGCTGGCCTCCTAGTGCCTTGTCCACAAAAATAAGAAAAATGCTGTAGATTTGTATAGGACTTTATGGTTTTCAAAATGCTTTCATAGTCATCTCATTTGTGAGCTAGCCCACTTGCTGACACAACTGCTTCTCCCAATCCAGAATTGTACTCTATGGTCTCTGCACATTAACATGGCAGCTAAAGTCTTGAAAAGCTCAGGTTAATGATAGAGGAATGGTTGCCTTCAATTCAGTTCACCTTCTGGTTAAGTCACTTAATTTCCCCAGGTCTCTGTTTTCTCATTGCTAAGCAGTAGATTAGACTAGCTGGCTTCCTGACCTTTGAGGTTCCTTCCAGCTATAAATCTATGAGCCTACCTATGATTCTTCAAATTGGAAAGGGGCTTCATTTTCTATCCTAGGACCATTAGAATTTTTTTTTGTCTCTTTTGTCCTTTCATCATAATGTTCCTGTTAAAAGTTTGTTTTTAGAAAGCCTAGTATTAGGTACAAACAGAGCAAGTTAATTAAGTTTCACAGAATTTTTCAAGAAACAATATTTGAGGGGCAGCTGGATGGCGCAGTGGATAGAGCCCTGGAGTCAGGAGTGCCTGGGTTCAAGTCCAGCCTCAGACACTTAACACTTACTGGCTGTGTGACCCTGGGCAAGTCATTTGACCCCAGTTGCCTCACTAAAAAAAAAAAAAAGAAGAAGAAGAAGTAATATTTGATTTGCATAAGAGGATGCATGTCATCCTGCTCTAAGTTTTGAAGACTAGTCTTCAAAATTTTAATATAATTCCATACTTTTGATCTTTCATTCAAACAAGCTAAGGACTCCTCACCCTATTCTACCATAGTAATACTCAATATTTATGGATCATTTTATTAAAATAATCCCAATATTCCTCTTGCCATTAACTTACTCTATTACCTTTTGTTGAAACAGATCAAGACAAAAGAATTTGGGCCTCAAAAACTAAAAAGCCAAAAGGGAGATCCAAAAAGATGTTGACAGGCTGAAATAGTGGGCCATATCTAATAAGTTGAAATTTCATAGGGATAAATCTATGGTCTACACCTGTCTGCACCAACACAATGTGGCCAAGGAAAGAATAGAGTCCTACTCTATCTCTTCATAATACCTTCTCCTCTCCTATCAGATTTCTAAAAGAAATTAACTATGTGAGTACAGGATAGGGGAGAGATAATCAAAGAGCAGCCCAAATGAAAATGAATTGAGGGATTTACAGGTCTACAAACTCGATACTAGTCAAACAATTGATGACATAACCAAAACAAATAAAACCAAAAATTAGTGGTGTGATTTTAGGCTACCAAAGAGGTGATCATCTCATTCTGCTCTTCCCTGTTCAGACCATATCTGGAGTGTGGTGCTCAGCTCTTGGCACCACATTTGAGGGGGGACTCAAAACTATGACATACAAGCATAGATGGGAAGAACTATTCACTTTTATCTGGCAGAAGAGAAGATTTACATGGGGATGAGGGATCTACCTTCCAGTATCTAATTCAATACAAAAAAATATGTATTATGTTATCTTGTGGCAGCTGCTGTGTTAGGTACTGGAGATACAAAAATAAAAGATTATAAAATTCACACACACACACACACACACACACACACACACACACACACACCCCAATGAGCTTATACTATAATGTGGAAGAGGGTTAGGCTAAATTTACTTAGTCCCAGAAAGCTGAAGTAAAACAACTGGTTAACATTGTAGAGAGACAGAACTTTGCTAAAATATAAGGGAAAATTCCTAACAATCAAATCCTATTCAAAAGTGGAATGGGGCGCCTCTGGAGGTCTTCAAGCAGAGCTTGTGTGAGCCTTTGTCAGCGACATTGCAGAGGGGATTCATTCGGGTAAAAGTTGTACTACATGGTTTATGACATTCCTTCGCGTTCTAAGATTGTCTGATTCTTAAACTCCATCCATTTCATGACTTCTCTACAGTCGTATTTCTTATTCCTCCCTCCCACTCCACCCCGCCCCCCGACACACACATACACACACACACACACAACTCATCCACTTCATCCCTAAGTTCTAATGCTATTTCCTGCTCTTACTGTTGGTATCTGGGTAAGACAGAGTAGAAACAAATGGATACACTCAGTTCTCCCATCCCCATAGAGGATAATAAGGAGGATAATAAGATTAATGAGCTTATGCTTATTAATGTCCCTCTCTAATATCTTGAGTAATATAGAATGTGTCAAGAACTACACACCTCCCTTCAATTCCCCTCCAATGATTGTCAAAGAAAACCACAGCCATTTTTTGAAGCTCATAGAGGTCAGTAAGTAAGGCCACTGTGAGTGATGGCTAGAGCCATGCATTGGCATTCGGGCGCCCATTCTATTGAGATGTAGGAGAATAATGACATGCACTGTTTGGAACTATTGTTTTTTTGCTCTTTGAACGGTAAAACATAGAGAAAGTGCTCGAGAAGCAATGCCAACACCATGCTGAGCTTGGGAATGTGAAAACAGACTTTGAGAGATGGCAGTCCCCTGACTGCCCTCCACCCCCTAGCAAAAGCCTAATGAGAATGCCAAGAACCAAGGAAAGAGAAAGGGAAAATGACTAGGGGTGTTTTTGTCAGCTCCTTAGTGGTATGTTAGAGACCAGGGTCTGCTAAGCAAGAAGAAAACAGCACAAGTCCCATTAATAAATGAAGTATAGCAGGTGGCCCAGGTAACATTACTAATATAAGAAAAGCTTCTAGGTTGTCAGGCACCAAATGCATACAATGTCAAAATGGAAGCTTTTCTGAGGAAACCAAAATCTAATATCTCTTCTTCTCCCTTCCCCTCCCCAGGAATCACATGTGTCCTACAAACAACTGCTGCTTCAGATGTTAACATCTTTCTATTTAAAAAAATAGAAATTCTAGTACTAAGTCATGGGCTCTGAAAACATTTTCTTGATTAGTAATAAGGGGGTGGTTAAGTGGCCGAGTACATATAGTGCTAGGCCTAGAGTCAGGAAGACCTGACTTCAAATATGGCCTCAGACACTTATTAGCTATGTGACCTGTGTGACCTTTAGGCTGAAGGGAAGGCTCCAACTTACATTTTAGGGGGGATTTTTCCTACCAGGATGGGCCCTATATGAGTGAAATCACAGGTCCATTGCCTATACTTAAAAAAAAAAAAATAACAGGAGCAGCTAGATGGCGCAGTGGATAAAGCACTGACCCTGGATTCAGAAAGTCCTGAGTTCAAACCCGGCTTCAGACACTTGACACTTACTAGCTGTGTGACTGTGGTCAAGTCACTTAATCTCCATTGCCCTGCAAAACAAAAACAAAAAAACCACAAATCTACTTTTGCTTATTTGCAACCATGTTTCCCACTTTTCTTCCTTTAAAAAAAAAAAATTATGGGGGCGGCTAGGTGGCACAGTGGATAAAGCACCAGCCCTGGATTCAGGAGTACCTGAGTTCAAATCTGGCCTCAGACACTTGACACTTACCAGCTGTGTGACCCTGGGCAAGTCACTTAACCCCCATTGCCCCGCAAAAAAAATTTAAAAATTAAAAAAAATTAAAAATTAATAAAAAATTTAATAGTTTCCATTTTTCTTGCCCTCAGGACTTTTTTCTTTTTTATTCCCTCTTTTCTAAGGGTGGAGGAAAAGGGGCCCCAAACACCCTATTCACTAGCTGTTTCTGTTGGAGAATATTACGTTATTACAGGGTATCCCTAGAAATCTTTTCTTTTTTTTTTTTTTTTTGAGGCAATTGGGGTTAAGTGACTTGCCTAGGGTCACACAGATAGTAAGTGTTAAGTGTCTGAAGCCCGATTTGAACTCAGGTACTCCTGACTCCAGGGCTGGTACTCTATCCACTGTGCCACCTAGATGCCCCTTTAATTTTTAAAGATCTGAATTTTAGGATGGGTTAAGTGACTTGCCCAGGGTCACACAGCTAGTGTCAAGTGTCTGAGATTGGATTTGAACTCAGGTCCTTCTAAATCCAGGGCCAGTGCTTTATCCACTGTGCCATCTAGCTGCCCCCCTAGAAATCTTCTAATGTTGATCATGACAATTACTGTGGTTTCTGGATTCCGGAGTTTCAGCCTCAGAGCTTGTCTGTGAGACTTTGGTTCAGATAATAATGATAGCTTATGTTTATGTCACCCTTTAAGATTTGGGAAGCCCATTATTATACATTTTCTCTTGTGATCCTCACAACAACCATGTGATATTCTGCAGATGAGGAAACCGGAGCTCAGATCTGTTAGACAGCTTGCTTGCCTAGGAAAACATAGCTAGTGACTTTCTGAAGTGGAATTCGAAGTGAGGTCATTCCTGATTCCAAGGCCAGTTCTCTGCTATCCTTTATACCACACTCCCTTCACACTGTCTCTAAGGTAGCTGGAGATGATAAAGTAAGAGACTTCAGGAGAGTCTTCCAGGCCTCCCTGAAGGTTAGAGGGAAATAATTGGGTAGAAAGTCTTTCCTAAAATAATTGCCTTTCCCAATGTTTTATGGAGCCTTTGCCATGTAGTAGCCATGATTAGGATTACATGAGCGTAAGTATATGTAGAAGGGGGATAGCTAGGTGGCTCAGTGGATAAAGCACTGGCCCTGAATTCAGGAGGACCTGAGTTCAAATCCAGCCTCAGACACTTGACACTAGTTGTGTGACCCTGGGCAAGTCAATTAACCCTCATTGCCCTGAAAAAAAAAAAAAGATACTAAGTATATGTAGAAGGGAATTTGAACGAGGATGGTTTGGGACAGAGGTTTCAGTTCCGCACATCTGAGGACTGTCTTTAGGTGGGTTAGGAGAAGTCCACCCCTTGGTCTCATTGTTCTCTTCTTCAACAAGACCTCTCCAAAGCCTCAAAAATAATATCACCCAGCTCTGTGATTACCAACTAGTACTTCCCTTTGCCATTTATAAAATTCAGCTCATGTACTTTGACAAAATAGTTTCCATTTTCCAACCCTTCCATTCCCAAGGGCCTCTGGTAAAACAGTGAGTAGACTCTTGAACTTGGAATCAGGAAACCTGAGTTCTTAGACATTTACTGTGTGATCCTGGGCAAGTCCCTTAATCTCTGTTTGTCCCAGTTTCCTAATCAGGAAAATAGGGATAATAGTAGCACCTACCTCACAAGATTATTGTGAAAATCAAATTAAATCATCTAAGAAAAGTGCTTTGCAAACTTTAAAGAATTAAACGTTGTTGTCATTTAGGTGTTTTTTTCAGTCACATCTGACTCTTTGTGACCCCATTTGGGGTTTGGTTTTTTTTGACAAAGATACTGGAGTGTTTTTCCGTTTCCTTCTCTGGCTCATTTGATAGATGAGGAAGTTGAGGCAAACAGGGCAAAGTGACTTGCCCAGGGTCACACAGCTGGTAAGTGTCTGAGGCTAGATCTGAACTCATGAAGATGAGGTCCAACACTCTTTGCACTATGCTCCACCTAGCAGTCCCAAAAGAACTAAATAAATGCTAGTTATTATTATCAATGTGGATTGCTAGGATAACTATATGTGACACTTCTTTCTGAAACTCCTCTCTGCCCCACTGAAGTATGTTTTTTAACCTGTATCATCTACCCTTCCCTCAACACCTCTAGTCCATCACCACTGCTAGACAAAAGAAGCCCTTGCTTCTCCACCTCATCTTAGCTAAAATGTCATAATCTCTTAAAGGTTCCTCTTCCATGGTTCTCTGAACCTCTCTTCTGAAAACCATCATTGTATTTGTTATCATTCTTTATCCTATCCTAGGCCCCATTTGGTAGCTAGACCTTTGTATGACACAGTTGTGTTCCTGGGCAGTCTGGCTAATTTAAGGAAGCCCAATATCCTTTCACTTCCCCAAAGAGTTTTGTTCTATAACATGATTAGAGTTAAGAAGTGTTTAGGATTCAGGACTCACATAAAATTATTAATCGATCAATCAATCAACAAGCATCTATTAAGCACTGACTATGGGCCAGATACTGTCCTAGGTGCTAGAGACAAAAAGACAAAAACAAAATTGTCCCTCTCTTCAATGAGTTTATGTTCCATTAAGAGGAATATACATATATACATATATAAGAAGTATAAGTACATGTATAAGTATATGAATGAAAAGGCATTTAGTGAACATTAATTGTGTGCCATAAAGTGTGGTAAGGGCTAGGGATAAAAAGGCAAAAAACAAAAAAGAAAAACAAACAAAAAACAATCCCTGCCCTTAATAATATGGTAATTTTTGTATGGGACATAGTCCCCTCCCAGATTGTAAACTCCATGACAAAATAATCTGTCAAGATTTTGTGTGTATTCTAGTACTTAGCACAGTGTTCTATATACCACAGGTGCCTAATAAATGTCAGCTGAAGTGGATAGAAAAGATAGATCTTTCTCAAGAAGTGTTCTTCATCTGTATCTGTCCAAATCTCACATTTCTTCCATGGACCTTAATGTGGTATGAACACAGAAGTTCAGGATCCACCATAGCTGTCCTCTCCCAGAGCCCCATCAGTTACAAGTATTTATTTAGTTCTCACTGTGTACCAGGCCAAGTCAAACAAAGGCAAAAACAGTCCCTGCCTTCAAAGAGTTTACAATCTAATGGGGATATGTGTGTATACATACATACACACGTACATACATACATATACATATAAAGTTGTACATATAAGATATGTGCCATGTAAATAGTATATAATCAAAGTAATCTTAGAAGGAAGGCAGTGAGGTACTGGTTGGAAGATGGGGATATGGTCTAGGTGAAGGGGGTGGACATCAGGCAGAAAGTGATATTTGAACTGAGCATTGAAGGAAACCAAGTAAGCCAGGAGGCATAGTGACCACCATATGACTCACCCTAATCTAATATCCATAAACTCCTCCACTTGTGCCCTCTACCCAACCACTATCCTCAGGAAATTGCACTGATTTTCAACCAGCTTATTTTCCCTTTTCTCCCCTCTGTTCTCTTCAATAGTCCTAACAGAATTTCTATACTGGTGATTTTTCACAAATGCTAATAAATGACTTCTATCTGTATATGTAGCAACCAACACAACTGAGTGGCATTATTTGTACTGAACTGCTTTGACAAAAGACCCAACAAAGCCCAGCAAGGGCCAAGAAGAGTTGTTGGCTCACTTAGCCATACAACTGGGGGCAGGTTCCACCTTCTACCTGAGAATCACTAATGAAAATTTGTCAGAGTGGTGGCAGTGACAATCTCCATGCCTTATTACTCTTTCTCCAAGAAATTGAATATGTATGTAGTGAGCCAAACCTCAGAAATACATGCCCTCCACCTCACTCCAATCACCCAGGCAGATTTCACATTTCCTGAATTAGCGAAGTAATTAAGAAAACAGTGTAATATTTGAATGAGAATTGGTCGTGATACATGCTCAGTTCTCGACTTCATTATGCTGTGTAAACCCAGCCACACACTCATATAAAATGAGAATCAGATGTGACCAAGAAGACTTAAACCCCTGCCCTTGAGGGCTGATGAATAAGACACTTAGTTATAAAAATAGATATAGTGCTGCTAGAGCAGCTCCCTTTGTTTCCTAGATGAATATAGGCTTCCTCCCAAGGGCAGGATTTAGACTGTTTAATGTGGAATTTAGAATTCATTTCCCTACTACCAGGTGTAAGTGATTTTAGAGGCAGGCCCTAAGTAGTCTTGGCATTTACTGGGAATCATATCAAATCAATAAATGTCTATTGAGAATCTGCTCTGTGCAAAGTACAACTGAGAACCACTGTTAGCATTAACCAAGCTGTATTTCTAAGCGCGTGGGGAGTGGGAATCACAAAGGGACAGAGGTAAGAACACTGAATTTAGAATCAGATGACCCTAATTCAAATAATAGCTATGCTACATAATGACTATGTCACCATTCGGAAAACATTTATTATGCACCTACTGTGTGCCAAACACTTCGCTAAGCACTGGGGATAGAAAGAAAGGCCAAAGATAGTCACGGCTTTCAAGATGCTGACAATCTAATGGGGGAAATGATATGCAAACAGCTATGTAAAAACAAGTTCTTTGCAAGATAAATTGGAAATAATCAATAGAGGGAAGGTACTAGCATTAAGGAGGATTGGGAGAGGCTTCCTGTAGAAGGTGGGATTTTTGTTGGGATTTGGAGGAAACCAGGAAGGAGGACAGTCTGGGCATGAGGGCCAGCAAGGGAAAGTGCCCAGTTGTGAGGAACATCTTGGTGGAGGGACAGTGAGGTGGTGAGAGAGTATGCGTGGGGGCAGCTAGATGGCGCAGTGGATACAGCACTGGTCCTGGATTCAAGAGGACCTGAGTTTAAATCTGGCCTCAGACACTTGACACTAGCTGTGTGACCTTGGGCAAGTCACTTAACCTTCATTGCCTTGACAAAAAAAAAAAAGAGAGAGAGAGAGAGTATGAGACTGGAAGGGGGGAGGGCAGGCCTGGAATGCCACAGGATTTTATGTTTGATCCTGGAGGTGCTAGAGAGCCACTGGACTTAATGGAATTGGGAGGTGACATAGTTAAACCTACATTTTAGGAAGATCACTTTGACAGCTGAGTGGAGCATGAACTGGAATGAGGAGAGACTTGTGGCAGGGAGACCAGCTAACAGCAGCCTACTGCAAACGTCCAGGTCATGAGGGCCTACACCTGTGTGACATTAGGCAAATTTTTTCTACTTCTTTAGACCTCAGTTTCCTCATCTGTAAAATGTGTGTTGGGTCATTTCAGTCATGGACATCTCTCCAGGACTCCCTTTGGGGTTTTCTTGGTAAAGATACTGGAGTGGTAGGGGTAGCTAGGTGGCACAGTGGATAGAGCACCAGCCCTGGATTCAGGAGGACCTGAGTTCAAATCCAGCATCAGACACTTAACACTTACTAACTGTGTGACCCTGGGCAAATCACTTAACCCCAATTGCCTCACCAAAAAAAAAAAAAAAAGATACTGGAGTGGTTTGCCATTTCCTTCTCCAGCTCATATTTTACAGATAGGGAAACTGAGGCAAAGAGGGTTAAGTTACTTTCCCAGGGCTTGAGTTTAGAGGTTGAATCCAATCTTGTAATTTTGTAGATAAGGAAACCAAGGCACAGAGCAGTTAAGTGATTTGCCCAGGGTTGCACAGCTAGTAGGTGTCTGAGGCTGAATTTGAACTCAGGTCCTCCTGATTCCAGGCCCAGTGCTCTATCTACCATGCCACCTAGCTTTAAAATGAAAAGAGTAAATTGGTAGCCTCTGGAATCCCATCTACCTCTAAATCAATGACTCTTGTTACTTTAGCTATAAATTGTGGTCTAATGCATAGAGTATTGAACTTGGAGTAAGAAAGACTTGGGAGTGAATCTTGCTTCAGACACTTATTAGCTGTGGTACTCTAGATAAATCATTCAACCCCTCTGTGCCTTGGTTTCCTTATCTGTAAAATTACAAGGTTGGATTCAACCTCTAAACTCAAGCCCTAACTCCATAATCCTATGGTTATATTCCTATTTGGAATCAGACCTCCTCCCCAAAACCAAAAATAATTTGAATGAGTTTTTTAAAATTAAATAAATAAAAGACAAATCTATTTACCCACAATGTAATTTATTCTTCCCTAGACAATAAACCATTTTTTAAGTGCACAAAAACTATCCTTGGAAATGACTCACTTTTATTTGTGACTCTATGATATAAACTAATGATGGAAAAAAATAATAAACTAATGATGGAATTTAGATCTATGATTTGGGAGCTCTGGCAAAATTTAAGATGTGTTCTAGCCAAAAACGAAAGACTCGCATCTCATAGGGGAAAAAACAATAAGCACACTTGTTCATTAAGAATTGGCTTGTAATTATCAAAGTTAATCATTTTAGTGGGCAGATTGAATGACTTCTTTCATCAAGTCACAGAGCAGGGGGGAACCTCTCTAAGGCTTTCTCATTTCACAGGCCAAGAAAAGTTAAATGACTTGTCTAAGGTCACACCATTACTTAGTGGAGGGGTCACAATTATAAGCCAGCTATCTCTAGCTGGTTTTAAACAAGATAGCTCACTTACGAATCATTCATACCTTTGAGTAAATGAAAATATTTTTGAATTCCCCATCTTTTATTTTGCCACAGAACTCCAGGCTCAGCTACTTATGAGTGGCTGACCTACATAAGCTCTTACAAATGATCATCTTTCAGAATAAATATAAACAGAACACCAGATCTGGAATTTAATAATGAATATTTTTTTATTATTCTGCCTTTACAAATATGTATTTTTTAGCCTCTACAAATAGATACAAGCTGCTGAGATATTTCTCCCTGAAAACTTATGGGGAGGGGAATAGGAATGGTTTTCAGAGCCAGTTTTGAAGGCCCACAAGAAAGTCAGCCTCTTAATTTTAGATCCATGATGTGTTTGTGTTTTGTTTTTAAACCAAACACAGCACTAGTGAGCTTGATCATTTACCTTAATCAGCAGCTTATAGGACCATAGATCTGTTGTCAGAAGACTATATATGGATATAGAGACAGAAACAGAGATAGAGATAGAGAGATATAATCCAACCCCAAGGTCCAGGGAGGTTGTGATCTGCTCAAGCTTACACACAAGTAACAGGCATCAGTGGCAGGATTTGCACACAGGTCCTCTAAATCCAGAGCCATTTAACTCTGTAAAGTGCCAGGCTGATTTGATCGCATGTAATTTGGGGCTGTTTCCAAAAATCAAATCCCTTTCTTACATGTTATATATTTGCCACCACGGAGGGTATTGCAAAGAAGGTGGCACAGGCTCTGAAGACAATTGCAAAAGACTAAGTCCCGGAGATATTTTTAACAATAGCATCATCAGATGAAAAGGTAGATGTTTCCCCAAGGACAACGTTTCCTAAGCACTTTACAAATATCTCACCTGAAGCAAGGTATGTCACTTCATAATCATCGCTCACACACTACGTACCATACTCAAGTATGGCCCTCTTGGACATACCATGAAATTGGGTTACAAGAGGGTGTGGGGGGGCGGAGTGTTAAGATTTTACAATGTGACTTCTTGGATCCATTTTCCAAAATGCAAAGGTTTGTGTTGAATAGAGCAATGATTTCCCCTGAAGACGACTCTCAAGATACCGGCTCCCCATTGCTCTTCATCTGCAGCTACTGCTCTGAATCCAATTTTTGTTGTTGTTCGGTCATTTCCGTCATGTCTGACTCTTCATGACCCCATTTGGGGTTTTCTTGGCAAAAAAAAAGTCATTTCCTTCTCTAATTCATTTTACAGATGAGGAAACTAAGGCCAACAGGGTGAAGTGACTTGCCCAGGGTCACATAGCTAGTAAGTGTCTGAGACCAGATTTGAACTCAGGAAGATGAGTCTCCCTAATTCCAGGCCCAGCACTATATCCACTGTACCACTTAGCTGCCCCAAATCAAATGTAGTACTATGCCTAAGAAGAGACCTTTTCCAAATCCAGGAAGGGTCCAGAGTCACAATAAGAATGAATGAATCTTATTCCCCACTGAGAGAGAAACAATAGAAGTCCTAGGACTCTTCCCTAATAAGAGGATGGAGCTCAAATGTTTTCTTGTATGGGCTTAAGCCTCACTTATTTTATTGGGGGTTTTTGGTTGGTTGGGTTTTTTTGGTTTTTTGCAGGGCAATGAGGGTTAAGTTACTTGCCCAGGGTCACACAGCTAGTAAGTGTCAAGTGTCTGAAGCTGGATTTGAACTCAGGGTCACACAGCTAGTAAGTGTCAAGTGTCTGAAGCTGGATTTGAACTCAGGTCCTTCTGAATCCAGGGCAGGTGCTTTATCCACTGTGCCACCTAGCTGCCCCTGACCCTCATTTATTTTAACCCTTTGAAAATCAGGATCATTTTCGTCTGAGAACAAAAAAGCTCCAAGGAATATACCCTGTTCTCTAAACAGACTCATCCTGTCCTGATATAGGGGCTAGAGTGAACTACATTGAATGAACTTGCTTTGAATCTGCTTTTTAGCACCTCAGAATGGGGAAAATTACTTAATTAACTAACTGGTATGTACTAAGTGCCTCTTCTAGCATAACACCACCTGTGGGTCCCCCAATATGAGGTTGCACCACCATCATTTTGTAATAACAGCATTAATGTGTTATGGCAAAACCCTACTGCAGGGGCAACTAGGTGTCACAGTGGATAAAAGCACTGGCCCTGGATTCAGAAAGATCTGAGTTCAAATCCGGCCTCAGACTTTTGACACTTACTAGCTGTGTGACCTTGGGCAAGTCACTTAACCCACATTGCCCCCCCCCAAAAAAAAACCTTACTGCAAAGTCACAAAACTTCCTGTAATATCATTCAACTGCTATCCCATTTATAGCATTGTGGGTGTGGACTCAGTTTGCCCCACTTAATGTTTTTTGCCCAACATCATGTTTTTCACCAAACTGATTAATATAGCTTTTCAACATATGTCTGTAGTAGGTACTATTTGTGATTCAGTCATTTTTCAGTCCTATATGACTCTTTGTGACCTCGTTTAGGGTTTTCTTGGTAAAGATAATTTGGTGGTTTGCCATTTCCATCTCTAGCTCATTTTACAGATGATGAAACTGAGGCAAATAGGATTAAGTGACTTGCCTGGGGTCACACAGCTAGCAAGTGTCTGTCTGAGATTTGAACTCAGGAAGATGAGTCTTCTTGACTACAGGGTGGCACTCTATCCACTGTGCCACCTAGCTGCTCCACTAGGTTCTATAGAAAGATACAAAAGAAAAAAGCATTCTTGGGAGGAAAAAATAGTAATGATCTCATGGGAACATCTATGCTGATAATGGTTTAGGTAGATAAACTCTTGGCTCATCATATATTAACCAAGATATACTATTATCATACACATAAATCCACTAATAATAAGTGTTAGAAAGATCAGTAAGATCCCCTTTGAAAAATCCTTTCAGGTCATCAAAAAATACCATTATTGTCCACAAACTGCAATTTCTGTATTGCATAATAATCACAAATAACAATGTGAATTTTTGTTTTTAGAGGACTTTGTATCTAAGCCATCAGTCAGAGTTTTCACCATAAACCACTAGTGTCTCTTCCCTGACTTCCCCACTGAGTCACAAGTACTGCATTTTTCCTGTTTTTCCCACATCATGTTGTTTAAGAAGAATACTAGAGTTCTTGGAATTGTGTATGCAATACTAAGTGGATGGTTTCCAAAGCTCTCCTGCTAGATTTGGGATGCCTGGGGCATTTTTAAATGAAACGTTAAGTTGAATCACTGAGAACAAAAACTTTGCAAAGGGCTTGAAGTTCCACTCTCAAGTGCATCTAAGCCAAGAGTACCACCTAGAGGATTTCATGGGACAATGATGACAGTCACGGAAAAAAACCTAGTCCATTTCCAGTTTGGAAGCCGATTATGTTTTGTATGATTGTAAATGTTTATTGACTTCACCTAAAAATTGTATTTCCTCTTCTTTTTCAGGAAGAACAATTTGGGATGTATGCACTATACAGCAAAAACAAACCACAGTCCGATGCTTTGCTTATCAGCCACGGGAATGCCTTCTTTAAAGTAATTATCATTTCATTACTCCATCCAGGGAAGCCTACACCCAATGTCAGGAGGTGATCGATGTTTTGATGGCCCTGAATTGGCAACCACGGAACTAACCTGTCTTCGCTCTTTTGACATTCTCTTAGAACAAGCAGCAAGACCTCGGCGATAAGATGGACCTAGCCTCCTACCTGCTTAAACCAATCCAGAGGATGAGCAAGTATGCCCTGCTGCTAAAGGACATGATCAAAGAATGCACTAAGACTCAGGAGCAGGAGCTTAGTGACCTGCGAGCTGCCGAGGAGATGGTCAAATTCCAGCTTCGCCATGGGAACGACTTGCTGGCCATGGATGCCATCCGGGGCTGTGACGTAAGCGTTCTTCCTCTCTTTGCTTCCTACTGACAACCTTTGTGTACCATGCGGTAAGTCAGTGGGAAGTCTCTCTCTTCTGCCCTTGGTAAAGGGAGTGACCAAAGAAGTACCATCTGGCTGAGTATTTGTCCCTTTCCGGGCCTTGCAGGGCTGTGGGAAAGTGAGGAAGGAAATTGCATCCACGTGTCTCCAACCTTCATCATCTGCTCCAATCTGCCACTTTGGGTTTTGAAGAGAAAGAAAGATCAGGGGAGTGGGGGAGATGGTCCAGAACTGAAGATTCTTTTGGGGTATTGATTGGATGGGACGGCTACTGAGGTCCCTTTCGACATTCAAATTCTGAAGTTCTGGCAGCTGATGATAGCTGCTCTGTAAGGGGAGCAGAGAATTAAAGCAAACCAAAAACTGGGAACACTCTTCTTCCTTGTTCCTCCCTAGAAGTCACCCCCTCTGCTACAAAGGACCCACGATGTCATTGATGTAGGCACTACCGTCTTCCACTGATGGAGATTTAAAACCATCCACCCCTCCTCATTCTGTATGATTATTGTCCCTCTCCTTCCATGGATCCTCCAGTGCCCTGCAGGCATTTGTGCAGTAAACATTTAACTGACTTAGGGATGGGCATTGCAGAGAGTGAATATTGTATCTTTTGGTCATTCAAACTCCAAAATCCAGTCACACTGAAATTTGTTACTCTGGAAAAAAAAACAAACAAATGAACTAGCTAAGTTCAGTTCATTTGAGTGTTTTAAAGTGTCCCTTCACAGTTGCAGTCACACAGGAATAAGAATAATTATAATACTAATACTTTAATTGCACAGTACTATAAAGTTTGCAGAGCTGCGATCCTACAAGGTAAGCAGTGTAAATGTCCCCAGTTCACAGAGGAGAAAACTAAGGCTCACTGAAATCAAATGACCAGTGGCAGACAGCATACATCAACCAACCAATCGAACAGCTTTTCTTAAAATACCTACTGTGTGACAGGCACTGTGCCAAGCTCTGAGGATAAAAGAAAAGTGAAGGACATTCCCTGTTTTCAAGGAGCTCACAAATTCAAGTCTCCTGCTTTATACTCTAAGCCCTTTTTTCCTTAATGGTAGAGCTGGAAAGGGTATCAAATCAACAGTTTTTCCACAGGATTCTGGCATACCTTATCTCCCCAGGCCTCAGTTTCCTCATCTGTAAAATAAAAGGATTGGACTAAATGTTCTTTCAGGTTCCTTCCAGATCAGACAATCTGCGACTGATGTAGCCGAACTTTTGTTTGCAGGAACTTGTGCCAGGTTTTGGAACTGTTAAAAGAGCATTAATACATTTCTAGTCACTAATCTCATTGACCTGATATGAAGGAGGCCACAATTTGGTAATGTCACTATTATGATGAAAGGTGACTTGTCAAATGTCTCCCTCAGAGTATTATACAAATTACTTTTTTGGTCTTTGCAGAATCGTTGGGCTTTTAAATTTTTCCAAGAAACTCTCCTGTTCCAACTGATGCTGGACCAACATCAAAACCTCTATGACTCTCTAGGGTAGCCCCTAAAATTAGTCATCAGCCCATTCTCTATTATACAGAGCTACTACAAAAAAAAGAGGTAGCAAGGTTCAGTGAAAAGCAAAACAGACTTGGCCTCACCTAGATTCAGATTGTGTGGGCTTCTGTCAATTACTGGGTTACCTCAGGCAGCTATGTGGTGAATGAATAAAGTGCCAGACCTGGAGTCAGGAAGACCTGAGTTCAAATTTGACCTCAGACACTTACTAGCTATGTGACCTTGAGCAAGTCACTTAACCTCTAACTTGGTTTCCCCAAGTATAAAATGAGAAGAATAATAGCACCTACTTTGCAGGATTGTTTTGAGGATTAAAATGAGAATATTTGTAAAGCACTTAGTATAGTGTCTGACACATGTTAATATTATTTGCCTGACATTCAAGGCCCTTCTCAATCTGGCTCCAACAAACCTTACAATCATATTTCCCCTTCTCACATCCTGTGTTCAGCCCAATTGGACCATTAACTGTTTCTGAACCTCGTCATACCCTCTACCTATCTCTGAGTATTCATGTAGGCTATGTTCCTACCTGAAAAGCCCTGCATCCCTAGCTAACTGTTCAAACTAATCTCTTTTTCATCAAGGGCTAACTCAGCTGAACCTTCTCCCCATGAAGCTTTTCTTGATCCCTTTTCCCCAGCCCTCAGTCCTGCAACTTTCCTTCCTCAAATTTCTTTTTTTTAATTGATTTTTATTTTATTTTTGTGATTACATATAAACAAAATTAACATTTTTAAAAATTAAGTTTCATATTCTTTCTTTGCCCCTCCCCACCCCCATCCTGTCCCCTCTCCTTGAGAAAGCAAATAATTTTATATATTCCTTGAATTTCTTTTTTTTTCTTTTTTTTTTTTTTAGTGAGGCAATTGGGGTTAAGTGACTTGCCCAGGGTCACACAGCTAGTAAGTGTTAAGTGTCTGAGGCCGGATTTGAACTCAGGTCCTCCTGACTCCAGGGCTGGTGCTCTATCCACTGTGCCACCTAGCTGCCCCTATTTCTTAAAATACTTTAGAATTCTTTTCATTTAATCTGTGTCATGCATATTTATACACACATCCTATTCTCCCTATTAGATAATAAACTAATAACAATAATAGCTGGCATTTATATAGCAACAACTATGTGCCAAGCATTGTGTTAAATGTTTTACAAATATAACCTCATTTGGTCCTTACAATAAGGCTGAGAGGTAGCTGCTATTATTATCCCCCACCTTACAGTTGAGAAAGCAATTGAAGAAAAAAAAAGAGAGAAAGCAATTGAGGGCAGGGATTATCATTTTTCATGTTTGTATCCTCAGTAACTAGCACCATTCTTGGCACATAATCAGTGCTTAAAAATGTATTGTTGAATTTTAAAAACACTGTCGAGATAAATTTTCTATTCACAAAGCTAGAAACTTGTACCTGCTCCAACGCCCTTGAATTTTGCTCAGCTAATGGGAAGTTTAAAAGTGAAGAATGACACCAATGTAAAAATACCCTCAACCTCCTTCAGATCAAACAAGATCTTCATTATCTCTTTGAAATGTTTCTCTTTCTCTCTCTAGGTGAATTTGAAAGAACAAGGGCAGCTGAGATGTCAGGATGAATTTATTGTTTGTTGTGGAAGGAAAAAATATCTGAGACATGTCTTCCTTTTTGAGGATCTTATCTTGTTTAGCAAGACCAAGAAGATTGATGGGGGATATGATATTTACATGTACAAACAGTCATTCAAGGTAAAAACAAACCACCCAATCCGAGGCATAGGCATAGTGCATGGTTTTTTTGCATAGAATAGACCCTTTTTTGGATGGAGTTGGTTGGTAATTATTTCTGGATTAAAGGGAGCTCACAGCTTTCTTGGTTTTCTAATGCCATAATTTACATGTAATATAAGTGAGGAAAGGAAAGAGCACAAAAACTCAACTTCATGGAATGAAGTGGAGAGCAACATGATAGTATTTTTACATCTCACTGAGTAATTCCTTTATGCCCATTACCTGATTTTTCCAAAAACTCCAAACCATTGGGAACTCAGCTTTATTCCCCAGAGGTGTTAGTCATCCCTGTACCACTTGTATTTATTTATATGGCACATTGAGCTGTCTTGCTGAATGGGATTCACTGGAAGCCAGATGTTTCCTGAGAAAATAATTCTATTTTGCATTTCTATTATGATGACAAGGGCTCATTGGGCAGTCAGCAGCTGTCTGAACCACGCCCCTCGACACACTTGGCAGCACAGAAGCTCCTGCTAGTTGGGCCAGACTGACTGTGAACTTCCAGTCCCCTTTCATTGGGAGCTTCTGACCACCTGCCTTCAATTACTAACACATGCGAGGACTCAGGAAGCAGCATGGTGCACTAGATAGAGAGAGAGTCTTGGAATCAGGAAGACCTTAGTTCAACCTGACACATGCTGGTTGTGTGACCCTGCACAAGTCACTTGACCTCTTAGCACTCTAGACAATTCTCTAAGACTATAAGTTGTAGAGAAAGTGTGGAACATGGCTAAATTTTTTTTTTATACTGGATTATTTTTTTTTTTTTGGTGAGGCAATTGGGGTTAAGTGACTTGCCCAGGGTCACACAGCTAGTAAGTGGTAAGTGTCTGAGTCGGGATTTGAACTCAGGTACTCCCGAATCCAGGGCAAGTGCTCTATCCACTGAGCCATCTAGCTGCCCCGTGGCTAAATTTTTAAAAATAAGAACATGAACATATCCATCTATACAGCATCTGTTATCCAAGCTGTAATGCATTTATAACAGTTCAGTGCTTCAGAGGCAATGGCAAAGCCTCTTCTTTCAGTTTGCAAGATATGCTGGGTTTCAGGGTTTTTCCTTCAGAGGATAAGGTAGTCTGGGGCAGGGGCAGCACTGTAATGGGACCAGCACTCCTAGGATCAGAGTATACCCAAGTGTGTGTGACCCTGGGAAAGTACCTCACAGAAGCTGAATTCAAATCATAGCACTAGCTAGGAATGTTGTTGTTGTTGTTGAGTCGTTTCAGTCACATCTTACTCTCTATGACCCTGTTTTGAGGTTTTCTTGGAAAAGATACTGGAGTGGTTTGCCATTTCCTTCTCCAGCTCATTTTACAGATGAGGAAACTGAGGCAAACAGGGTCTGATGTCCGTCCAAGGTTGAATTTTAATTCGGGTCTTTCCAACTCCGGTCCTGGCACTCTATCCACTACACCACCTAGGAATTTGCCATCTAGTACATAACTAAGTAGTCAGAGTCCTGACTGATCTGAAATGGAAGGGAGAAGAGGAAAGATTGGTCAATAACCCAACAAGTATTTAATAAGAGCCAACTCATGTGCCAAGCACTGGACTGGGGTGATTTCATCCCAACATCATGATCCCCTAGGTCTGGATTTCTGTTTTTTCACCCTTTGCTCCAACTTTGCCCTTAACTGATTTTTGGCAGGGCATGTTAATCCTTCAGAAAAGATTTATTAAGTGCTTACCATATGCCAAGCACTGTGCCAAACACTGAGGATATAATGAAAAACAAAAACATGATCTCTGCCCTCAAGAAGGTCACATGCAAAAAAAATTGTACATGAAAGATATAAACAATATAAATGGAAGGTAATCTCTTGGCAGTTATGTGGCCCAGTGGATAGAGCACCAGCCCTGGAGTCAGGAGGATCTGAGTTCAAATACAGCCTCACACACTTACTAGCTGTGTGACCCTGGGCAAGTCACTTAACCCTCTTTGCTTTGGTTTCTTCATCTGTAAAATAAGATGGAGACAGGAACGGCAATCCAGTCCAGTATCTCTGGCAAAAAAAAATCTCAAATGGAATCACAAAGAGTTGGACACGACTAAAAGGACCAAGCAACAACAACAAAAATCTCATAGGGAAGATTCTAGCAGTGGAGTGCTGGGGATAGGGGTGGAGTAGAGACTGGGAAATACCTTTAACAGAAATTAAGATTTGAGCTGTGCCTTCAAAGAAGCCACAAGGCAGAGGTGAAGATGAGAGTATTCCAGGCATCAGGAACAGCCAGTGAAAGTGCATGGAGTCAGGGAAGCTAGGTGGTGCAGTGGATAAAGCATCAGCCCTGGATTCAGGAGGACCTGAGTTAAAATCCAGCCTTAGACACTTGATACTTACTAGCTGCGTGACCCTGGGCAAGTCACTTAACCCTCATTGCCTTGCAGAAAAAAAGAAAAGAAAAGAAAATGCGTGGAGTCAGGAGATGGACTATCTTCAGTGAGAAACCTCATGGAAACCAGTGTCACTTGAGGCTAGGTTTGATAGTATTCTCAAGGGAGTAAAGTGTGAGAAGACTGGAAAGGTATTAAGGGCCAGGTTGTAAAGAACTTTAAATGCCATGTAGGATTTTACACTTGCTCCTGAAGAAAAAGGGAACCATTGAAGTTGTTTTGTGTCTCCCCTAAAGCTAAGAACTAAACTTTAGGAAAATCAACCTAGTTATAATTTTAGTTGTCCTATATAAAAAGGGGCGAGGGTACAGAGAATAATCTCTCCCCTCTCCCTTAACCAGCATGGATTAATGAACATGAATGAGGTTGACTGGGGAGATGACATTGGCATATACAAGTCATTTGAAAAAAATAACATTTCATTAATATGTGAAGTGGTTGCAGCTCTCAGAAGCCGCATGAGAAAAATCAAGATTTACTTTGTACAGTAAATTGATTCCCATGTTGAATGATTTGGACCTTCAGATTCTTAGCAGTGAAAAAAATTTTACATTGCTGTGAAAAATGCTCAGATGAAATTGAACACGCTGATTTTTCTGGATATGGATATGATTTCAGACTGCTGAAATTGGAATGACAGAGAATGTTGGAGACAGTGGTCTGAGGTTTGAGATCTGGTTCCGAAGAAGGCGGAAATCCCAGGATACATACATCCTTCAAGCAAGTTCAGCAGAAGTGAAAATTGCTTGGACAAATATCATAGGGAAAATCCTATGGAGACAAGCTCTGAGGAACAGAGGTATAGAATTATGAGGAAGTTACAAGGCCATAGCAGTATCTCATGCTGGAAGGGGCTAATTCAAATTTCATTTTACAGGATAGTTTAATATGATAGAGATGCAAGACAGGTCATATTCCATCTTGAGCATAAAGAATCCAGCCAAGTGAGTCAGAGCAGCTATTCTCTGGAGCTATAGAGAATAACCTACCTGAAAGCTAGAAATACTTTATACCTAGAAGGGAGGGGGTTTTTTATAGGTGGTAGGGAGGAAGTCCACTTTAATGAAACTGGCCTCTCTATACCTGCCCCCTACTTTTGCCTGTTCAGAAGGCCTTTTGTCAGAATTCATTTCCATTTGATTTTCGGGATCTGCCAGGCCAGAAGCTATTGCTTTCTCTACCCCATGGTTTTCGCATCAGCTGGGTGACACCATTTATGTGCTCCCCTGCTTCCAGGACCCCAGAGAGCCACAATGGAATGAGTTCCTACAGCCACAAAAGCTGAGCCAAAAACAGAGAGCTACCTCACTTATCAACATCCTTCTTGGTGCTGCAGGACTGTTTTCTTTTCTCCTTGGCTCCTACAAATCTTTCAGTTCATGACAATAGTTTGGTTTTTTGGGGTTTTTTTTGACAGCCTGCCTTATTCAACTTTGTATTTTAGTCCTCCACCCTCCTATTTGTCTGTTTAGTCTCTTTAGATGCCCTGAAACAATAGATATTTGCTAATAAATTGTCAGTTAAGCACCACTTAAATAATGATGGAAATATCTTTACATGTAATTGAGCAAAGTTAAAAATTAAAATTAAAAAAAAGAAAAGTGAAAAATTAAAAAATTAAAATAAATGTCTTTTCATTTAAAAAAAAGGAATGTCGGATTTGGAGTCAAAGAACCTGGCATCAAATCTTGGTTCTGTTGTTTGTAATCTGTGCATCATTGGGCAAGTCACATGACCTTTCTAGGCACAATGTCCTTTGAGAAAAGAGGGAATGAACAAGATGACTCCTGACATTCCTTCCAGTTGAAAATCTACAATTCTGTGAGGTTTTCTCTCTCAAGTGTTGCACATTTTTCTATTTTAGAACTCAGAATGCAAGAAATGGTATCTATGGGAATAGGCAACAAACCATTCATGGATATCAAACCCAGCGATGCAGCAATAAGTGACCGGGCAATAGATTATATCATGAAGGGAACAGGTACCACTTGTTACTTTGCTCCTCATTCTCTTCTGCTGGAGAAACTTGACTTTAAAAATAGAACACCAGACTTGGGAGTATTAGTTTTGGTGGCCATGGGTCAAGAATTCTATGTATAATAATCATAGCCTCATGTCCAGTACAGTCTCATGACCAATGAATGATCTCCTCCCTGAAAATGTAGGAGAAGCAAAATCATTAATTTTCTAATATGTGGTAGCTGTATTTCCAGATTAATACAATACAAAGTTTGCATCCCACTTTAGCACTCTATTATTTAGGCAGCAGTAGGGAACTATTAAAAATTTACCGAAAGATTTTGACATGATATAAGGAATAACTTCCTAATTGTTGCAGCTATCTCAAAGTGAACAGTAAGCTGCCTTGGGTGGAAACAAGCTTCCTCTCACTTACAGTGTTCATATCCAAGTTGATAACCACTCATTGGTTATGTCATAGAGGAGTTTCCTAATCAATATCAAGTTATACTTTGGTCTCTGAGCCTCTTCCAGCTTTGAGATTCTGGTTTTGAGCAAGAGAGTAATATGAGTAGAGCTGTGCCTTATGAGGGTCAGCCTGAGGCTGGCCATAATGGTGCAGGGATGTAATCGCTGCTGCCAGGGAACTCAGGTTCTCTGAGTTGTAGCACTTGATCAGGTGTCTACCCTAAGCCGAGAACTAATATGATGAGCCCCCTAGAGTGTGAGGCCATCAGGCCAACAAAGGGGGCTGAACTGGCCCAGATTGGAAACAAAGCAGGTCAAAGTTTTTTGTCAATCAATAATGGGAGTAGCCCCTTACTTCTAGCCTAGGACAAGATAGAACAAGATAGAAGACCTAATCTAAAAAAGAAAAGGGAAGGGAAGGCAAAGCAAGGCAGGACAGAGGCAAGAAAAGGGAAGAGGTGAAATAAGATTAATCTGTCAGCAGCTTGGATAATAACAGGGAAGAGGCAAGACTGACCTTTTATTCTTTTATTTCTAGAGTCAAGATCTAGAGCATCTATAGCTGTATCTTCATTTGATCACTCAACACCCTTCAAAAGGCCCCACTCTACCATCTCCAACAGCAGCACCTCTTCTTCAAGCAGCCAGTCCTCATCTTCAATTTTGGGGTCACTAAACCTGCATGTTTATTCTAGTCCATCTTATTCAGGTTTGCTAAGCCCTCCCTTCTATCACTGGACTTATGACATTAAAACTTGTATCGAGGAAGATGAGCTAGAACAGGAAACAGGAAGTCAGCCATCAATGAGTAAGTAGATCTGTACATGGTACTAAAAAAGATTAAAATCATGGTGTTGGGGTGGGGCATACAATATTGGGGGAGGTTTACTGATAAGGCCAGTTTAAATGCTCAGATTCATCAAATAAGAGGGAGATATCTCAACTGGCTAGACTAGTGAGTTTGGATATGTCTTGAGTTGTTTCTGATTACTGCAAGTGCTGTTATGAAATTCTCAAAGTAAACTCACTTTAGTTTTAAAATATAATTATATACCATAGAATATTTATAAGAGGGGAAAGGATCATGTTGAAAAGTCAATGAAAAGATAGCCCAACTCTTCCTTTTGTAAGTGATTTTTAAAGTATTTATCAAACATAAATGTCCAAGGAAAACAAAAAGTTGGCAGTTATTGCAATAACTCCAAGTAAAAGTTAGTAATTATTACAGTATCTCCTAGTCATCAGCAGGGACTACATGAATTGATTATGATGAAAGGGAATTAAATGGCAGAGAATGTTAAAATTTAGGCTTTCCAATATCAAAAGAAATTAGACTTGAAACACAAGAGGTTGGGGCACTTATTGTTCTGTAAATTAGTAAACTGATTAATGTTTGATTAAACTACATTATTATTATTCCTCCCTGTCTGTAGTCACCGAGAGTTCTGAGTCATCGCAGTGTACCTCTGGTGAGAGCATCAGTGGCTTTAGCAGCTCGGCCCACCCTGGGTTGTCTCAGCTTCTTCCAGACACATTTTCAGATGAAAGTGCTTCAAATCCTGGTTCCAAACCTCCCTCCCAGTGCACATCTCCAGCTCTCCCTGGGAAGAATTCTAGGTTGAAGCATGATAGTAATCAGTATATTACAACAGTAAGTATGTGTTTTTAATAAATTCATACTATAGCCATGTTATCTATTGACTTTGAATTCAATTCAGTTCAATTCAGCAAGCACTTAATAAAAACATACTATGTATGAGCGACTATGATAGGTGCTGGGAATTCAAAGACAAAAGTGAAAAGCAGTCCTTCCATTCTCCCTTCCCGCAAGAGACTTTCATTCTATTGAGGGATATAACATGTAAATTCAAAATAATTTGGAGAGAGAGAGAGACAGAGAGAGGAGAGGAAGAGGAAGAGAGAAGAGGAGGAGGAAGAAGAAGAGGAAGAGGAATAAACCAAAAAGACTTTCCATAGAACTAAATCTTGATAGAACCTAGAAATGCTAAAAAGTGAAGATGAGGTAGTTCTGCAGTACAGGCACAGGGGTCAAGCTGTACAACTGCAAAGAGGCAATTAGGGAAACAAAAAGTTGATAAAATGCAGAGTGCATGAAGGGGAGTTCAGAACCAGCCTAATCCATGTGGCCTCTTTCAATGGCAAAGCTTACTCATGAGTTTATATTCCACTGGTGTAATGTACTTCCAGCATTGAAATTGGGTGAGGCAGAGTTCTCTTTTGGATATTTGTGTTGCCTTGTTAACAAAGCAGATCCCATCCCTAACAATATCCGTGTAGAGCACCAGGGAGGTAGATAGGAAATGTAAGTTTTATGGGATACTTTTAATTCTCCTAAAACCAACTCTCGATGGTTTCTATAACAAAACCTTCCATTGAACGTCCATTCACTTAATTAACAATTTTTAAATACTTACTAGGCTCTGGGAGAGTTACAAAGATAAATAGGTCTTAGACCCTTATACTTCAGGAATTAGTGGGCATTGTAATCTCACTAGTCTTTGTGGGCTGTTTTAGAAGAGGAATGCCCATTCCACTTTTGGACAATTTTACTAAGGAGGAAATTGGCTAGCAGAGCAGTGTAGTTCATTGAACCCCACTGTGTACAAGTCTCTTTGCTTTTCTTATAAAGTTTGCACCAGCAGGAGAGCAATGGGAGTTCTTGGTGATTGGGAAATGACGCTGGCTGGCCCTTTGCCTGTCAATCAACAGAAGCTGAAGTGCCTGTCTACTTAGCATAACATTCATGGGCAGCACCATGTTAGAGAGCCCAAAGTAACACCTATTGGTCCTGACAGAAGAGCTATAAACAAAGTACAATTTCAAACTGGACGTAAAACCGATATTAAAACTTGGATCTATGCCTTGCAGGCGATGATGAAATTGTGGTTTGTGAGGCAGCTTGAAAACCAGACCCATTAGAGGATCCCATGGGATCCCGTGGTATTTACAGCCCATGTTACTAGTGCCATTTTTTTAGTTGTCCTTCCCAATTCAGAAAGTCCAGGTAGATAAGAAGGCCCTACCATTACCTTTTTGAGCAAAAGAAGACATTGTGCAAGATTTCTGCTTAGCCAGATTCTCTTCAACAACTCAATTTCACTGAGATGCTCCTAAGTCTATGACTGTCCATCTAGCTATCCCAAAGAAAGTTCTAGTTATTAGCATAAGTAATCATTAGAAGATTAATATAAATACACATTCAGGAAAATCATTTCAACTCAAGCCAATAAGCATTATCGAGTACTGATTAAATACTGTGTATTAGGCACTGTTCTAGGCCCTGAGAGTATACAAATGAAAATAAAGAATTCTTGTTCTCAAGAATTTTCCCAGGGGGAAACATGCACATAGCTAAGTCCATACAAAGTAATATCAGAAGAAATTTCATGAAGGGCTTTCCAGATCAATAATTCAGCCTGGTGATTGTCATTCACAACCTCTCCACGGAGTACTAAGGGGAATACAAGAGAAAAAAAATAGGACCTTTCTTTCTCCTGTCCTCAAGACTCATAGATAGAACTTAAGGATACTTTAGACATCATTTGGCCCCACCCCCTTATTTTACAAATGAAGAAAGTGAGTCCCAGGACAGTTAAATTACTAGTCAAAGATCACCTTGTAAATGTAGAGCAGGGACTAGAATTTAGGTCTCTTAGATCCCAATACATAACTCTTACCTTTATAACACCTTCCCTCCTTGTTAAGGGTGATAACAGTGGTTTGGGAAAGGACATTTGGTCTCATTTCATCTTGGAGGATTTAGAAAGATAGGATGAATTTTGGGCTAGCCAGGGCAACTAGACTTAGATGAAACAATATCACAATGCCAAGAATTAAGAATTTAAATTGATCATGGAAAAAAGGATCCAAGAATATGAAATTGAAAAGTCAAGGCAATGAACTAAAGACAAATGCAATGCATCACCTTTTTTTTTTTTTAAGGAAAGCTAATCTTATACACATGGCACAAAAATTTGTACTGTCTTTAAACACAAGGTTCCAGAATATTGTCAAACCTCCCTAATGTTAATTTGAAAATTAAAAGATTAAAAAAAATTAAAGATTAAAATAAATAAATAAATAAATAACTTTTAAAAATTAAAAGATTTAAAAAATCTATTTATTACCTTCTGAGGGTGGTGAAAGTAGCTTCTGCAGTTCTGACAAATGGGAGATCAAGAGATAGGCTACATGGACTAGCATTGTTGGTCCTTTAGCCAACTATATACTTCATACTGCAATGAATCTATGATCTCTCCAGAGGGGGCAGTCCCTCCACTGATACAGATCACAACCCTTCCACTCTTTCTCATTTAATACTTGTTTTTCCCTAAATCCCCTGGTAGCAGATCTCCCTAGTGTATTGAGAACCACTAACATAGTTAAGTAGTTAGGCAGTGAAGAATTGGGGGTATTAAAACTAAGCTCAACACCTTAGATGACAACTGGATGCTCATAGAAAAGATAATTAGCAAATAAACAATCCATTCATTCATCAAGATTTTGTTAATTACCCTTTCTAGGTAGTAGTTGCTGTGAGGAATATAAAAGAAGTAACAGATTTGGCCCTTCAAGTGGAACTTATGCTGTAATTAGGCTAAAAAAAAAAAGCATTAGCAATCACAACAGGACATAAAGACTTTAATATAGGACAAACAATGTACAAGGACTTAGAAAAGCAAAGTAAGACATTGATCAGAACATCAGTCAATTAATAAACAATCATGGCCAACCATGGTCCAGTCGCTTTGTTAGGCACTGGGGATGAAAACAAAACAAAACAAAAATAAAACAGCAATTTAAAAAACCTATTCTCCAGGAATTTACCCTCTATGGGAAAGAAAATATGCAAATTGAGAGAGAATAAGTGTAAAATAAGTACAAAATAGTTAAATATAAAGTAGTTTAGGAAGGAGGACCCTGGCGGTTGAATCAAGTACAAAATAGTTTGAAGTATAGAAAGAAAGAAGACATCCTACAAGGAAGGGAAAACAAAAATGGAAGCAGAGATGGATAAAAACACAAAGATGGCAGCAAAGAAAGCGTGGCTGGAGACATGGGGCTACAATGAGAGCTAATGAGAGGAGAAGATGAGTAAACATGGTGAGGCAGGGAGAAAAAAAAAATTTGGTGCCTTTGAAGGCTAATTCAGGTTTAGCACCTTTTTTAGAATGTCACCAAAGATGCTGGTTCAGTCCCCATCCTCTTTACCTCATACCTCTTTTTCCATAGTCATGTCCATTCCAAGATGTAGTAAGAAGGTAGCAGGGGGGATGAACAAGTCAGTCAATTAGCCAACAAGCATTAATTAAGCACTTACTATGTGCCAGGCATCAGAACCCATTTTAATGGTCCTCTGAGTCAAGAGGACAGGTTATAGGTCTTGAACAGTCAGTTGGTTCAGGGGAATTTGAATGCCCCAAATTGTCTAGGATGAGCAACGACATTGGTTCTAATTAGTTGATTTCCCTCCCTTTTTTGTCAGAACAAAACTTCTCATGTATTAGGCTTCTCAACAGTGGTTTGACTGGCAGGCAAACATTCAGTAAGTAACTAGTTTTTTCAGCTCAACACTGAAATAATCAAGTTAAATTGTGTAAGGGGTGGCGGGGAGAGGGATGCTCTGAATTGCCACATCTGCATAAAAGTTAACAATCAATTAAATTGGAGCATGCAGACATTTCTCCAGGCTGATTTGCATGTCTAACCTTATTAAAAGAGCACTGGAGGCTTAATTGCATTGCCCGATATTAACAATGCTTCCTCCCTAAGGGGGGTTCTGCCAGAAAGGTAATATAACCCTGCTCTCTGCTGCTTCTCCTTCACTGAATTTTCCCCTCTATGTGTCATGTGTTCAGCCACTTCTTGTCTTGGGGGATGGATTGCACTGGAACAGAAAGGTGACTTTTATAGCAGTCAAACTCTACCCACTAGGAGTGTGGACAATATTTTCACTTACAAAATGCAATAAAATATGGCAGTTCTAATCCCATCCCATTTATCATCAACTTTACAAGCTGCCTAAGACCAGGATGGATGACCAGAGAACCTGGCATAAGTTAACCCAACACCAGAAGTTTAAAAATAAAAACAAACAAACAAAAAACCACCAAGCCCAATGACTTATTTTGAGAACAAGTCAATAGCATGCCTAGACAAGCTTCCTTTCACCTCTGTCTGCCAATACTTGTTAAACAAAAGGGACTGAGGGAAAGAAATGATTATTAAGTAACTTGCCTGGGACCAACAGATTACTAGGAACTAAAGAATAAGGCAATTGTCTGTTCTATTCACCTACCTACTGCTTTCTTTTCCCCTTTCTGTTTTACCTTTTCCTCCCAGTACTCTCTTCCCTTCCCCTATCCACCTACTTGGACCACCCAGCCTTTTCAAGTGATGACTTCTCCACAGCTGTTAAAGAACACAGTTTTCACAACAGATGCTCCAATACTAGATGGAGAAGGCTGTGAAGCAGCGGGAGAGTCCAGTCTACATGCTCCCATTCAGGGATTCCCCTCAGAAAATCCTACATCCTGCTTCCTCTAGTCATCTGATCCCAGAAAGCGGGAAGAGTTCCACTTAGGAAGGTTTGTAGCAGACGGTGCTGCCCAATAAGTTAATCAAAGTAGCTCCAGCTGAAAGCTTACTCCTAACTCCACTCCCTGAGACATTCTTATGCATCTTCATCCATAAGGAATCTCTAAACTTTGCTGGTTGTTACAGCCTTCATCTTGAGCTAGGAAATACCTTTGTTTTAAAAAACATTTTCAGGGGGCAGCTAGGTGATACAATCAATGGATAGAGCACCAGTCCTGGAATCAGGAGCATCTGAGTTCAAATCCATCCTCAGATCCTTACTAGCTGTGTGACCCCGGGCAAGTCATTTAACCCTAATTGCCTCCAAAAAAGGGGGAGAAAACAATTTTCAGGACATATCTGTAAGCTAAGAGGCAGCATGACCTAGTAACTAGAGAGCTGGAAATCAGGAAGATCTGAGTTGACATCCCTCTGGTACCTACTGACTATGTGACCTGGCTTGACCTCCAGCAACCTTTCAAGGCTATAAATTACAAAACAGGTACTCATCTGTATTAGGAGAGAGACTTTCCTCACAGTTAATTCTTTTGTTTGTTTTTTTGTTTTGTTTTTTGTGAGGCAATTGGGGTTAAGTGACTTGCCCAGGGTCACACAGCTAATAAGTTTCAAGTGTCTGAGGCCGAATTTGAACTCAGGTCCTCCTGACTCCAGGGCCAGTGCTCTATCCGATACGCCACCTAGCTGCCCCTACAGTTAATTCTTTATACCAATAAGAATACAGATCTGTCCTCCCCAGAAAATTTTTTGTGGTACAACAGACTGATAGCCCACCTTGCTCTGGGCTGGAGTGTGTTCCCACTTAGAGAAAAGAGGATCCTCTGCCAAAGGTCTCTGACAGTCAAATCCCTGACTGGCTTTTCTTTATGCTTTTGTGACATAATACTCCCAAAGCCCCATCAGCAGTTGACCTGATACCTGGCACACATTGGGATCATCATAGTATCTTTTTAAATTAATTTCTTCCAACATAAAAAATATACTTCCTATATTTCCACTTCCAACCATGTGAAAGGGCTAGCTTGGCCTGCCAGTGTCCACCTAGCTGGATGCTGGGGATATAGAAAGTCTAGATGGAATACAGGCCCTGCTTTTGGGAAGTGTATACTTTAGTCACAGGATATAACACACAAACAACATAATACCTGAGAATTGGAGGTGAGGAGTGGAAGTCAGATGTGATATATGAAGGAGAAAGTATCTTTTTTTTCTTTTTTTTGCAGGGCAATGAGGGTTAAGTGACTTGCCCAGGGTCACACAGCTAGTAAGTGTCAAGTGTCTGAGGTCAGATTTGAACTCAGGTCCTCCTGAATCCAAAGCCAGTGCTTTATCCACTGTGACACCTAGCTGCCCCCAGGAGAAAGTATCATTACCAAAAAATTACGCTCCTAGAAAGAAAAGGGAGATTTGTAAGATTTAGAGCTGAAAGACACTATTGGTGATCATCTCCAAATGTCTCATTTTGATGGGGATACTGAGACCCAGAAAGGTGACATGATGTCTCACAGGTTATAACTAGCAAGCCCTCTTGATTCTGCATCCCTGACTTTTTTCCTAATATGCCATGCTTATCACACCTCCCTTTTCTCCTCATTAGGAAAGGGGGCCCACTACCCTCCCAAAAGAGTAGAATACAGGTAAGCCCCAATTAGTACAGATAATAGATCTCATGAATGGTCACATTATTTGAATTTGGACTACCTATTTCCATCAAGCTAGAACAATTACCATATTTTACATATAACTCAACTATAAATAGTGTGAATTCAAGTAATGCTACCACTTCATTCCATGTGTTATTCATTGTTCTCACTAATCCCGACCTGGGTATATCTGCAGGGATTGCCAGCCAGAGTGGCTTGCTTGGCTTAGTCAGTCTTCACCAGTGTTATGTTATGTAACGAAAGAAAATTCATGAGAAGTTGGTGTGCTTAAACTGTTCTGATGTGGACCAGTCAGTGACAATAAACTTATTGTGTAAAAAAAAATAATAATAAAATCAGGTTGAACCAACACCAATTCAAACAACATTTTATATTAAACAAAGACTAACTTCCCACTAATTTTACTTTTAAATGAGCAGAGGTTTGTCATTGATACTTTCCCAGAATTAATTAAGGATTTTATTCACCCACATTTTTAGAAAGAAAAAATAAATAAATAAACCCAAGCCCAGTGAATTGAAACACTATAAAACTGAATGGTTTCAGGGCAGTTAGGTGGCGCAGTGGATGGAGCACCGGCCCTGGAGTCAGGAGGACCTGAGTTCAAATCCGGCCTCAGACACTTGACCCTTATTAGCTGTGTGACCCTGTGTGACCCCAATTGCCTCACCAAAAAAAAAAAAAAAAACAACCCAAAAAAGTGAATGGTTTCATCCATGCTATTGCTTTGGTTCATTCCACCTCTGACACTTAATATGTGTCTGACCTTGGGCCAAGTGACTTAATTCCTCTGGACCTCGGTTCCCTCTTTTGTAAACCAAGGGATTTGGATTACATGGTCTCTAACATCCCTCCACACTCTGACTCTAGGCTCATCAGAACAATGTGATCTCACCTCATGCCAGGTGAAGCCAGATGAGGCCGTCACTGCTGCCCCTGCTGCTGCCTCAAGGTTACTCCAGGCTGATCTGTGACAATGTCCCCCAGAGAAGTACTTCCTGCAAACGTGCTTATTAATAGTTATTCTGTCATTCTAGGATCAGCATCACAAACCTAGAGGCACATCTTATGCAATTACTATTTTGCCCACAGAAAGTCCCCTTTGATGTTGGCATGTCACTTTATGCCTGTGGCCCTGAGGCATGCAGACTTCACCAAGAGCCAGCGAGGATGTTATTATACCTGGTGAAGGGGGGAAAAACACCAAAAACATAAAAACTCAAGAGTTCAAGGAAGGGACCTCAGAAGTCAGTTAATCTAGACAGGACCTGAAGAAGGAATTCCTTCTTCTACAAGTAGCCATCCAACCAATTCTTTAAGGAGCTTCAATGATGGGGAAATTACTACCTCCTGAGGCTATCCATTGCAATTCTAAGCAGCTCTCTTAAGAGACTTTTCTTACATTGAGCCAAGCTGAACAAGTTGGATTCATCTTCCACATCTAGACTTCCAAATATTTGAAGATTATTTGAAGAGTGGAGTGGAAATGACCTCTATCTCTCTAGTCAAAGGACCTGGGTTCAAATCTGTCACTTTCTACTTATAAAACCTTGGGAAGGGACTTCACTGGGCCTCAATTTCCTCATCTGTAAAGTGAGGGAGTTGGGACTAGGTGATTTCTAAAGTCATTTGCAGCTCTAGAGCTTTGATACCATGATCATGTTCTCCATGAGTTTTCCCAAGGCTATTTCCCATATCTACAACTGATCCTTGTGTGGTATGTAGTTGTCCTTCCATTGTGCTGGTTGTCCTCCTCCAGATGTCCTCCAGCTGATCAGTATCCTTTCCAAAATGGGGCCCCTTTAAATGAAAACATCGTTCCAGGTGTGTGGTTGACTAGACTGTAGGATAATTTGTTGTTGTTCAGTTGTTTCAGCCATATCCAACTCTTTGTGACCCCATTTGGGGTTTTCTTGGCCAAGTTACTGGAATGGTTTGCCATTTCCTTCTCCACCTCATTTTACAGATGAGGAAACTGAGGCAAAGAGGGTTAAGTGATTTGCAGTATCTGAGGCCAGGTTTGAACTCAGGAAGATGAGTCTTCCTGACTCCAGGCCCAGCACTCTGTCCACTGTGCCACCTTAGGCTTTCTAACAGCCTAGGGCCCCCATAAGTCAATGCACTGTGTTTTCTTAGCTAACGTTTCTATAATGCTTTTCAATTTGCAAATTTCTTTATATATATATATATATACACATATATATATATGTGATCCACACCCCTCCCCCAACAACTGTAAGAAAAATTCCATTACTATTTCTATTTTATAAATGAAAAACTGAGACTGACAGAGGTTAAGTGACTTGGTCAGGGCCACATAACATGGCCACATAACATGGACAATGTCTGAGAAAGAATTTGAACTCAGGTCTTCCTGACTCTAAATCCAGCATTCTATTCACTATACCACCTAACTTGTTTATCTATCATGAATTCAAAATGGCACAATCACTGCCTTCCAAACATTCCCATCTGGGCATCCGTTCTTTACTCATGGCTTAGAATCGGGTCCAGAATAACATCTGCCTTCAACGTTTCTTATTAACAAGGCAAGGGGGTAGGAGGAACGGAATGTAGCAACTAAGCCCCTTAACTGATGTTAGGGCCTTATAATGATAAAGGAAGAGTTGATGAAAAGCATCCAGGCCTTCCTAACTCCAAGGCTGGCATTCTTTCTACTGTGGCAAGCTAGGTTCTGCAAGGAGTTTCCCCTTTGCTTCATGTGGAATCTAGAGATGACTAAGTACCAGGGCAGTAGATGAGGTACAAGCATTGAATATTGCTCTGTTTATAAGATCAGAGGATTCCAGAGCTGGAAGGGACCTTAATGAGGGTATCTTTGCCATATTTCAGAATACTGGGTATAAATACCAATCCTTTTTTAGTAGATGCTGTGTTGCCAAGCCATTCGTGCATTCCCTTCACTCACTGGCCAACATTAAGGAAAATCATCTATTCATTAAGCACACAGACCTTTGCCTGTGCCATATGACCAGCTTCCCCACATCTTCACACTTTCCCCAACTCTGTCCCCACTGAGTTTCTTCTACTTTTTATTCTGGGCCTCCCTTCTCATCCCTAAGCACCTTTTCCCTGTGCCCCTGCCCTACTCTATGACCATGGTTGGGGGAAGAAATTGGTAGGGAAAGGAAGAACAGGAGTGGTGTATGGTCCTATAAATAGTGACCTTGGGGAAAATTCACTCTGACTTCCAGGAAGAGGCTGCTGCAAGCTTGGAAGCCATGGGTAAGGCATGTTTGCACTGCATGGTTGGGTGGCCATTTTTCTTTGTCAGCATCATAATGTGATGTAAAGACACTGCTCTTTTCTTGGGGCTTTCTTGCTGAGTGGCTTTGGATCCTTCTGTCAAAATGATTCAATGCTCTGTCTATCATCTAAAGGGAACAGGGAAGGGAGGGGAGAGGGTGGAGGGTGTGATCAGTCACCGGTGGTTTTCTGCAATATCGAAGTCTCCAAAAGAGCAAGTAGCCATTATATTAACAGCAATCACTGTTTTTACAGCTGTGATTAATCTGAACTTGGTGACATTTGCCACACAAAAACCATCTCTACTCTTTGGATCTGGACACAGGAATGTACATTTCAAGAAGAAAACTAGGAGTACATGTCTGCTACAACACAATGTCAGGAGGAAAAGGATCAAGGGAGGGCCACATCTGATGGACCAACAGTCCCTACATTACAAGGACCAGTAGAGCTGCTCATTCCCTAGAAGTCACCTCTTCTTTGATGATCTCTCCAACTTACTCCTGTGCTTAAACACTCACTTCACCCCAGCTTGACTCCCTTTCTACTCCCTGACTTTGCTCCCATGTGTCAGGGAGAAGATTAAAGAGCCTTTAGACTCAACCCCACCTCAGACTGACTGAATGTGGGCTTGCCACCCAAAGAAAGACAACCAGCCCTTCAGGATGGAGGTAAAGGAACCCGAGTAGCACTGATAAGTCACCAGGGAGACAGAAACGTTGCTTTAACAAAAAGACCCAGCCTCCTCCTTTATTTTGAAGGGCACATAAAGTCAGCCTTCAGGATTGTGTGGAACAAAGATATTTTAAACACAAAGATCAGGACTCGGTCCCAGCTGGTGATGCTGTTGTTCCTGCACCATCCATTTACTCACCCTTCTGCATCTTTCAAATAATGATGGGTTTGGGTTTTGGTAAAGGGCTTTTAAATTTCATGTTTTAAATGTTTTGTTAGTAGTACACCTAACCTGCAGAGCCAAAACATGGGCTAAATTCTGGCTGAAAGAATGGGTACCTGAGGTGTGGTTGCCATCGAGTTAAGGGAGCAGAGATTGGCCCTAAAAATGTGTTTGTGCACATACCTGTGTGCCTGTCTGTGTGAATGTTAAGAACTTTAAGTCTTTTCTTTCTTTTCTAACAAACTGTATGTAAATAACTTAGGGGGTATATTGGAAGTTACAGTCAACTCCCGATTATCCGCACCTTGGGAAGGAAGCCACAAAATCAGGCCAATGTTATAATTTCCCTTGGCCAGTTTTCCTACTAAGCCAAAATAACAGTGTCATGCTCCCAACAATCCATGCTTGGAGAATCTCAAGTTGACTGTACTTGGTACTTTGCAATCCTGTCAAGATAGGCAACCCTAAGGAGTGAGCTAACTTCTGAACAAAAGCAAAAAAGGTGCAAACAGCTGGAAGCTTTTGTAAATAGTGCTTTGGGGCCTCACTTTTAAAATTCCCATAACTAGGACATGGTCTTACCTTTTAAACGTAGTAGTATCTTCTACAAAGGTCCATAGAGACGATGTGTATAGATAGAAATGTACGGACCATTTTAGAAAAGGATAATGATTTTAGTAATGGTTTTTAAAAAGAATTTTCAACCACTTTTTCAGAGATCAAATATAAAAACGTTTCGTTATCTGTCAGCTGTTGATAACAGTTTACTTTTGTTACTTTGTTTCAATACAGGCTTGTTTAATACTTTAAAAAAATAAATAAATGGAACATTTTTCTACCATATCACATTTCTTCACTGGTACAAATGGAAATGGTTTTCATTGGGCACCTAGGTTCTAGTTTCATTTCTACTCATGAATTTATTGAACCTGACTTGTATTTTTTTCCACAGAAAGAAGTTTAGCAAAATGAATCCGTGAACTTGAAAATAAACCAAAGGGGGCAGCTAGTGGCTAAAGCACCAGCCCTAGATTCAGGAGGACCTGAGTTCAAATCTAGCCTTGGACAATTGACACTTACTAGTTGTGAGATCCTAGACAAGTCAACTAACCCTCATTGCCCCGCAAAAAAAAGGAAGGAAGAGAGAGAGAGAGAGAGAGAGAGAGAGAGAGAGAGAGAGAGAGAGAGAGAAGGAAGGAAAAGAAAGAAATAAAACTAAGGCATAAAGCCCAAGCATTAGGCCAACTAAAGGCTGACTTCCATTGAGCCATTCCCTCTTCACATTCTCTGACTCTGGTTTAGATAATCTACATATCATATGTTGGGGGGGGGGGTGGGGCACAATGTCAGGACCAGCTTCACATGGTGGGATAAATAAAAACATCCCTATATGAAAAAAAAATCTTGTCTACCACAAGCGATGGGCTCCTTCCTTTGTCGTGCAGGTTTTTATTCCTTGTTATGATACAAATGCTCCTAGAAGAAATAAGGCATTAAGTCTTATGAGTCGTTTATACTTTAATGTGAAGTTTATCAGCCTGAGAATGGGTTTTTATAAGTGGGAATGTAGAAGAGAACACGAACATATTAAGTATTTGAGGTAGTGCAGGAACTCCACAGAGCAGGGGAAAGGGCTCAGAAAGTAGAGCAGTAAGGAGAATCTCCCTTTCCATTTTAGAGTCTTGCCTAGAGTTGGCCATGTCTCAGGTTATTGTTAATGGTATTCTTTCACTCCCTGTCATGAGCATTTTTTTCTTTGCTTTCTCTGTTTTCTCTCTCCTTCCCTTCTATTCTCTTTCTTTTTTCTTCCTCATTTTCTCCACAGAGGAGGAGGAAGCTAGGTGGCTCAGTGAATAGAGTGCTGAGCCTAGAGTCAAGAAGACCTGAGTTCAAATCCAGCCTCAGATACTGTGTGACCCAGGGTGAGTCATTTAACTTCTGTTTGCCTTAATCCACTGGAGAAGGAAATGGCAGACCACTCCAGTATCTTTGCCAAGAAAACCCAATGGACAGAATGGTCCAACAGGTCATGAAGTCAGATGTGACTAAATGATTGAGCAGCAACAACTAGTTTATTTAGGATTTACACCTACCTCCCTACTAACCAGGGCAGCTAGGAGGTGCCATAGTACATAGAGTGCTGGGCCTGGAGCCAGGAAGACTCATCTTCCTAAGTTCAGATCTGGCCTCAGATACTTACTAGCTATGCCACCCTGGGGAAGTCACTTAAACTCTGTTTGCCTCCGTTTCCTCGTCTGTAAAATGAGCTAGAGAAGGAATGACAAACCACTCCAGTATTTTGGCCAAGAAAACCCCAAATGGGGTCACAGAGTCAGATATGACTGAAACGACTAAACAACAGTAACACTTGTGAGAAGGATATAAAACTGTTGACATTAATGGTAGATGCAACTTGGTATAGTAGAAAGAAAGCCTGATTAAATCCCACTTCTGGGGCAAGTCTCAAGGCATCAAGCCTGTAAGATCCAGCAAATGTGATGCATCTTCAGAAGGAACTTCCTCATCTCAGAGTTCTTTGGTTTATACTAAGGAAATTCAAAGTCTATTCCCTATCCCCATCCTACAAAGTTAAACTAGATTTCAAGGAAAACAATTAAAGATGAAAGACATTCATTATATCTGTTGGTGGTTCTGCTGAGCTCTTTTTTCCTCTTTCTTGTTTAATCTTTGTTACAAAGGAAACCTTGTTGGGAGGAAAAGTGAGAGAAATGTAGAGATTCAAGTGATTTTACAACAAAGGGCATCGATCAATAAAGCACAGTTGGATTCAACCTATGAGCAGAAAGATATTAAAAAACATATAAAAAATAAAAAAGAAAGATATTAGCAAGCTGTCATTGATGCCCAAAGCTAAATCTACATCAGCCGATTTTGACACAAAATAGAGCAACCAGATATCATCCCCATTCATATCCCCACAGTTTCAAGCCTATGTCACTGTGTTCTTTCTATCCTTCTCTTCTTACCCTCTCTCCTCTGGTATATTTATCCACTCCTGTGACTTCAAGTGTCATCTCTATGCAAAGGATTCCTGAATCTTAGTGCAGGGGATATGTGGCAGAAAGGACTAACATTTCCCCCTCCCCTTCCAGTGATTCTAGCGCCTTCTTGATCTCTTGGGGCTTTGTCACAATGTGCATGGCCCTGTGTTCAATAGGGTGGTCTTGGGGTGGGAGGAAGAGAAAAAATCCTCAGAAAAACTCATATTTTGGGCGAGAGAGGGTCTAGGCTTTAGGGCCAATTGATCAAGATTTGGTAGGGAGGAAGTCTTAAACCTTTCCCCATCAGCAAGGCAAAATGAAAGATTTTACCCATTTATGATTGGGGACTGAGAACTTCCTTTTGCTTAATGTTTCTTAGCTATTTTATCCCAATTATATACTTGGCTATTTGATTTATTGTTCTTGGCTGAATAGTCATATAGTGTAAACTTAAACCTTTTATTAAATTTATCTTTTTTTTTTTTTGCAAGGCAATCAGGGTTAAGCAACTTTCCCAGGGTAACACAGCTAGTAAGTGTCACATGTCTGAGGTCAGATTTGAACTCGGGTCTTCCTGACTCCAGGGCCTGTGCTCTATCGACTGTGCCACCTAGCTTCTCCTTAAATTTATACTGAACTCAGTAACCCATGGGAATTCCAGAGTGGAATACATTGTATACATTCATACATACAATACATGTATGCATATGTGTATATACACATATTGATTGAATTGATAATCAACTTATGAACTTATGAAATGAGAGCAGGCATGCCCGGTTCTTTGGGTACTCACCAGGAAAGACTACAATTGCCAAGAGGAAACAGGGTAGCAAACCCACTTTAATAAATCACAAAGGGTACAGAGACAAGCAGAGGATATAATGGCAAATGGCATGGGGACAAAGGATGGGGTGGTGAAAGGAGGCAGGCAGAATTGTGTAAGAGAATGGGGAGCAGGGGGCAATTAGGTGGCGCAGTGGATAGAGCACCAGTCCTGAATTCAGGAGGACCTGAGTTCAAAACTGACCTCAGACACTTGACACTTGCTAGCTGTGTGACCCTGGGCAAGTCACTTAACCCTCATTGCCCCACCAAAAAAAAAAGAGAATGGGGAGTGGGAGAAGCAGAGAACATCACTCTGGTAACCATGGATTAGAGTTGAGAGCACTGGGCAGTATAGACACCAAGGAGAATGAAGAGGACTGGGGGGGACAGGAGTTTAAGGTCTCATTTTTATAGGGTTTTTTTGGGGTAGGGGGAAGCAGACCAATTTCTATCTATACCACCTTGGGGTTAGTTCATTGACATCTATATCATCTCAAAGTTGTCAGTAAAACTTCAAAGTCCTCATCCCAAAGTTATAAGCACCTTTTTGATGTTCTGTTTATCTGGATTGGTGGAGTTCTGGATTTTGTCTGGAATTTGCCTATCTCAAGACCCGAACTTTGACAAACAGCACCTCATTGGTTTCCCCTGATTCAGCACATATTACAAGGATGTAGATTTTAGTTAATATATGATACAATTTGTAAATTATGCTCCTTTGATCTTTGGGATAGTTTGTATGTGAATTCCAGATTTCCCTTTGTAATCTTATTTCATATTCTTGTTACTTATAATTTTATTTGTTATACTGACTGCAAGGGGAGGGAGTGGTGAGGGGGACCACAAGAAGATGGAATTTTAACACTGTGTGTGTGTGTGTGCATGTGTGTGTACTCACACACATGCACATATACATACAAACATATATGCATAGTCCCTTCCTCATAACCCTTCTAGCTTATTAGGGTTTGAAAAACCACTACATGATGACAGATCATAGTGAAATTTATTTCAGGATTGTTATTATTATAGATGTGTATTTAATAGAACTGTTATGGAGAATACTCTTCTATCCTAGACCTGGGGGTATAGTGCTGTCTCCTAATCCTAACATGAATTGTTGCTAAGATAAGGAAGATGAAGATGCTATTTTCCTCAAGCCCATTCCCTTCAATTCCCATATTGACCAAAGCAAAGTTCCTTTAAAAGTCCAATGTCTAGGGCAGCTAGGTGGCACAACAGATAGAGCACTGGCTCTAGATTCAGGAGGACCTGAGTTCAAATCTGGCTTCAGACACTTGATACTTACTAGCTGTGTGACCCTGGGCAAGTCACTTAATCCCAATTGCCTCACCAAAAAAAAAAAAAAAAGTCCTATGTCTCCCATCACCTCTAAAGACCACTGCGAATAAAAGCACCACCCAGACTACCTACTCTGCTTCCATCCTGGCCCATTCAGCCATAATAAGGTGAGAAATCCTTGTGGAAAAGGGGCACTCCATCCTGACTAACACTGACTGCTGGCCAAATGCACAGCAGCCTAGCTGAAGCAGTCTGGGCACTCTGAGGAGGAAGAGACAGAAGATGACATATGCCAAGTGGGTTAAACCATCCCAACCACCACCTCCCGATAAGCCCTCAGGGGAGAGAGCCCAGGCCCCTGAGCCCAAGAGCCCCAGGAATAGCCTAGACCACCAGTCCTGCTTCCAGCTTGAACCCTGCAGCCATCACCAAGGTAAGCAACCCTTATAGAGAAAGGTTCTTCTGTCACCCTCCCCAATACCAATTTCTGGCTATCCAACTTAATCTTGGGAACAGCAGCACCCACAGACCACTGGCCTTGATTTCAGCTTGGCCTCCAAGTCATAGTCAACCCTTGTGAAGATGTGGCCAGGTAACTACCTTCTCCGGTGCTGTAGCCTCAAACTCCTGAGCAGCCACAGAGTCTGAAGACCCAAAAAAGAAGTTTCTCACCACCAAAGTCCTTGGCACTGTCAAATGGTATTTATCCCTGGATGATTTCTCAGTTTCTCCAACTTGGACACTTCACTGACCAGGCCTCTCTACTCATTCCTCCAGCCTCATATCCCAGCAGTGAATTCACTTCTGCTCATTTGATTTGCCCCCCTTCAGTTAAAAGTCACAGCCCCAGGGGCGGCTAGGTGGCGCAGTGGATAAAGCACCGGCCTTGGATTCAGGAGTACCTGAGTTCAAATCTGGCCTCAGACACTTGACTTACTAGCTGTGTGACCTTGGGCAAGTCACTTAACCCCCATTGCCCAGCCAAAAAAAAAAAATTTGTTGTGAGGATCATATATAATGCTAAATAAAAAATTAAAAAAAAAAGTCACAGCCCCTATCTTCCCTCATCCAGGCCGTGAACCTTGGCCTTGCCTTGCTTATTACCCTTGGATTAAATTCCCCTGTCTTATAACTCCAGCTCACCTGACCACTGACTGATCCAAGTCTTGCATTAACTCATCAGTTCTAACCCCAGGTTCTAGCCTTAACCCAGTATCGCGGTCAGTCGATCCTCCCGGCCCACACTTGGGCCTGTCAGGCTAGTCCTGGAGCTCATCTGCAGATTAGCCCAATTCCATCCCGTCCAAAGCCTTGGTTTTTCCAGGACTCAGCATGAAGAGTTTTATTTCCCAATGTGCAAAGTTTGACACTGGCTCCCTCGTGTGGTAGGCGCCAAGATCGTCTACTTTCTATTCCACATGCTAAAAAACGTATTTATGGATGGTGGGGAGAGTTTAGACTTGATTCCACACAAAGACCAGCCTGTCCGTATTAGACATATGTGTCAATAGGTAAGAACATGTTTTCCCACTCAACCAATTGCAGCCTCTTCTGAGTGAGTTTCAACCAACAGCAGGCACTTGACCCTCTTACCTGACATGACCTCCTTCCATTCATATGCCTCTCAGGCTCTATCCTTGTGCAGACACTTTCCTTGCCTGGTTGTATTCTACAGATTCCTAAATACTAATAATCTACCTTTCTTTTTTAAGATAAGGTCCCTTTCAGATCTAAATCTTTTTTAATTATTTATTTTCTTTCCCCCCAATTGCTTGTAAAAACAAGGTTAACATTCTCTTTTTTTAAATTTTGAGTTCCAGATTCTCTCCTTCCTACCTCCCCCTCTCTCCTCCTTACAAAGGCAAGGAATTTGATATAGGTTATACATGTGAAATCATGCAAAACATTTCCATATTTGTCATGTTGTGAAAGAAAACACAAATAACAAATAAAGAAAAGGCTTTAAAAAATGTATGCTTCAATCTGCATTCAGACTCCATCAGTTCTTTCTCTGGGGATGGACCTTAGTTTGTCCTTTAAAACTGTCTTGGTTCATTATTTTACTGAGAACTACTAAGTCGTTCACTATTGATCACTGTATAACAGTGATGTTAATAATGCGCAATGTTCTCTTGGTTCTGCTCATTTTACTTTGCATCACTTTATGTAAGTCCAGATTTTTCAGATCTAAACCTAATGGCGTTGTGTCCTTTCACAGGAATGAATTGGAGCATTCCTTCTACAGGATGGTTTCAGGGAACATTTTTCCTAATGTTATTCCTTGTTGAATCCCTTTATCTTCCTTCGAGGCCCAGCTTAGGTGACCTTGCCTCTGTAAAGTTCCAAGGAATGCCTTAATACCACAGCCCCACAAATGGTTGCCAGGCAGCCTCTGCTTAAAGGCCTTTAAACCCCCAAAGTAAACTAACCTTGTTTTCTTATTGCAATGGCCTGCCTGAATACAACAGTAAACCAAAAGTAAAGAGATACTTCAGACAAACAAATCCAAGTACTTAGCCTGGGCAGAATCTGAAGCTGGGACCAAAATAGAACTCAGATGGCAACATGTGATTGCTCACTCACCCCTGTCCCAAAGATCCAGCACCGTCAGGACCCAGTAGCAGCTGCTACTAAAAATAGAAGGGAAGGAGAAGCTGCCCCACAGTCTGAGCAGCACCACGGAGCGATCCCCTCCATACTGGTCAGCACCCAGAGGCATCATGAAGTCTCTGAGGTTTGCGAGTGCAGAAGCCCTGGTGTCTAATGCCCAAGTGACCAGGGAGAGTCTGCAAAATGTGGCATATAACCTCTACCCCCTCCTATTTAAAGCCAGCTATTTGCTGGAACAAGGAGAAGTGATTCACGACCTGTTGGAAAACTGGCCGCTAGAAGAATTCAACCTCGGGAACCTGTTGGGGCCAACAGCTGACTACCCAGAAGACCTCAGCACTCGGGCCTGCAAGATCTGTCTGGAAGCCTGTCTGATGGGGCTCAAAGACTATGTACTGAACGACTCCCCGACTTACACCAAAAGGCTGAGAACGGCCAATCTCACGGGCATCCAAGATGTGGAAGTTCAGCTGTGCAAATGCCAGACGTCTCTGGGGAGGTGGGGCCGGACGAGCCTCCTGGCCAGACTCTGCTTTGATGTACTGGTGGAGCTGCAGAGGCGACCGTTCAACCCAAGCATCTTGGACATTGGCATCGATGTCTTCATCAACTTCTTTGTCACGGAGGGCAATTATGAGTGTGCGCTGCAGGCCCTGATGGTGAGATGCCACTCCCCGCTCAAGGTGCGCTGTGTGGCCTTCCGGGCAGACAGCCTAGGCCTGAAGAAGCTCTTCTACATGCTGCGCCTGGTGGAGCCCGACTCTCTGGAGAAACTGGAGATTGTGCATAACGTGCACATAGAGATGGAGCATCTACAGGTGTTACTCAACCACCTGGACTTTCCCCAGCTGGTCTCGCTCACCTTGCCCGCAAGAGCTTTCAATGTGCGCCGGCTCCAGGGAGAAGATGAGTCCATCCTCACCAGCATTGGGGAGAAGCTGAGCCGGATGTCCCAGCTCAGGGAGCTGAGCCTGGCTTTTTCCATACTGACAGGGAGAACTCGGAAGCTGCTCAGGTGAGATACTGATCCTGGCAGGTTCTATAACCTGGGGTGGTCAGGTTCTGGAAAAAGGATTATAAATCCACAGTTGAAAAGGGAAGGGGAGGGGGCAGCTAGGTGGCGCAGTGGATAAAGCACCGGCCCCGGATTCAGGAGTACCTCAGTTCAAATCCGGTCTCAGACACTTGACATTTACTAGCTGTGTGACCCTGGGCAAGTCACTTAACCCCCACTGCCCTGCAAAAAAAAAAAAAAAAAAAAAAGGGAAGAGGAGAGACCACTAATCAAAACGAGTATTTCCTAGTCAAGCAACATGATTCAAGTATCAGAATCTCCCATGCAGAATCAGAAGAGTCCTGGGCAGGGGACATGGGGTAGAAATAAAGGGTTCTTTTGGTATTGTGGGTATATTTTAGCTCAAAGGCAGCTCCGTGTATCTCAGCATAAAGAAAATCATCTAGTCCTAGAGAACAGGAGCTTTCGTTTCTATTAGGAAACCATCCAGATAACAGTACTGGATATTGGCATTAAGGCTTAAAAGGTTTCTTCCTGGCATTTACATCTCTTTTTTTTAATATCTTCAAGTTTTGGGGCCAAGTTCAGAATTCCACAGTTCTGAGTCAGATACATCCCAACCACATGACTCAGTATAAATTTAAGCAAAAACTGTTTCTTGGTGATGAAGGCAGAGGCAGAAGCAGCTGAAGCAAGAGGTCAGAGCAACAAGCTCTCTCCCTCCCTCTGAGAGAAAGGATGGCAGAAGTGCTCAAAGGGTCACCAAGGGTAAATAGAGGCCATGGTGGAGATGCAGTGATTTCTTTTGGAATCTTTGACCAAGTGACATCACTGGACATTCCTTGGTCTGCTGTTCAGGAAGTTATACTCATTGCCTCTCAGATCCTGAGCAAGTAAAAGATGGCCCATTTTTTCTGCCTGGAGGAAAATAGGCTGAGGAAAGCATGGTGGTAGGCTGGTAAATCTAGGGTGAGCTTGTAAATGAACAATTCTGAGCTACTTCCACCCCCAAGATAGAGAGAGAATTAGGCAGTACCCAAAGCAGGGGAGTTCGATAACTAGTTGTAACCTGCTGCTCTAATTCATTATATGATAGTGTTTGAGGTGCATTCTTTGCTAGGTATTGCAAATCCTTGTCTCAATCAGTGAATCAATTAATACACATTTATTAAGTACAGTTAATAATTCAACATTCATTTGCACTTGTGTGATTTTATGAGTAACCTCATTTTCACTCTCAGAAACCTGTGTATATTCATGGTTATGCTCAGGAGAGAAAAAAAATGAGAGGCCAATAAACACAAGTTTGTGGAGCAGCTGGTGACAAACTGGGAGCTTCACTGGTCTGATTCACCCTACCATTGTAAAGAGCTTCTCAGGCATTCATTGCATATTATTATTGTTTGCCTTAAAAACTTATATGCCCCTGAAAGCCTAGTGCAGGTTCTTTGGGCTCTAAGCCCAAGTATACAAAATCAGGTTTAGTGAGAAAATAAAGGTGTTAGATAAACTTTGTGCTGGAATGTCTGTGGCCCTTGTTTGCTGCAAGTCTGGTGTTAATAAACCAACAACTTTTATGGTACAACACCCTCACATTGCCATCTGATATGGTAGAAGGTAAGATTCAGGTTTTAAAATGTTATAGTTTTATGAATTTCATTTGCTGTAAGGAATAGTACCATAGATTTCTCGTGTTAAGAAAAGTGAATATTGTCTGAAATTAATGTTTGTTTTTTTAATTGAGATGTTAGCACAAAAGGTCACAGAATTCTAAGGAATTAGTAGTGAGAAAAATGTTTTGTATGTTACCAATTTTATTTTGTATAAAAGTGTTTTTAAAATTGGAGGATCAGGAGAACTAGGTGGCACAGTGGATAAAGCAGTGGCACTGGATTCAGGAGGACCTGAGTTCAAATCCAGCCTCAGACACTTGACACTTACTAGCTGTGTGACCCTGGGCAAGTCACTTAACCCTCACTGCCCAGCCAAAAAAAAAAATATTGGAGGATCTAATAGTGTTAAAGTTGTGTATTGCTTTTTGTGGATTGTTTCATGGTTACTTTGTTAAGAAAAGTACATATTATCAGACTTAATGACTTGCTATAAAGAATGTATATAGGAAAGTGTATTTTCAGTAATTTCTAGCAAAAGATTACAGTTTTTGGTGGTTGAGGGAAAATAACACCCTATTTTCCATTGATTCAATGTCTCAATATTTGTTTTTTACTTTTGCATCATTTTCTAGGAATGCTCCCCCTGTGAGAGTTGAGAATTGACTACATGCACTATGTACCACTCACTTTGTTAGGCACTAGGTATACAAATACAATGAATGAAACAAAATAAGTTAAATACAAGATGGCATTGGAAGGACTGTACTAGCAGTTGGGAGGGTCAGGAAAGACCATACAATAGATGATTGTCTGGACTGCATCTTAAAACCAGAGAGGGATTCTGTGAGGTCCAGGTAAAGACCATGTGTGTTCCAGGCCTGGAAGAGAACCAGTCCTAAGGCATGAAGTCAGAGACAAGAAGTTATATGTAAGTAACAAAGAGAAGACTGTTTTGGCTGGGTTGAGGAGTGAGGGGGAATGAGCACTGTCCAATGAAATGAAGACAGGCTGGAGCTTTAAAACATAAAAAAGAGAAGCTTCTGTTTTATCCTTGAGTCAGCAGGGAGCCAATGGAGTTTACTGAGTAGAAGAGAATGGGGGGCAGCTAGGTGGCACAGTGGATAAAGCACCGGCCCTGGATTCAGGAGGACTTGAGTTCAAATTTGGCCTCAGACACTTGACACTAGCTGTGTGACCTGGGCAAGTAACTTAACCCCAATTGCCTCACAAAAACAAAACAAAACAAAACAAAAAGAGTAGAAGAGAAAGACATGGTCAGACATGAACTTTAGGAAAATCATTTTCACCAAGATGGAGAAGGAAATGGCAAACCACTCCAACATCTCTGCCAACAAAACCCCAAATGGGGTCACAAAGAGTCAGACACAACTGAAAATGCAGAACGACAACAAAAGCAGTATGTAGAAGGGACTGGAGTAACGAGATACTTAAAAGGAGTAATGAGGCCCTGAACTAAATTTGTGGGCACATGAGTAGAAAGAAACAGCAAAATTTAGCAATTGATTGAATATGGGGAGCAAGATAGGGTTAAGATTTGAGGATAATGCTGAGGTTTTGAACCTGGGAGAATGAAAGGTGTCACCTTCAACACAAATCGAAAGTTTGGAAGAAAGAAGGGTGTGGACATGTTCATGTTGAGATGTCTCCAGGACACCCCCAGATTCTGTTATCAGTTGAAAAATGGTTTCGGATATTCAATAGCAATGGCTGAACAGTCTAGAACCTGAGGATTATGTACACTGGATGTTTAGATATTAACATGAGATGGATAATAAGCATATGAATTATTGTTGTTCAGTCATATCTGACTCTTTGTGACCCTGTGAAACATAGCAAACCAATACTGTCCATTGGGTTTTCTTGGCAAAGATACTGGAGTGGCTTGTCATTTCCTTCTGTAGTGGATTAAGAAAAACAGAGATTCAGTGACTTGCCCAGGATCACACAGCTAGTAAATGTCTGAGGCCAGATTTGAACGCAGGTCTTTCTGATTCCAGACCCAGTGCTCTATCAACTGCACCACCTAGCTGCCTCTAAACATATGAATAAAAGATGATTAATTTTTTTAAATTACCAAAGTCAACAAGAATTAGCACATAGAGCAAATTTACAAAAACATTGAAAAACAGAAAGAACACTGAACTTGGAATCAGGACTGGGTTTGACAATTGGTTCTCCTACTTATTACAAATGAGACACTGGAAAAATCACTTCTCCTCCCTTGACTTCAGTTTCTTTTTATGTAAAATTAGAGTTTGATTAGACAATCCACACACACCATCCCCTCCAAGATCCCTTTTAGTTCCAACATGCTGTGTTTCTATGAATTAAACTCTATTTTCAATGTCTGAAGCTAATGAGCTTGAAGATATATTTTCTTTTCCTTATTTCTTTATTAAATTTCTTTAAAAATAAATTCATAAATCAAATTTATTAAATAAATACATATCTGTTTGTTTTGTTTTGTTAAATATTTTCCAATTACACATAAACAAATTTTAACATTCATTTTTAAAAAAAATTTTAGTTAGAAATTCTCTTCTATCCTCTCACCCCTTTCCCCTCATTAAGAAGGCAAGCAATTTTATATCAATTATACTTGAGAAATCATGCAAAACATATATCCATATTAGCGATGTTACAAAAGAAAACAAAGAAAAACAAAAAAAATTTTAAGTTTAAAAAGTATGCTTCAATCTGCATTCAAATTTCATCAGGTCTCTGGAGTTAAATAGCATTTTTCATCATAAGAATTTGGAATTGTCTTGGTTCACTTCATTGATCAGAGTAGCTAAGTCTTTCACAGTTGATCATCCTTACAATATTGCTGTTACTATGTACAATGTTCTCCCAGTTCTACTCACTTTACTTTATATCTGTTCATGTAAGTCTTCCCAGGTGAAGATGTATATTCCTAAAGATGTATTCAACCCGATTGAGTCATTGGTAGTCATGTCATGATTCTCCAACACAAATTCTATTATCCTTCTGACAGATTTCACAGTGTTAGCAATGCTCACAAACACCATTAAAATAAATAATAATAATAACCATGGTAAGACCTGCTAGTTGACTAGATGTTCTTGTTCTGATCAGATCAGCCTATTAGACAGTTATCCTCATTACTCCCTTTCCTTGACAAGCTCCCGTCTCTATTAGACTCCCTTTCATCATGTATCTTCATACCGTAAACTGATACCTTTTCAATGACTATGCACATATTTCTTCTTCTTCTTCTTCTTCTTCTTCTTCTTCTTCTTCTTCTTCTTCTTCTTCTTCTTCTTCTTCTTCTTCTTCTTCTTCTTCTTCTTCTTCTTCTTCTTTTGGTGAGGCAATTGGGGTTAAGTGACAGCTAGTAAGTGTTGTGTCTGAGGCCGGATTTGAACTCAGGTACTCCTGAATCCAGGGCTGGTGCTCTATCCACTGTGCCACCCAGCTGCCCCCAATGCCATATCATCTTAGCACATTTCTGGTGGGTTGTGTAGTGAAAAGAAAGTAAATATACCTCTCCACCTTTTAGCATTATGATTTTTTTTCTTTCCTTTTCCTTTTGGGGCAAAACTTGGAATCACTAGAATATGTGACTCCCATAGGGAGTTGCCTCTGCGTGAGAAACCAGACACTTCTCTGACCCCTCTGTCAATGCCATGGATTTCTCTCATTTAACATGTGTTGGGTTTTAAATGACGTGTCATTCTGACACAGTAAGTCAAAGGCTAAGGGCTCAAATGTTCCATTTCAGAATTGCTTCAAAAGTTGTCCTCCTCACCCATGCATGTAGATAAATCCTGATTGCCAAAGGCATGGTCTAAAATTAACCAACAAAGAGATATATTGAGTATTGTGTACATTCTTGGTCTTTGTACTCATTTCAAACTAGCCCCCCCCCCCCCCCCCGCTTAGAGTTAACATTACTAGACATTATTTTCGTTTTTCAAAGTGTTCTCTACTCAGGTCATAACCCAGTACTCTATTGTCATATGAAGGTAATTCTGGGTTTTCAAAGGCTAACACAAGCTATTACAGGTCCTACCCAGCTAAAAAGGGCTTCAAGTTTAGGTATTGGGACAGAACATGTGGCTGTTGTGTGCCCATTAGCCTAGCTCATGAGGAACAAAAACTTCTCACCAGAAAATTGGCCTCTGGATGATGAATATTTGGCCATAATTCATAAAACCGCCTCCTGAGACATGAAAGGGCTGCTGTAAGAAGCTCCCACACTGATGAAATCCCAAATCAAAGTAATGAAAACAAAACAAACTTTTAAAACAACAACTGCAACTTAGTTTTGGAATTAAATGCCAGCCTAGGATATCAGTTACATCTAAATTCAGCTTACAGACAAAGAGAGAACAAGACATGAGTGCTGCCCCAGGTCAAGTTTAACTTGTTTATTAATGTCCACTGAAGGCTCTGAGAATTCCTAGTCGTGCATTCAATTTAAATAATCATAAATAAATTTATAGCCTTTTCCCACCCCCAGCCCCCAATCTTTAGTTAGAATATAAGCTCATTCTGAGGAGGAATCATTTCATTCTTTGTATCAGTATCCCCATCACCTAGCCCAATGTCTGGCCCATAGCAGATGGTGCTTGATAAATAGTTGTTGTTTGGGGGACCCTCTGGCTCTTCTATCCAAAAGCTACAACAGTATCCAGTTTAATAATGTTAGAATGCATCAATATATTACCATAGTGCCGATGGGCTAGTTGAAATCCATGAAAAATATTCTTTAGCTTCTATCTCCAAACTGACTGCCCCAGCTTAGGTGGCCAGATCTAGCCATGCTCATTGTTACCTGTCAGGTGTATAACTCACCACGGTTCAGAGCTAAGGAAAGGAGTAAGGGAGTAAGCAGCAAATCTATACCTAAAAATGCATCAAATCAAAACACTGAGAAAGTAACATCCATGAGGTAAGAGGTAAGAATGTTTTCTGGAGGCCATGAGAGCTCACAGTCCTTGTTTCTATTGGAATAGAAAGATTCACAACTGACAGCAATCATTGTCACATGGTAGGGAAGGAGAAACTCTAGACTTCTACATGCTCTCTTTTTAAGTATTAACCTTCCACTGTCTCTTTGCTCTTTCCTCTTGGCCTTGCCAGTCAATAGACATTTATTAAACATCTATGTGCCAGGCACTGTGCTAAGTACTGAACCTTGATGCCTGTTGTCATTTGTAATGACCCTACTTCCTGTGAGAGAGTCTCTAAATTCCTCACAGGCATACTCTAACAATGATAGTTGAGCTCAAATTCTATATTTCAAAGCAAATATTTCCTCAATCACTATTGGGAGTTTCAGGTACCATATTCTGCCCTTGTATTTTCCCCACCTCCCTTTCTAGTAAAGTACAATACTTTTTTTTTTTTAATCACATGGAACCACAGAGTGGCAGAGCAGGAAGGGACCTCTGGTCATCCAGTCCAACCTCTGCCTCAAACATGAATCCCTTCTACAACATTCCCAACCAGGGTTCACCTAGCCTCCAAGATCTCCAGTGACAGGGAAATCACTGTCCATTTGGATCATGTCTGGGGGTCAGTCAGGATACTATAGCCTGTGAACCAGACCCTACCTGACTTCTATTTTTTGTACTGCCTAAAAGAATTGTTTTTAAAATTTTTAAATACCATACATTTCATTTAATAACACATAATATAAATAAACACCATACATTTAAATACCCAAAAAATTTATTCTGAAATTTAAAAAAAACCAACATTCTAAGCTCACATAAAATTAGGAAACATAACAGATTTGGCCCATGGGCTATAGTTTGCTAACCCCTCTAATCTATTTTTAAAATTTTTATTTATTTATTTATTTTTGCGGGGCAATGGAGGTTAAGTGACTTGCCCAGGGTCACACAGCTGGTAAGTGTCAAGTGTCTGAGGCTGGATTTGAATTCAGGTACTCCTGAATCCAGGGCCGGTGCTCTATCCACTGCGCCACCTAGCTGCCCCCTCTAATCTATTTTTAATAGCTCTGATTTTCAGGAAGTTTTTCTGAATAATGAACTAAAAACTGCTTTTCCATAACTCTCTCTCATTGGTCCTAGTTCTTGCCTCTGGAGTCAAACAAATTTAGTCTTTCTGGCAAGAAAGCATCCTTTGCTTTCCGAATCCATTTCTATTTTCTTCTTCATGGTTGCCAAGATCAGGAAAATGTGTTAGGTGTAGTATATCTGGATTTTGGCTAGGCTTTTTACAAAGCCTCTCCCGATATCCTTGTGGATAGAATGAAAAGATAAGGACCTATTGATAAGGATATACTTCAGCTAAGTAGATTTGCAATGAGTTGAGTGAACAGATAAAAAGAGTAATGATTCATGGATCAACGCCAGCCTCGGGGAAAGAGTGAGGTCACAAAGCTGTCCTGAGCCCTACCCTTTTTAGCATTTTCATCAATGACTTGGATGAAGGCAGAGAAATCATTGCTTATCAAATTCGTAGATGAAACAAAATTAGGAGGGATAGCTAATACACTAGATGACAAAATCGCCATCTAAAAAGATGACAGGTTAGGGTGTTAGTGCTGAAAAGAATAAGATTAAATGTAATGGGAATAAATGCAAAGTCCTGTCTTTGGGTTCAAAAAACCAAACAAACAACTGTACCAACATCAGAGGGGGGAAACAAACGTCCACATGAATAAAAGCTCTGAGGCTTTAGCTTATTGGAATTAACCAAATGGTCTGGATGTTCAAAAGACAAGTATGATCTTTGGATGTATCAGAAGAAGAAAGATGTGCCTAGAATGAGGGAGGTTATAGCCCTGTTGGTCCTCTGCTCTAGTTAGAACACATCAGGAATACTGAATTCTGATCTAGGCACCACATTTTAGGAAGGATATTGGTAAACAGCAGTGTATCCAGAAAGTAACCAGGAGAGGGAGGGAAAATGAAACTATGCCAGATGAGAAATGTTTAGCCTAAAGAAGGCTTAAGGACATTACTGATGTCTTCAAATATTTAAAGAGCTGTCACATAGAAGAGAAATTAATCTTGTTTTTCTTGCTTCTAGAGGATAGTGCTAGAAATGAGGAAAAACTTCAGAGAGATAAATTATAGCATGACATTGGGAAGAATTTACATCCAATTAGAACAACCCCAAAACAAAACGACTCCCCTGGGAATTAGTGGGATCCCATCACTGGAGGTCTTCTAGGAAAAGTTAGATGACCAAGCTGGGGCAGCTAGGTGGTGCAGTGGATAAAGCACTGGCACTGGATTCAGGAGGACCTGAGTTCCAATCAAGCCTCAGACACTTACTAGTTGTGTGACCCTGGGCAAGTCACTCAACCCCAACTGCTTCAAAAAAAAGGAAAAAAAAAAAAAGACTAGGAAGACCAGAAGTTAAAATTCTGCCTCTGGAGTTAAAATCCTGCCTCCGATACACATTGACCTCAGAGTAGTCATGGAATCTCTCAGTGAAGCATATACCCCACAACACTCCCAAATGCAGCCCAAACAAGATTAAAATGTAAGCCCTATTCAATTTTAATGTGTTGATGTAGTAATAAAAAAAGAAACATAAACATTTGTGATTTCCTGAGTCCAGATGCGGCTCACAAGGATTTTTGTGTGTAGTTTAGTGGTCCCTGTTTCTATCTGAGAATGAAACCACTGTTCTGGGCAACTCTCTGAGATTTTAAATTGCAGAGAAGGGGCTGACTTGCCTTAGTAGGGGGAGTGTCTGGCCCTTCTCAGGATTCTTTCACTCCCCTTTCATGATGCATGGATTTTGTGTTTTATTCAACAGAGGTGTTTAATAATGAACTTATACAATTCTATTCCTCTTACAAAGACAAAGGCCTTTTCAAATACCAGCCCCTCCTAATGCTTCCCTTCTCCCACCTCTGTCTCTCTCTCTCTCTCTCTTTTTGCGGGTCAATTCAGGTTAAGTGACTTGTCCAGGGCCACACAGCTAGTAAGTGTCAAGTGTCTGAGGCTGGATTTGAACTCAGGTACTCCTGAATTCAGGGCCAGTGCTTTATTCACTGCGCTACCTAGCCGCCCTCCCACCTCTCTCTTACTGGGTTTGGAACTCAACTGCTTTCATGCCCAGAATTGTAGCACTCAGTAAGATAAATTCAAACTCCCAATACACATATTATGAACTATAATGTGCCTCTGTGTTCTTTCCCTCATATCCCTCCAAATCAACCCAAGAGTTGGAATATGGTAGACAACGCAGAGAGGCCTTGAGAATTCCCTGCTCCAGCCTCTCCAGACAAGGTAGAGAGACCCCGAGAACAGCCATCTCCAACTTCTCGGGACCTAGACTGCTTTGGCTTTTATTCCAAAGGGAAGAGCTTTCCTTCTCCCCAGCTGAACTTGTCTTCCAACAGAGATGTTACACGATAACAACTATAGCATTCGGAAGGTTCCTCATATAGGAAGAAGGGCCTCCATTGGTAGGAATCATTGCAAGTAGAGGTCATCAGTTAAGTTTCACCCTCAAGTTTTTAGAAGTCGATTCCTAATTTTGTTTATTTCTCTCAACCATTTTCCTTTGCATTTTTCACTGCAGCCCCTTAAAAACTCCCCTGAGAACTCTGGACCTGTCTAACTGCTCCCTGAACTATGCAGATATGGCCTACTTAGCAAATTGTCTCCATGCTCCCCATCTGGAGGTGCTTGACCTCAGTGGACACAATGTGGTTAACCTCTACCCATCCACCTTCTTCAAACTGCTCAGCCAAGCCTCCTGTACCCTGAAGGTCTTGATCTTGGAAGAATGCAACATTGAGGACAGAAACCTTAACATGATGATTGTGGGCTTGACCCCCTGCCAGAAACTACAAGTCTTCAAATTTCTTGGGAACCCACTTTCCTCACAAGCATTGAAATGCCTGTTCAATGTCTTTTGTCAACTCCCCAAGATGAAATCCATTGAGTTCCCAGTGCCAAGAGATTGCTATCCAGATGGTGTCAACTACCCATTGGATGATGCCACCCTCCCCAAATTTGATCACCAGAAATATGAGAAGATTACAGAAGAACTTCATACGATCCTACTTCAGGCAAATCGGGAAGACATCAAGGCTTCTACACCCCTCTTTGGAAGCTATGACCCCGACATTCAAGAAACAAGCAATGAGCTTGGAGCCTTCTTGCTTCAGTCTTTCAGAGATGCCCTAGAAAACTTTACCACAGCACTAAAAAAAATGAATTAAGGGCCTTAAGAAAAGTCCATGGAACTACGTCACACCGAGATGCTCTTGTATCAACTTTCCTTGTCCTTCCAGAGATCAGTCCTGGGTTGCAGATGGAGCCAAGATGAAGCATCATTATCATTTTCATGAACACCAGCATCACCATCACCACCACCACCATCATCAAGCATTCATTAAATGCCTGCTTATGCATGGCACTGGGCTAGGCACTGTAGAGAGCAGAATACCTAATACTGTTCCTACTCCCTGGGAGTTTATACTCAAAATACACCTGAATGCTATTGTTTTACTCTTCACAGTCAGTTCTGAGAGTCTGGGTTGAAGGTAACAGGAAGAAGGGAAAATATCCCTGAGGTCTTCGAGAAGTTGCATTGCAGTCCAGCACATTTGGAAGAAAAGATGTTATAGTCGGGCGACCTGCTCTGGAGGACTGCTACAGACAAAGCAAACTTCCTTGGTGTTGGATGTGGAAAAAGACCACACCATAGCAATGGGAAAAGGCAGTAGGTGATTGGAGGAGGGTGGCAATCGTAGCAGATACCAAGCCAACAGGGGTGTAATGAGATAGGGTGAAAAGGAAATCAGTGATGAAAAATTAGAGAGGCAGAGATACAAGAAAATACAAGGAGTAAGTGAGTTGGTCACTAAGCTAATGATCTGAACTAAGGAATAGAAAGAAGGAAGATGAGAAAAGCAAACCAGGCTTTCATTCTAATGAACAAATTCTCTATAGAACTGGGTTTCAAGATACGATCTGTAAATGGTTTGCAATTCCTCCAAATGGTCCACAAGTATGTTTTTTGCAGTACTTGTGCAGTACAATATGACAGTGTTTATACTTTTATTTCTGACCTGAATTAATAATCTACTAATGCTGTCCCTCATTGTTCTCTTAAGATACAGTGATGATTTGTTTGTTTGTTTGTTTTGGTTTTGCAGTGATTAGAAGCAGGAATGGAGTCAATAACTATAACAAATAATAACAAAGAGAAGCCATGATAAAGTAGAATTCAACTCAGTTTAAGGAAAAACTGCTCTACAATTAGAATCATCTAATACTGGAATACGCTGCCTTGTTTGGGTGGGGAGGGGGGGATAGGGAGATAGGTTTCTGTTCATGGAAAGGATAGATGACCATTTCTCAGGGATTTTATAGAGGGGATTCATTGTCAAAAAGAGGTTAGACTAGATGGCCTCTGACATCCCTGAGTGATTCTGACTGGTACTTCTATGTTCCAACACTTGTCATTAGCCAAGGGATCCACTACCAATGTTTGAGAACCACATCCTAAAGTTTGAGACCTTCCCTGAGTTTCAGAGCTTCAGAAAATCCCTTTCATCTGAATATTTCTAAGATGCATTTGAGAAGCCCTAAACTCTATAGTAATTTGTTCCCAATCAACAGACCACATCAGTTTCAAGTAGACCTAATCCATTTACCGCTACCATGTACCATCACCACCACCACCACCACTTCCTAGTCCAATTATTTGTTAAAGGTGCTTAGATTTTTTAGTGTCTTCTGCATATAAGAAGAGTTGGCTGAGGTCAAGTAAAGTGTGTCCATCATATATTATTTAGATCATGTAAACTTAATAGGAGGGGCAGCGAGTTGGCTCAGTGGATAGAGTATGGGCTCTGGAGTCAGGAGAACCTGAGTTCAAATCCAGCCTCAGACACTTGACACTTACTAGCTGTGTGACCCTGGGCAAGTCACTTAACCCTCATTGCCTCACCAAAAAAAAAAAAATCAAAACAACTTAATAACAGTGAAGATATATGGTCATCACATGTAACAAAATTCCCATGAACTCATACCACAGGTATTCATTCACAAACTTTTATCAGAAGGATTCAGTTTGTATCAAGGTCTGATAGATAAAAATAACCTGCCTGGAAATAAACTACGAGTGTGCTTTGATATTGTGTCCTTTTTTTGTTTTGTTATTTTAGCATAATTCAGAATGAAAGACATCTGAGTTCCCAAATATTTGTTTGTGTATTTATTTTTGTATAACCAGAAAGGCCAAGTAAGGGTTAAGCCAGATCATCTGTAAGGTCTTATCCAACTCTGAGATTTGCTATAGCAATTGCCAATTGTCTCAATGAATTCCCAGAGTCCTAAGTATCAATTTAGGGACCCTGTGCAAGAAAAGAGCTGAAGCAACTCAAAATGGGTTCTCAAATCAACCTTGTAATTCATGATATGAGACTAGAAAAAGAAGTAATTAAGACAGATTCAGTTGAGTGGGACGGGAAATTAGTTACTATTAGTGTGTCATAAATGGGTCTTATTAACAATGATAGCTTCCTATTTTTAACAAACATTCTTGTTAAGCATATGCATTAAATTGTCACCCTCTAAATTACAGTCTTCTGAGGCAGAGACCTGGTAAGTCACTTTGTTCTAACTTTTCAGATTCATATTACTTCAGTTCTATTTTTTTTAAACACTTTCACTCCAATATAATGTTTGCTTTCCAAATATGTTGATGCTATTATCCTTTCTGGCCAAAGCTGCAAAAAGTCTTCCTTGTGAAAGCTGTTGAAGACAAGAGCAGACAATTGAAGAAGATTATGGAATCTTCTCTCTTCCTCACTCCCCACATCCAATCAGTTTCAAGACTTCCAACTTTACCTCAGAAATATCGCTTGCAAATGTTCCCTTCTTTCCAGTATAGTGGCTATCTCTACTGGAATCACTTTAATTCACTAATATTCACTTTAGCAGTGGGTAGATAGCAATCCATCAGGAAAAGATTTAGGAATTGATTGGCCTGAAAGCTCAATATGAATACCAGTCAATAGTTGTTGCAAAAAAAAAAAAATCAAATGTGATCTTAGAAGGCATTAAGAAAGGAATATTGTTGTTCAGTTATATCCAACTCTTCTTGAGATTATTTGGGGTTTTCTTGGCCAACATACTGGAGTGGTTAGCCATTTCCTTCTCCAGCTCATTTTACAGATGAGGAAACTAAGGCAAACAGGGTTAAGTGATTTGTCCAGGGTCACACAGCTAGTAAGTAAGGCCAGATTTGAACTTAGGAAGATTAGTCTTCCCAACTTCAGGCCAGGCAGTCTATTCACTGTACCACCTACCTGCCCATGAAAATAATAATGTAAAATAAAAATAATAATATATAGGAATAGGGAAATGTGCTTCCACTGTACTTTGCCCTAGTAAGACCACATGTGTGAAATATCATATTCAGTTCTGAATGCCACATCTTAAGAGGGATAGTGATAAGCTGAAGAGTATCTAGAGGAGCTTAATCAGGATGTAAAGGCAGATAGATGGTGCAGTGGATAGAGGACCAGGCCTGGAGTCAAGAAGAAATGAGTTCATATCAGGTTCCATTGAGTTCACTCCAGGGCACCTCTGAAGTAGGGAATCCTTTTTATGAGAAAAATCTCCTAATATTCCAGTTTTTCATCCTGTCCCTGAATCTCTATCTCACTGATCACATTTTCTTAAGGTCGGATCTACCTATACGTGGACTATGAAAATATAATATTTTAAAAAGTTATTTTCAAATTTTAGCTGCTTCAGAATGCCTTGGAATGGAAGGCAAAAAGACCATGGAAGATCATTTGATTATTAGAAAAGAAGAAAATTTTAAGTTAGGGATGGGAAGAAAGGAGCAATAATTTTATAGACCTTTTGCTCCTAAAGATTAATATATCAATTAATAAACATTTATTAAGCAACTTCTATGTTCCAGGCATCGCACTAAGCTGATTATTATTTAAGGCAGTAGAATAAGTAAATATATGAATATTTGATTCATGTTGGTATGTATGTTACATGTTACAGTAAACTTTTATTTGGGTTGCTAATGATAGTCATGGCATGACAAATCCAGAAGAACAGATATAACTTAATAGGCATTCATATTTAGCTTTGGACTTAAGGATGAATAGGCAGGTAAGCACACATGCATGCATGCATACGTACCAAAATTAGATTCTTAATCATGGTTTACCTCAGTGCTTCAAAAGACCTGTAATTTCATAATCAGCCCTCCACTGCATACATTACAAACTCCTACATGCTTCAGAGCAGTTTTAATGGTCATAAATATTCATCACCTGGTGGCCAACTCTCTGACAAAGACTCTATTTACACTTAGTTAGACTGATGACAGTTGACAGACACAAAGTCCATTGCCCAGATCATACCTGAAGCCTTGCCACCCTATAAGTTATATGATCATACATTTAGAGTTGCCTGGGATCCTGAGAGGTCCTTGAGTCTACCCACTTCAATTTATAGATGAAAGTGAAGCCAAGAGAGGTTAAGTGACTTGCTTAGGGTCAAACAGCTAATAAGTATCTGAGGTACAATTTAAAATAGGATCCTCCTCACCCCAATCCCAGCGCTCTGCATGCTATACACTATTCTGACTCTCAAACCTTGCAGTGCATTAGCAGCCACATGAGAACCCAAGATTACCTCCATGTGGTGTCAGAGGAGGATTTTAGTGGAATTATGTTTTATTTAAGTTAATCTAAAATTTGGTTGTCATTCCCTGAGTATGAACCAGCTAAGCAAGAGGGAAATGCTTCCAAGCACACTTAGTAGTGAGATAAAGTTGGCCAGAGGTTAATTTCATCCTGAATTTTATTTTTATATGTATACACACACACACACACACACACACACACACACACGGAGTAAAGAATTAATTGTGTTTCCTTGATGAAACAACACACACTATATAATCCACGGAATGATTGATTGGAGTTGACTATCCTGTATTTTGGATGTGTCTGAACTTTTTGATTTGTTATTTGTTTCTGGGCAAATTTATAAATTAAAGAATAAAACATGTTTGAGATGACTGAACTTCATGACCATTTAAGTTTATACTCAGGAGTCGTATTGAAGCTGGGTTGTTATGGTACTTAGCATACCAGCAAACCTGACTTAATAATGGCATTTCTTTTTGAAAATATTTTTGTTGACATTCTTTGATTATACATCACCAGAATTTCTCTCAGTATCCCCCTCCCAGAGAGTTATCCTAGATAACAAATATTTTTAAAAGACAAAAAAATGAAAAAGAGGAAGAGAAAAGAAATCAGCAAAACCAGTCAGTACACCAAAAAAGTCTGAAGATACAGTCAATGTTCCACAACTGTGAACTTCCCACCAAAGGAGTGAGGAGGGGATGCCTTTTTATATCTTTTCTTTGGAGCCATACTTATTTTTTGTAATTTTGTATCATTCACATTTGTGATTGTTTTTTATATTTACATTGTTGTAGTCATTGTTGATGTTATTTTCTTGACTCTGCTTCACTCTGCATCCGATTACGTAAGTCTCTTCCATGCTTCTCTATAATCATGTTATTTCTTACAGCATAATATTACATTACACTCACATACCACAATTCCTTTAGTCATTTCCCAGTTGATGAGCATCTAATCTGCTTCCAATTCTTAGCTAACACAAAAAGTGCTGACTAGAAATATTTTGGTGTATATGTTGAGGTTTGTTTTTGTTTTGTTTTTTAGATCAATCACCTCCTTGGAATATACTCCAAACAAATGGAATCTCTTAGTCTAAGCCTCTGTCAGTTTGTTTACATAATTTCAAACTATTTTCCAAAATAGTTGTACAATAATGATATTTCATTATAGATTTCAAGGGTTCTTCCAAATTTAAACCTTTAGTAGTATAGAACCAGAAAAGTTGAGCAATGTCAACTGTTAGAAAATTTCCTTTTCTAAATGAGCAAATACACATCAAGAAAAGGCAAACTAATTCTGATCTAAAATTGAGAAAAGAAATGATCAACATATTTCAATTTTTACATATGTAAAATTGCCAGTGAAATCCTGTGAATCCTGTGAAATTTTTCTGTGAAAACCTGTCAACTAGAAAAATAATTATTTTGACCACTAGGTGGCAATCAGAACCAAATAATTAGTCTGCAACCCTACGCTCCAAACGTTGGGACCCCAAGAACCATTTAATTCACCTCTTTTATTTTTACAGATGAGAAACTGAGTCTCAGGGAGGATAAGTGATGCCCTCAGGGCCTACGGGGCATAGGATTTGAACCTAAATCCTCTGACACCAAAGTCAGTGCTCTCTCCATTGCACCACATTCTACCAAATTAGCAATGATGAAAATGCAGGAATTGTTTAGCACTTAGAATTTTTTTTTCTTTTGGTCAACCTTCTTGGTTTTTCTTGAAATAAGTTAAAGGAATTGGACAGCATTAGGGCTAGAAGATACCTTGGAGGGGCAGCTAGATGGCGCAGTGGATAGAGCACCAGCCCTGGAGTCAGGAGTACCTGAGTTCAAATCCGGCCTCTGACATTTGACACTTACTAGCTGTGTGACCTTGGGCAAGTCACTTAACCCCAATTGCCTCACTAAAAAAAAAAGAAGAAGAAGATACCTTGGAGATCTCCCTAAACCAACTTCTTCAGTCAGTGTGGTACAGGAGGAAAAAGCACTGAAGATTTGGGCTCAAACCTCAACTCTGATTTAATATGGGACATTGAGCAGGACATTTAATTCTTTGGCCTTCTGCATCCTCACCTGTACACTGAGGGAGGTTGACTAGATGATTTCTAAGTTCTCTTCTGGTGCTATATGCTTGGAGGTTTGGGGCAGGGGCTTGGGGGTGGGGGTGGGAAGGTTAAGGCAATTAAGGCTAAGTGATATGCCCAGGGCCACACAGCTACTAAATGTCTGAGGTCACATTCGAACTCAGGGCCTATTGACTCCAGGGCCTGTACTCCGTACCACCTAGATGCTCCACACTGTTTTGATCCTTTTATAAATGAGGAAACCAAGGCCCAGAAAGATGAAGAGATTTTCCCAAGGTCAGATGAGTATTGCATGGCTGATCCCCAACAGTGAGGGAAAAGAATAAGTCACAGAGCCCTTGAGACGGTACAGAAGATTGCTTTGGAATGGATCCTGATGATCTTTCCACGGACAGTGAGGCTAACGTAGAGCTCTGTAGCAAATATGTGACAGTTCCCACCCTACATGAAAGCTCCATACCTGTTTTGGAGGGACAATTCTCTTCCTTACTGTGAAATGACCAGTTTTAAAGGCAAATGGAAAAAGGAAGATTTTCTTTTGATATAAAGAAAGATAAATGTTTTAATAGAAGGAAAAATGTTCTAATAAGCTGTCCAACAATTAAATGGGCTGCTTTGTGAAGTAGTTAAAATCTTCAGAACTGGAATTATTCAAGCAGAGGATGAGTCACCATTTGTCGGGGCAGTTACACTGGGGACTCCTGCCCAATGAAGGAATGCAGGCTTAGTTCAGCCTACTTTCTACTTTAAAACTCTGTGATCATCAATAGTGGATAATCAAACTGTCTGAAAATGAAAGCTTAATGGAAGATGTAGTCATCTACCTTTGACATTTATGTGCCCACTTTGCATTTTGTAACTTTTAATAATTCTGTTTTGTAGTCATTTGAGACTTTTGCTATAAATGAAGTTAACATAATCTAGCTGGGAAGTTTTTCATTGTTTCCATTTGAGGTGCATGGATATGGATAATGGAACAGTGAATGTGATCTGCAACCGGTCAAGTCAATGAGCATGAATTAAGTGCCTACTGTATGCCAGGTATTGTGCTAATCACTAGGAATACAAAGTAAAAGAGTTTCTGCTCTCAAGGATCTCTCAGTCTAATGGGGGGGGGGGGAGAGGAACAACGTACAAAAACAACAATGTATAAACCAGATATATACAGGACAAATTGAAGATAATCAACAGAGGGAAAGCACTAACATAAAAGGGGATGGGGAAAGACTTTCTGTAGAAGGTGTGGTTTTTGCTGTGACTTGAAAGAGGCCAGAAAAGCAACAAGGCAGAAATGAGGAGGTGAGGCATGAGGGACGACCAGTGAAAATGCCCAGAGTCTGGAGATGAGACAAGTGAGGAAAATTTCTCTGCAAATTAGTCTTAGAAAGTTGCCTAGGAGAGCATTGAGAGGGTTAGATTACTTGCTAGGGCCACTGAGGCAGTATGCGTGGGAGGCAGGTCTTAAACCCCAGGATTCCTGCTTCTCTATATTCACTATATTCACATAGATAGATGATAGATAAATGGATGGATGGATGGATGGATGGATGGATGGATGGATGGATGGATGGATGGATGGATGGATGGATAGATTGATTTTTTTTTTTAGTGAGGCAATTGGGGTTAAGTGACTTGCCCAGGGTCACACAGCTAGTTTCAAGTGTCTGAGGCTGGATTTGAACTCAGGTACTCCTGACTCCAGGGCCGGTGCTCTATCTGATAGATTGATTTTTTCACATATATTCACATATATATCCACACACATATGCAGATCTTAACCTAAACTGTTGTTGTTGTTGAATTGTTTTTCAGTCATGTCCAACTCTTTGTGACCCTCTTTGGAGTTTTCTTGGCAAAGGTACTGCGATGGTTTGTCATTTCCTTCTCCAGCTCATTTACACATGAGGAAACTGAGGAAAACAGTTAAATGACTTGCCTAGGGTCTACAGCTAGTAAATGTCTGAGGCCAGATTTGAACCCAGGAAGAGGAGTCTTCCTGACTCCAGGCCCAGCGCTCTGTGCACTATGGCGCCTTCTAGCTGACCCTAACTTAAATTGCATCTATCCAAATCATTACCAACATGCAGCAGCTGGAACAGAAGCACCAGACTGGGCTAGAATTTATCCACTTGCCCCACCCCCACCCCACCCCCCCCTTCTTTGCCATTTCCTGGCACTAAGTAAAGTACCACAAGGGAAAGGAATCTGGAGTAATCTGGACAGAATACCAAAGAATAGAAATGTAAGAATCACAGAATCCCTGAATTCACATGAACCCCTACAGTTATGAGCATGAAGTTCTTCAGTGATAGCAAAAGCACCCTCTCCTGAGGGGCTCATCAGCTTTTGAACAGCTCAAGTTGTGAGTGAGCTTTCCCTTTTAAATTTTTTTTTTTTTTAGTGAGGCAATTGGGGTTAAGTGACTTGCCCAGGGTCACACAGCTAGTAAGTGTTAAGTGTCTGAGGCCGGATTTGAACTCAGGTACTCCTGACTCCAGGGCTGGAGCTCTATCCACTGCTCCACCTAGCTGCCCCCGAGCTTTCCCTTTTAACAGATGAGATCTGCATCCTAATCATGTCCTCTGGGCCAAGCAAAACAAGTCTAAAGAAACAAGCTTCTGGATGAAAGAACTTCAGACAATCACAGGTCCCTACTATTTCTCCTCTTCTACAAGCCAAACATCCCCATTTCCTTCAAACTAATTCTTTTTTTTTTTTTTTGAGCAGGGCAATGAGGGTTAAGTGATTTGCCTAAGGTCACACAGCTAGTAAGTGTCAAGTCTCTGAGGCTGGATTTGAACTCAGATCCTCCTGACTCCGGGGCCAGTGCTCTATCCGATACGCCACCTAGCTGCCCCTCAAACTAATTCTTACAAGCCAGGGCCTCCAGCCTCCACCTTGGGTTGCCCTTCTCTGGGTGCGATACTCCAGATGTGATCTGGCCAAAGAAGAGTAGGACAGGATCATCTCTTCCAAGGCTCCTTCTGGATATTATACTTCTATTAATGCAGCCTATGATCTTATTGGCTCACATCACCAATTCACACTGAGTTTGCAGCCCACTAAAACTAGAAAGTTGGAGGAGGAAGAGGCTGAGCTTGAATGCCAGTTGCACCACTTACTACCTGTGTAACCTTGGGTAAACCACTCTGATCCTCAGTTTCCACATCTGTAAAATGAGGAGGTTGGATGAGATGATCTCTAGGATCCTTTCTTAGCTCTTGTCATCTGGCCATACCCCAGCTGTACTTGTTTATCCCTAATATTTTATTTTATTCCTATTATCATCTCTCATTTCCCTATTGTTTTCCCTATTAAATTCCACGCTGAGATGCAGGATGGCTTGCTTAGTGGATAAAGAACTGGTCTTGGAATTATGAAAAGTCCTACTTCTGAGCTACACTTATGCCCGTGAGCAAGTCCTCTAACCTCTCAGTACCAAGGGCAACTCTAATTAACAGATGATGCTGGTCTGCATCAGTAGAGGGAGTTTCTATACATTCCCCATACTGTTTAAATCACAGGTTTAGACCCCTGTCCTCCTTTCCCCAAGAAAAACCCCAAAATATATTCCCTAGGGTCCCAGTCCCTGTCCGTGTCTAAGGACCATACTAAATAGATTCATTAGATAGATTAAGTTAAATTAAATTAAATAGATTAGATTAAATAGAGAGGTTCATTAATAGTAGGTGATGAATTCTTAGGCCACAGCATTCTATGAAAGAAAGAAAATCCAAAATGGTTTTCATTCCTGGGTGACATCCCTTCAGCCTACAATGACAAAAGTAGAAGGCCAGAATAAAGTGAAAAGGGTGCTAAAAATCAGTTTTTAGACTGTGTTTTTATATTACATTTATTAATTTCATCATTGGTACTTTAATTATGAGAACTTTGTGGGCTGACTGAACTAAACTACTGAGCCAAACCAGATCAATATTAGTATTCTTCCTATAAAGGAAATCAGAAGATTTAAGGAATTTACAGTTTAATAGAAGGATGACTCATAATCTCCCCTTGGAGAGATAAATAGAAGAATCAGGGAAGCTAGTTTCTAAATTTGCATCTAGAACAGAAACACACACAGAGTAAATATGAGGCTGGAGGAGAATCTATTATGCTTCAGCTAAGGTTTAAAAAAAAAAGTAAGGGTAGCAGTCATGATTTCAGATGAAGAAAAATCAAAAACAGATCTAATTAAAAGAGAAGACATAGACAATGAAGTAATATCGATATTAAGTATCTATACATCAAACGGTATAGCATCCAGATTTTTTTTTCAAGGCAATGAGGGTTAAGTGACTTGCCCAAGGTCACACAGCTAGTAAGTGTCAAATGTCAGAGGCCGGATTTGAACTCAGGTCCTCCTGAATCCAGGGCCATTGCTCTATCCACTGCGCCACCTAGTTAAATAAGTTATAGGGGGAAATAGTAAAACTATACTAAAGGGGGATATCAACTTTCCCCTCTCAGAACTAGATAAAGCTAACAACAAAATAAACAAGAAAGAAGTTAAGGAGGTGAATAGAATTTTAGAAAAGTTAGATATGACAGACCTCTGGAGAAAACTGAATGGGAATAGAAAGGTATATATACCTTTTTTCAGTAGATACATGGCACATACACAAAAACTAACCATGTATTAGGGCATAAAATGTCACAACCAAATGCAGAAAAGCAGAAATATTAAATGCATCCTTTTTAACTTACAGTGCAATAAAAATTATATTCAATAAAAGACCATGGAATCATAAATTAAAATTTAATTGGAAACTAAATAACCTAATCCTAAAGAATGATTGGATCAAAGAACAAATCATTGAAACAATCCTTAAAGAGAATGATAAAAATGAGGCAATATACCAAAATTTATGGGATGCAGCCTAAGCAGTACTTAAAGGAAAATTTATATCTCTAAATGCTTACATCAGTAAAATAGAGAAGAAACTCAATGAATAAAGCATACAACTAAAAAAACTAGAAAAGGAGCAAATTTAAAATCCCCAATAAACACCAAATTGAAAATCATGAAAATCAAAGGAAAGATTGACAAAATTAAACTAAGAAAACCACTGAACTAATAAATAAAGCTAGGAGCTGGTTTTATGGGGGGAAAATAGATAAGCCATTGGTTAATTTGATTAAAAAGAAAGAAGAAAACAAAGTTACCAGTATCAAAAATGAAAAGAATGAGGGGCAGCTAGGTGCCACAGTGGATAGAGCACCAGCCCTGGATTCAGGAGTTCCTGAGTTCAAATCTGGCCTCAGACACTTGACACTTACTAGCTGTGTGACCCTGGGCAAATCACTTAACCCCATTGCCCCGTTAAAAAAAACAATTAAAACAAAAACAAAACAACAGCAAAAAAACCCACTAGAGAGCATAGGAATAAATAATGCTTTCTTTAAAATGATAAGTAATATCTATCTAAAACAAACAGCAAGCATTATCTGTGATGGGGATAAGCTAGAAGCCTTCCCAATAACATCAGGAATGAAGCAAGGATACCCATTATTAACACTATTATTTAATATCGTACTAAAAATTCTAGCTATAGCAATAAAAGAAGAAAAAGAAATTGAAGTAATAAGAATAGCAATGATGAAACAAAACTATTGCTCTTTGCAAATGATATGATGATATACTTGGAGAATCCTGGAAAATCAACAACAAAAACCTAGTGGAAATAATTAACAGCTTTAGCAAAGTTACAGGATACAAAATAAACCCACATGAATCAGTAGCAATTCTATATCAGCAATACCAACAAAGTCTAGTAACAAGAGATAGTAAGAGAAATTCCATTTAAAATAATTGTAGACGATATAAAATACTTGGGAGGCTACCTGCCAATCAAACCCAAGAACTACATGAACACAATTATAAAATATTTTTCACACAAATAAAGTCAGATCTCAATGACTGGGGAAAAATTAACTGTTCATGGGTAGGCCAAGCCAATATAATAAAAATAACAAATTAATTTGCTTATTCAGTTGCATAGCAATCAAACTAAAATAAAAAGTATTTTATGGAGCTAGAAAAAATAACAACAAAATTCATCTGGAAGAACAAAACGTCAAGAATGTTAAGGGAATTAATGGAAAAAAATGTGAAGGAATGTGACCTAGCCTTACCAGATCTCAAACTGTATTACAAAGAGGTAATCATCAAAATGATCTGGTACTGCCTAATAGAAAAAGTAGTGGATCAGTAGAATAGATTGGTTACATAATACACAGTAAGTAACCTTTAAAATAGATAAATGCAAAGATCCCAGCTTTGGAGACAAGAACTCACTAGTTGACCAAAAGTGGTGGGAAAACTGGAAAGCAGTTTAGCAGAAACTAGGTATAGACCATCATATCACACCAAGTTGTGGTCAAAATGGGTACATGATTTTAGAAAATTCTTTGTATTTTTAATGGAGCTACTTGATTATGCCTTTAAATCGAATTCATTCTGTCTTACGTTGAATAGCCGATTATATAGTCCCAGCCCAAGCCTCAGTGGTTCTTTGTTTAGGTTTTGATGGCTTAGAATGAGTGTTAATAGCAATTGTTTTCTGCTCTAGCCAGAAACTTTTAAGGTCCTCCCATCATCTTTTTGATGGTAAATTAGGCCATCTTTTGTCTCAATTCTTATTTAGTCCTTAGTAATTGAATGGGCATAGCCTCAGACAAACTGAAACCTGGAAAAGATCTTGTGTTAGAAAAGCAGAGGTTATCCATTGTATCCTGGGCCAGTTATCTTGACCTTTATCACCAGTTATCTTGACCTTTGTCTTGCAATTGGACTCAGATGACTCTGGAGGAGAGAGCAAGATGACAATTTTGCATAGCTCTACTTCACTCAAATCCAATTCCTGTGCAAGTCAAGACATAACCCTAGTGATGTCATTTATCCTCTTCAAGAATGAAGGATGAACAACAACAGTAACACTATGACCAGGAGGGATTTATAAATACCAGGAATACAGGACTGTTTCAATATTAGGAAAACCATCAGCATAATTGGCCATATCAATTATAAAACCAACAAAAATAATACAATTATCTCAATAGATGCAGAAAAAGCTTTTGATAAATGCAATACCCATTCATATTAAAAACACTAGAAAGCATAGGAATAGAGTTTTCTTTAAAATGATAAGTAGTATCTATCTAAAACCACAAGCAAGCATTATTTATAATGGGGATAAGCCTTCCCAATAAGATCAGGGAGGAAGAAAATTTGGAACTCAAATTTTTTTTTTAATGAATGTTAAAAATTGTCATTACACAACTACCCAGCAAAACTGAGCGTTCTCTTTCAGAGGAAAATATGGACACTCAATTAAATAGGGGAATTCCAAGGCTTCCTGAGAAAAAGACCAGAACTGAACAGAAAACTTGATCTCCAAATACAAAACTCAAGAGAAATATAAAGAGGTAAACAAGGGGGGCAAAAAGGTTGTTCAATGATGTTAAACTGCTTGCATCCCTATGAGAGAGGATAATACTTTTAACTCTTGGGATCTGTATCTCTCTTAAGGTATTATTATTAAATTGACTTTGATGTGATGATATAAAGAAACTTAGGGGGGAGAATAAAAGAAGACTAGGGGGAGAAGAGAAATGGGGGAGGTGGAATGGGGTTAATGACATCATATGAAGAGGCACAAAAATAACCCATTACAATAAAGGGAAATAAGGGAGGGGTGAGCATTGTTTCAACCTTATTCTCATCAGATTTGGTTCAGGGAGGGAATAAAATACACTCCCATTTGTATAAAGGAACTTAACTTACTCTCTAAGGAAACAAAAGGGGAAGGGGAAAAGAGTGGTATTGATAGAAGGAAGGGCAGAAGGGGGAGGCAGTGGTCAGAAGTCCTAGATTGGAAAATCCTTAAGGTTGGAACTTTCGCTTTTTAAAAAAAAATTGTTAATATCCCTAGAACTTAGCACAGGGCCTAGGACATAGTAGGCACTTGTTCAGTCATGTCCAACTCTTCATGACCCCATTTGGGGTTTTCTTGGCAAAGATACTGGAGTGGTTTTGCCACTTCCTTCTCCAGTTCATTTTACAGATGAGAAAACTGAGGCAAACAGGGTTAAGTGACTTGCCCAGGGTCACATACAGGCCAAATTTGAACTCAAAAAGAGGAGTCTCCCTGATTTCAAGCCTGACACTCTATTCACTGTACCACCTAGCTGCCCCTAGTAGACATTTAACAAATATTTATTGACCGACTTTAGGGTAGGATTGTTTATTTTTATCTTTATATTGCTAGCTCCTAGCATAGTATTCAGGTACATGGTGGGTACTTAATAGATGCTTCTTAAATTGTAGGCCAAAAGAACCCCAAAACTTGCATAAACAACAAGTATTTGATCTCCATGCCAAGTGAAGACATATCGTGGCCAAGAACAACCCCAGATTAGAATATAAACTCATAATATTATAGAAGAGAATGGGGGCAGCTAGGTGGTGCAGTGGATAAAGCACTGGCCCTGGATTCAGGAGGCCCTGAGTTCAAATCCAGATTCAGACACTTGATACTTACTAGCTGTGTGACTCTGGGCAAGTCACTTAACCCTCATTTCCCCCTTCCCTACCCACACCCCAAAAAAAAAGAGAATGGAAGATTACGAGCAGCCTTGCCTCACCAAACCAAACCATACAAAAAACAGAGGGGAAAACAAGTCTATAGAAAACTGGGGAATGAGACCCAAATAAGCCATATTATCACAATGGCATTTAATAGATGAAACTGTAGTACAAGCGGCTGGAAAAAAAAGGAACAAAAGTTCTAATATTTGTAAAGTGTGCAAAGGTGGTTCAGTATCAGCAAAGAGCACTGGACTTAGAAAAAGAAGACTTATCCATGTTCCATTTCCAGCTCTCCTACTTGCTACCTATGTGACCTTAGTCAAGTCACTTCAAATATTGGGTTCTGTTTTCTTATCTGAAAAAGGAGTTGGAAAAGATGACCTCTAAAGCACCCTCCAGCTTTAAATCTAAGGGCCTATTACCTACTATCATTACTGATGAAAGTAGAGACACCATGTTACGGCTCAGAAACCTCAGTCCTCAATGTGATTTGAAGTCAAAATGTCACTTAAGAAAATGAAGTTGGAAAGAGAAGCTGGACCAGACCCACTGCAGGTGAAATTCACGCCAGAGGCAATACAATGTTCAGACTATTGAGCGTTTTTTATACGCTCGTTTTTTTTTTTTAACTTTTTTTTTGGTCTTCCTTTACAAGTTTTCTCTCTCCCTGCAGACCCTCCCCTACCCATTTGAGAAAGCAAGTAATTTGATACCAAATTTACATGTGAAGCCATGCAAACCATATTTCCATCTTAGCCATGGTGTGTGTGTGTGTGTGTGTGTGTGTGTGTGTGTGTGTGTGTTTTAAAAGGGCAAGTAAAATAAAGTGAAAAAAAAAGCTTTAATTTGCACTCAAGAGTTCATTGGTTTTCTCTCTGGAGGTGAACAACAAGCACCATGGAAGGTTTTAATGTCGTAAAATCGACTATGATTCAACAAGGTGACATCGACAGTCAAGAAAGTTAATGTTATCCTAGGCTTCACTAAGAGAATCATGATGTCCTGAGCAAGGGAAGTACTATTTTTCTGTGCCTTACCCTGGGGTCAGACCACATCTTTAGTACTGTTTTCAGTTCTGGAAGTCAATTTATCATCTGTTCAGGTGTTTGTTTGATCAGATAACTGCAAGGGTTTGTGTGATTTCAGGAATTCTATGATTCTTAATGTTACTAATCTTTGTAATTCTGTGTGACACCAGATTCCTGTCCTTTGTGGTACCTTACTTTAGTGCCAAGAAATGGTGATGGGGAGGGGAGAGTGGATAACTTTTAGCTACTTATAAAATATATATAAGATTGCCTAATAAGACAGAAAAGGAAAAGGACAAATGTTGGAGGGGATGTAGGAAAACTGAGACACTAAAGCACTGCTGGTAGAGTTGTGAACTGATTCAACAATTCTAGGGAGAAATTTGGATCTATGTTAACTGATTATTTGTGTGTGTGTGTGTGTGAGGAAATTGGGGTTAAGTGACTTGCCCAGGGTCACACAGCTAGTAAGTGTTAAGTGTCTGAGGCTGGATTTGAACTCAGGTACTCCTGAATCCAGGGCTGGTGCTCTATTCACTGTGGCACCTAGCTGCCTGTTAATGGATTCTTTAAACAAAACTTTTTGTTATATAATGGTTAGCATGCTTTGGGTAAGAACTAATATAAACCCATAGGGCTGGGCAGTCAAGAGATCTCTCCAGGTTTCTAATTATGGATTAAGCAAAGAAAAAGTGGCATTCCCCAAAGCAACCCGGGCCTTTCATGCCATAGGTAGGAAACAAAAGTTATGCCAGGAATTTAATAAAAGACCCTAGTAAAATGCTATCAAGATTAGCAATGCTTCTTTCTCTTACAGCAACAACAACAACAAAAATATTTTATAATTGGCTCTGGCTTGATGCATTGAATTTTTTAAACCCTCTAATTGGAAGAACCCTGAAATTTTCAAATGAACAATAAAGTTAAAAAAAATCATCTTTAAGAGAGAGCTTTGGGGGCAACTAGGTGGCACAGTGGATAAAGCACCAGCCCTGGATTCAGGAGGATTTGAGTTCAAATCTGGCCTCAGACACTTAACACTTATTAGCTGTGTGACCCTGGGCAAGTCACTTAATCCTCATTGCCCTGCAAATAAATAAATAAACAAACAAATAGATAAACAAATAGATAAATGAATGAATGGATAGATAAATGAATAAATAAGCAAATAAGTAAATGGATAAACAAATTGATAAATAAAGATAAATAAGAGAGTTGCAAACAAGTCTTATCCTGCAACAGTATAATTTTTTTCAAAGTTGGAAACAAAGATTTTAAACAAGTATTTTTTTTAAACTTTGTGTTCCAACTTCCCCTCCTCCCTCCCTTCCCACTCCCCACCCCAAGAACTCAAGCAATTCAATATAAACTATACATGAGTATAAACAAGTACTTTTGAAAGATTTCTACAGAAAATAAACAAGGAGAAAAGGTTACATACATAATGTTGAGTACTGAAGAGTACTGGATTGTGGGAGGAACTGAAAATGAAAGAGATTTACTACCTCTTAGCAAAGGCAGGAGAGTACGAAGCCATCAAATAAAACTTTTTAAAACTTTTTTAAAAAAAATCTGGTTCTACTATCTACTAGCTGTGTGGGCAGTTCACTCAACATCTCTAGCTGCTCATCTGTAAAATGAGGCAGCTGGATTGGACAATCCCTAAGATCTCTTACATGTCTGATACTCTAAATTTTTATAAGTACTAAGACCATTTCTTTTTGGGGGGGGTGCGGTTTGAGGTAATTGGGGTTAAATGACTTGCCCAGGGTCACACAGCTAGTAAGTTGTCAAGTGTCTGAGGCCTAATTTGAACTCAGGTCCTCCTGAATCCAGGGCTGGTGCTCTATCCACTGTGCCACCTAGCTGCCCCTCAGGAACACATTCTTAATGCAGCTTTACTTTGAGAGAAAGGAACTGCTTCAGCTCTAAGGCAATGATGCTCATTCTTGTGGCCTGGGGCAAGAGCTTAACAGGGTAGGACAAGAAGATGGATTTTAGGAGTCAATTTAGGATGAGGAACTGAGAGGTCTCTGCCTTCTGATATTTCAAAACTGTGAACATTTCAGTCTGGGCCTACTCTTTGGCCAGTTTCTTCCTTTTTTTCTCTAAGGACTTCAATCTTTTACCCTATACCCCTATTTTCCTATCCACTGTTATTTCTAACCCATGTGTTTCTCTAGCCTCTAGTCCTTAAACAAGGTTATGATACTGATATTTTCCAATGAGGAAAACAGGCAAGATACAGACAATGTAAAGTCACAAAAGGAAAGAAATCTGAGCTTGCTATAGATGTGGGCTGGAATTTGGGGTCAAATTGATTGAGTTGTCCCAAAAGAATTACAAGACTCAGTGACTCAGTTTCCCAAGTTTTATTGCAATACTGTGGGTGACCACAGGGAGAGAACCATGATAGTGGAAAGGTATCTCTTGAATAGTGAAAGACAGTTATATTTATAGTATAGATAAATTGATTATCAGTCTCATTATAATAATCTCCACCTTGGGGAGATACAAGGGAGGGCCTGTTCTACTCATTATAATATTCTCTACCTAGGGGTGTTCCAGGGGAGGGCTTATGCTAATTTGGAGTTCCTGGGGGTCCTAAGCCAACCCCCGAGGTGGGTACCTTTTTCAGTGGAGGTGTGTTTTGGGGGTTTCCATGTCATAAGGTGAATCTGGGGACAAATTTGGCCTTTTCTGCACTTGTCTCTTTCTGATTCCAACAGCTAGTTTCAAAACATATTTATTTTTCATTAGAATTTCTATAGGTGGTCTTTTTCCTTTATTGTTATTTTGACCTGACCCATTCTGGTCCGTTATGGATGTTGATCACTATGGGTACAAGAACCTAACATAAGTTATCCATTAAATGGGATCTAACTTCCTTTTAGAGCTAATATCTGAATTAGAGCTTGGGTCTTGGGTTTTTTCTATTAACCCTTTTTTGCCTCCTACATCACTATCTTACATCCAGAAATTCCTTCAATAAGACATATTATAATAAAATATTGTGCTAGGCCCTGGTAATTCAAAACTGAAATAAAATACTGACTGTGTGCTTAAGGAGTTTATATCCTAATTAGGGAAAGAGGTCAAATAGGAATTACCATAATAACCCAGGCAAGAAGTTATGAGAAACCGAATTAGGGTAATGGTAGTAGCAGTGTCAAAGAGAAGGCAGATCCAGGAGACATTTATCATAGATGTAAATTTCAAAGCAATATCAATCTATTTCCATAGAGCTGGAAAAACACTTTTTGCTTTACTTGCTTTTCAATGGCTAATATTAAATTATCTTAATAGATTATTTTAAAACTACTAAGCAATTAAATAAAAAAGCAAACAGAATGAATTGACAAAGAATAAAGATAACTGACACACATTTTAATTAGCCACACTTCTTTAAGAAAAATACAAGTGCTTTAGGACTAACTATAACAAATGTTCTTATGAGTGTTTTCCCCTACAGTATGATATAAAAGGGGAAATATATGTGCAGTTTTTCCACTTCTATGGCATTTTCATTGGAACACTGTATTTACCATTCCTGACAAGGAATTTAGAAAAAAATAATTCAAGGACAATAATATTTGGGGGGGGGGACAGATTACTAACTCTACAGTATTATCTATTTTTTATTTGATTTTTGCAAATAGCAAGAGGTTAGTCCTGGTGCTCACCCCTTTTACATCACACAACACCCTGAAATGGACACTTTCACAATGTGAAAGTTTAAAAAATCTGAACCACAAAGAAACACACCATCACCCTACACATATATAATTTACCCCTAAACCTCTTAACTTAAAAATAATCAAATGCCACATGCTGTGATAGCTACTTCTCTCTCTGCCATCCCCACATAAAGGATATCTTCCATGTTCCTGGATAATTTATCATCCTGTATGTAACATGCCAGTAGCACTCATATCCCCAAAAGTCTTGAGCCATTCCTGGTTCCAATCTTCCTCCCTGAGCAACAAGAGGGCTCTCTGAATTCTGCTAAATTTTCTATATTCTACTTCATTGATCATTGTCACAACTCTCAGGATCAAGTTCACCAACGTTTTAATGTATAGCCCTTATATTGCCATTTGGTTTTGCAAAAAAAGACTACGAAAGTAGTATTTGGTCCACTATTCATTTTCTTCTTTACTAATAAAAATGTCCATAAATATATTCTTATTTTTATTGGATCATATAGATATCTCACTCATTATAGATGCCTTGGAGGAAGAGCAATAAAATGATGTCAATTCTCAATTAATCATGCTAATAGAGGACAGCTGGGGTAAGGAAAATCCAGGTTATTTCTACCTGACTCTGGGAGATACAACTGTAATTTTTTTTTTTTTGTAGAAGAAGCACACAATCATACTGATTCCTAATTAATTTTATTCTTAATTGTTTTATTTGGGCTCATATCTAAATCAGTTTGCACTCCATGAGCAACACTTCAGCTAGATTTCGGGAAGGGAGTAATTGAAGGAAGATAAAAAGGAAGGATTAAAAAGTCACCCTGGATCATCTAAAAAAGTAAAAAACTAAAAGCTGACTAATTTTCTTCATTTATTGAAGAGATGAAGAGTGAGGGTGAAGTGATAAAATGGAATGAGCCAAATGACCTCTAGGGTACCTTCCAAATCAAGGAATCTGGGATTCTAATTGATTTATTTAAGGTTAAATAATCAATGGAATTATTGACTAGATAATCTCAGATATAAAATTTTAGGAAATACAGAAGATTACAGTGAACTTCTTGGGCCACACCTACCTAAAGATATCATTTTCATATTCAGCCTTATGCTAAATGATGGTGAAGTGATCCAACACTTTAGACAAGTGAGACTACGAGCACCCAGGGAAACAAAAAGCACTAGGCCATTTGAAAAGCTCTAATTTTCTAAAGCGAATTTCAATTCAATGTTTACCCAAAGTTCCATATATCATTTTAGAAACGTGCATAGTGAAAAACTTTCATAATCTTCTTTCTCTTCCCTTGTGCTAAACTTGATAATGTATGCCCTTTCTGAAAACAAAAACAAAACCAGATGCAATCAGAGGAAGCTGTTAATAATGGCTCAATTTGATTTTGATACTGAACACCAAGAAAGAATACCCAGTCAAACGAAATCATTCTATGACCAGGTCACAGTTTGTAGAAAACATGTTAATATCCCTCTTGTTGCTCTCCAGCAAAGCATTACCCTAATTATGAATTTAAATAACAAGGTTCATGTTTCTTACAGTTTCTCTTATTTACTATTTGGATAGAAAATATACTTGAGTGAAAGAGTACCAACCAGGTCTCTGCCTTTGCCATTTACTAGCAATGCTAATGGAGATTCAATAAGCTTTCAGAGTCTGTTTCCTCATATATGAAATGAGAATACTATCTGTCCTCATGAAGTTGTTGCAGGGATATTACATAAATATGAGAATAATGCTTTGTAAAGTGCGACATATAAAGTATGATTAATATTCTTAAAGGACTATTTTTGATAGTTCATGCTAGTATTAATTTTCATGTTTCACTAATGACATAACTAAAATCTGCACATTGAATACAATCTAAATCTCATTCAACAGTGCATACATTTGGATACAGAAAACATTGGCAAGTTTAAGTAACCTGATATAGCTGTATTAATAAGATAAGTAGCACTATTTTGCACTGTCAGCTTTAGGACATAGAATTTATTTTATTTTGGGGGGAAAATATGCTATGAGATTAAATGGTTCAAGGGAAACCATCACTTTTAAGGGGATGATAAAAACAGACCAAAGTTATTTATATTCAGAGTAAGGTACTACTTCACTTTTGCACTAATCATTTTATAATTCTTTCTCAAAGTGAATTTGGTGGTAGGCCAAGTAATGGTGCTCTGTTATTGAAAATATCAGTGGTATAGGAGAAGCTTCAGAGAGTCTGAATCTTTAACAGCTGCAAGCCAAGTACATTAGGGAGTTATTAACTTGTTGCCTCCTCAGGGAAGGAAAGGTAAACTGCAACTACTTAAAAAACTTAGCAACCTTTAAAAGCATGCCAGCTAATCCACAGCTAGGAAGACATTCTGCTTTAATGGCAGTATATGTGGTAACAACTGCAGTGAAAAAAGAAAAGATATTGGGAAAACCAGAACCCCAGAATGTCAGTCAGTCTAGTCTTACTCCATTCATAGTCAATAAGAGAAGCCTTCCTATTCCATGTTTTTCTTATTTTTCTAATATGGATTTTTCCACTCTCTTAAATTTGTTCAATTCAACAGTTAATTCCCAGTATTTGAGATAAAGCCACATGAGCCTCCCGTTCTGACGTTTATTGGAATTCCACATGTCTCCACAATATGTGTCGTGCTTAAATATATCTGTTAAACCAGATACCATCTCTAGATCAGCAGCAACTGGATCAATGGATGCTCGAACTAACAAGCTTTTCTCGATTTCTAGGCGCTTGTTCCGAGGGAGAACCAGACTACAGTAGATATTTTGTCGCTCTATCAGTGCTTCTTCAAAGTCTTTCAGCAAAAGGGCAGCCCTTTTTTGCCAGTTTTCTTCCTTTTCCAGGCAGTGTTGATATACACTTTTCAAAGGTTGTAGCTGCTGCTTTTCTTGCATTACCTGTGCTCGTTCCTGTTCCAGGAGTTTCCTTTCTTCCACCAATTTTCGACCCTGAGAGATGAGGGCTTCACGATAGCTAGTTGTTCTATTATGTTCCTTTTCAAGCTCCACAGACAAATGAGCCACTGCACGACGATTTTCTGAGATAATATCACGGTATTTCGCTTCAAGATCCTGTTGGAAAGCAATTGTCTTTTGTTGATATGCTTTTCTTTCTTTTTCTATTATTTTTTGAGACTCTCGAGACCAAATCCAACCTAAGATTAAAACAAAGCAAAAATGACAAAAACAATAGTTGAAAATAATATTCATCAAAAAACATAATCTTAACCAACAGTGAGCTTTGTCTTCGGCTCCTGCGATTTTTTTTTTTGGGGGGGGGGAGGCAGGCAATGAGGGTTAAGTGACTTGCCCAGGGTCAAACAGCTAGTGTCAAGTATCTGAGGCCAGATTTGAACTCAGGTCCTCCTGAATCAAGGGCCAGTGCTTTATCTACTTACTATACCACCTAGCTTCCCCAAAAAGCAGAATCTTACAGGATGGTCTTTCAACAAAAGCTAAAGATTTTAGGTGTTAGTATAAGAAAGGGATTTGCATTAAATTCTAACATATAGAATGTATATTTTATATGCAATGCAAACAGAGGCTCTCTGCCCTCTACTAAAGAGCATGACAATGCAACAGGCAAATTTCCTATTAGTCTACCTAAGAAGTTTGTTTGTTTTTGTGTGTGGAGAAGAAATATAAAAAGAATTTAGCTGTTTGCCACTCTTTACTTTTGTTCCAGATCCTACTACCACTTGGTATGTTGGCTCCAACATAAAACAGACAAGACTTTAAAAAACAACACGGGGCCAGGTTATTACTGACTTCCGTTCATGGTCAGCTGAATACTACCTGAATTCATTCTATCTCAATCAACCCAGCTGAGGCCAGAGAAGCCAAAGCAAAGTTCTGGATGATTGTACTGTGAGAGGAGAATACCTCATAGGACCAAATGACAGTATAGATCTGGGGTTAAAGGGGACTTTGGAAACCATCTGGATCTCAGAGAACATCCAGTCCAACCTCCTCATTTTACAGATGAAACCACTGAGGCCCAAAGAAGTTAAGTGACTTGCCCAACGTCACACAGGTAATTAAATATCAGAGGCAGGATTTGGACCTAAGCCCTGTGACTCCAGAATCACAAAACATTAGTAAGTGCAAGGCACAAATTTTCCTTCATTTCTTCCTTTTATGAATAGCACTGCAAGAGGGAATAATTCTACCAATCATTGGCTTTTACTTGGTTATCCCAGGAGAAACACAAATTATCATAAGAATGATAACAGCAAAGAGCACTGGTTTGAAATGAAAGAACCGGAGTTCAAATGCTGACTCTGCTACTTACTAATGACCATACTGCCCAAGTGGGCTTCACTTCTCTGGGAATCCTTTATTTTCATCTATAAGATGGAGGAGTTGGACGAAATAGCACCTAGTGTCCTTCTAGTTCTAACTGCTAGGAACCCTATGACCATACAACTTAGGACGTCATTAGTCACGCTAATTTCAGGATGCTAGTTTTTCCTACACTGGGGCGACTAGGATTTAACACCCTGAGGAATAACAGAAATACAGCTTCTATAAATGCAACCACAGAGAACATGAGAATCTTACCTATTTAAGTAAAAATGCAGTTCGTGTTTCCTCTAACCAAACAAGCTCTCTCCCTATCCTACCTACCATGAGATCCAAAAAGAATCATGCTTCACATTTTCAGTGGTGTGAAATCAGCCCCCGCATCCACAAGTGGCACTCTATGTCCTCTGTAAGTATTCATTCATCCAGAACATCTCAACCTGAGTATCCAAACAGGGTCCTCAGACTCACCCTGCCCAAAGCTGAACAACTTCTCTTTCTACAAAAAAATGACTCCTGTGTCACTACCATTCGCTCAATATACCGTGCTGGAAATACTAACGCTATCTTTGCTCTTAGCCCTTCTTCCTCACCTCTCATACCCAGTATTTCCCAAATCCTGTCAATGCTACTTACACAATTCCTCTTGTAACTGTCTCTTCCTTTTTATTCCCACTTGCCACCCCCTTACTACAGATGCTTCTTATCACTCACCCAGAATATGACAACTAACTCTACTGTCCCTTCTCAAACGATCAAACCACTATCATAATTTTCCTCAGGCATAGTTCTAGTCATACTGTCAATCTGCTCAAAATCTTCAGTGGTTCCATCATGCTGCCCAAATAAAATTTAAACTCCTTTGTAACATGAGGTGCCCTTCACAAATTTCCAGTCTTATTTTATATTCATAAGTTCTTTGCTTTAGTCAAACTGGATTACTCTCTAATTCCCCAAAAAGCACTATACACTCCCACATTTGCTCTCACAATTACCTATGCCTGGAATATCCTCCTTCCCCTCTTCACTTACTGAATTTCTACACATCCTGTCAATCCAAAGAAAATGACACTTCCAACATCAAGTCTTCCCTGATCTCTTCTGTCAATAAAAACCTTCCTCTACGAACTTCCCACAACATGTGCAATTATGTGATCTTGTATATTATGGTCACCTATTTTTGTATCTTGTATCACTATTATGAATTCCAGGAGGGCAAAAACACATCTTACCTAACCTTTGTATTTTTTTCATCACCTAAAATGGTGCTCTACAGAAAGCAGTTACTTAATAAATGTTTACGGGATTAATGAGTGAATGAATAAACCAATTCAGCAAGTATGTCTCAAAAGAAGACAGTTAAGTGTCAGGGTAGTTGAAGCTTTGTGATAGATCAGATTTCCCATATATTAAACATTAAATATTTGTCTTCCCTATCAACATCACTCACTTTTTACTTTTGGACCAATGAAGAGCTCAAAAAACAAATGCTTCTCACTGAAGCAGTGCACAAAACTTTCAGCCCAGGAAATCCGAAAACTATGAAAAACATAACTTACGAAAAGCTGCCAATCCCAGCATGGGAACCAGTAGAGCATAATTCCATCTGCTTCCATCACCACCCTCTGCCCTGGAATTAGGCCGGATATTCCAATGTGGAGGATCATTTAAGTTATTCATAGAGATACACCTTTAAAAAGATAACATTATTGTTTTGAGTGAATCACAGAATTTCAGAGTTAGAAAGGACCTCATTGAGAATTTAATCTAGTCTCTATATGAACAAAAAACCTGTCTACAATATCACTGACAAGTGATCATCCAGATTTTGCTTAAATATTTCCAACAATGGGGAATCCTTTTCCTCTTGAGGCATCTGTTCTATTTTTGAATACTTTTCTAATGATTGAATTTTTTCCCCTTTTAACAATCTAAATTTATTTATGCAATTCCCATTCATTGTTTCCAGTTCTGGGAACAAATCACAAAAGTCTAATTCCTCTTCCACATGACAGCCCTTTAAATACTTGAAGACAGTTATCATGGCCCTCCATGTCTTCTCTTCTCCGGGAAAACCATTCCCAATTCCTCCTCTGAAGACCAGTTAGAATGTTCTCATACTAGAAGGAAAATGGAAAAAAAAAAAATAAATGCACCTCCCTGTCCTGCAAGCTAGGAAGCTAGACGCCTTGTAAAGCAGGGGAAATCCCTTTTCCTAGGTAAGAGACCTGATCTCTTCTTCAGGGACTCCACCAGGCCTGATCTGTCCCCTTGGGCCAACACATTCCTTACTTTTCCCCAAACAAGGACTTTGGACTGGGCTAGTTTTGACCAGATTGGGAGAACCTGGAGGGTTTTCCTGATGCTCTTGACTTGAAGGTCTAAAGCAGAAAGATACTGCAGGATTCCCTGGAAGTAGGGGTGAAATTCAAGAGGGATTCTTACTTGGTATTGCTGCCTCATCCTTTTCTTCTCCCACATTTTTCCTATTTCTTCATTTCAAAGAAATTCTTATATCGATTAGAAAGCACTGTCCCAGTTGCTAGATTTAATTTCCTGGTAAACATTCTTATAATACATTTTTAGCTCTAACCTGAACATCCACCTAGCCCTTGAGAAAATAATGGGTTTTGCCAATGCCCAAAGGCCCCAGCTTTTAATTAATTTTAATTAATTAATTAATTAAGTTTAATTAAGGGGATTGATTGATTGATTGACTGACTTCGCTGATTAACTCACTTAATGTTAATCAATTAAAACCACACCTGAATGGCTCTCAAGAGGGTGTGGACTCTGACCTCAACACGGGACCACCCTCAAGTCCAGTGAACCAATAGATTTGGGTGATGCTAGTCAATGAGCTTGAAGCAGTGTGTATGGACTGCCTCTCCTTGGGGCACAGAGGAAGCTTCCTCTGGCAGTTCAGTTCTCTCTTGAACAGGCTGGTAGAGGAAGACTTGAGGACTCTAGGCTAGATAGGCCTTATCTTAACTTTCTGACCCAGGTGTTCTCTTTTTACTAATACCTGGTATGCTTTAATAAATGCTTAATGCCCAAAACTGGTGCTAAAGCTTCTAATTTATAAGTAAACCCTAGCTAATTTTCCCTACACTTGGGTCAGGAATAAGGTGACCACACATTAAATTTTAAATGTCATGTCCTCCAGGTGGGAGATCCCTCACTACAAATTCTGAGTACTAGGCACAATAGTACTGCCCTCCTTGTTTGTCTTAGGGTCTCAAACAAGCAAACGTTTATTAGGTATTTACTCTGTCAAAGGGATACAAATACAAAAGTCTAAGTCTCTTCCTTCAAGGAATTTTATCTCCTATTCATGATATGGGGGTTAAAAGGGGAATGGGATACAACACATTCAAAGATAATACAGGATGTTTCCCAACCCCCCTTAATTCTAGGACCTTCTCTCTATTGAATATTTTCAATTATCCTGTATATATTTTATTTGTACAGACTTGTTTGTATGTAGTCCCTCATTAAACTGTCAGCTCCCTGATCTAATCTTTTTTTTTTTTTGAGGGGCAATGAAAGTTAATTGACTTGCCCAGGGTCACACAACTAGTAAGTGTCAAGAGTCTGAGGCCAGATTTGATCACAGGTCCTTCTGAATCCAGGGCCAATGCTTTATCCACTGTGCCACCTAGCTGGCCCCAGCCCCCCATCTAATCTTTAACCTTTTTATCCCTAGTGCTTACTTATCACATTACCTGGCATATGGTACCTGGTAATTAAATGTTTACTGACTGACTATATAAAACAAATACAAAGTGATGGAAGGGTGGTGGAGAAAGGACTAGGGGAATCAAGAAAAGCCTCCTTGAAGGAGGGGACACTTGAGCTGAGTCTTAAGGGAGCTAGGGGTTCCGTAGTAGAAATGAAGGAGAGTATTCAAGGCATGAAAGGAAAGCCAATGCAAAGGCACACATAGGGAGACATGACAGAATGTCAAGTGAGGAAAATTTAAGTGCCTGAGGGGCAAAAATGTGTTTGTTGTGATTGTTCAGTAGTCTTTGCAACACCATTTGGGATTTTCTTGGCAAAGATACTAGAGTGGGGGGGGGGGCAACTAGGTGGTGAAGTAGATAAAGCACCAGACCTGGATTCAGGACTACCTGAGTTCAAATCCAGCCTCAGACACTTGATGCTTACTAGCTGTGTGACCCTGGGCAAGTCACTTAACCCTCACTGCCCTGCAAAAAAAAAAAAAAAGATACTAGAATGGTTTGCCATCTCCTCCTCCAGACCATTTTGCAGATAAGCAAACTGAGGCAAAAAGGGTTAAGTGACTTGCCCAGTGTCTCACAGTTAATAAGTGTCTAAGGCCAGATTTGAATTCAAGAAGAGTCTTCCCTGACTCCAGTCCACACACTCTATTCTAGCCCTGGGCAACTGATGACTCAACTCACAGATGAAAAACTGTTCTAGCATATTAAGTATTGAACAAATGGCTGTTATTGTTTCTGACTTTTCATGACCCCATTTGGGGTTTTCTTGGCCAAGATACTGGTTTGCTGTTTCCTTTTAGTATATAAAATACTGAATAAAAGGCCCTGAGTGAATGTTAAATCGTTCACTGCATCTATAATATGCTTTATGGTCTGGACACTTACGGCTCAGGAGAGCTAAGTTAAGTCAGAAACTCAGGCCAAGACCAAACTTTGGCAACTTTGTTTTTCATATAAGTTGATGACTACATGTACAAGAGTTTCTGAAACCAGGCAAAACCATAAAGTACAGTCTTTTATCTCTGAGGCAGGTAGGTGGAAGATGAGTCAAGACTCTCTCTCCCCTTCCCTTTCATCCTCCTTCACACCCTTTCAATGAAAGACAATGCTCTAAGATTCCTAAACACAGATATATCTGGGAGTCCAGGTAACAGTTAATACCTGGCTTCCCCACTAATAACAGATCTCTTGAATTCAAATGAATATTCTTATCATACACCAAATATGTAACCTTTTCTGTATAAAAGGGGAAAAAATGGGAAGTCATCTTAAATAAGTTGCCCTGCATATGTCTTCAAATTGCACTGGACAAAGACTTTATGATTGGCAACACATTCTGTAGCCTCCATCACCTATAAGGAATACCCTTCAATAATTCTCATTTGGATACAGAAGTCTTCTGTATAGGGTTCTTCCTTTTTCTTTCTAGTATGGGCATTACATAATCACTCATGTGAAGATGTAGTTGCCACCAAAAACAGGAATGAAAATGGATGGGAGAACTTGATCAATCTCTCGTTTTGATGATAAGAAAAGCTTTGCAAAAACACAGAAATAGTACATTTTAAATTAATGAAGCCTTTTCAATTGAGCTAATTCAGGTAGTCTGGTATGAATGAAGATGGACAGACTTTGAGGATAAAGAATCAATAAATTTTGGTAACTGACTGAACATGGGTGAGGCAGGTGGAGAAAGTATGGCAAGTAAAAATGAAAAATGAAGGATGACTTCAGAGTTGCCAAACTGAGTGACAAAAAGAATGGTATTACCCTGGACCAATATAAGGAAGTTGGGATAAAGGGCATATTTATGGGAAAAGATAATCAAATCTTTTGGACAATTTGAGGTCGAGACAACTATGAAAATGCTGAAATAGTAATAGCTACCAGAGATGTAGAACTAGAGCTCAGAAGAGAGCTAAGAGTTGGAAATATAGATTTGGGAGTCATCTGCATAGAAAATAGTTCAATCAGGGGCAGCTAGGTGGCACAGTGGATAAAGCACTGGCCTTGGAATCAGGAGGACCTGAGTTCAAATCCAGCCTTGGACACTTGACACTTAACTAGCTGTGTGACCCTGGGCAAGTCACTTAACCCTCATTGCCCTGCAAAAATTAAAAACAAAAACCAAAAAAACCCAAACAAACGAAAAAAGAAAATAGTTCAATCCATGTAGCTGTGAAAAAACCAAGAAAACAGAGACAGACATTGAGATGGTTGAGGGCAGAATCCTTGGTTAGACTCAGGAACTGTTGGACGGTGGGGAAGAACATTGGATGATCACCCTATGAAGGACACTGGAGGAGATATGAATAGAAAACCAGGATAAAGCAGTATCATAAAAACCCAGGGAAAAGTACAAAACAGAACTCATAATCTTTCCTCCTGCCAAATCCTCCCTTCTTCAGGACTTCTCTTTTACTGTAAAGGGTACCATCATTTTCCCAGTCACTGGAGTCTACTTCAGTGTCATCCCAAATATCCAATCTATTACCAATTCATGTTATTTTTACCTTTACAACATCTCCATCTCTCTTTCTCTCTCTCTCTCTCTCACACTCACACTCACACACACACACACACACACTCACTCTTTCTCTCTTCTCTCTCTCCTCTCCTCTCCTCCAACTGTCATCCTAGTGTTCAGGTCCTTATCACCTTTCCTGTAGACTACTGCAATAGCTTTTTTTTTTTTTTTTGGGCAGGGCAATGAGGGTTAAGTGACTTGCCCAGGGTCACACAGCTAGTAAGTATCAAGTGTCTGAGGCCGGATTTGAACTCAGGTACTCCTGAATCCAAGGCCGGTGCTTTATCCACTTCACCACCTAGCTGCCCCTGCAATAGCTTTCTAATGGGTCTTCTTGCCTCAAATCCCTCTCCTTTCCAATCCATCCTGTATCCATTTGCTAAGGGAATGTTCTCAAAATGTTAAGTCGGACCATGTCACTCCCTTAACTGAATAAATTCTAGTGGTTTCCTATTATTTCCAAGATCAGATGTAAAGTCCTCCCTTTGGCACAAAGGTCTTTTCCAACCTTTCCAATGTTCTTCCACTACTTACTGCTCTGTACACACTGCACTTCATTTACTGTTTTTCTGTGCCTTTTCTGTCCCCCATGCCTGGAATGTTTTTCCTCCTCATCCCTGCCTCTGTTTCCCTGGACTTCTTCAAGACTCAGCTCAAATCTCATCTACTCCACCACAATGCCCCACAGATACCTAAAACTCAAATGTCCAAAAAAGAACTCATTCTCTTCTCCCTAAGATCCACCCCCTTCCTAAGTTTCCTATTACTGTTGAGGGTACAATCATCCTGCATCCCTCAGGTTTGCAAACTAGACCACATCTTCCAACTTTTAATACCATTCAGATCCATTATCTAATCAGCTGCTAAATCTTCTTAATTCTATATTTACAACTACTCTTGCATCCATCCCCTTCTTTCTATTCATACAGCCCTCATTACCTCTTTCCTAACACTAATTCAAGTCTCTTAACCAGACTCCTCCATACATCAAAAAACTGGCTAAGTTTTGCCTTTCTTTGTATTCTCAGAACAGTGCCTGACTTAGTGATTGATGAATGCTTGATGACTGCCTTTTTTCCATAAAAGCCTGTCCTTTTAAAAAGGACTATTCTCCTGGTGATGCTATATGGCTACAGATCATGGTATAGGATGATGGATGGTACAATGAAAAAGCAAGAGATTTGGCATCACAAGGCCCAGGTTCAAATTCTGACTGCCACTTATTTGTGACCTTGCACAAGTCACTTAGTCTAGTTGGAACTATAAATTCTATGGTCTCTTCCTGTTCTAAATCTACCATTCTATAATTTCAGAAGAATCTTCCAACTACTCCCACACATGCTAAAGTCTCAACAAACTGGACCTCTCTGCAGTTCTCTTCCCCAAAGGCTAGCTGGGTGTCTTTATTTGTAGCTCCTCTCTATGCCTAGAATGCTTTTCAGTTGACTGCATACTTTGCATCTTCCCTTCAAAGCCCAGACCACATACCTCCCATGACTTCATTTAACACCTCACAAACAGAAGTGGTCTATCCATCCTCTTTACAGTCTGTACCAGTCAGCATAAACTACCTCATCTATTAAACCCTTGGCGCTTGTAAAGCTTGTAGAATATGGTGTTCTGGGTAGCAATTTTTTTTTTACTTCAGGTCTGACTCCCCCAGGAAGAGAATCTAACTTATTACACACCTGTAGGCTTGATTAAAAAAATACTGAATATAAGCTCTTCTCCCATGAGTCAGGCTCATAACTATAAGCATTGATTATTGCTCTGTAATAGACGATTCCCTCAGGGCTTACTGAGTTGTTCGGCCATGAACGGAGTAACTTTCGCTACCCAGAAAACTGACTCATTCATGGGGCACATTCAACCGCACAGAAGATGAGGTACGGTCGTGTCTCCCCACCCCCACCACCCCCACCCTCCCCTCCCGTGCCCAGCCGGGGCTTCTGCTGCCCTATGGACTCAGTGTTAGGCACGAAATTGGGACTCTGGATTTAAATCGCTGTTGAAATGAACTGGCATAAACAAGATATGGTGTGAGTGACGCGACGTAAAAATCCTCCGCCCAAACACAAAATGGGGCGCAGCGAACCCCTCTTTCTTCGTCGCGGGTTTTATGGGGCGCCACAAACCCTTGTCTTTTTAATCCCTTCAAATCCGCCACTGGGTCAGCAGCACGTGGGTCGGTCAGCCCGGCCCGGAAGCCTCCCTGGTTTCCTGGCGCCCGCAGGGCAGGGCCTACGCCTGCCCCGAAGCTTTGGGGGTCGGGACATCCTGGACAGAGGGAAGGGGGAGAGGGGAGCTGCCCGGGCTACGGGGAGACTCACCCGGGCAGCGAGGATCCCAGGTCGCGGGCCCTCGCTCGCCACCGCCACCGCCACCACCGCCTGCGGGGCCGCCCGCAACTAAGAAGAAACTCGCGAGCGAAACCGTCCCCGGCAGGGTCTTAGCGGCGGCGGCGGCGGCGGCAGGCGAACGACTCTCGCGAGAAAAAGCCGCGAGAGCGAAGGTCGCGAGAGCGAAGGTCCCGTCAGCCCCTTATCTTCCGTCTCCCGCTGGTTTGCCCTCTACCTCCTAATTGCAGGGTTCGGGTGGGCGCTATTTCGGGGCTGCTCCTCCCTCCCTGGAGGCGGGGCCTTGACGCGCAGGCGCGCAGGCGTGCGGTTGGGGAGGTAGGTCCCCACACAGGCTGTCTCCTGCAGCTGCGAGCAGACATGTCGGGGGTTAGCGTAGCTGCGCGGCTGCTGCTCGGCAGGCGGCTGGCTCTGACCCGAACGGTGAGTCCGCGGGCGGCCCGCGGGGACCGAAGGCGACAGGAGGCGTCCGGCAGGGCAGGAGGTTTACGGGCCCATCCGCCCCAGAGCGACCATGATGGAGCCGGCGTCGCCTCCAGGCCCCGATGGGGAGCATCCGGAGGGGAAGCCGGAGGGCCGGCGGGGGAGCGGGGCTGGGTGGGGTGAGGAGGGAGACCCGGGAGCCGGGGCCTGCGGCACCGTGGGGGCGGCGGCTCTAGGAGGGGAGGCCGGAGGCCGAAGTCCTGACGAAGGTCACCGCGGGCGAGCGAGGCGCCACCCCCGAGGGAGGTCGGGCCTGGCTCAGGGGCGGGGACGGCCGGAGCCGGGAATCAACTGCGGGGTCCGCGCCTCGGGTGAGCGCTGCCTGGGGGCCGGAGCCTGGACGCTGGCGATGCCAACACGGGCTAAAGAGAGCAGGGACACCCCTCCGGCCGCCCTGAGGGCCTGGACATCCCTCTTTGACCCCTTCTGACCCGGATCCTGCAGCGTTAGGGCGGCGTGGACCTGCTGGAGGGAGGCACCTTCCGTCCTGGCCGGACGGCATCCCTTCGGACATGCACGCAGCCCCACGGCAGCTGGCGCCCCTTCTGCCAGCCCTGGGTGGGCAGCGTTTCCGGCTTGCAAGTTTGGATGCTCACTTCCCAAATTATAGCTGGTCTTAGGTTTTCTGTGGCTACTGGGAAAACCGCAGCGTCATTTTTGTCACTGGGAGATAAAGGAAGCCTTTATTTAGTGATACAAGGTGTCCCAGAAGTCTTACTGCAGTTTTAAGCCTAAGGTTGCACTAAGACTTTTGGAATACCCTACATAGTCAGTAAGCATTTATTATTTATTAAGTGTCAGCTATAACAAGAGGGAAACCAGGTGGTGTGTTAGGCCTGGAGCTAGGAAGAGTCATCTTTTCATGAGTTCAAATGTGGCCTCAGACACTTGGCTGTGTAACCCTGGGCAAGTCACTTCACCCTGTTTGCCTCAGTTCTTCATCTGTAAAATGAGCTGGAGAAGGAAATGCAGTATCTTTGCCAAGAAAACCCCAAATGGAGTCATGTAGAGTAAGAAACGAACTACTTACCAACATACAAGGTGTCCCAAAAGTCTTAGTGCAGCTTTGAGCTGTAATAGCCTAGAGTTGAACAAAGACTTTCTGGAATACCCTGCATGGTCAATAAGTTTATTTATTTATTTATGAAGTGTCTTCTATGAGCCAGGAGCTGTTTTAAACACTGAAGATAAAAGAAAAACAAAACAAAATAGTCCTCATTCAAAAGGAGCTCACAATCTAATTCTGGAATATATTACAGTAATAGATATAGATGGTGGTGTATAAATTGTGAAAGATATATATGTATATCAGACTCAGGATTGTTGTTGCACGCTTGTTTGAAAAGCTGGCCAGATATAGATTAGAAGTTAGTGCAGTTAGGTGGATTTTTAATTGAATGTCCAGACCCCCAAAGTAGTGATGATAACTTGGAAGGAGGTCTTCAGTGAAGTGCCCCAGGAATCTCTCTTGTGCTAAACAAGTTATTTTTCTTACCATGACTTGATAAAGGTTTCTTTACCATATTCGTAGATGATACAGTATTGGAAGGGGAAGATAACACTCAGGGTGGTAGAGTAAGATTCCAAAAAGAGCTTGGCAAACTAGAACTGTGGGCCTAATCTAATAAGATGAAATTTAATAGGGATGTATGTCGAGTCTTTAACATGGGTTCCCCCAAAATTAAATCTGAATCTACAAGCTTGGGGAGTGTGGCTAGCTTTAAAATGATCCACATGAGACAATGAGACAATAATATGTAACATGTAATCTTATTAGGGTGCATTAAAAGAGGTATAGTTCCAAGTCTAGAGAAGTAACTTTGTACTCTGCTCTGGTCAGAACCATCTGGACAGCACATTTTAGTTCATTGATAACCTGGAGATAAATTGTATAGAGATAGACAAGGATGACGGATCATCAAACATTTAGCTAAGCACATCCCTAGGTGCTAGGAATACAAAGTACCTAACCAACGTTTTGAAAGAATGGCAAGGCCAGTTTGGCTGGATGGAAGAGTGTTTTGTAAAGGTTAGTTGGAGCCAGGTATTAAAGGACTTTTTAAATACCAGAGTAGTTTATGTTTGAATCCATAGGTGATGGAGAACCAATGAAGTTTATTGATCAGGGGAGTGACATTGGGAATATCCTTTTTTTGGTAACTGAGTGGCAATGAAGGACCTGGAGTTCATACCGTATAAGGATTGGTTGAAAAACAGTGGCTATTTAGCCTAATATAGAGGAGACATAATGAGGGACGTTATTGATTCCTCTTTCCCAGTCTTTGGCTTTCACCTGGAAGAAGGATTACCAGTTTGTTTTGTTTGACTCCAGAGCTCAGAATTAGGAGCAGAGGATTTAAGTTATAAAGAGGTGAATTTGGACTAGATGCAAGGAGCATTGTAGCTACACAAAAGAAGATTGCGTTACATGTTCTGTTTGTCATAGAGGAGGTTATTGTTTAGGTGCGGGAGTTACACTAAATGGTGGTGAGATTTAATTTTATTCAGTAAACATTAAGTGCCTACTATGTGTCAGGCACTGTATTGAGTGCTTGGGATAAAAACAAAAAGTTTCTTCCCACAAGGAACTTACAATCTAATGGGGGAAAGATAATACACAAAAGGAAGCAGGAAGTGAGATACCTGGAGGTACCCACCTCAGGGGGATTTTGTTCTGTGGAATTGAAGCTAATTAGAGTTCCTAATGCAGAGTGGAATAAATTGAATTCTCTCCAACTCTCAAATTAGATGGTTCTAAAATAGTTTCTGGAGGCAGAGAATTCTTGGTAGAGTGTTTTAGGGCTATCATGATGCTATATTGAAGAAAGCTAATGGATGGAGAAGGATGAGAAGATGAAGCCCTTTGAGTAAGATCCCTGAGAGCTAGTAGTTGTGGGGCAGTGAACAGTTTGCTAGATTTTAATGAAGAATTTTAAAATCATGAGATAAGGGGTTTAGACTTTTAGAAGTCTGTGAACATATTTCGGTGAGTGGATTCCATATGGAGCACACTCTCGGTGATGGCAACAAAGATAAGGTTGTTAGGAGAGCAGGACTGAAAGTGGGGAGCCTAATGATTAGATGTAGGAGACCAAGTGAGAGGAGAAAAACCTGATTTAAGCCCATGGCCATTACATCTACTGGAAATTTGGTTATTGCAGGTAGTTTTGTTTTTGTTATTTGGTGGGTTTTTTCCCCCGGGCAATGAGGGTTAAGTGACTTGCCAAGTGTCAAGTGTCTGAGGCCAGATTTAAAATCTGGTCCTGAATCCAGGGCCAGTGCTTTATCCACTGCACCACCTAACTGCCCCTAGCTGTATAGTCTTGAGAAAGTTACTCGGTATATCTGGTCCTTTTTCTTCCTGTAAAGTAGGCTGCATTAGCTATTATCTAAACTTAGCGTGTTTTTTATTATTCCTTCTGAAGACTTGGACAGTAGAAATGCACTAATAGTTCCAACATCTTATTTTAATAAATACCATAGTTTAAGAATGTTTTAAGTTTAAAAATACTTTTCTAGAGCTGCTTTCATGTAACACAATTACCTGGTTTCAGTTAATGTCCACTCACATCTTTTCCTAAGGAATTTACTTGATACCTGACAAAATCTAAAGGATTCTCTTCCTGTTTTATTTTATGTAGTTTTCAGCACATCCCCTCTACTAAGGCCTCTCCTAGGGGAGCATTGATCTAGTTACATAAATATTACAAGATAACTAGATAATTAAGTTAAAAGAGAAAATTTCTGGGTTTCAGTCTCATGAAGCCTGACTCATTAAAAATTTTCTTTTATCTCTGCAACATTCTTTTTAAAATATAAGAGCAGCCTGCCCTAGTGGAAAGAAAGTTGGGTTCGGAGTCCACCACTCTGAGTTTTAAATCTTACCTCAACCTGTGTAACTATGACCAAATTACATACCTACTCAGAGCCTTGTTTCTTCATTGGTTAAAAACAAAAGGGGTGGGGCAGCTAGGTGGCACAGTGGATAGAGCACAGGCCCTGGATTCAGGAGGACCTGAGTTCAAGTCCAGCCTCAGACACTTAACACTTACTAGCTGTGTGACCCTGGGCAAGTCACTTAACCCCAACTGTCCCGCAAAAAAACCAAAAAGAAACCAAAAAGAAAAAACAAAAGGGGGGGGGGAATAATAGTATTTGTGAGGAAAGCTCTTTTCAAACCTTAAAGTGGAATGTAAATGTAAGATGATTAACATTATTCAGAAAAGCTCAAATGCCTGGACAGGCATTTATTAAGCATCTGTTATGTACTAGGAACTGTGCTAAGCACTGAGGATGCAAAAAAAAAAAGCCAAAAAAAAAAAAAAAACCCAAACAACAACAACAACAACAAAAACAGTGTGTGCCCTCAGAGAGTTCACAGTCTAAAGGGGTAAACAAGATTGGAGTGTGCTACAAAGCTAGTAGGAAAGGATTTGGCAGCTGTTTGGATAGGGAGGGTGGTGTTATCCTTGACAAAACTAGCAAAGTCAGGACTTGGGGGGAAGAAAATGAGTTCAGTTTGGGACAAAATATCTCATTTACTCTCCTGAGTTTCATAAAAGAATGTTTCCTTCAGTGTTGCATTATTCCCAAAATGCATTTTAAAAAAACACACACAAAAAAAACTTATATGCAACTAAGAAATCACTACTTTCCCTAGATCATATTCTAACATGCCATCTGCCACAAGATGTATCCCTTCCTCATTCTACTTCTTTTTGGCAATATTGTTTTCAAAACCCTAGCATTTATAATAAGTCTTAGCTCATTCTGGAATTAGTCTTTGACTCAACTGAAACTGTTGTTTCCGAGGTTACCAGTGATTTCTTAATTTCCAAGTCTCAAACCATTTCACAATCCTGATGCTTTTTGATTTTTTTTGGTAACATTTGATACTGGTTTCAGTTAATGTCCACCCACATCTTTTCCTAAGGAATTTACTTAATACCTGACAAAATCTGAAGGATTCCCTTCATGTTTTATGTAGGGTTTATTGTTTTCAGCACATACCCTCAATTCCTGTTCATCCCCCACCCCAGTTCTACTTCCTTACTGAATTACTCTCTCCTAGATGTATTTTTTTTTGCTAGGGTTTTTTGGGGGGTTTTTTTGTGAGGCAATTGGGGTGACTTGCCCAGGGTCACACAGGGACACTTAACACTTAAGTGTCTGAGGTCAGATTTGAACTCAGATACTCCTGAATCCAGGGCTGGTGCTCTATCCACTGCACCATCTAGCTGCCCCCTTTGTTTTGTTTTGTTTTGTTTCCTAGATGTATTTTAATGACACTCTTGGTTCTCCTGCTTTACCTTCCTGGGCACTTGATTTAACCCTTCACTGGGAGTGTGCTCTATCCTGGACCCTTCTCTTCTGCTACACGCTTTCTTGGCTGTCTCCTCAATTCCCATGGGTTGCCTGCCATTTTTATGAAGATAGTTAACTCCCAGATGTGACCTTCTATCTTCAGAACTCCAGACCTACCTCTCCAAGGTAGGAATCAAATGTAATATGTCTGAAACAGAACTAAGAGACATCTCTATATTCGTATGATTGCCAAGTCATTTCCATTCTACCTTTACAATATCTCTTGCATCTCTTCTCTCTAATCACAAAGCCACCGTCCTGCTTCAGACTGCCATCACCTTTTGCCTGGACTAATGCAATTACTTTCAGATTAAGAGATTCCCTGCCTCAGCATCTACTGCAAAGAAGTTAGTGTCAAAAAGAAAGGCCCTGAATATTGAGGAGGGAGATCACATGCATGGCTGCTGAACTGTATCAACAAAGACTATAATGCTCACCTTCCCTTTCATTCCTTTTCCTCACCATTCATGGACTCTGCTCGTTGTCATGTATACTACCTGACTCTGCCTGGATTTGGCACTGTATTTTCTGCAGCCTGCCTGACCACTGATCAGATAGCAATTTCAAGTGCTGATAGGGGCAGTGCCAGCCTTATGCTGGTGGGAGTTCTTTGTGCCCTAGTGTGGACGTTGTAAGAGGCTTTCTCCAGATTATGAAGTCTCAGCAGCCAGGCTAAAAGAACAGTCCCTTTAACAGGGTTGACTATACTGCCAGCTCAAACTCCTGTAATTTTGGAGGCAATGCTATCTCATCATGAAGATATTTAGAAATGGTGATTAATTGGGTGCCTCTGCTAGTCCTTGGACTCCTGGTAGAATTGTGAGTTCTCTGAAGCAGCAGACAGGCTCTGCCTCTGTTCTTCTCATGACCAGAAGAACTGGAGAAGCTCATTAATAACAAAGCTGCTTTTGTGGTGAGTTTCTTCCAAGATTTATTTTGATCAATCTCATTCTCAGTTCCTAAAAGTAGTTACAAACTGCAAGGAAAACAACCACTTTGTGCAGACTGATATTTAATGGCTCTGGTGAAGTGTGAGCCTGATGTCCGGGAGGATATCGCTTTGATCTGGTCTCCACATATGACTAATGGGACTGAGGAAAACACTGTGAAGTACCCATAGGAAAAGAGACCCAAAGGAACAATGAAAAAAATTATCCAAGAGAACATTTTTGGCATCTGTCCTCACTTGACAGAAGACAACAAAGGCTTAATCCAAGGCAAGGATCTACTTGTGACTTACTGTGATGTGGACTATGAGCTGAATGCTAAAGGGTCCAGCTGCTATAGAGAGCAGAGTAATGATGGTGGCACAGAAATTACCTGAAAGCTGGACAGAAACTCAGCTTTTCTGTTTCTAATCACAAAACTTTTAGCCACGAACTCTCTGAATTTGGCTTGAAAAGAACCTTTGGAGAGGCCCCTGATATTGTTGTCAAAACTGTGAAAGAAGAGAAATATGTTGTGAAAAAGGAGTTCTTCTGTGATCAGAAGGCCCTTGAGTAATTTCTGCAGAATTACTTTGATAGTAACTTGAGGAGATACCTCAAGTTTTACGATATACCTCAAGTCTAAGCCTTTTCCAGAGAGTAGTAAAAGTAGCAGTAGCTGAAAACTTTTAATGGAATTGTAAATTCTGATAAAGATGTTCAAATAGAATTTTTTGCCCCCGCTGTAACCACTTGCAAAAACTTTGGAGTTCAGGTTCAGAGAGTTGGGAGAGAAGCTCAGCAAAGATCTCAGTACTGTCAGAGCAAAGACAGATGCTGTACCCAATAATGTGCCTTCTTCATATAAAGTCAGAGGCTTCCCTCATCTACTTCTTTATAACCAGTGAAGTTCTTGGAAATAGAAAGGTGGCTGTGAAGTTAGTGACTGTTAGCTACCTACAAAGAGAATCTACAAATGCTCCTGTAATCAAAGAGGAAAAAGCCAGGAAGAAGGGAGGAGATCATCACTAAAGAAGCAGACAACACAGACCACTTTGTATAAGATTTCTTTTGCCAGTGATGGGGCAACAAGTGTCTCAGGGATAAGCATTCAGCAAGGATCCCATTAGAATCCTCTTTAATTTTCTCTTAAGTTGTTTCCTTAAGTGCATTGGGTTTTGTTGTTGTTGTTGTTGTTTTTGGTGAGGCAATTGGGGTTAAGTGACTTGCCCAGGGTTACACAGCTAGTAAGTGTCAAGAGTCTGAGGCCAGATTTGAACTCGGGTCCTCTTGAATCCAGGGCCATCTAGCTGCCCCCCATGGTATTATCTTTAACTTTTTACACTCACACCTCACATAACCAATCAGTTAATCACATTTTGTTGTTTCTGCCTCTTCAACAAACAACATCCCTCACATCTGTCACCTTCTAGCCAATCCCATAGCTTATCACCCTATTTAAATCTTTTCTTGATATCTCTACATGAACTCTCTCCCCTTTGCATCTTCCACACAATACTTGGCACTTAGTAGGTGCTTCATCAATGTTTACTGACTGACACAAATGCCAAAGTGGTTTCTCTAAAGTGCAGGTCTGAACATGTCACTTCCCTACTCAGTAAATTCTTTTTTTTTTTTTTGGTGAGGCAATTGGGGTTAAGTGACTTGCCCAGAGTCACACAGCTAGTAAGTGTCAAGTGTATGAGGCTGGATTTAAACTCAGGTCCTCCTGAATCCAGGGCAGGCTCTCTATCCACTGTGCCACCTGTCTGCCCCCTACTCAGTAAATTCTTAACAGCTTCCATGTAATTCTGGAATCAAATATTTTTATTTCATCCTTCCTATTAAAATTTTTTGTTTGTATATTTTATAATGTGCATTAACAGTCTAGTAACACCATATACATAATTTATAAATCATGAAAATGTACACATTGAGATATTTGTTCACAAAGTTATATTGGTAGGGATTTGGGACCAGAAGAGAGCCCGGCCTTCATGAATTTAAAATGTATTGGGAAGGGCAGCTAGGTGGTTCGGTGGATAGAGCACCGACCCTGGATTCAGGAGGACCTGAGTTCAAATCTGGCCTCATATACTTGACACTTACTAGCTGTATGACCCTGGGCAAGTCACTTAACCCTCATTGCTCTGCAGAACAAAACAAAACAAAAATGTGCTGGGAAGCTCTTTTAAGAATACAATGAGGATCACAGGATTATAGATTGAGAACTGAAAAGGGACCTTAGAGACCACCTAGTCCAATACCCTCATTTTACAGATGATGAAATTGAGGTCCATAGAGGTGAGGTAGTTTGCCAAAAATAATGAGTAATAAAGGTAGGATTTGGGGGCAGCTAGGTGGTGCAGTGGATAGAGCACAGGCCCTGGAGTTAGGAGTACCTGAGTTCAAATCCGGCCTCAGACACTTAAACTAGCTGTGTGACCCTAGGCAAGTCACTTAACCCCAATTGCCTCACTTAAAAAAAAAACACAAAAGAAAGAATAAAGGTAGGATTTGAACACATTCTGTGACTCCAGATCCACTGCCCTTTTCCCTCTGTTGGACTGCTTCTCAATTATGTTGAGATACATCAATTAGACACGGAAGGGAGTTACTCAAGTTTTTATCCCCTTTGGCCATTTTAAGTGACCTCAAAGTTATGGAAGTCCTGCCTACCCTCAGAAGGATTTGGAATGAACATTTATTAATAGGTTTCTACTCCATGTCAGGCATGTAGTACTTTATAAATGACCTGAGTTGAAATGTACTAATTTACTCTGTGACCTCTAGCAAGACTTAATTTGGGGGCATGATTCCCACATCAAAGTGAAAGGGCTGGGCCACATAATTTCTAAGGATTTCGAAATTGTCTACTCCATAGATGGTTGCAGAGCCTGGGGTAATAACTAGATACCTTGATATCAAGTCTATTATTCTTTCCACCATATAACTCCCTTTCTCTGAAGCTCAAGCATAAAGTCTGAAAAGGTCTCTCTGGGCTATGTTTTTCCTCTTTAACCTGTAAGGGAATGTCAATAACAAATGACAATAAAAGCCTTTCTCATTTGTTTGATCAATAAACATTTACTAGACAGTAATCATGTAGTATTTCCAGTATCTTTCAAAGAGAAAATAACCAGAGGCATTACTAACTTCTTAATTAAATTCCTAGAGTAAAACAAGGCTGACCACAATCAGAGCGTTACTTAGCAATGGCAAAAGATAAGATCCAGGTTGCTTGAGTTTTTGTTCTCTTTGGCTCTTTTAAGTGACTTCAAAGATCATACCCTGGCACTCCCAATTCTCTTAAGCATTCAGAGTTATGTTAGGAAGAATGAAAAGTGGAGAAAGTAGCTAGTTGGCTTAAAGTAGGCAATTTGAGGGGCAGCTAGGTGGCGCAGTGGATAGAGCACCGGCCCTGGAGTCAGGAGTACCTGAGTTCCAATCTGGCCTCAGGAGTATCTGAGTTCCAATCTGGCCTCAGACACTTAACACTTACTAGCTGTGTGATCCTGGGCAAGTCACTTAACCCTAATTGCCTCACAAAAAACAAAAAGACCCAAACAAACAAACAAAAAAGTAGGTAATTTGGGGGAATTGAGAATTTTTTTCTGTAGCTTTTAAAATATATAACTTATTGACATTATCTCTGTTCCTTCAGAACTCTTAGTATTTTTACATTTGCGTTTCTGCAGCGGTCAGCAACTTTCCAGTCCAGCGCAAGAAGTTTTCACTTCACCGTCAATGGAGAAAAACAGTCATCAGCTAAGGTTTCAAATGCAGTAAGTTCACTTCCTTATTTCTGTATTGTTTACATATTGTAATATTGCCCTGGAACTAGATTTTATCATAGTATTGATTGTATTGGTGCATGTATGAATTCGGCTGGGGTTGGGAGGGTGTAGATTAAAAAAAACTGAGAGATTAGAGAAATAACAGATAAAGATAATTAACAAGTAAAACTGCTTAGGGCTACTTTTACTTTGAGGTTTCAGATTGTTGCTTTCTTAAAGTAGTAAGTTAAATAAATCAGTCCTTCGATGAAATTAGGCAGATTGGATTTAACATTTTCAAATGCCTCAAAGAATGAGTGTTAAATTATTTCATAGTTACATACAAATATCACTAATTTCTACATTGTGATAATACATAGCTATAGTTGATTAAAAGTTATTTTTCATTTGTTTGGCAAAATTGATGCCCCAAGAGTTATTAGTCATCTCAGGATTATTAAAAGTGTATTAATATGACTTTAGGGTGAATCACTTAACAGACTCTAAGACAGGTTGGCCACTGTGCAATTTCATCACACCTCCCTGAAACTGCTTGGGTTTTGTGCTAGAGTTAAGAGTCAGTGTAAGAATAATTTTGTTGATAGTTGGAGAAAGGGACAAGAATTGTGAAGTTTTCGTGTCATTTGGGATTCCAGCAGATACTAGAGAATAATAGTATGTTAAATTGCTTAAGTAAATACTTTATGGACAGTTTTCTCACAAAAAAATAAAATTCCAAGTTTAAACTCCTTGTATAAACATTTTAGATTACTCTGGTTGAGAACATATTTAGTATTTGACACCTCAGCTCCTGAAGGTTAGCTGGTTCCCTAGTGCATATCTTTTCCCAATGAGGGGAGAGAGTATTGGTATCATGGGGGGGCTGGGATATTATTCATGCTTAAAATGCTTATCACATCCTTGGTAGCACTTCATTATCCTGAAAGTGTTTAGGATGTTCACTCAGTTTGGTGATTATTAATAAGAATTCAGATTTGTGTAGCAGTTTAAGGTTTATAAAGCTTTGTTCACATCAATCCTATTGTATAAAATTCACTGGGTTTTTTTTAGTTTCTTAAAAGCTTTACATTCAGATAGTCACTGAAATGCAGTAATAATTAAAATCCTAACAGCATAATGAATCTAATATTTAATAGGTTAACTTTTCTTTTCTAGATTTCCACAGAGTATCCTGTAGTAGACCATGAATTTGATGCAGTGGTAGTGGGCGCTGGAGGGGCAGGTTTACGAGCTGCTTTTGGACTTTCTGAAGCTGGTTTCAATACAGCATGTGTTACGAAGCTTTTCCCCACCAGGTCACACACTGTTGCAGCACAGGTAAGGGAAATTCGCTAAACTTTAAAACCTTAATTTAATAGAATGAGTTTGGAACTTAACCATTTTCCCTTAGGAAAAACACCAAGAGGAGGCAAGTATAGCACTATAACTATCCAGGTGTTTATTTTTATGATTACCTGATTTTAACAGTACATAGTCCATGTACTCTTTAGTTGATATTCATGTAAATAGTAGACTCATTGTACCATAAGGAGTGTTTTACCATAAACTGACAAAGATAGTAAGATATGCATGGTACCAGGTGGAATATCTATTAATATCATAATGGTGAAATTTGAGTTTTTAAAAAATTTTTAAAGTTTCTGTTTGGGAGAATAAAAGGATATCACCATAAAATTGGTGGATATTGTGAATGACTTTTAAGAAAATTTTCATTGTTTTCAGGGAGGAATCAATGCTGCGTTGGGGAATATGGAGGAAGACAACTGGAGATGGCATTTCTATGACACTGTGAAAGGTTCTGATTGGTTGGGTGATCAGGATGCAATTCATTACATGACAGAGCAAGCACCTGCTTCAGTAGTTGAGGTGAGACAAAAGCTCGTGATTTTATGCTGTTAGTACTGTGCTACTATCATATACTATGCTATTAACTCCCATTGATTTTAAAACAGAAGGATATTAAATAGTTAAGCTATAAAATGACAATTAGTCAAGAGAAGAAATAATTAATTGATTCAACATAGAAATATTTTCTCCATTATTAACTTCACAACTTATTTTTAATAAGAAAATTGTTCTCTTCTCTCTTTGTTGTCTTTTATCATATAAAAGATCAAGTTTAAAGCTCTCTGACATCACTGAATATTGACCAAAATGTTAACATTAGAATGATTTATCTGTTCTTTTCTTAAATTTTTACTTAAGTTGCTTAGATTTCTTTCTGTTACAAATTATCTATGAATTTTATTGAATACTAAAGCTGAAGATAATGTTTTTGGAAACCTCCTTACATTTAACAGTTGGAAAATTATGGCATGCCATTTAGTAGAACAGAAGAAGGAAAGATTTATCAGCGAGCATTTGGTGGACAGAGCCTAAAATTTGGGAAAGGAGGACAAGCTCATCGATGCTGTTGTGTGGCAGACAGGACAGGCCATTCCTTGTTGCATACTCTGTATGGAAGGGTAAGAGAACCCCTGAAATGAGAGCCAGCCATCCCACAAATGAAGGAGTCCAAAGACTTCACTAGACAGCCAAATTCACCCGATGTCTCTCCCCCCCCCCCCCCAAAAAAAAAAGGTTAAGAATCATTGTATTAGAAGCATAAGGGGGACTGGGTAAAAATACAAGGATAATTTAGTATCAAATTGCAAAAAAAAAATACTGGAAACATAAATTAAAAGTTTATTAACCTTGTAGTTATACAGTGGTTTCAAAACTTTTTTTAGTGACACACCTTTAAAAAGAAAATGTTTAATGGGTCCTCAGTATATATTTATGAATTAAATACATGTACTATTATTCCATTGATGTGTGCATTACAAAAACATGCAAGAATAGAAATTAAAAAGAATCAAACAAGGGGCAGCTAGGTGGCGAAGTGGGTAGAGCACCGGTCCTGGAGTCAGGAGTACCTGAGTTCAAGTCCGGCCTCAGACACTTAACACTTACTAGCTGCGTGACCCTGGGTAAGTCACTTAACCCCAATTGCCTCACTTAAAAAAAAAAAAAAGAATAAAACAAAAATTGTTTATTGTTTTATTAACAGTGCAAAAATCTTTGATCTCACTACAATACTGTTATTGGTATGTTTATTGAGCTCAGTGAGAACAAATATGCTTCATGGTGGGGACGGGAGCAGTGAGGGTTAAGTGACTTGCCCAGGGTCACACAGTTAGTGAGTGTCAAGTGTCTGAGGTTGGATTTGAACTCAGGTCCTCCTGAATCCAGGGCCGGTGCTTTATCCACTGCGCCACCTAGCTGCCCCTATCTTCCCTGTTGTTAATGAAAGAAACTTGATGTCAGTGATTTGTTGTTAGAAAGTATTTAGAAGGGAAGGGGCTGCTAGGTGGCGCAGTGGATCAGCACCAGCCCTGGAGTCAGACCTGAGTTCAAATCCGGCCTCAGACACTTGACACTCACTAGCTGTGTGACCCTGGGCAAGTCACTTAACCCCAATTGCCTCACTAAAAAAAAGAAAGAAAGAAAGTATTTAGAAGTTCCTTGTTTTTATTTTTAATAATTGAGTTCAAAACCTACTGAAACTTGATTGGAAAGATTTCTTTTTAAAAGATTAGAAAAGTCTGGTTTTCAGTTATATACATCTATATATCAATATCCATGTTCTATCCATGATACACTCTGTTTTTTGGTTTTATTTATTTGTTTGTTTTTTTATTTTTGGTGAGGCAGTTGGGGTTAAGTGACTTGCCCAGAGTCACACAGCTAGTGTTAAGTGTCTGAGGCCGGATTTGAATTCAGGTCCTCCTGACTCCAAGGCTGGTGCTCTATCCACTGTGCTACTTAGCTGCCCCTGCTTTTATGTTCTATGTAAAGATAGACATTTAATAAGGTAGGATAAATAATGAAGGATGAGGACCAAGGAAAGGCTATTAGATAGGACCCTGAAGGACTTGTGAAAATGGCAACCCATCTACAGAGAAAGAACTGATAGTATTTGAAAACAGATGGAAACACTTTCCCCCCCCATTTTTTCCCTCCTCTTTGACATTTCCTCAATCTGAAGTTTTGGGGTTTTTTGACTGTTTTCTCTCACAACCTAGCTAATGTGGGAATGTTTTCCATGACTACTCATGTATAACTTACTTTGAAATGCTTGAATTCTAGTGGATGGGGGGTGGGAATGGAGGAGGAAGAGAAGTTGGAACACAAAGTTTTTAAAAAATTGATGTTAAAATCTGTTTTTACATATATTTTGAAAAATAAAATTCTATTCAAGATTAAAAAAAAAAGATATCACCATCAATATCATAGAATTGCAGAATTGAAAAGGACAAAAGCTACCACTGCAGTCCAACCCTGACCCAACCACTGTAAAAATCTACTCTATAATATGCCCAATAAATGATTTTCTAGCCCACCCTGGAAGAACTTAAGTGAGGGGAAATCTACTTCCTTTAGAGACAGACCATTTCACTTTGAAATATTTCTAATTATTAGAATTTTTTTTCTTATTCATATGTGTTATAGGGCCTAGCACCCCAGAAGTTCTCTGGGGTACAGCAAAGAACATTCTCCTTGAGAAACTAAACCAAGGGGCAGACACACTTCCTTAGAGATAAGTGGAACCTGATCAGGTCTGAGCTAGCTCCTGTACCACCACCAGTCTCCCTCACCCCTGGTGAGATAAGATTAGGTGTGGCTGCTGCCTTTGTGGTGGGAGGAGGAGAGAGATGGCTTGAGAGATTTGCAGCCACCCCTCACCCAATTTCCCCAGCCACCACCAGTGGAGGATAGTCCTCCTTCAATAGGGGAACTTCCCACAGTCAGACCTCATTGGACCACCATCAGACCTCTATAAAAGTATCTGCCTGTCTCCTGCTTGAGGAGATTGGTATCTCAGAGCCACACTCTGTGCCATGCCTTCTCCCCATCAGAAGTCCAAGGATTTCTCTCTTGGTTTCCCTTCTCCAGCCCCTAAATAAATTATTACCTTAATCTATTGGGGGGAAAAAGCAGCTAGAAAAAAGGAATTCAGATACACTCTGTTTTTGACAGCAGAATCTTAGTTTTTAAATGTCTTGCTAATTGAGATGCCTTCCTACTATCTCAATATCTAAAATCTCGATAATATCTAATATCTCAAGGCACCACACTGGGCAAAACTAATCACTAATAATAGTAATGGATGTATCCCTGTATTTCAGATATGCTTGGTCATTTTAAATTTGTTTGGCTGACTTCTTGTCAAATTTGATTAGATCATCATGGTTTTTTACTCATAATCCTTCTGACAATGGCCTAATGCTAGGGGTAAGAGAAGCATCATCTCTGCCATTTTATTGTTCACTTCTCAGTCAAGTGCCCACTGCGTGTCAGGCACTATGCTGAGCTTCTTTTTGTGTTAGAAACACCATCTTAATCCACAGTGTCTTTCACAGGAATCTTTTTAACCAGTTCATTTTATGAGGATTTGTTTAGTTAAAACTAGGTAATATAATCCAGTAATACTCTTAAGCGGCCATACATAAATTATATTGCAATATACTGAAAGTAAACAAATGAGTGACAGTGTTACTGTCGAGCCCCTCTGTGCTATGGATATCTCAGTATTTCCTCTGGAATGTATGTAACAAGCAAGCGATAAATATTAGTCACCTGCTATGTCCCTGGCACTATGCTGATGTAACAAAAGTGAGGAGGCTGACATGCAGACCAAGTGAGATAAATCCGTGTATTAAAATTATTAGTATAGTTTCATTTTTAAACAAATATAAATGTTATATTTTCTTCCCATACCTCAGTTGGTACCTGCAAATACTTAATAACTACCTTTTGTTTCATGACCTTATCCTTATTTTATATGTACTTATATGTATATGTTTTGTTTCTCCTGATAGAATGTAAATTCTTTGGGAACAGGGTTTATTTTCTTTTTTGTCTTTATATCACCAGTACCTAGTACAATGCTTAGCACATAGTAGGAACTTAATAATGTTTGTTCATTGATTGTTTAGTATACCCCACTTTGGAAACCATTGTTAGAGAGTTCTAATACTGTGAAAAGATACATTCAAGCAACAATATTTTGGTGCTTCATGGGTTTTCTTAGCAAATTTTTTTTAATGAGTAAAAAAGTATTTTAAGATTCTTCTACCTCAGCACCTAAATTGACTTGGATTGCAATATTCTTTTGAGAAATCTAAAATAAAGGTTTATCAATCATAGAAAAACTGAGTTGGCTACCTTTCTGAAGTCAGTTAAGTACGTAAAGGGCTTGAGATTTTCAGTTCTTATTAAATGGCAACTACAGATTTCATTCTGCCACTGGAGTACTCCAACTACACACTTTGATAAATTTCTGTAATATGCTTTCTGGTCATACCCTCTTACCAGTCAGGTGAAGGCCCTGTACCAACTCTGGGAACCTTGACTAAAGGTCTTAAGCTAAGTTTGCTTGTCAGTGACATTTACCTGGATCCAGATTCTGGATCCATGTAGTATTTCTAGGAATACCTTTGGATTCTAGCTCAAAGTTTTGGCCCTCCTGAAGTTGTGAGAAGGAAATAAGAACAAAGTTGGAGGGGGAAAGGGAGAATATATGCAAATACAGTGTTGTTGACATGAAAAAGATTCTTATGGTAACAGCAGATCTAAAAATAACTTCAAGCCGAGTAGACAGGTGCCTCTTTGATGTAGAAATAATTAACCTTCGACAGTCTAAGAAGACACCAAAGTAACGCTTTCCTTTCTCTTAAGATATCCTTAGTTCATAAGATTGAAAATAGACTTGTCTGGAGCAGCTAGGTGGTGCTGTGGATAGGGCACCGCCCCTGTATTCAGGAGGACCTGAGTTCAAATCTGGCCTCGGATACTTAGCACTTACTAGCTGTGTGACCCTGGGCAAGTCACTTAACCCCAATTGCCTCACCCCTCCAAAAAAAACAAAAAACCAACCAACCAACAAACAAAAGAAAATAGACTTGTCTGCTATATAGTTTTGTTATCATTGTTAATGTGTCTTACTCCAGATAAGTCTATTTTGAAAGAATTCCTTCCACATTTCCTTTCTTTTATCTAGCCATCATATTGGTCCCATATGTATTTGCCCTAATTCTAGTAGTATATTAAAATCATGCTGGAAAAATTCATCAGAAAAGCCTTAATTTAACTACTCCCTCAACTGATCCAAAGGAGATGTAGACTAGTACTAGTGATATTTTTAATACATTTAAAATGCAGTTGAAAATACATTTCAATAAGATTTTTAATTTTTAGTCTTTGAGGTATGATACCAGCTATTTTGTGGAGTATTTTGCCTTGGATCTCTTGATGGAAGATGGAGAGTGCAAAGGAGTGATTGCATTGTGCATAGAAGATGGGTCCATACATCGTATAAGAGCAAAAAATACAGTTATTGCAACCGGGTAAGAATTATGAAAACTATTTTGTGTAGAGGAGATTTTGTAACTTCATTCATAGAATTAGAGTTCAGAGGGACCCTTAGAAACCTAGTTCAATTCTATTTTTGTACATAAAGAAATAAACTTAACCAAGATCACATAGCCATGTGCCATGTAGATTAAGTACTAGAGTAACCTCTGTTACTTAATTACACTACTAGGAAATATTAACTGTTCTATATTATAAGTCTGTTCCTAATATCTTCTGAATATGTTTTCCAGGGGTTATGGGCGTACCTATTTCAGCTGTACTTCTGCTCATACAAGCACAGGAGATGGCACAGCTATGGTTACACGAGCAGGCCTTCCTTGTCAGGACTTAGAGTTTGTACAGTTCCATCCCACAGGTATGAAATGACTAACTTGATCAGATGTAAAGGTTAATTACACTTAGCATAAGCATTTTTAAAAGAACATTTAAGGGGGCAGCTAGGTGGCTCAGTGGATAAAGCACCAGCCCTGGATTCAGGAGGACCTGAGTTCAAATGTGGCCTCAGACACTTGACACTAGCTGTGTGACTCTGGGCAAGTCACTTAACTCTCAATGCCCCACAAAAAAAACCACAACATTTAATACACATTAGTTTAATATAAATTAAGAGAGATTAACTGTAAGTCTCAAGGATTGCAAACTAGTAAATAAAGACCTTCTAGCAGTGGGATTTTTAAAAAATACTCTGATATAGTATATTCATTATTGGACAATAAAGTCTTCCAAATAAGAGAATTTTCCAGACAATGCAATTTTACCTAAATGCTAAAATATTTAATGAAAAATTCTCTAAAATGTTTTATCCTGTCCTATTAAATATTGTATATTGAACTATGATGAACATAATTGACACTCTTTAAGTTAGGGTCATCATGAGTATAAATTATCATGCCATGCTATAATAATGATTTACTTCAGGAGCTATTGAGATATATGTCTGTATATATAGATATATTCTTGTGTTTACTTTTTATACTTTCTGTGCTTTCCTCAGTTTCAGGTTGTAATTTTTTGTTGCTACTGGTATCCCTTTTTCCTAATGGTGACATTTGTAATTTTCATAACATATAGAGTTAGAAAGGGACCTTAGACATGAATTATTCCCCTTCATTTTACAGATGAGAAAAATGAGGCCCAGAGAGATTAACTGATTTGCCAAGGCCAAACAGGTAGTAAAATAGCAGAGTTGGGATTTGAACCCAGGCCATCTAAACGTCATAATCCAATTTTCTTTCTGCTCCATACTTGAAAGCAGGGGATTTATCTTGTCTGAATTTTGTATATCCCCCAGCATTTAGCACTGAGCTTTTCAGACAGGCGTTTAATAAAGATTTGGTGAAGTGAATTGAATCTAATCAGATCAATATGTTTGATAACTTACTAAGCTAAAAGCAGTGTGGGATATACAAAAAAAGATTTTTTTTTAAAGAAATTCTTTGTCCTCAAGGAGTTTACAATCTAGTTGTTTCTTGAACAGTATTTATAATCCTTTCATGGCTGTCAAAATCTAGTAAATAGAAAACTGTCTTGTTGACATTTTTAAACATATAGAAAATTAGTTGATTTTGGCTGTTCTTTATCCAGTAACTTAGAAGTTAAATGTCTAAATTCTTCTTGTATTAGATAAGAGCTTGTATACTAACACAGCTTTTTGAGCTCCTAGAATATAAATCACTATTGAAAAGCACTTTAAAAGAAAACTAAAAAGTAGAGAAGTTGCTTTTTTGTTTTAGAGGATATACTAACGATAGGATTGCCAAAGAAAAAGAAGAGAGGTCCATTAAAGCATTTTTTAAATGCATAAAAGAGAACAGAAAGAAGGCCAGGAAAAAAAAAAGCTGAACAGCTTTGAAAGTTCCATGTTGATTATAACTTAAAAGGAGAAGCTTACCATATGCACTCAAAACTTTTGCGACAGTCTGTATAATAGATTTGTGGTTTAATATAAAATCCGTTTTCTGTTCTACTTTGCCTAAGGAAATGCTCATTTTATTTGGCACTTAAGTTCAGAATTTTAAAAAATAAATACCTACTAACCATATGATTGACTAAGGAAGTTTTAAATTTTTTACTTACATTTCAAATAATTTTCTTTCCTCTCCTTGGGAATAGAAGGCATGGAGAATACTTTTAATGTAGTCTTCATTAAGTTACATAACTTTCCCATCATCATTTTTATTAAAATTGGTCCTATGTAAAAAAATCAACTTCAAGACATTTCTTAGGCACTGTGACTTTTTTTTTGGGGGGGGGGGTTTGGGTTTTTTTAGGCAACGGGGGTTAAGTGACTTGCCCACAGTCACACAGCTAGTAAATGTCAAGTGTCTGAGGCCGGATTTGAACTCAGGTACTCCTGAGTCCAGGGCCGGTGCTTTAACCACTGCGCCATCTAGCTGCCCCCAGGCACTGTGACTTTTAAAATCCTTAAGTTAAATTTTAAACTTGTTGTGCCTGTTTTTTACTCACTCCTTAGTTCCATGGTCACTTAAACTTTTTTCTCCCTGCCAATTTTAGATTTTCTTTTCTCTTCTAATAATCTAGTATTGTTCTTTCACCTTTCCTCCACTCTTCTTAATTCTGTTTTCAGCCTGCATACTATCTTATATTCTTTTTGTCCTAACTCCCCTCCCCAAAATTTGTTTTGAAGGAGTATATTGAAAATGAAATTTCAGAGCTTATAAATTCTTTCATTGTAAGTGATTCATTAATGTGTTTGTCTTTTGTTATTTTGTAGGCATATACGGTGCTGGCTGTCTTATCACAGAGGGGTGTCGTGGTGAAGGAGGCATTCTTATTAATAGTCAAGGTGAAAGATTTATGGAAAGATATGCACCTGTTGCGAAGGATCTGGCCTCCAGGGATGTTGTGTCTCGTTCCATGACCATTGAAATCCGTGAAGGAAGGTTTGTTTAATTTTTGTAGATGTCCAGATATATTTCTGAGCAGTACTTGAAATGTATACAAGGAATGAATTTCATGTTTATAAATTTTGATCCTATATAGTACTACTTAATTTTGCAGAATTGGGCTTTGTTCTTGCTATTCCTGTATATAACCATAAAGAAATGTCTTTTATTTGTTTCTTCTCTGTCTCATGTCTGCTAGCATTCTTTATATGCTCATATTTAGTTGACATTTTCAGTGAATAAGGTTTTCTACATAAGTGAATTTCCCATACGGCCAAAGCCTATTTTTAAATGCTCAAACTGTTCAAATAAAACACGGCCATTTTTGTGCAAATAGTTCTAAACTATATTATGTGCAGAATATATTCTTCCTAATATTACAGTTTCTATAGGACTCTGCTGTGATACGGCAATGGTCTTGGAGGGAGGTATTTGTTCCCTCTCTATAAATGGACTAGGATGTCTTCTCGTCATCATCATCCTTCTACAAGCATCACATCCTCTGTTTCTAATGTACTGCCTTGTCTTAAATACATTTTTCTGAGTGAAGGTCTAAGGGAAGCTTTTAAATAAGTTTTTAAAGATTTATCTTTAGCAAATCTCTTTACTGTTTAGAACTGATAGGTCATCAATCTGCTACCCTGGTTGATAGGTATTACTCTACCACTCTACCACAAATTGCCATTATTCTAAAATGCAATCTTTTTCTAATCCAGGTGTTTTATTTGATTGGCAAGTGGGGCCTAAGTGCATTTTTAATCTGTGGTAGAGGTCTCTAAGGTCAGGGAGAGCTGCACTTTTGCCTCCTCATAACATTACCTCCTAAGCTTTTATTGCACATGCAAAATGAGGCAGGCAGGCTCATTTTGGTCAGGCTGAGCCATAGTCACAGGAACCAGATGGAGCATCAGAAGCCATCAATAACAGCTCTTCACTTTATAGACAAGGACATTGAGGTTCAGAGATGTAGAAGGGTTTGCCCAAGGTCACAAAGAGAGGAAGAATCAGGCACTAGATTTGAACCCAGATCTTCTGACTTCAGAGCCACTGATTGTTCTATAGTTCTAAGCTTCTCTATTTCTCCATTTTCCATAGGATTTAAAAAATCATCCTGTCGAATCCCAAAATTCTCAGACAGGCCCAGATATGCTATATCTTAGCCTTAATGGAAATCCTTAGTATCTCCTTTAAATAACTGGTCAAACCCTGGATCTTCCTTTCCTTCTGCATACTTTGGAGATCTATAGCATTTCTACACAGGTTTCTAAGTAGACCTAATACATTTCTAAACCTGACTTCTTTTAGTTAATATTCTAGTACAAGAAAAGAATTTTGGCAATCCCTTAGAATTTAACTAAAATATAAAGTACATTTGTTTAAGTTATTAATATTAGTACCTGCTTTGTTCAGAATGCTATTCTTGGCATTGGGAAACACATTGCTCTTGCCCTCATAGAACTTAGTGAGTCAGAAAACAGTGTTATTTGAGATCTTAGAGGAAAGGTTATTATTGACCGTGAGATAAGGGAAGGCTATTTTAGAAGTTGGCATTTGAGTAGGGCTTCAAAGGATGAATAGCAATTGAGCAGATAGAGGGAAGAGGGCATTTCCAGGCATAGAGAAAACTATGTGATTAAAGGTATGGTGGCAGGTGGACACAAAGGGATGACTGAAGACAGAAAATACCAATTTGATTGGAAATTAGAATATATGGAAAGGGAGTAATGTGAGATAAGGCTGGAAAAGTAATATGGAGGACTTTGAATACTAAGCAAAGTAATTTTACTTGGAAAGCAGTAGGGAGTTACTGAAGATTTTTGAGCATACAAGTGACCAGATTTCTGCAAAATAAAGTTATTCTGGTAACACTATGAAAGATAAATTGGAGGGTAGAGAGTAGAGGCAGCAAGCTTTAAGAGGCTTTTTAAGTAGTCTAGTTAGTCATAATGAGGGCCTAGTATAGGCAGATGGTGGCAGTGGATCTAGAGAAGAGAAATGAGAACCTATAGGTTGAATTAATTGAATAGTAACTTCCTGGATTGGGGGAGTGGTGGTGATAGAGGGGGCTTGGTTAAAGATAACCCCCAAATTGTAAACTTGGGAGATTAACTTGTGGCATTACAAAAATGTATCTTTATTTTATTCTGAAAGATGAATTTTCTTTGTTTAGAGGCTGTGGTCCTGAAAAAGACCACGTCTTTCTACAGTTGCACCACCTACCGCCTGAGCAGCTAGCAACTCGCCTGCCTGGAATATCAGAAACAGCAATGATATTTGCTGGCGTGGATGTCACCAAGGAACCAATTCCTGTACTTCCTACTGTGCATTATAATATGGGAGGCATTCCTACAAACTATAAGGGGCAGGTAAGGAGAATGTTTAAACTTAAAATGTTTAAAGAATAATGATAGCAAGGTCAACTTATAATTTTCCATAAAAACTCTTTTATTTAATTAGATGAGTTTGGATATTTATTCCACCACCTTTTATGTGTTCAGAGATCATTACCTTAAATTGCTGTAAGTCAAGCTCTTCAAGCTTCCTAGATTTGGTTTTCATTTTTCAATAACAATAAGTACATATTGACAGTTGGCTCTTCTTTTGCCCCATGGGAGGCGGTGAGGGTTAAGTGACTTGCCCAGGGACACACAACTAGTAAGTGTCAGGTGTCTGAGGCTGGATTTGAACTCAGGTCCTCCTGAATCCAAGGCCAGTGCTTTATCTACTGTGCCACCTAGCTGCCCAACAATTGGCTCTTCTAAGTAGCAGCTGTGTTTATCATACGAAAAGACTCGTGATTTAGTTTGAGAATGTAAGTTCCTTGATAGCAAGTGCTGCTTTTCATTTTGTTTTTGTGCAGAACACAGTGCCTTACACACAGTAGGCACTTAATAAGTGCTTGTTTTTATTGTTGGCTAGACAAAAGCAATTATTTAATTCTTGTTGAAAGCCATATCTACTTAAGAAATAGTAATAAATGACTTTCCTTTTTAAATGTTTATTCTGTGATGTTTAGTTTTGAGTATTTTTTGTGGTATCACAAGAATATGATAAAGGTGTAATAAAGCCAAGCATATTAAATGTTGATTAAAATAGATTGTTAATAAAAATCAGAAATACAATTAGGTCTGCTTCTTTTAAATTTGAGACCATTGTCAGTGCCCTGTGTCTCAGTGGTAATGTGCTTCCCAGTGATGTTGATAAGCATGCCAAGAGGGAGGAAAACACAATGCAGACATGCAAAATATTTAATTGATGTTTTAACTGATTTTTTTTAATATAAGGCAGTATTTTAAACTTCTTATTCTGTTATTTGAACAGGTTCTTAAACATGTGAATGGTGCAGATCAAATTGTACCTGGTCTTTATGCTTGTGGCGAAGCAGCCTCTGCATCAGTACATGGTGCTAATCGACTAGGAGCAAACTCTCTTCTGGACTTGGTTGTCTTTGGTCGTGCTTGTGCCCTGAGTATTGCAGAAACATGCAAACCTGGTACGTGTTTTGGGGCAATCATGAGCTCATAGATTGAAAGCTGAAAGGTACCTTAAAAGTTATCTAGTCCAACCCCCTTGTTTTTTATGGATGAGGAGATTGAGACCCATTAATTAATCACTGACATAATTTATCATCATAGTAAATATCCTAAGAATAACAAAAGGTGAGGTTATTCTGTGAGATTAGACCTTTTATTCTGTAAACTGGTGTCACTCTGTGTTTATAGATTTAGTAAATGATCATTTTTCTTCTTTGAAAATGAAGCAGATTCAAAAATGTCCTTGCTTCCAAATAATACATTATACTCCTTGTGATAAATTTTCATTAGTTATCTACTTTTTAAAAATCTTAGTGGTTTTATGTTTTTCCAAAAAACACTTTTTTGGGGGGACAGCTAAGGTGGCTCAATGGATAAAGCACTGGCCCTGGATTCAGGAGGACCTGAGTTCAAATCCAGCCTCAGACACTTGATACTTGACACTAGCTGGGCAACCCTGGGCAAGTCCCCATTGCCCCGCAAAAATTAAATAAATAAATAAAATGAGAACACTTTTTTCTAAAAAGTGTTAGTGAATGAGTATATTACCAATTCCCAATATTTACTAATAATAGTAAAGGGTTGGGGGGTGGAGATCAGAACAATCAAATAATGCTATTTTCAGATTATAGCAAATTGTAAGATACTGTAGAACTCTGAAAGGAAAACCATTTTCTTTTTAATACAGCAAGTCAACCCTCACCTGAAAGTTGAAAAGCAAATTTCAAAACTCAAAGTTTTAAAATTTCACCTTATTGAACCTTTGTGATTTTTATCACAGTAAACCTTTATTTTGAAAATAATTGAAGTGTTCTAGTAGAACAACTATCTCAGTACAGAAAAGGTTATTTATATGTTTAAAAAAATCATTAGCATTTCAAGGAATGATTAGAAGGCTGTACTTGATACCTAGTATCCTAGGTATGATAAGAACATCAACTATGCCACAAAAGCTAATGAGTAAACTCGTCTGTTTCTTTTCATTCTGTTTGGGTATGTGAATATTTCTTAGTGTCTTTGCGTTTGTATCCATGTACCTGTATCTGTCTTTATTTTTTTTTCCGCCTCGGTCTCTCTCTTATTTGACCATTATGTATAACTTAAGTGGGGTAGAGTTTTGGGGGTTTTTTTTAAAGCATTAAATACAACAAACTTTAGTTTTATGTTGATTATACATAATTTAAAGGTAGAAACGCAGAATATTTTAGATTTTATCAAATTTAAAGTGATTAGTATTTTCTGGCCCAATTTTTATTTTAACTGCTGTGAGTCCATGTCCTTGAATAGAGAAAATACTTTTTTATTTACTGGTCTCTTGAGGCAGGAAGCTGAATTGTGGACTTTGGAGATTCCTCTGTTTCTATGATTTTCTGAATAGTGAAGAAATAAAGAGGTGCTCTTTAAGCTGCAGCCTAATGGGTTTTTTCAGAATGTTACATACTTTAGTGCCTTTTTCTCCAGAATTTTTTGAATGTTTATATTTCAAAGGTTAAAACCATTTTTTTTAACTAGGTGATAAAGTCCCTCAAATTAAACCAAATGCTGGGGAAGAATCTGTCGCAAATCTTGACAAATTAAGATTTGCTTCTGGAAGCATAAGAACATCTGAACTAAGGCTCAACATGCAAAAGGTAAGAGGCTTCACACTGTGATAGCTGCCCAGTGAACCCAATAAAAGGATTGGTGGCATCCGTGTTACCTGCACTACAGTAGTAATTTTTCATGTTCATCATTACTATACATTAAATATGAGGAATGGAACAGAAGAGTTAAATAGGCTATTATCCACAGGGGTAGGGAGCAGGATGGGGGAGAGAAGAACAGACTAGGAAATAGAATCAATAATCGAAGTCTTCTTGAGCTGCAGGCGGAGCTCAGCTGATATTTGTGCCCCCTAAATTGATGGCTATTCAGATTAGCTCATTTTCTTCATTTTCTGTGATTACATCCAATTGCTCAGAAGTAGGAGCTGCCAACACAATGATGGAGTAAAGGATAGCAGACCAAACACAAAACAGTTTTAGGGAATGGAGAAACAACAGAAAGTGAGGGATTTTAAAAGTATGAGCTAGTTAACCATCGAAGTGTCATGTCATTAGGTCAAGATTAGATATAGCAGCAAGTGAAGTAATAGTTTCAGAGATACCATGAGATAATAGGGAATGGTCCCCAAGGAGAGTAAGTAGCACATTTAGTGTGAGTGAGAAACTGATAGAAATAAAAGACTAAAAGGTAGCGATTAGAGAGTTGGATTTTAAAGATTGGGCACGTACAGTTTCAGTATTAGAGGAATTGTCAACATCATTATTGACAATGATGATGGCAACATTATGGGGTATAGAGGAGACCCATGAAATATTGAAGGCAGGATAGTGACCAGGAGGTCAGATGGTAGTGACAAAAGTTGGAGTAAGATTGCTATGAACAGATCTCATGGATTTTTTTTTTAATATTAATAAGGGGTTTTAGACATGGTAGAAGAAGAAAGATCAGGAAAGCCTGAGTGTTAAAAATAATTTGAGAAAGGTGAACAAAGGAATGGAAAATATTTAAATGTGGTTCACAGGTATCTCAATGTCAGGAATAAATTAAACTTTGTGATCCTGTTAGCCTTTCTTTCCTGGCCCTGTGAGAGGAAGGAAGGGCTACGGGTAGAGACAGTTATAAGGGATCTGGTGTCCTTAAGACCAAGCCAGCTTCTAGTTAAAGCAAAGAGGTGCTGTCTTGTGTAGAGTGCTGGACTTGGGATCTTCAAAACTTGGCTCTGGTCCTGACTTTTCATTTGCTAGCTATATTGGCCTTGCACATGTAGCCTTTCTTAGCTTCGTTTTCTTTTGTAAAAAAGAAAATATTAACTCCTATCTAATCTGTAAATTTATAACTCTAAGCTATTTGAAAAATTATAACTATACTATCTCTCTGAAAAATTACAGCTAACTAAAAAATTATAACTGGCCCTTAAGTCCTGCCACGGTCGCCATTCAGTGTAAATATTATTTTAACTGGTCCTAATCTGTGAACTCCTGGCTGTCTGTCTGTGGGACTATTAGCTGCCTACCTGCCTTGGGGTTTAAAAAATCCCCCAGGTTCATTAAGCCTTGTACGGGGACCCAACCTGTCAGGGCCTGCCCCTTCCCCCACTGCCTCTCAGACTGATAAGCAAAAGCCTTTTTTTAAATAAACAAAGCAGGGTTTATTTATATGAAACAAGCTTAGAATTAAATACAAAGAGAAATATGACGACTGCCTTTTAACTTTCTCCGCAGCTTCCCCTCTCCTTTCACTGCTCCACTCTACTACCTCACTCTCACTCTTCCTCTCACTGTCTCTGTAGTGTTCCCCCGCTCTCTCCCTACCTGTCCTGTAGACTCTCCTTTCACTGTAGCAACCCCCTTCTCTGTCTCCCTTTCACTTTTTCTCCTTCACTTGAGCTCCCCTTCGCTTCTCCCACTGACTGACCTCTTCCTTTTCCTACGTCTTCACTCCTCCGCTCCTCCTCTGTCTCATAAGTGTCCCTGTTGCCTCCTTCACTTTCACTGTCAGCTGCCTCCTGTTTCACTACCCCCACTAACTGAAAGCTTCCCTGCGCCGCTTATGTTTCTCTATAAAAAACCCTTTCTTTCACGGTAAATACAGCTGACCGCATCCCCAGGGCAAGCAGAGCCCCCTGCCACGGGAGCTGGGGGCTGGGCGGAGGAAGCTCCTGCATTTCTGAGACCCTGTGCACCTCCCTGCTGAGCAGGGTGTGGGTACATGAGGCTTGCATAGAGCAGTTGCGCTGGGGAGGGAGCCTGGTTCAGGGCTCCCAAGGCCACCCACACTTTCATCTATAAAATAGATTTTGATAAGAGAATTTCTAATATCTTCTTAGGCATGATAGTCTGTGGAATAAAAAGCTATAAGTCATTTTATTGAGAGTAGAGTCAGGGTGAAAAAGGAATAATGGAATGAACTAGGAGAGAGGCCCACCAGTTTGGAGTGTACTTGGAGAAAATTAGGGCTGCTCTGAATAAGGTTGAGTATTTAGAAAGCAGTAATAGGGGCATGTAGCTTACATCCAAAGTACAAACAGCCATTTTATTGTTGTTGTTGTTCAGTCATGTTCAACTCCTTATGACTTCATTTGGGGTTTTCTTGGCAAAGATACCGGAGTGGCTTGTCATTTCCTTCTCATTTTACAGATGAAAAAACGAAAGCAAACAGGGTTAAGTGACTTGTGCAGGGTCACAAAGCTAAATGTCTGAGGCTAGATTTGATCTCAGGTCTTCCTGATTCGAGGCCTAAAAACTCTATCCGCTGTCCCACCTAGTTGCCTATATACATAGCCATACTGGGTTGATTTACAAGGTATGACTATAAAATCATGAGTTTGATTTTCCACTAAACACATGTGAAAATCAGTTTTTAATTTTATGGTCATCTGTGTATATGTTAGTAGGAGGACCAACAACACTAATATCAATAAAATTTAGAAACCCAGTTGTTTCTAAACTCTTCTGCTGTTATATTTCTTATAAATACAGGCTTCATGTGAAGACCATATTTATATGGCTTGATGAACATTCAAAAACTTTTTAAAAAACTTAACCAAAACATGTTTTCTTTTCATTGAGAAGGCATACCTGTGGACATCCTGACTGCGTAGTAGAGGTAGAGGTATCTATAATGAGAAAAAACACACTTCTGGTTGAGGAAAGCGCCAGAGGATGTGTGATGATTTCACACTTGGAGGGCACCTCTTTCATTCCCACTATAGATGTTAAGATGTTTTTAGAGTTTCTAACGGTGGTATTACTTTGATCCGCAGTCCATGCAGAATCATGCAGCTGTGTTCCGTGTGGGAAGCGTGTTACAGGAAGGCTGCGAGAAGTTAAGCCAGCTCTACAAGGACTTAAAGGATCTGAAGACATTTGACAGAGGTGAGGGATTTTAAGTTCTGATGTCCCAAAATTTAGACTAGTTAGATCACAAAGAGTACTGACTTATTGGAGATGATTGTTTACATGATCTTAAAATATTCTAGATGCTCCTGTGTTTCTATTTAATAGATGAAGAAATGTGATTGACTCCTGACTATAGTAGAAATAAATGGTACCTTTCCACCTTACTATAAAATAAATGGTGTGTGAAACTGCTTTCTAGCTGGCCACGAACTATTGAATAATGGTGTCTGTCTCTCCACTGCTTGTAAGCTATCAAGTATACTATCCCAAATGGTGAAGGAGCCATAGTGTTTTAAGGCCTAAATCTGAAATCAATCAAAATTTCCTGAAGATGTTTGTTGTCTCCCTTGAGTTCCTTGAGGGCAGGTACTATCTTTTGCCTCTTTTTTCTATCCCTTGCTCTTAGCACGGTGCCTGGCACATAGTAGTCACTTACTACATGTTTTTTGACTGTCTAGGAATGGTGTGGAATACCGATTTGGTGGAGACCTTGGAATTGCAGAATCTAATGTTGTGTGCTCTGCAAACTATTTATGGTGCTGAGGCTCGTAAAGAGTCACGTGGAGCCCATGCCAGAGAAGACTACAAGGTACAATTTATTTCTGTTAATGTAATGTGCAGATCTCTTAAAATAACATGTCTGTTTTCCCTTTCTTTATTCTGTCCTTCCAGCATTTTAAAAAGAAACTCAAGCATTTTTCCTTGAAATTCCATGCTACTAACACCTACTGCCAGTTTTTCTGCTTTGAAGTAGCAGTTGTTTTTTTCAATAAAATCTAGGTATAAATCACTTTACTCTTAACCACTTTACCTTGCTTCCCTTAGAAGAGCAGCAGGGGATAGGGTATTGGGCAAGTGCTTAGCACAGTACCTGGAACATAATAGGCATAATTTTGCCTTTCCTTCCTATCTTGCTTCCTTTCCTCCTTACTTCTTACCTACCTACCCTAGTAAAAATGAAAGGTACAACCCACTCATTTCCTTTCACCCTGGTGAGTGACAGTAAAGTTCACTAAGGGTGATAATAGATCAAGATCCAAATAATCATGTAGTTAGTATCCCTCCTCCTAATTGAGTGTAAAGAAAGCAAAATACTGTTCTTATGAGATACAGACAGCCACTGGATTTAAAGACAGAACACCTGGTTTTGAATTCTGGCTTTTCTACTACTTGTGTGATTGACTTTGTGGAAGATGTTGAAGGCCCCTGGGTGTGTTTCCTCATCTGTAAAAAGTGAAGCCATTGGGTTACATAATAGCTAATCTAAAGAATTTAGAGCTTCAAGGGACCTAGCAACAAAAATTCCAGTTTTATAGTCAGAGTGCCGGAGCCAACTAAACTTCCAAGACTGTACGTGTCCAGGTGGTGGCAGCAGCAGCTCTTAGTGCCTCAGTAACTTTCCACCAGTGAAAATGTGCCATAAACTACTGACTTTGTGCTTTGGATGAGTTTTCTAATAAGTAATATAACGTATATATTATAGTGGAAAATGCTGTGCTGATAAAGATTGAAGGAGTTGACTTCCGAGGTCTCATCTTGAGATTCAGTGATTTCTTGTGGTTAAATATAAGTATGTCCTAGCCAACTGTATTGCTAGTATATAGTCTCTTCATTTATAACTTTAGTGTGTATGAGTTCCTGTCCACTTAGCAGTCTTGTTAATTGTGACCTTTTGGTTTAGTATTTATATGAGAGAACTCTTTAAATACCTGTACAGTGTTAAGTAAATTAAAATCAAAGTTTGATGTTTTTCTAAATATATTGGTGATTTGGGAAATTTTATTTAAATCCATGGACCCCAGTTATCACCTTTGAGCATATCTCCCTATTTTATGCCTTGATCAATAATTGGAGCATCACTTAAATGTATCACTAGTTGTCCCTGAAGGAATCCTGCATGACTTTAGCTTATTCATGAGAGAAGGCTTATTAGAGCTGTATGCCGTTCTCTACCACAGTAAATGTTTTTTTACTTGACAATCAACAAAAATTACACATCATAGGATATTGTTGTATTCCATATACATCTCAATTGTACTATTGTGAAGATGTTTTATGTGCTCTGAGGGCAGCGTGGAACAATTTATTTTGTCTGTTTTCCCTATACCTAGCACAACACCTGACATAAATGCTTGTTCAAAAATTGTCTCAGAAAGTTCACCTGTTTCTTGCTCATATTTTTATAAAGTATGCCCAATATGTATAAACTCTTTTTAAATATAATTTTATTTTTCTGAACTTAATCACTAAAAAAGTGGCCAAAAGTATATGCTAAATTCATGATGTTAACTTTCCAAATTGTCCTGTTCATTTGTGCTTCCTTCTGATTTCTATACATTTTTTTAAGTGTTCTAGTAGCTTTTTAGGTATCACTAATACCTACCCTTACCCTCCTCTAAAAATCTTCCTCAGTCAAAACGCTGACTCTTCCTGCACCTTGAGTCCAATACCTCTGTCAAGAATTTGGTAACATGCTTTGTCACAGATCCTCTCAAAATATTTGGTTATTTGCTTTGATTAGTTATTAAGTCTTTCAGAGTTTTATTTTTCCTTTATAATTTTATTGTCCTTGTATAACTTGTTCTCCTGGTTCTGCTCGTTTCACTGTACATCAATTTGTACTTCCCAGGATTTTTTGTTATTGTCTGTTTTGCCTTTTTTTACACTTCATTGCATTAATTGTACTACACACAACTTGTTAAGCGTTAAGCTATTATTCAGTTGATGGTCATCCCCTTAATTTTTTAAACCTTTTAATCCTTGCTTTGGGATCAGGAAGTTTGTTTTGCTTTTAACCACTCCCATGTATTTTTACATCAAACTCTATATGTTTTGTTTTCAAGTAGGATTTGAACCCAGGTCTCCTAACTTGACATCTATTCAGTTCTCTTCCAGTCAACATCAAGTAAGGCTTCACAATGAAGGTGACACCTAATTTTAGGAAGTCTTTGGTTAAGATAAGTTGTCAGAGACCTACATTTGATCTTAGCCTCTTGGGACTGGAAATGAATGCTAGTGACTCCTGTAGTGCCTCCCATATGCTGTCTTTGCTCCCAGAAAATGTCCAATACCAAAAAAAAAAAAAAAGTTCTATACAAGAGCATGGGCTGAGGCTTGCTTTCTTCATTCATCAGTTTTTCTTTTCAAATCCATCAGTTGGTTTCTTTATTTTGTTTCCTATTAATACCAACAGCTTGTTTAAAATGTTTGAGCCTGCATTGTCTTCCTATTTGTGTCATTTTAATTTGGTGTCAAATTTTACTTTTGCAAAAACAGCAGATTCTGAAATCACATCTCTATAAGTAATCACTTCCTGTTACAGTATGGACATTTTCTGTTCTCGTAATGATGTTAATGCTCACCATACTCCAGTGTTTTCAGACTATTCTTTTTTTTTTTTTTAATTGTGAGGCAACTGGGGTTAAGTGACTTGCCTAAGGTCACAAAGCCTAGTAAGTGTTAAGTGTCTGAGGCCGGGTTTGAACTCAGGTCCTCCTGACTCCAGGGCTGGTGCTCTGTCCACTGCGCCACTTAGCTGCCCCTGCTTTCAGACTATTCTTGAAGATATTTTTTATAATGTACAAACTTGGGGGAATTTGAGGAATCTGCCAACCTCTGGCCTCTTGCCTTTCTTAATTTTGCACCATACTTTACTTTGTGTTTTTCTTTGTCCTTACCTGTACCCAGTCTCATGTTGAAATCACCAAGTATTGAGGTATAAGTTGACTTGATTGGAGGATTTACTGAGTTCTTTGTAAAAATATCACAGCTTCTTCATCTTTTGTACCAGATGTTGGTTCAGAAGCTGGAGTTATCTGTAAGTTGGTCTCTTTGCATATGTCTGTCATGAGCATGGCAAGGCAAAATGAACAGATGTCCCATGAAGTACTTTTTTTGTGGTTTCCTTGGGTGCAAAATAATAACATCAATATTGAAATGATTCAGTTCATCTACTAGTGTTAATCATTGAAAAAACATCTTATACTTAGGGGCCCAGTAGTTATCTATAAAAACTGATCATCAGTAATCTCTTCACTTTTTTTCTGCCATTTCTCCATTCACATAGTAGAGACAGAAGGGCACCAAAGGGCCATTTGGTGTATTTATCTCTTTCACACTTTGCTGTGATCAGCCTTCTGGTGATGAGCACTTTTGTTTGGCCTGTATGTACTTGGAGCCCTTCTAGCCTGATAAAACTTGTCAGAGTTTGTACTCTGGTAGCATAGACTTCAGAATTCATTGTCAAGTTCATGTGGCCATGAGGCTGTACTAAAGTAGGACTTCTCTAAAGGATGTCAATTTCCTTGAATAAATTAGTTGATTTAGGATGTTGTTCACACATATCTACAGCTTTCTTAGAAGAAAGAAAGCAAACAAGGATTTATTAAGTCCTTATTATATATGTCAAGCACTGTGCTAAGTGCTAGAGATACGAATTCAAGCAAAAAGAAAGCTGTCTGCCCTCAAGAAGCTTTTATTTTATGGGGGAAGGCAACACATAAAAAAAGAGTTGGAAAGGGGCAGGCCACAGGATAAGTGAAGTCCAAAAAGTGAGGGAAAGGGCCTGGAAGAAAATGAAGGCAGTCCAGCTTGGGCCTTTAGGGGTGTTCTGGAGGAACTGACCAATAGGAAAAGGGGCTGGAGGTGAGCAGGCAACAGGAAATGGTAGGCTGAGAAAACGGAATGTAGCTGATTTGGTTACATTGAGGTATTGCTGCCTCAGAAGAGTAAAATTATGTGAGTCATATACACACACATAACATACATATTTAATTATGGTGTGTGCATTTGTATTTATTCTCATTATCTTATGTATTTATGTTTATGTGTCCCCTTGCCTTGCCAGTAATAGTTGTTTCATCCATTATATTTGTAGTCCCAGTGACCAGCAAAGTCTGGCAGTATAGTAGATGCTTAATGCATTCTGAGAGGAGAAGGACTTACTACTATGGAAATGCTTTAGCCATCTAAAGATATCAATAGGTCCTGTTGCTGGCAAGTTTTATTTTCCATCTTGACTGAATCCTAAACATATAATAAGACTGTTACCTCTAATTTCTGTTGCTGTAAGAAAGATCCCCAAACCTTTGATGGTAGCAGCAAAGGGAAAGAGCCTGCTGTGTGCTGTTAAACTTTCAATTTTTTTACAATGTGTAAGTAGATAAAACCTTATGATTTGGATTAGCTAATAATAATATTAACATTTATATAGAGGTTTTAAAATTTGCAAAGAGCTTTACAAATATCTCATTTTCTCCTTACAACAACCCTGTTATTCCCATTTTACAATGACACTACACATTTTTGTTTATATAAGACCTTTCTATCTTCAGCCAAGTTTGGATATATGCTTATTCATGTTATTTCTGAGTTACAGTATATGAATTTTTTTTTGCAATTTCAAGTTGTCTTCCAAACACACACACACACACACACACACACACACACACACACACACACACGAGATTATCTCTACTTCTTAAATCTGACTAGCTTCACTTCCATCCTTTTTTCATCTTCTTTTCTCTTAAGTGCTATGTGTGTTGTGGTATAGCCTATCATTGCTCTTGTTGGCCAACACTTATGTGGAACTATCGACAGAAAAGGCTGGATTGTGATGTCATATCTGTTAAGTAGAAATTACAACAGATTTAATTCTACAATAAAAACTCATTAATTTGCTGGGGAATTAATGATCATTAGAAAGTGGCTAAACATTAAAAGATGGCTAGACTAAAGTGTATCTTTGCACTCTTATAAAGAAAGAATGTTCCAAGGTTGACCTTTGATTTAGTGCAAGTAATAAAAGATTAGTGACATAAAAGGGCAGAATAATTCAAACTATGGGGCTCAGGTTTCTTCATTAACATTTCATGATTTGCAGGACTAAATGAAGTTGTTGTAACTCAGTCCTACCCCCAGAATGTATCTTGCCCAACCCCACCCCACACACAAATGACAAAGGAAGGAAGACTTATAATGCTTTATAATGTGTTGGGGGAAGCAATCATAAGAGTTTCTTATGTCACTCAGAGTGGCTGTTGTACAGCCATAAAATTGAGAGTTGAACGAGTCCTTAAGCATCATCTAATTTACCCTATACTTTACCATCATTTCTGATGCACTTGGGGAAGGTAGTCAGCTTCTTTGTGAATACATTAAGTAATCCCAAGTTTACCACCTCCAAAAGCAGCCTGTTCTGTTTTTCATTCGGTTAATAGCCATTTATTTAAGCCTTTACTAGTTGCAAAGCACTGTGCTGACGGTTGAGGGAGAGAGGACATAAAGAGAATTAAGATTTGGTCCCTACTCTAATAGTTTTCTAAATATGATTATCTTTGACAAGAGAAGACTAAGGAGAAACATGGTAAATATCATAAACAGTTGGACTCTCTTGAAAGCAAACTTGTTCTGTGTTGTTTCAAAAGTAGGACCTTTTCCCCAGTCATTCTATTAAAGCCTGTCTGAAGCTTGACTTCTCCACAAAGTTCTTGCCCATATGCCTATATCTGAACACCCATAGCTCCACAGGCTTGAACATAATCTAGCCCTGTTACATTCTACATTGTTTTGTGGTAAAGAGTTTTAACAGTCGGTTAGATAATGGAGAGACGCCAGTTTTGGGGGTTTTTTAGGACCACCCTTTTGGGGAGGAGACCAACAGCATTTCCTGCTGAGCACTCGACTTCTGACTTCCGGGGTGCGAGCTTAAAAGGCAAGGAGAGAATGGAAGTGGGAGCTTTTTCCTGCTCCGCTGGTCTCCTGGCTGTGCTGCACAGACAGACACGGACTGGAGTTTGACTCGGCCCGGCTCTCAGTTAACAGCACGAGCTTGACTCGGTCTCTCTCCCCAAAAGTGGCCTTGGGTTTTGGTGAGTTTTATACAGAATATAGACTAAGCCTAGACTTAAGACGATTTATATTGTATTTCTACTTTCCTATGCTTCTAATCAACATCACCTTGTGACTACCATACAATAAAGGCTCTATCTAGAAAACCAGAAGCTTCTTCCATTTACTAGTCTGAGAGATAAATTAAGGGAAAGGTTAAGTAGGGGAGATTTATGATCTAATATTCAATTTTAATCTCACAGTTTCCTGATTCTCTTCATCACTGAACAGCTACCAAATGTCTTGTGCCATGCCAGCATTTAGAATGTAGTGGAAGAGCACTGGTTTTTTTGTGGGTTTTTTTTGGTGAGGCAATTGGGGTTAAGTGACTTGCCCAGGGTCACACATCTAGTAAGTTTCCAGTGTCTGAGGCCGGATTTGAACTTAGGACCTCCTGAATCCAGGGCCAATGCTCTATTCACTGCGCCACGTAGCTGCCCCTAAGAGCACTGATTTTAAGAGTTAAAGTTTGTGTTTGAATTCGAGTTCTGATACTTTAAAAAATAGGACTGGGAATGGCTTCTCAAAGAAGTTAAGACTTGAACAAAGCCAGGAAAGCCAGGAGGTGGAGCTGAAGAGGGAAGAGGATTCTAAGTTTTTGGATAGCCAGGGAAAATACTCCAGAGTCCAGAGAATGGAGTATCAGGTACAAGAAACAGTAAGAAGGCCAGTGTCCCTGGATCCAAGTATCCTATTTCATACTTGGCTTGCTTTTTGATGAGACTAAAATCAAGCCTTGTTGATTATTTAGAAATAATGGTCAGTATGTCTCTGTGTCATGTTTTTATTTGAATATGGACTGCTATTGATAAGGCAGATTCTCAGGTAAGAGTAGAAATTTTGAATATTCATGTATTCTGAATAAAGATTGCACCCCCCAATCATATTTTTTAATAGGGAAAATAGTTATGCACTGAAAAATAAATGAAATTATCACACTTAGATGGATTTGTGATTTCATTTTGAGTAATTCTTTTATTAGTGTAGCTTGTAACCCACCCACTCCATTACTTCCTGCCTTCTTGTGATTTGTTTATATTTGCCCGTGTATTTCAGTAAATCCATTGTAAGTTATACATACAAAAAAAAAATTTTTTTTAAGTTATACATACAACTCACACTGGATGCTGCCCCCTGGTTCTTTGAATACAGATATTCTTATCCTTGTTTTTCAGTATTTAAACAACTGTGTTTCAGTTTGTTTTCCTTTGCAATGCTATGAATTTTACTTTATGTATTTGAAAACATTCTGAAAAGAGCTCTATAGGCTACAGCAAACTGCTGGAGGGAGGGGATTATGACACACAAAAAGGTTAAAGTGTTTTAGTACTTTATGAATACCACAGCAGCCCTTGAGTGAAATACATGTTATGCCTTATTCTCATTCTATGGCTAGCCCATATCTTTTTTCAGTCACAAATTTCCTTAATCGTGTATTTATGCCACTTCTGGTATACAAGTTAACACAATGTAACACTCATCAACAAATTAACATAACTAGAGCCTACTTAGACTTACCATGTGTCTTTGCCCTCTGGATCACCTGCAATTTGATTCACTGAAAAAAAGAGTGGTATTCCATGATTAATGGCTATATAGGAACAGTGAGCAAATATTGATACTTAAATTTGAAGTCACTGAAAGTGCTTCTGATATTTTCCAAATTCAAGCTAGAAATATGCTTTGGGGTGTATTTATTTATAGGATACCTTTCATGGTGATTGATCAACAAGTAGTTATTAAGCACCTACTATATGGCATGTATTGTGCTAACATGGGACGTTTCATAATAATTACCAAATTTTAAAAGTTACCTTTCAATTCAAATAAGATTTTGTTCATTTTTATCATCAGTGTTCTCATTCTTAAAATTTATATTGCTCTCTTTTCCCCCAAGCATCCCCCAATATGTCATCTTTACTACTATCCATCAATAATGAGAACATGATTATAGATATAACCTCCAGGTTTTTTGGGGAAAGCATGACCTATATTCAAATTAATATCTTGTATGTCATTTTCTTATTTTTATCAGGTTTAATGTTTGTTAATTTTTCCATAGAAAGAATACAAAATCGGCTTATAGTGAATGGTGACATTTTCTGGAAATAATGTTTGGGATTTTTTTATCTTTAGGTAAGAATTGATGAGTATGATTATTCTAAGCCACTTGAGGGACAACAAAAGAAAACATTTGAAGAACATTGGAGAAAGCACACACTTTCTTATGTGGATATCAAGACTGGAAAGGTATGTGATAATTTACTTTGCTGATTTCCCTTTCCCTTTAGGGATTTTGAGTACTTTTTCATTCCCGTTTTCTAACACCATGTAGGTATCTAATAAGTATTAATATATCAAAATTGGCAAGGCTTTGGAATATAATTCATAGCCTTTTATTTTTTTAATGGTTGCCTAGCTGTCATTCTACTTAAGGAAGAAATAAAAATATTTTTAGTTGTATTATAAAATTGTGCTACAGAAAACATCTTGCATACTTGGTTCAATAGAATTATATTTACAATCAAGCACTAAACAACAAGTGACTTTTAAATAGCTACGGTTTTTATTAGCCTTTTAACTTCTCTAATTAGCTTTCTGTATCTGAGTGAAATACTTTCTTCCTAACTTTCTGTCTAGGTTGGAATTGTTAAAATTTAATCATATTCAGTTAGTTTGACTTAAAGCCTTTTGAAAATGTTTTGTGTTTTCCAATATTAATATGTATTGGCAAATAATTGTGCTTTGTGAGGGAAACCAACTATGTTAGCCCTAAGTGGTTGTTACATAACTTATTAACTATATAGATTAAAACATTTGAAAATTTTTAAGAAGAAAAAAATTGGAGAATGAATTCCTATCACAAAGATAACTACTACTCACATTTCCCTAACAATTTAAAGTTTGCTAAATATTTCCTCATAATCACCCTGTGGGGTCTATTGGACCAGTGTTATCTGGTGAGGAAATGTTGGCCTTGAGCGTTTCAAGTGACTCACTCAGCATCATATGTCTATCTGGGGGCTCAATCCCAGAGCCTGGATCCATTGCTCTTCAGACCCCAATGAGCTAGGGATAACAAAATACTATTGAAAAATTCACTTGTAGTTTCATTATCCAATTCTAAATATTTAGAATGAGATATTTTCTCTTAAGGAAACTTTTAGGTTTTCTTATATTTTGGTTATACATACACACACACACACACACATTGTCTTAGAGAGGTATCTCTGTTGACAGACAGTACTTGGTACATAATCAGTGCTTAATAGGTGTTTATTGATTGCATATCATCAACAGTATAGCTCATCCATTAAGCATGTATTAAGTCGAATTTTTCATCCACTGCCAACAACTTAGATTAAAGTTCTGTTATATTTCAATGTGTTTGGGTATAACCTCCCAGAATTTAAAGTTGCTTCAGTACTCCAGATGTTCTCCACCCCCATGCAGATCAAAGATCCTCCATACCTTAGTAAATGGCCCTCATCACTTGGTGGCCAACTTTCTGGGGAAGAGACACTCCAAACATTGATGGGCTATTCGGAATGCTAGTGTTTTTTCTTTTCACAAGTGTTTCCAACTCTGTTGAATTTGCCAGAACTTGAGATTTACTAACTTTGATTTCAAGAAGCTGAGGTCACCTCCATCATAATGAAAGTATAAGTTGTAGGGCTTTAATAGAAGATTTCATATGGAATAGATTTTTTTTAAATCAAGCATTCCACAAAAATAGAGGTAAGAGAATGCTATTGAGCATTATCCTACAGGATATTATTACTCTAGACTCCTATAACATATAGTTCAATTAATAGCAGTTGAATCCAGAAAAAACTGTTAAAGAGAGTTGTGTGGGAAAATTTCATTATATAGATAAACAGTCCCTGAGAGTTAAATGGAATTTCTTCATTATTTTTTGCATGCCATATAAATTCATTGATAATTCTGTTATTAATACTTGTTAGAATTGATAATGAAGGCAAGAATTGCTTGAGGATTAGTAACCAGAAGACAGACCTTTTAAAAAAAAAATTTTAATTTTTAAAGAAATGGATAATATATGGTTTGGAGAATAAGAGGATGTCTCACTCTTCTTTTTTTTTTTTAGGTTTCTTTGGAGTATAGGCCTGTAATCGACAACACTTTAAATGAAGCTGACTGTGCCACAGTTCCACCTGCTATTCGCTCTTATTGAGGTCACTAGCTTTATTGATCAGTTTGTGTAATTATGTATAATAATGCCTGATAGAATCTGGTATATGAACGTGGCATAATGGTCTTTTTAAAAAAATTCTGTTATTTGTGATGGATAAAAAACAGTACTCATGATTTGACTCAAATTATCTGTCTAATATTGAGTGGCTCACCTGTAAACTGAAACTAGGAAATATTAAGGTTTCCTTTGCTTTATTTTTTGAAGTGATAAAACCAAGCATGTTTCTTAAATAAAACATATTAAAGTATCCTTGTATTCTTTAATCTTTCAGAGGCTGACTCCTATTAGGCATATCTTTCTGTTCAATACATATTGACTGTATGGTAACCTTATGATTATTATATCACAATGAAATTCAGAAATGCAGTAATATTAAATTTTAAATAAAAGTGAATTTTGGTTCCTTACTGCAGATGAAAAATAACTGCAACCTTCAGTACTTTTTTATACTAAGCAAATTGTTTTGTTAAAGGTAAAGGCAAATGTCCCAAGTCAATAAGCTCTGGTACTTGAGGACAACTGCCAACTCTTGGTACTTGGACTCAAAGAATTATTTCTATGATTGCCTTCTTTCACAAGCTGCTGCTTTAGTCATTCCCCACAGGATCCAGCTCCATCCCTTTGAGAAAGCTAACATAGAGTATCTATGTTGAGAATACAAAAACTTCTCTGACTTTTGCATTTTTCTTCCAGTTCAAAGGAGGTAACTTTCCACTCTACTCTTAAGAGAAACATTTCCCTTGCCAAGAAATTTTTCCAGCCATACCTTCTGGCTAGATGTTACTTGAGAAACCCCAGTTCTTAAGATATTGAAGTTCATTTGGGTGTATTGGGCTGGGGTAGGAACTGTGACAAAGGCAGAAGGAGCACTAAGCTGAAGGATGACAGGGAATGTTGACAGTCATAGAGAAGGGATTGGGGTGCCTGCTTGCAAGTGTTCCCTAAAGATTATCCAGATACTGGAAACTGAAAAAGAATATCTACCCACTACAGTTTAAGAGCCTTAAATTGTAACAGGAGGTTGTCTTACTTCATGTTAGTACTGGAATGAGCACTAGATTTGGAGAGAGAGAATCTTAGTTTGAGTCTGCTTCCCTGCTTACTAACTATGACACCCATGGCAAGTCACTAAATTCTCAGCCTCTATTTTCTTGCCTCTAACGTGAAGAAGTTCTTATTAATCCAACAGAGTTGTGAGTAAAATGCTTTGTAAATGTTCAAGTAGCACATAGGTGTTGTGTTCCATATCAAGTACACAAGAAGGTGTATATTATGAATAATACTCAACATTAAATGGAAAAGCAAGCTCACTGACTGAGGTCTGGGGATACAGCCAATCTCTCAGCATGGTAGCTGTATTTACTGTAACATAATTCCCTTGGGTTGGACATTTGCAAAGGATAGATGTCAGCTGATCACTCTGGTAGCGACATAGTGAGCTAAACTGAAAAAAGCAAATGGAAGGACACTGAAGATTCACTCAAACTCAGCTCAATTATAAGAAACACCAATACAGACCAGTTTGCCATGTCAAAAATCAGCTATCTAATGGGCATGGTTCATTTTTAGCAAAACTCTCAGGCAGAGTGAAAGAAAAGTCAAATCTCAAGCAGAAAGTATAATTAGTCCACAGTGTGGGGACCACTGCTGCTCTTATAAGACATACACACACACAAAAAGCATTTATTAAGTGTCCGCTAGGTACCTCAAAACCAAAAGACATTTAGGGGCTGATCCATTTGAAAAATTGCATATCAGGCACTCAAGTGAAAACAAAAGGAACAAAAAATATCCACTTTTACACTTTGCTTAATTCTTTTTTTTTCTTTTTCTTTTTTTTCTTTTTGGTGAGGCATTTGGGATTAAGTGACTTGCCCAGGGTCACACAGCTAGTAAGTGTCAAGTGTCTGAGGCCGAATTTGAACTCAGGTCCTCCTGACTCCAGGGCCGGTGCTCTATCCACTGCCACCTAGCTGCCCACACTTTGCTTAATTCTTAAAATCACAGAATCCTACAGAGATCTTCTAGCCTATCCTCTGATACAATGCACGTTTTTCTATATCACCTGACACTTGGTAATCCCTGTTTGGGGATTGGATTGTAACTAGAAGCTAACCTTGACTTTGAAAGGAGGGTTAGATTTTTTTTAAACTTCCCAAGAAGCTTTCAAACTAGGATGGTGCAATGATAAGGTGATACCCAGTAAAAGAAAGGCATTCCTAGGTGATGCCATACTTCCAGTAAAGAATAACTTTGCCATCGTTCCTATTTTTGACACTGATGACCATGAGTGTGGAAGTTATCTGGCAAAAAGTACCCATGGGAATTTTGGTACAGTGGCCTAATGGCCAAATCCACTGGATTTGAATCCCTAGGATTCAAGTGTGGATCCCATTTAACTCCCTAATGTGACCTTGGGCAAGTCACTTGAGAAAGTCCTTATAGATGAGCACTTATAAGCTTTTCTCCAGCACTAAACTCTGTGACCTTATAAGAATGGAGATTTCTAGCATTGTGTCATTTCCATATTGTGTTTGGTCTGCAGTTGTAAGGCCACTGAGCATCCTCTTCCCCCCATCCTCCTTCATTTTCCCCTTTAATCTTTCAAAGGCTGCTAAAAAATTAACTATTTGGCACATCTTTGAAATTTGAATGTTTTAAAAAAATTTTTTTTAATTTTTTTTGAAATTTAAATGTTTTAAAAAATATTTTTGCTTTTTACATGACCTTTGTTTCCCTAGTTAGCCCTCTCTTCCCCCCTTGCAAGCTATTCCACAAGATGACAAAAAAGATAAGATTCACTAAAACTAATCAACATATCGATAGTATCTGATACTATATGCCGTATTCTACACCTATCTTCCCATTTGGGGAATTTTCTCTACTCTTCTCCAGAGCCGAGCTCTAAGGCATAGTTTAGTAGGGCAATGCTGCACAACCAAGTCACATGACTTGGAATTGCTCTGCCATATGGTGTAATGAGAGAGTACATCAAGAATGCACTTTAAGGTTCATAACTTATATTATCTAATTTGATTCTACATCTGCACTCTAGGGATAGGAACTAATTTCGTTGAATAGGATACTCCTAGGTGAGGAAACACATGGTGCCCTTCTCTGCAACTTCCGGTCTTAGCTTCCGAGACCATTGAGAAAGAGGTGAAGGGGCAGCAGCTAGGTGGCGCAGTGGATAAAGCACCGGCCCTGGGTATCACCTTACCATTGCACCATTCTAGTTTGAAAGCTTCTTAGGAAGTTTAAAAAAATCTAACCCTCCTTTCAAAGTCACGGTTAGCTTCTAGTTATAATCCAATCCCCAAACAGGGATTACCAAGTGTCAGTTGATATAGAAAAAAGTCTGCATTGTATCAGAGGATAGGCTAGAAGATCTCTGTAGGATTCTGTGATTTTAAGAATTAAGCAAAGTGGGGGCAGCTAGGTGGCACAGTGGATAGAGCACCGGCCCTGGAGTCAGGAGGACCTGAGTTCAAATTCGGCCTCAGACACTTGACACTTACTAGCTGTGTGACCCTGGGCAAGTCACTTAACCCCCATTGCTCCACAAAAAAAAAAAAAAGGTGAAGCTTTTTCAGGGTCACTTCCAGTAAGTGTCCATGATTTGCATCCAGTTACCCAATGGTAAACAGGCCCCTAGGGGTAAAAGATTCTGGGTACAGCTAAGTAGGTGTGGAGGTTGGGCGGGAAGGGAGAAAAGAATTTGCAAATTGCTTCCTAGAAGTCGGGTTCTAAACCTTGGTTATTTGCCCGTAGCTGTGTAACCTTGGGTAAATCACTTGACCCTCCTTACTGGCCGATAGACCAAAGGATCAAAAGAAATAGCCGAAGCGAAAACAGTGAAGGCCCTGCAGCTGTGTTGCTTAACCAGCCTGCTGGAAAGTGGCTACACCACCCACGGGCAGGGTTGGAGCCAATGGAAGGGCCTCTCTGCTCTCAGTGAACACTTGGTTCTTGCCCTTCCTCAACCTTAAACTCCCTTTTCTGGAAGTCTGGGAGGTGGAGAGATTTCTAAAAATGGGGGCTTTGTTTAGCCTGCGGGCAGGTGAAGAAGGTCAGGGCTGCCAGAGGCCGGGGGCTCACCTAAACCACCCTGCATTGTATAACAGGTAGAGAAACTGAGGCCCAGGGAGGGGGAAGGCCACCCTGCCCAATGGATAGAGCACTGACCCAGAAGAGAGGACCCGAGTTCAAATTTGCCTTAAAGATCTAAGGCCATCTCCAGTCCTCCCGATACATATCTTGCCACTGGACCCAAATGGCTCTAGAGGAGGGAGTGAGGTTGGCGACTTTGCACAGCCTTCCCTCACTTAAATCCAATTCACAGTAAGTCATGACGTCAAGGTCCTCTTGAGAACAAAGGTCAAACAACAACAAACAAGGAAACAGGCCCGGGAAGGGCAAGACCAACGAAGAACCAGAACTCGATCCTGGGGCATCTGGCTCCAGATTCGGATGCCCAGGACTCGGAACGAGCGGTTTTCCATAGTGCAAGCCGCGCCCACCTGGGGCCTGGGAGCCCGAGGCCGCTTCCATCCCTGCCCCAAAGCGACTCCCTGGGCGTGGAGCCGTCTGAAAGCCTCCTTCCCCCGAGGCTCCGCAGCTTCCCCAGTTTAGCGCCCTTCCGTTGCCAGGCAACACGACATTCGCACGAGGACTGGCGTCCTTGGGTCACGTGACTACCCTTCCCGGAGGTGTTTATTTGCCCGGAAGTGACCTTCCTTTCTTCCGCTCCTCCTTCACCCTTGCGGAAAGCGGAAGTTGAGGAACCCCTCTGAGACATTCTCTCCGGTCCGCGCTCCGCCGCTTGTCGTCCTTCTCTTCTTCGACCAGTCCATGGCCACGTACCCCTACCGGACGGGCCCCGGGGGCGGCTCTGGCCCCGGGCCTGCCGCTGCCGCGTCCCTCCCAGACCAGAGTTTCCTGTGGAACGTCTTTCAGCGGTGAGGATGTGCTGGCCCTAGCCCCGGGTTCTCCTTGTCCCTCACGAGCTCCCGGGAGGGTCCGCCCCCTGCCCCCACACCCCACCCCTGGCTGAATGGAGAGGGGCGGGCATGCCTCGGGGTCCAGCCGGGCGTGTGCCCCGGCCGCTCTTCTCTGGTATCATTCCCTACCACCCGCCTCCGGCACAGGATCCCAGGGGGTGACCCATGACTCTGTCTCCTTATAAATATGCAGTGTATGGGATCTAGTGTTACAGATGAGGAAACTGAGACCCAGAGAGGCGGGCCTAGAATGGCCGGGCTGCAATTCAAGCACCCAGCCGCGGGCTCCCCGCACCGGGCGAGGCTGCTCCTCTCGGCCTGTAGGGCTGCGTGGGCTGGGGCCGGTGCCCCCTTCCCCTCCCCCTCCGCGTGTGCCTCGGACCTTCCCCAGTCCCTCTACACCTCTCCCCTCCCCCGATTCTCCGGAGCCTGTTCAGTGCCCACAGGCCACAGCGTCATAGATTAATAGGTGGAAGTGAACTTTGAGGCCGCCTCTTCCAACCCCCTCATTTTACTGGAGAGGAAGCCGAGGCCCAGAGGAGTTACAGTGACTTGCCCAAAGTCACTAAAGTAAAAGGATGCACATTTTCATTCAGATCCCCTGAACTCTTAAAGTTCAGCACCCTTACCTCCAACTCAAGTATCGATTGAGGGCCCAGAGACCTGTGATCTCAATCACAAGCCTTCAGTTACGGAGGTATTTCCAAAGCATCGAATGATAGGTTGTAGAGCAGGAATTTTAGAGGTGATCTAATCTAACGCACTTTTGATTGGCTAGGTGAGGAATCCATGTGTGTAATGGCTTGCTGGTGAGAAAAGGTGGTAAATGGCCGTCAGGATTTACTCAGATCCTCTCACTTAGATTTTTCCACTGCACCAGACTCTTCTCAGTTGTGTGGAGCTTGACTGAGAGCCAATACAGAACCTAGAGAATGCTAAATTTAGAAGAGGAAAGTCTTGGTTTTCCACAGTGATTAGAACTGTATGCCTAAAATCCTGGAAAGAAATAGAAAAACAGGCTAGGTGGTTGACTTTCATCATTTTCTATTTTCTTGGTGTAGGGATTGCTTCTCTTGTCTTCAGGGGGAATCTTCAGGGATTGGTTGTCACTGAATGACTCTATAACTGAAAGTGAAGATTTTTTTAATTAATAAGGGTTTGGAAAAGGAGATTGTGGTAGGTGTGCAGTGGTCTACAAAGAAGCAAATAGAAATCCAGGAGTCTGAAAAAAAGGAACAAAGAAGGCAATCCACTGATAAGCATGGACAGAATGAAGGGTGCAAGCCAGAGGTGAGGAAAAGTTATAATCAGTGAGACCTAGAATTATGATTTAGAAAATAGTGGCTAGAAACCAATAAAAGAACTTCAAATACACACACATACATTTTATTTAAAGACTGGGTCTCTCCATCTAGCTCAGGCTGGAGTAAAGGGAACACTACCAAGATGATCCAGCATAGGATCTTTGACCTTCTGTTCTTGCCTGAGTCTCTTAGTGACTGTGTAGGCACCTGATCTGCATAGTCCATTGCAGCTCCGAGAACTCTTGTGTTTAAGAGATCCTCCTCCAGGTAACTGGGTTTATAGGGCCTGTGTTACCACATCTGTGTCTGTGTGTCTGTAGAGAGAGACAGATATAGATATAGTTATGTATTTTTGCTTCTAGGTAGTCAAAGAGAATATAGTCATCTTTTTGAGAAATATTAGCTGAAACCAGGACAGAGTGGGGAAAATGGGAGAGGGTTGTCTGGTAAATGACTTGAAGCAGAAAAGCTAAACAAACTTTAGTGGGAGTGCGCCAGAATTTAAGACTTGAATTTATATTCTAAAGAAAAGTAAACTTATAATTTAAGAGCTTAATTGTCTTTGCAGTATAAATAAATCTTTTAAATTTTTTCACTTTTAATCATCATTGTAATGTATTTCAATTATTTCATAGGGTTGATAAAGACAGGAGTGGAGTAATATCTGACAGTGAACTTCAACAAGCATTATCTAATGGTAAGTGTGATTTCATCTTTAGTGAAATTTTGAACTGCAAGCTTAATTTCTACTCTAGTTTGTCTTTTCAAGTACAGAGGAGTTAAGAAAACCAAAGTATAGTGTTCAGATAATCATGGGATTGAATGTAATTGGTATGTGGTATGATAGAACCTGATTTTTGCTCTTTTTTAAAACAGTTTTCTGATTACTGTAATTGTCTCCAGTTTGTGATACTTTAGTTGTGTCATTTATGTAACACATATAGGCATTGTCTTCCACAATTAAAGTGTGAGCTACTGAGAACAGGGATTGTCTTATTCTGTATTTTTCCCTATTGTTCAACATAGTGCTTGACATAGTAAGCATACTTAATAAATGCAATTGTAGTCTGTTCTTAGTTAAGTACCAGATGTACACAAATTGGAAAGTATTTGGAAAAATTGTTAGTATATTTGAATATTAAGGGAAAAGTAAGGTGTTTGCATCAAATCTTAGAGAGAGCCAAGAAGATCATTTAGGTACTTATGTTTAGGGACTTTTAGAGATCCTGATCAGGTCACAGAAGGAACCAATGGGATTCTCAAGTAACATTGATGGAGCAAGTTGTTGAAGGTTTTGGAGGGTGTCCATGTGGCACCTGTAAGGGAACTTGGTTGCTATAGAAACTGCTGAAGCTCCAGGGTTAAGTTGCTACAGAAATGATTGGGGATATCGGGTGACATTGATATAGCACTTTAATATAGAGTGGGCTCCTAATCAGTCATTTTGAGGATTATTATTAATCTAAGATAAGATAAATGAAACTACTGTTGGGGTTTCTGTATTTAATTCATTCTTATAGGTCCAGTTTTGTCTGTATTTTCATTGTAAGATTCCAGCTTCTTATTCTGACCTTCAAGAACAGTGGTTGTTAATCAGGTAGCAGTTAGACTCCTAAGTAGTAAGTCTAGTTGGAGAAATTTTATTTCACTAAGGAACCAATCTCTTATGCATGCATTTCAACCTATTTACTCTTACTACAGAAGCCTTTGAATTGAAGATGGGCCATTTAGGCTTTGATTCAGTTTGAAGTTTAGAAAAGAATTGAAATACCTTTCTTCCTTTGATAAGTGACTGGCAACTTTCGTTAACATAGTAGATTTCCACCTTACAGTGGTGGTCCTTATAACATTTTTATTTGTATTAAAGGTAGGAAAGTACCAGATGTTTGTTTTTTTTTTTTAGTTTTAAAAATTATTTTTGTTTTTACCTTACTTTTCACTTTTATTTCCAAATATATTCTTTCTACCTCGTCTATCCAGAAAACTATTTCTTGTTCCAAAAATACAGAAAAGAAAGTAGGAGGAAAACGGTTCACAGAAAATTAACCAAATTATCATAGTCCTCTACCTCTTCAAAGAAGGAAGGAAAGTAAATTTCTTTAGGGCCAATTATGTATAGTTATATGTATTTACATAATACTATTTCATTCTTTTGTTTTTTCTTTCCATATATTTTGTGTTTTCGCAGTTATATATACTTTGTATCAGCACATATAAGTCTTCCCATGCTTTTCATTCTTCATATTGATTTGTTTTGTTTTCGGGGCAATGGAGGGTAAGTGACTTGCCCAGGGTCACACAGCTAGTAAGTGTCAAGTGTCTGAGGTCAAATGTGAACTCAGGTACTCCTGAATCCAGGGCCAGTGCTTTATCCACTGCACCACCTAGCTGCCTCTTTATATTTATTGTTAATCACAGTGTAATAATATTCCATTACATTCATGCACCACTGTTTTTCTATCCATTCCCCGATTAATGAGCTCCTTGATTAGCTAGGAGCTGCAGTAGATAAGAGTACTGGGAGTCAGAAGACTCGTCTTCTTCCTGAATTCAACAATAGCTGTGTGACCATGGTCAAGTCACTTAACCCTGTTTCCTTCAGTTTCCTCATCTGTAAAATAAGCTGAAGAAGAAAATGGCAAACCACTCCAGTATCTTTGCCAAGAAAACCCCAAATGGGATCATGAAGAGTTGAACAACTTCGATCACAATTCTTTGCTACTACAGAAAATGCTGTTATGAATATTTTTGTGTATATAACATCCTTTCCATCTTTCACCTCCTTGAGGGTTATGAATAGTGGGATCTTTTAGTCAGAAGGTGTGGACATTTTAGTTACTTAACATAATTCCAAATTGTTTATCAAAATGAATAGTTAAACTAATTCAAAACTCCACCTACATTTCCCATAGCCCCGATAACATGAATGAACAAATTAGGAGGAAAAGAACTTATTTACAATTTAGCATGCTCCAGCATTGTGTTACACACTCCCTACATTCTAATAGGGAAAGTCAGGTTAGAAAGGTGAAGGAAGCGTATAGGCAGGTGTCAAGGGCATGGTCTAGCAGTGACTGGGAAGAGCCAGGAAGACCTGGTTCCAGGAAACATAAGACAGAAGCTCATCAGAGTACAGGGTCCCAGGGGCAGTCTCCATGGTTCTGGTGGGAGGAGGGGGTTAAAGAAGATGGCCTGAATAGAGATTTAAGCAGGACAACATGACCCAGAAATGGCCTAAAAGAGACTTGGAGGTGTGGTTGTCATTTTTGCCAATTTGCTGGGTACACGGTGGCTGTATGGAACAATCTTTCGTGTGGCTGTTATTTTGCAGTTTTTCTTTTGGAAATTGTTCATTTCCTTTGACCATTGTATCCTTTGAGGAATGGTAATTGATCTTCCATTTTCATCTCAGTTCTTAGAAAATCAACTTGTTTATAAATTGTGCCTGCAAAAGGTTTTTTTCCTTCCCCAGGACATTTTCAAGTTAAAATTCTATCACTGATTCCCAGAAGGTTGCTACTTATTGATTCTTTTCTTTATTCCTTATAACCCGTTTATCATTAATTCTGGTCCATTTTGCTTAAAATATAACCGATGTCAGTTGTAATGGTAAAAGTAAGTGTAAGGGTACAAAAATATTTGACATCTCTATATTTTGGAAATGTTACCTTTATGTTCAGAGCAAAAGGCAATAATTTTTCAATATCATCTGGTGGGTGTTTGGTAAGATGGCAGGCTAGCCCTGGTTCCTGCGCACAGTAGATCTAGACACTGCAGTCAATACCTATACAAAGTTGATGTTCCTGGGGACTTCTTTACTGAGAGACTTTTTCAATATTTGTGATTATTTGGAGCTGATTAGTTGATACTCTTTCATTAGGTCTCAGTTGATTTATATTTTCACAAGAATTGGTTGGTATAAGGAAGAGTGTGAAACTGATTGACTGGCAGAGCTTAAAAATCACATAAAGTCAGGCATTTTGAATCAACTGGTCCACTAGCCTGAGAGCCAGATTTGGTTCTGCTCTCATACTTCTTCCCACATCACATTCTCTTCCTTACTATCTTTATATTGTGATTGCAGTTCTTGTTATATTTGCCTGATGACCTGGTACTGAGCCCCCATCATACCAAAACCTAGATTATTAATACGTTTCAATACAATTGACTTAGGTTGATTCCTTTTTGATTCAGTGAAACCAGTAATTTTAAAAGGAGCATAAGCCAGTTATGCTTTCCCACTGTTATTTAATGTGTGGGACTGTGTGTACTTCCTTGTTAAATCTGGTTACAGCCATCCTGAATAATTTATGTGGACTCATACTAATATACACTGGGCCCTTTTATAAGACTTGTTTCCATAGAAAAGTTTACTAAAAATGACTGTGAGGGAAGATGAGGTCAGTCAGTATACAGAAAGACAAAAGAAGACTGTTCACTTGCTTTCTGTTAAAAAAAGATTTATTGCATACTATTCCAAGAGTTATAGGGAATTTTATTTAACCCTATTCAATTTACTAACTTTTCTTTGTATTTAACATTATTTCTAAAGATAATGAGGAAAAATTATTCTTTTACACTGATTTTTTTTCTGATCATCTTATTGCTTTCCATAATAGTAAATAAAGCATGTAATTTTAGAGGACATTTTGGTGATTTGCTGTACTTGTGGATGTGCACATTGTGTTTTATATTAAGAGATGGTTTCTCCCCTTCAGGGGGTCCCATCGTAAAAAGAAATGAATGAAACCTGGAGCATGTGTAGAGCCTATTTCTCTCAATATATTCTTATAAGGGGTAGCTAGGTGGCACAGTGGATAAAGCAGTGGCCCTGGATTCAGGAGTACCTGAGTTCAAATCTGGTCTCAGACACTTGACACCTTACTAGCTGTGTGACCCTGGGCAAGTCACTTAACCCCCATTGCCCCGCAAAAAAGCAAAACAAAACAAAAAATATATTCTTATACTCTTGCATTCATTCCATCAAGCACACATTGTTACACTATTTGTCTCTTTTCTACATGATTACTTGTGGTCCCCGTACTTTGAAGTAGTGTGGGGCCTACTTCTCAAGGCTAAATTGGAATAGAGGGAGATTTAGAGTTAAGTTACCTATTAACGAACTCTCCTCTGGTATGTTTGAAGTCACAATGCCAGCTTCCCCTTAATAAGAGAGGCAAAGAAAAGACTGGGATTTAGCTTAACTTAATTGCTAAAGGAATTAGGCCTCATTGTAGTCTGACTGTGGTGCTCTGTTGGGGAATTGTTCTCAGAGGCTCTGCCAGAAAATCATAAGCCCTGACAAGATGTATGAGGTTGGAACAGCGTCCAATGTGGATCTGGTAGTATTTGTTTTCAAGGACCAGCCTAGCTATGTTCAGAGAGGATTATCACTAGGAGTTTGGGCACTGAATGATAGAATTTTTTAGCCGTAATAATTTCTGAAAGTCGTGTACTAAAGATGCAGAGATGTTAAGGTCTATTTTGAAGGAAGTACCCATGTAGACAAAAAACATTCATGATTTACAAAACCTTCCTCTTTAATCAATCTGTCTTCCCTCCCACAAAATGGGAGATTAAGTCTGGAATCCCATCATATAAGGAGAAAGTGCAACAAAGTCTGTATCAATTTAGAGGGATAGGGAGCTCTATGAGCTGAGCAATGTCTATGAGGATTGCTTGGGGGAATAAACATTAACATGCCAAATTCCTGATTTTCAATTAGTTTCCTTTTCTGGAAAGGAAAACATTCAAACTTGGAGACTGTAACTATATAGGCAGTGAAATGTGGGGAAATTGTCATTTTGTGCTGTAGTTGAGAGGCACATCATGACTAGGCAGGTTCCTTTTTGGTTTTTGGTTTTTTTGTGAGGCAGTTGGGGTTAAGTGACTTGCCCAGGGTCACACACTAGTAAGTGTCAAGTGTCTGAGGCCGGATTTGAACTCAGGACCTCCTGAATCCAGGGCTGGTGCTTTATCCACTGTGCCACCTAGCCACCCCTTATAAGAATATATTGAGAGAAATAGCTGCCCCCCCCCCCTTTTTTTAATAGACTATCTACCACAGGACCAGATGGCATTATACAGAAGGTGTCTTGTCTCATTCATTCCTGGTTCTTAAAGGCATACTTTCTAAATTCATTCATGTATCAACTTAGATGCAGTTTAGATCAGTAGAGGTGGATAAAAATGAATAGTCCCATTGAATACCATTAGTAACTTTGAAAAGGATCACCAGTAGTCTTTTGCTTATGCCTGCATGCTAGTTGAGTATTTCTTTCAAATCCATTTATTACACGATTATAAAATCTTCAACAATAAACATAGAAAACATGAAAGTCACCTCTGATAAGGAAAATATTGAACACTTGCCAATCTCCAGGGTTTTTCTCCTTTGAAAATGAAGTATAAAGTAAGGACTTATTATAGGTAGGAATTAAAGTAGTGTGAGGGGAAAATCCATCCTCTTCTCAATAATTGTCAGGGACTCAGCATCGAAGTGACAAAGGCTCTTTATTTCATTCTCATGAAAAGGAGGCACCCTAGTGTGCAGCTAGTGAGTGCCCTGAAAGGGGCTTGCAGGCCCTGTTTTATACCCTAGTCCCTAAGTCGAATGGACCCTCCCCTTTTTCATCACTGGTGATGAATCTACAATCTACAAGCAAAAACTAGCTAATCAGAACGCAGTATTCCCACCCCTCTTCCTTGTATGGGCATAACTCTGGAGTGGACCTTATACTTCCTTATATGGACACAACTCTGGAGCGGACCTTATTGAGACCAGGGCTCCTTGAACCATGTGACCTTGCTAACCTGAGGGGGAGGAGGGGATCTGAGACCTTTGTCCTACAAACAGGTCTGGGGGAGTATGACTGACTGTTATATCCACATTGAGAGGAGACAACTACCCATTCCTCACAAGTAGTTTTTAAAAATAAATTCTAATTTTAAAAAATAGGTAAACATTGACTAGCTGAATTTTTTCTTTTTCTTTTTTTCTCAATTAAATGTAAAGATAACTTTTAAATATTCTTTTTTAAAAATTTTGAATTTCAAATTTTCTCCCTCCTTCCACTCTCACCTCTGTGAGATGGGCGGTAAGCAATTTTATATAGGTTATACACGTGTAGTCATGCGAAAGATATTTCCTTATTAGTCATGTTGTAAAAGAACAAACCAAAAAAGGAAAGGAGAAGAAAGTGAAAAAATAGTATACTTTGCTCTGCATTCAGGCTCCATAGGTGACATTTTTCAAAGAAGGACTGCATGGACTTGTAAGTCATTGTCATTTCTATAGGGGGGTAGGGGATGTTCTCAGCCCAACATTTTTAGAAAAAGATCTGATTTATATTCAAGAGATAGTATTTCTTGGGGGTGGCTAGGTGGTGCCGTGGATAAAGCACCAGCCCTGGAGTCAGGAGTACCTGAGTTCAAATCCGGCCTCAGACACTTGACACTTACTAGCTGTGTGACCTTGGGAAAGTCACTTAACCCCCATTGCCCCACCAAAAAAAAAAAGAGAGAGAGATAGTATTTCTTTTACTCTCGTTTTGTGAGATGACACTGAGACTTAAGAATAGTCTGAAGGAGTTGATTTAGATATATTTTATGTAGCCACTAGTTGTGCTCCCAAAGTTTATTTGTGAATTAGTTGTTTTGCCTAGTAACAAGGTTACAAATGGTGTTTAAAGTTTTCAATGAAAAATGATAGAAAATAATAGTGTTGGAAACGTATGGTTTTTCTAACCATGTTATGAGTAGCTAAAATTGTTGAGATGTGGAAGAAGAGGATTTTTATGATGAATTTAGATGAAATCAACACACTTGATGACTTCAGTGCAAAAGTGGCATAGAATAAGATGTTGAGAAATATGGAAAATATGGCTTGTGATTAAAAAATTTTAAAAAGCTAATTGCTTATGGACTACACAGACACCTGACACCTACATAACAGGAATACTTTTATCAAGAAGAAAGTGGGAAGCACAGGCTATGGCAAGCATGAATAAATGTCAGGAAAAAAATGAAAACAGTCACATCTGTATCAGCAAAAAACAGCTGTTGTGAGTATGGCAGTTTTCAGTTGACTGTATCATCAGACCATCAGCTGGTTCAAGCACAGTTCAAAATATTTGCTAAATTAGAAAAAAAACAATAAATATAAGAGCAGTTTTTAAAGAGTTCTGCTGCCTTCCTGGTTGTATTCAAGATGTTCAAGAGAACTTCTCAAGGCTTGTCAAAACAGGTCACTACTGCTACCCTTTTATTGGAAATGATATTAAAGAAGACACATTATCATCTGCTTTACCAGTATACCCTAAGAACCGGAGATCCTTTCCACTGACTTGTAGCTGAAATCTTCTCTGTATGTAATCTCCTTCATTAGAAAGTGAGCTCCTTGAGACAAGAGACTGTCTTTATCTGTAGGCAGAGTGCTTAGTGCATAGAAACTACTTTTAAAATATTTTCTTCATTCATTCATTCATTCATACAGACTTATGGTGAGTTGTGTAGGAACAAATGATGCCGTCATAAAGGATGTCAATAGCATCGCTAAACATTAGAAACTAGACTCGCCATACAGGAGGTGTTTTCACCTCTGCTCCGATTAAGAAGAGGGCTCCGAAGGGAGAAGATAATGTGGGAAGTGACCAGTTGCATGAGAAGATTGTATCTGAGGATGAGCTTTGTATGTCTAAACTATGACTTAAAACATGGGAATGATGTATTCTTTGTCAGAGATAGAGGGTACCTAGTAAAGACTGGGAAGGATGGATTTGCCCGGAGTCTTTCAAATGTAAGTCAAAAGGCTTTTAAACTGAAAAGTAAACAGGAAGGGAAATAGAAAATTGCCACCAAGGTACCATAGAGAATAGCTACCATATACTTTGAATAGTAGTGCAGATTACCAGAAGTTAACAAAAATCAAAACAGAAGAAATGAGTCTCTAATGAAAACCTATGACTTAAGATATCAATATACAAATGCAAGAAATATGGTCAAGCTAGAGGAACCAAACATCCCAACTCAGGCAAATATGATGTCATAGGTATCCCTTGGAATCGATGGATTGAAATCTCTGCCTGGAACTTGGCTCTGGAAATATATATACACCTATATTCAAAAGAAAAAAGGACAGGTAAAAGGGAACAGAGTAACATTGTAGATTAGGAAGATATATGCAGGTAAAGGAATTCAAAAGGCACACTGTAGGGGGAGCAAGATAGAAAAAGCATTTAGGTGCTCAGTGGAGGCAGAAACAGTATTGTCATTGAGGCATACTACAAACCAACCAGACAGAAAGAAGAAATAGATGAGTTTGAAAATCAGATTACGAGCTTACAGTGAATCGTGCTATGTGTTAACAATGGAGGATTTCCCTTTTTCTAGACATCTTTTAGAGCTGCCCAAAGCAGAGCTGCTAATAATAAATTTCCCTTAATAATAACCTTCAAAAGGTAGAGGAATCAGCTAGGGGAAAATATGTTCTGGACCTGGGATGAAAACATAATTTGACATGAGACCAAATTTCAAGACATTCAGAGTGGGTTTAGGTAAGATTTCATAGACTAAAATTATTTGGGGGAATTCAGCATAAAGGGATTTAAAGCATTCAGTAATAAAGCTCTGAAGACAAATAGTTCCAAGGAGGAAGAAAGGGGGGAGTTATCTAAAACTCAACAACCAACTTGAATTTCATTTTAAAATGCTTATTTATTCATTCTTTCAACAAATATTTATTAAGAAATTGGCCATAGAATCATAGCTCATAGCTGGAAAAGATCTTGTAGGCCATCCAATCCAGACCCATCATTTTTGAGATGAGGAAATTGATGCCTAGACCCAACTTGAACCATGCCCTCCTAGGTGCCCAGAACCATTCCTACCACAGCAGTGCCAGCAGAAATGTCCCCCATGCCTTTCACCCTGCCAGCCACAGCACCATTCAAGAGGAAGTATCAGTGCTAGATGCTAGCGGAACATGAAACTAGGAGCTTGAACATCCCTGTGGAGGCGTGGGTTTCCCCACCTCTCTTTGCTCCTCCATACCTCTCTACCCTTCATCTGCCTGAACGAGTGAAGTCCCTGAGAGAAACACCTTTGTTCTTGGTGCTGCAGTCCTTTCAGAAGCAAGATCTCCAACTAACCTCTCATCTCCCACCTACATTTCCACACCTCCTAGATGAAAGACAGCAAAGAAAGCATTGACCTATTCCATGCCAGACTTCCTGGAACCTCAGTGGAAGAATAACCCTGAGAAACCAGACTCCCTGGTTCCCTGCTCACTGTTAGCTCTCCTTTGCACTGTAATCCAGAATGGTGATTTCCACCCCCTCAAATGAAGATTCTGTAAGGGGGGAGGGGTGTAGAAGGAGAAGTATGTAACAGAGGATGAAGATAAAATCATGTCTTGCTCCAAGTATCAAAGAAGGAATAAGACTGTTGCTTGGGGTTGATAGGACAGTGATAAAGGATAGAGAAAAGGCTTAAATGTTCAACTTTTAACTTTGCTTCATTTTTTTCTGCCAAAGAGATCTTAGGACTGGAAAGGGGAAAACAGTAACTCCTGATAGAGAGTTGACATCTAAGAGAAGTAGAGCCTTTGAAAGATTGTGAACCATGGAAGAGGGACCACCAGATTAGAGAACAGGTGTCCTGATTTTTAAACTACAGAATTTGATTTCATTTCCATTTGATGGATGTGTGATGTGAAACATCAGCGTTGCTTTAATTTGCATTGTTCTAATTATTAGTGATTTGGAGCATTTTTTTTTTTTTACACATTTGCAGATCGTTTTAATGTCTTCTTTTGAAAATTGCCTGTTCGTACAAATCCTGTGGCCCTTTATCAATTGGGGAATGGTTTTTATTCTTCACTTTATTATCTATCTTGGAAATGAGACCTTTATTAGAGAAAAATGTTTTCTCTAATTTTTTTCTCACCATTTAACGTTAACGTGATCATTTTAGCTGTCTTTGTGTAAAAACTTTTTCAATCTTATGTCATTGTAACTGTTCATTTTACCTTCTGAGGTGATCTCATCTCTTGTTTGGTCATGATCTTTGAACCTTGTTCATCGATATGAAAGGTAGTTTTTTCCTTGTTCCTCTAATGAGTCAGTCAGCTCAGACAATATATTTGAGTCAAGACAAAAGGAATGAATTTTTTAAAACCTGGAAAGAATTATGAATTGAATTAGAGTAAAGTGAGCATATTATTTTGGTATATGATTTGAGATATCGATTGATACCTAATTTCTGCCAATTGTTTTTCATTGGTTTTTGTCATTTGGTGAGTTCTTATTCCTGTAGCTGTAGCCTTGGGTTACCAAACACTGGACACTTATTAGCTGTGTGACCCTGGGAAAGTCACTAAACCTTCATTGCTCCTCAAAAAAAGAAAAAGAAATTTCCTTGAATTGTGTGTGTGTGTGTGTGTGTGTGTGTGTGTGTGTGTGTGTTTCCCCCCTCCCCCCAATAGAATGTAAGCTCCTTAAGGACAGATTTTTTTTCTTTATGTTCCAAGGGCTAGGCACATAGTAGGCTCTTAATAAATGGTCACCCAGGTATTGTTGGATCAGAGGGTATGCACGCTTCTATAGCCCTTTGGCCATAGTTCCAAAATGAGGGCTCAGTTTTAAAGTTGTTGTTAAGGGGTAAGGACCTTTTGTTAGTAAATGTTTTACAGGCCTGTAAATTTGTTGAAAACTGGAAATTGGGAGATAATGATCAGGGACATAATTCACTCAAAAATAGTCTTAGTGGTAAATAATTAAGATATATTGTAAAGAAGATTGCATATTTCAAACTTGGTAACTCATCATTTTAGCTCAGAAGTTAATGGTCAGTGTCTCAAATATTGTGAATTGTAGGTTTGAGTTGGCCAGTACTCCACCTGCAAATCATTATGTTTAATCCAAGATGTTTTTGGTTTTAGGCACATGGACTCCATTTAATCCTGTGACTGTCAGATCAATCATATGTAAGTAAAATTTGTGCCTCATGTGACAGTTCATTTGTATACCACTTCATCTATCTGCCCTGTGCCTGAGGCATCTTAGCATGTCTAAAACTGAACTCATCTTTTCTCCTTATATATCCATTTTTCCTGATGTCACTATTTCTACTGACTGTAAGGGGAGATAGCCGTGACTCCTCCCTCCATATCCAGTCAGTTGCTTCCATTATCCCTCATATCCCCACCCTTATCCAGGCTGTCACCCATCCAGGAGTGCTAACCTTCACAATCCCCTAAACACGTCCTGCAGTTTAGAATCTCCAGCTTGTGCCCCTCTTCAGGAGACCTTTCTTGATGCCCCTAGCTGTTAGATCTTCCCCCCCTCGAAAGTCCTGTTTTATTTATTTGTATATGTCCAGTATCTATATTTTGTGAATATAATATATCTCCCCCAAGTAGAATGTAAGATCCTTGAGGGCAGGAACTGTTTAACAGTGCTGATTGATTGATTATTCTGTGCCTATTTGCAATCATAGCTTTTGATTTTTATGTTTTTTTGGAGCTAGAGGGTACTCTGGCTTGAGAAATAAATTCACACATCTCCACCCTATCTCCCTCTTCCTTCCTCCCCCCTCCTCTCCCACCCTAACCCCATCTTACAAATGAGAAAACAGTCCTGGAGAAAGCAAATAACTCAACAGAGTTACCCCTAGTTACTGGGAGTTGGTTACAAAGCCTGGACCCAGAATCCAGGAGTTCTGACTCACTGCTTGATGTTTTTTCCATTGTATCATGAGACACAAATACATATGTGTTTGTGTAATAGTGACATGAGCAAAATTAGAATACTTACTGGACTCTGACTCAGAAAATTTGTGTTCAGGCCCTAGCTTTACCACATAGTAGATGGATGATAAATCACAGAGCCTCCGTTTTCTCATCTGTAAAGTGGGGACAGAATTTGTTCTCTCTCAGCCTCCCAGGAATATTGGGATTCCCCAAAGAGAGAATATGAATAGAAGTGCTATATATAAAGACACTGGCTAGGATGGCAGTTATCCATGTGGTCCATACTATTTTATAATGCTCTTCATACACGGCTATGGAGACTGTTGATATAGGATATCTGCAGAAGCTACTGTAGGAACAGTATCGTTCTCTAAGGAGAACTATATCCTGCATCTGAGTTTGGTGGTATTAACCCCCTTCTTGAAGGACGTGAATGTTCAGTCAGTAAGTATTTATTAAGCACCTGTTATGTGCTAGGCACTGTGCTAAGCAGTGAGAATGCAAAGAAAGGCGTAAAAGACAGCCTCTGCCCTTAAAGAGCTCCTCCAACGAGTTGTGGAAGTTGGGTGTGTATCCTGAGCCATGTATGCACTCATTTGTTCTTATGATTAACCATACATATTTAGAACTGATGGAAGTTTGGGCCTGTAGCCAAGGAACACCATTTTTTATCTGTGCAGAGTTAACCAACATATCCAGGAACGGAGCACATAACCTCAACTTCTTAAGTACCGTGTTCTTCTGCTAGCAGAACAAAGACAGGATCACCTTAACACATCTCTCTCCCTCCCTGAAAGATTGGTCTTAGAAGGCTTAAATTGTTGGTAATCGTGAACTTCTCTTATAGACTGACCTTAACACAACCTAGCTGAATCTCTTCCAGTATGAACATGTTATGGTATGCTGTTTATTAACATGTTGTTGTGTTATGTTTTTGTTTTGTTTCCCTTTTGATTTAGCGATGTTTGACAGAGAGAACAAAGCAGGAGTGAACTTTGGTGAATTCACTGGAGTTTGGAAGTATATCACAGATTGGCAGAATGTCTTCCGGACATATGATAGAGACAACTCTGGAATGATCGACAAAAATGAACTAAAGCTAGCATTATCAGGTTTTGGTAATTCATTTACTCTTATTGTGTAGCATATTTCATTTTGGAGTCTAGATAGCATTTAAAAAAATTTTTTTGTTAACTTTTGGACTTTAGTTTCATTCATTTAAAATGTTTGTTTATTTACATTCCAGACATTATCTTGAGATGAGACAAAAATTATTTTGTTGCAGTTTTGTCCAAAATGAGATAAGGGCTATGCAAGGTTTTTGCTTGTTGTGAAGTTGAGTGATTGATTAAATGAAATTGAGAATGGAGGCTTTGTGAACAATTTGAAATGAAGAAATGAGAAGAAAACCTTAGGTAACCAATCTGAGGTGAATTTGTAATCTGGTTTTGTGATGCCATTTAAAATAGTATACTAGAAAAGTACCTAGGTCTTTTCTGATTTGTCAGGGCTTACTTTTTAGTGAATAAGATTATTTTCTAAAATATTAAAAATAAGTAAGGAACTTTGTGTTCTTTCCCATTCTCAAAAATAGCACATACATACATACATACATACATACATACATACATACATGTGTGTTTGTGTATATATGTATGGCAACACTGAGTGTCTTAAAAGAATTTTGGTTTTGAATTGCTCTGAGAAAAATACTTTTATAGTGCCTTTCCTAAGTGACTCAAAGTTTTAAGCTTTCAGCAATTCTCATACATCTGTGAGCTAGGGAAGAGATGGAGTTTTTTAGATAAAGAAACTGAGGTGTTAGGACATGACCAAAGTTTTTTAGTGCTGATGCCAGCAAGAGAGCATATCTCAGTTTGTTTTTAGTGAGTGTAAAAAATTTACAAGGATATGATTTGTAATCTAATGCTCAATTCATCTTGCTCTATGTTAGGAAAACTTTTATAGTTTAAAAATTCATAAATGTCTAGAAAAATAGTAAAGATGAGTTCAAGTAAAATTAAATATTCTAGCTTCTGGGTATTAAGTAGAGGAATACAGCCTTAATACTGTTTATTAGTTTATACAAAACTGAAATATTATATTGTAGATGCTATACACTAGATGATGCTAGGTTCTGGTGGCTTTCTCCTATTTCCTCTATATTCACTCAAGTTTCTCGTTTCCTCTTCTTTGTTCCTTCTTATATGTACATTGAAACAAAGTGCTTAATGAGAGAGAGAGGTGGGGGTGAGAAGGCTAAGTCCTTTGTCCTAAACTAGCCAGGTACATACATATCTTATTTGGGGGGAGGGGCACTTTTTTTCCCCAGGGCAATGAGGGTTAAGTGACTTGCCCAGGGTCACACAGTTAGTAAGTGTCAAGTGTCTGAGGCTGGATTTGAACTCAGGTCCTCCTGAATCCAGGGCTGGTGCTTTATCTACTGCGCCACCTAGCTGCCCTGAGGGGCACTTTTCATGCCATTCTGAGGACTCAGCCACAGCATCTCTACATCAGACTTGGGCCTTAACATGTAATAAACCTTATCTTATCAGGTGGGGACTAGAAGAGAGAATGCTTGGAAGTACTTGGCCAACCAGGCTGCCATGACCAACAAAACAAAAGTTAGGTTCTTTGAATGCAAGCTCTTTGAGGGCATTTCTTATCTCTCTATCCCCACATTCAGCATAACACTATAAACATAGTAAGCCATTGAAGTGTCTTTTTGAGTCAATTTGAATTAGTCTAGAGAATAGAAAGGGCTGGAGCCCTTAGCGCATCCTGCTGGTGTCTCTAGCCTGGCAAGAGCCTCAGCAAAAGCAGAGGTGACTCATTCCCATGTTGGTCAGGAAGGGCTTGGCCAGGAGAAGCAAGCAGAAGAGACTGGGTTTGTGAAGAGAAGCACTTGTAGGCCAGGTTAGAGTTCTCTTGCTCAGCAGGTTGTAAGTAGGGCCTGGTTCATGTTGTGGGAATCTTAGAGTAGTAGTTTTCATTGAGACCTGAATTCCTGTCTACTTTTTTTGCTTAAAAAACAATTCTTTTTTTAACCTTTCTTTGTTATTCTGTCCTTCCCAATTTCTATTCCTTTCCCCGCAAATACAGAATAGCTATATGGATTTGGTATCTGTAGATATTGGGATGAAGAGGGATCTTAACTCCTTCAAGTAAATGAGGGGTATATGGCTTACTACAGTCACTACTGCCTAAATAGGAATTATGTAGGAAAATAAATAAGGTGGGGCTGATCTTGATCTGTCAGATTTCTTTGTCTGAGCACTGGACAAGCATGGCAGAAATCAGTTTCATGCTCCTGCTATGTGGTTTATGTGCCATGTATTTTCTGTATTTGTGTTCTGATTTTGAAAGCATAGCATTAGCATCTTTACCTACCTCACAGAAAAATGGGCAAGCTTTAGACAGTTGTCAGTCAACTAATGTTCATTGAATTCACATTATTAACAAGGCAGTAGACGGGACTGCGTGTAGGAAATGGTAAAATGCTTGAGTTCCTGTGAAGGCATTGTATAAATATTTTCTTTGCATGTCTAATTCTTTATCAGTAAAGTGATTAAGATAATCATAGGTTAATTAACTGAAATTCACTCAGACAGAAGTTATAACTTACCCTTGCAAAGACTCCTACAAACACCTGAAAATTTGAATGCAAATATTTTGTGCATCTGGAGCTTCTGAATAAGTAAGAGTAGATGGATACATGTATATACATTGGGGAGGGGAAATAAAAGTCTTAAAAAGGGAAAAATAGGTAAGAGGGCCTTTTCTTTCTTAAAGCTCTCACAGGCCTCGATGCAAGGTATGGCTGGCAAGGTGCCCTCATCCTTTACTGTTTTAAGAGCTGATTTTCTAATATCAGAAGATACATTCAGTGTATCTTAACTGACATGTAGGCTTCAGCCATTGCTATGAGTAATAATTTCTGTAAAACTGTGATTTTACAAATCAGCAACAAATCAGGGATTCTCAACTTTTTTGTCACTGGCAGTTGTTGAAGTACATGGGGGCAGTTCTGATTAGGCTTCCTTCTATCAAAACTTCAATTAATTGTAATTTATCTTGACTTTTTTGGCAGGAGAGGTCCATTTGGCTTTAACCAGATTCATGTAAATTTTTTACTTTGTGTTTGGTGTGGGCTTCATAAACGTTCAGAGCCCATCTTTAGAATCATAATATACTAGGACAGCCACCCTTGATTTGGTAGCTGTTTAAATTATATAAGCATCTGGTCTGGAGACTAATCAGGTTTTGATTTTTTTGTCGTTGTTGTTTTGGGGTATTTTGGGGGGTTTGGAGTATATATTAAATGGAAGCTATTTTTTTATCTTTTTTTCCCCCTTATATCCTGAGGTTCACTTGCGCTCATCTTATGCTTGCTTTTTTTTTTTTAAATCTACATAGCACCATCTAGTGCCTGGGAATAAGTAATCAACATCAACACTTGAGTGACATTATTGCCATTGGCTTTCTACAGAGAATAATTCTTGTTCATTTTTATTCCTATTGAGGAAAGGTTTTTGTTTTGTTTTGTTTTTCAGTTCTTTTAAAGCACTACTATCTTTCCAGATTTGAGTTTGTGTCAAAGAATTACAGATTTTTAAAAATAGAGAAAGAGTTTCAAAACCTCAAAAGAGTTTGTAATTCCAGGTCCAAGGATGTCACAGGTTGATGATTTCATTCATTAGTTTACTTTTCTGCCCCTAGCCCTATTCTACGTCATGTGTATATACACAAAAAACAATTTTATCCTCTACCCAACTCAATAAAACTTGAGTCTTTTTTTGAAAGTGAGATTTGGGGAGTGATTTGATTGTGGGGTTTTTTTGATTTGGTTGGGATGGGTTGTTTTTTTTTTTCCTTTGGGGGATTTTTGTGTGTGTAGAAAAGTATTTTTACGAAAAGATTCATATAGCTAATTTAAACTTTTTCCTTCTACACTATTATTTTATTTTCTGTTCTTTAAGGTTATCGGTTATCTGACCAGTTTCATGAATATCCTTATCCGAAAGTTTGACAGACAAGGAAGAGGACAGATTGCTTTGATGATTTCATTCAAGGCTTGCATTGTTTTACAGGTAATTAAGGAGAAACTTTACATATGTATAATGCATAATATAATACATACTTTCATACACGACATATAAATGATTATAGTTACCTTTATAGAAATATTAACTGCATACATAGAAAAGTAAAAAAGGTGGTTAGTGAACTTTTGTGCAATTTATTTGATTGCTTAATATTGGCTGTAAAGTATTGAGAATTTTGTCACCAAGGCTGGCTTTGGGGGGATGGAGGGGCAATGAAGGTAAGTGACTTGCCAGGGGTCACACAGCTAGTAAGTATCAAGTGTCTGAGGTCAGATTTGAACTCAGGTCCTCCTGAATCCAGGGCTGGTGCTTATCCACTGGCACCTCGCTTCCCCGTTAACTTTTATGTGTCTTTGACTCCTTAGCAATCTGGTTGAAGCCTATGCACCTCTTAGAATATATTTTGGTTTTCATTCTCAAATCAAAGGAAATACTGAATTTCATTTAGAGCCTGGTGAAATAAAGATACACTTTTTTTCCCCATCCCAAGTTATCAGGTCCCTTGAAATTTATCATGGACCAAGTATTTGGAAGTCCTGGACCCCAGCTCAAAAACCCCTGCACTGAGGTGAAAAGATTAACTCCCCTCATATCTAAGGCTCTAGTCTGGGAGGTGCCCCAGAGGTTGGAACCAATTAACTTAGAACTTCCTTATATAACACACTACATGTGCACTGAATTATTCCTAAATATGAACATCTTATTTTCTTTTCAGATTCCCTGACTTACATTTTAGAGATTTTTTAATAGAAATTTCCCCTTTTAAAAATTACATAGCAGGTCTTCTGAATACTTGAATGTGCTCAGTATGGTATAATGGAAAAAACCCTGGATTAAGAGTCCTGTTCATAAACAGTCTGCAATCATGAGCCATTCTTGGCCTCAGTTTCTTCATCTCTAAAGTGAAGAATTAGATTCATTAATCTTTGGACTAAAATAATATCCAGTGTTCCTTCCATCTCAGAAATTCCTACAAAATTAGAGCCAGATTTTGAAGAGCATTGAATGCCAAGCTTAAGAGTTTGGATTTTAATCCTAAAGATACTAAGGAGTTTTTAAAAGTGTTTAAGAAAGAGGGGTTTAAAAGTGTTTTGAGAAGGAATGACATAAATCTGATGTGCAGTACAGAAAAGATTGGAGTAACGGAAATTAATAATCCAGGCGTGAGAGGACTGCAACCCTGTTTTCTCTGTCAGATGAGTCTGTCTACTCCCTATACTTTCACCTGGCCAAGGTATTCATCCTGAACGTAGTTCCCCTAGCAGAAGGAAATAAGGGGAAGGGGGGAAGCCCCGAAATTTTAGCTTCTTTTCCCCCAAGAGGACTTGGACATATTAATTTCCTAAGCCATTTGTCAGTGCTTGGAAACAAATACCAAAAGCCAAATGAAGATAATTACTATGAGACTGTTGGGGGCCTAGTGTAGATAATAACAACGAACTTCTCTCCCTGTAGTGAAATGTAGGGTGAGAATGAGGACAAATAAATGTGGCATTTGTTAGAATAAAACATCAATGTAATTCTGTAAGAACTGACATTGGTAGGTTCAGGGACTATTAATAATGCAAGAAATTGACATTGAAGACTTAAACCTTACTGGGATACTTGAAATTTAGGAAAGAAACATAAAAGATAAAAGCCAATCTTGGATTTGAGCTTCAATGGAAACAATTTATGGAAGATGGAACTTCTCTGTAGCTTACAGATCACTATTCTACTTTGTGAGGTATTCAGTTTCTTCACATTACTTTTTTAAATCAGTTATATGAGCTAAAACAGCTACTACCATACACATCTCCTCTGAAATCAAGTCATAAACCAATGCAGCATGTAGTTTTTTAATGTGTTTTTAACTTTTTCCTTATCTGCAAAATGAAAAGGATATAACCCCTGCCTGTTTTTTTCCATCATAAGGTTCTTATAATCCTGAATTATTTTTCTTTAATTGTTTTATAAGATATATTATGAAGTATCTTAGGGGGGAAAAAAAGTGGTGTTACCAGAAATTGAGGTAATATATTGTTCATCTTAAGCTCCTCTGAGCACTTGACTCTGAAATCATGTGATGGGGATCAGTGTCCCTTAGACAGCTTTCACCTGTAAAAATAAATTACAGATGTTCCTGGAATGAGGATGTTTCTGACTACTTAGAGATCACAATAGTACAGTTAGTCTACCAATCTGGGATCCCATCAGAGATTCCTAGAGCAAACTTGTATCTGCTCTATTGTATTCAGGCCAGGATAACTTAGCTAGACTTCCCTGACAGTCAAAGTGTACCCTGACTCCAAAGTGTAGTCCTGGCCACCCGTTCATCTAGAACCTGACTGATCTTTTCCTGGAAGAAAACTACAAGGGCTTTAGGTTTGGTTAGGAGCCCAAAGGAAAATAAAGTCAGTTGAGAACCATATTACAAATTTTAAAAAAAGAAATACAATTGGGGTAGCTAGGTGGTGCAGTGGATTCAGGAGGACCTGAGTTCAAATTGGCCTCAGGCACTTGACACTAGATGTATGACCTTGGGGCAAGTCACTTAACCCTCCTTGCCCTACAAAGAAAAAAAAATTACAGTTGGGGGGGTGCTAGAGAGGACATAAGGAATGTGCCCCTTTTTTGAGAAAAATAGAAAAAACACACTTATCTTTCAGAATTAAAAAAACATACATTCAAAGCTTTAGTTAATCAGCCTAACAAACCTATATGGCCTGATAAAAAAGAGGGGAGGAAATTGAAGGGGGAAAATGAAGAAAGGGGAAAAGAAGCCCATAAACAGAGGCAGATTTTTGTGACCTAATGGGATATTTCTCCTGAGGCACATTGTTCCTTTACTGTTTATCTAGTGTGGGTACTCTCCTCCCCTGATGAAGAACTTGTGAAGATTGTGGCTTATCCACACCGTCTTGTCCATAGACAACACCAGAAAAAAAGACATTTCTCTACTTCTTTAGTATTTGCTACCCAGCAAACCTATCTCCTTTGCCATGTCCATGAGGATTATGCCTCATGTCAGCAGGTCAAAACCTTTTGGTTTAAGGACCTCTTTATTTCCCTTAAATATCTTTTTACTCCTTAAATATGTTTAAGGATTCTTACACCTCCCCCTCACCCCCCATAGAACTTTGTTCATGGGTTATATCCATTCATGTTGGCCATATTAGAAATTAAAATGCCTTACTATTATAGAATTGCACACACTTTGAGAGTTGGTTTCCACATTCACTTATTCCATGAGTGATCCTCATTAGTGATAAAAGATAAATACACTTAGCCAAGCCATACAGAGTGCTTGTACGGCCTTTGAGGTCCCTTACAATTATGATTCTCCTGAAACCCTTGTTTCATAATTCACAGGTATATTCTGTCATTATATAGTATCACTACTAATGGGACATAAATGAGAATATTTTACTTTCTAGAGTTTTCCTGCTAACAGCATATGATTCTTAATAAAGGCCAGAGATTCTTAACCCTGGGTGGAGGATCACCAGATGGGTTCCCATGTTTACTTAAGACCTCACTGGCTCCAGGTCTGTCCCGTTAGCAGCAGTGTGCTTAGGTCCATGGTAGATACTTAATGAATGCTTTTCCATTCTTCTGGGCGATTTATGTGTACATTATCTTAATTGATTTTCATGGCAACCCTGTGAAACTTAATTGAGAGACGCTTAAGCCCCAGCAGAGCCCTTTTTTTTTTTTTTAACTGGGGGGGGGGTCTTCTGATGTCCAAGGCCAGTGCTCTTTCCACTGTGCCCAAGCTCTCCTCATCAGGTTAATAATACCAAGATCTCATTATCTGTTTTCTCTTTCACGGTTGACAGATATATTCCGCGCTATGAACCGATCAGGATGGCTGGATTCAGTGTCTTATGAACAGTATCTTTCCATGTCTTCAGTATTGTATAACATTCACCTTTGGAGGTTATGATGGGACTGTTTAGGAAAAAAAGACTGAAATGCCAAATCCCTTATCTCGTCAAGTCATGAAAAAGAACACTGAACAACTCAAGATTGTCTTCCTCCCAAATTTTATACAATTGCTATGTTTGTTTCAAAATCCTAACTGTATTTATATATATATGTGAAAAGGCTAATTAATATTTTACCCTCGGGGGCAGCTAGGTGGCGCAGTGGATAAAGCACTGGCCCTGGATTCAGGAGTACCTGAGTTCACATTTGACCTCAGACACTTGACACTTACTAGCTGTGTGACCCTGGGCAAGTCACTTAACCCTCATTGCCCTGCAAAAAAAATTTTTTTTTTACCCCAGTAACTATAGCCATATAGCTCTCCAGATGCAAAAATATATTTAGTTTGTGGTCATTTGTGCCATGAAGTGAGAATATGTGTAGTATCTTTGCTTCAGGTATCCTGCATGGAAAATGCAGTGTGTCTTTTGTATCTGTCTCTACTCCTCTTGTCAGAATGCTACTACTAATTAATCAGAATTTTAAAATAGTATGGAACTTGCACAAAATAGAGGCTTTTCTTGTGCCTTACTTTTTTTAAGGGGGTTATTGTTGTATCCATTTAATATATATAAGCAATAAAGGGAAATGGTACAGACTAGTGTTTTAACACTATTTCCATACCTTTTGAGTCAATGACATCATCACTGTTTCAGAGATGCTGTTATGGGCTGTTCAGAAGCAGAGCATTGGGGCAGCTAGGTGGGTGCAGTGGATAGAGCACTGGCCCTGGAGTCAGGAGGACCTGAGTTCAAATCCGGCTCGACACTTGACACTTACTAGCTGTGTGACCCTGGGCAAGTCACTTAACCCCAATTGCCTCACTAAAAAAACAAAACAAAAACAGAAGCAGAGCATTGCTTGGACAGAGGTTTCTTGGCAAGTCTGATCACGGTTGTTTACTCCCACAACCAAGTCATTGAATACAGTGGATGAAAGCGGGAGATTAAAAATGTAGAACACACTAGTATGATATGGAGGCATCATGCTGTATAAATTCTGTGTTTTGTAACCAGCATGGCTTTTTTGTAATCATCACACTTAAAACATCATGTCATTCCCTTGACTCTGTGAAATAAACAAGCATAACTACTGTTGACATGTGATGAGGGGGGCTGATCAGCAGTAATGGATTTAGCTGTATGATGAACCCACATTCTAGAGAAGGAACTAGGGGAACAAATGCATGCAATCACTATGGTTCATACCTCAATCTTGTCGTTTCCAAATTGACAAAATTTGAAAAATTATATGTTTTTTTTAAAAATCTTTTATAAGTTTTATTGATGTCTTTGTTTTAAAACACCAGACACTTGCAGGTATCACCCCATCTACTACAGCTAGGTGGCACAGTAGATAGAGCACTGGCGCTGGGGTCAGGAAGACTTACAATCAAATTCAGCCTCAGACACTTATTAGCTGTCTGATACTAAGCAAGTCACTTAAGTTGTGTCTGCCTTAGTTTCTCGACTGTATCATGAAGATAATAATAGCATCTACCTCCCAGAGCTATTGTGAGGATCAAATAAGATAATATTTGGGGGCAGCTAGGTGGCACAGTAGGTAAGCACTGGCTTTGGATTCAGGAGGACCTAGTTCAAATCTGGCCTCAGATACTTGATACTAGCTGTGTGACTGGGCCAAAGTCACTTAACCCTCAGTGCCCCGCCCAAAAAAAGAAATTTGTAAAGCACTTAGCACCATGCTTGGTACATAGTAGGTGCTTAATAAATGCACCTTTGGCAGCTCAATGATAACAGTGAATAGAGTACTGGGCCTGGAGTCAGTAAAACCTGAGTTTCAGCCTCAAACACTACTGTGTGACCCTGGGAGAGTAATTTAAAATCCTTTTGCCTCAGTTTTAATCATCTGTGAAATGGCTGGAGAAGGAAATGACAAGCCCACTCCAGTAACTTTGCCAAAGAAAACCCCAAAAAGGGGTGACAAAAAGACAACTGAACAAAATGACAAAATAAATGCTTTGGTTCTGTTCCCTCACTCCCATTTTCCCTCCTTGATCCCTTATTTTAACAAAGAAAAACGGTTAAGCAAAACCAGCCACAGCAGTGACCTCGATCGTTAGGTAGAAATGAGTATCAAAGGCTTCTAATCTAACCTTACACACAGATCATATCCCATCTACAAAATTCCTAACCAACCCTTGATTACGTAGACTATGAGAACCCGAGTCAGGGAAAATTACTAACTCATAGATAGCCCTTTCCATTGTTGAAGCAGCTCTGCTCATTGAAACTTCTCAAACTGAGCTAAAATGTGCCTTATAACATCTTTGAGTGTGACCTTAGTTCAGCCCTCTGGAACTACTTTCACAGTCCTTCCACTGAAAGGGACCTAAGATGATATTTTGTCTCTGGATGAAAATCTACAACATAATAACCCATTCCACTTTTGAACAGCTCTAAATGTTAGGAAATTTTTCCTTATAGCAAACCTATATTTGCTTATATTTCCACCTCTTCAGAGTTCTACTATCTGGGGCCAACCAAAACAAGTCTAATCTTTCAGACTGACCCTCATGTACTTAAAGATGTTCACATCCTATGTCAAGTCTTATCTCCACACTAAATGTCCCCAATCCATTTAACCAATGTTTATTTGCCATTAATTCCAGGCTCTTTAACAACTTGGTTACCTGTTCCTGTGGATACCCTTCAGCTTATCCACTTTCTAAAATGTGTCTAAAACTGAACACATACTAAACATGTGGTATAAGGCAGGATACAGTGGGACCATCCTTTCTGTTAATCCTGGTCACTTCTCTAATAGAGCCTATATTACCTTAGGTTTTCTAGCAGGCCATATCACAATCGTTGAATCATTGAGGGTTGTAGCCCACTAATGTCACCAAACTTTTGAAGGACCAACAGTTTGTCTAGTCACCCTTGTGTTAAGAACGTTTTTAAAGATTTCCAATATATGACTGGATTCATTTACTCTCAGATTCAAGCCATGTTTTGGGGGTTTTAAACTATTTCAGTAACTATTTCAATGCAATTGGTTTCCTTTGTATTCTTATTTATATTTGTGCATGTAAAGATATTCGGAGGAGTCTAGGTCTCACCAGACTGCCAAAGGGGTCCAAAACACCACAAGGTTAAGAAACCCTGCTCTAGATAGAATATGTAGATTTTCAGTAAAATATTTAAGACATATATTCTTGGGGTCAAGATGGAGAGATGCAGTAGTTGGATGTATTTGGAACTCGACTAAACCCTGAGTCAATCACTCACAAGCATTTATTAAGTGCATTAATAATAAGTAGTATGTAGCTTTGGGGCAGCTAGGTGGCATGGGTGGATAGATAAGAGTCCCAGGCCTTAAGTCATGAAGATACATAGTCTCGAGTTCAAATCTGGCCTCATGCTTACTAGCTGTGTTGACCCTGGGCAAGTCACATAATTCTGTTCGCCGCAGTTCATATGTAAAATGATTGCAGGAAGAAATGCCAAGTATCTTTGCCAAGAAAACCCCACATAAAGTCCACGTGTAATGATTGGAATGATGCCACCTACTGGAGACTTGCTGTGGAAAGCTCCGCCAGTGAGGAAAATGCCTCAGAGGACAAGGCCATGTGGCTTTTCCTTGGTGTCAGGAAATGACGTTTGCTCATGGGTGCTGTCTGTCAAGGCTACCAGCCAATCAACTTGAGGAGCCTCCTATTTTCTGGGAGGAGACAGGGAAGGAGAAAGAGAGCCTGCACAGAGAGCTCTGCTCTTTTGGGTTCCTGACTTGATGGTGGTGGTGGCGGCAGAGGACTTCACAGGAAATTTGAGGAAAGATAGGAATGCCAGGCTGTTGGAATTCTGTTCTCAATCTTTTCTTTCTATTTTCATAAACCCTTAAAAACCTAAACTCGATTTATCAGTGATTTTAGTCAGTTTCCCCCCAAACTGGGGGAACAGATTAGAATCCACATTTAGAATCTTAAATTACACATCATGAAAGAGACAGACTGAACAACAACGACAAACATTCCTCTTAGGCCAAAAAAGTTAAAGAAAAACATAATCTCATGCTTCCACAAATACAACATATTTGGAGAGTTTAAAAGATGCTGTGTTCCCTTCTTCTCATTTGTTTCTTATCAGGAATGACAAGAATATTCCCTTAAAGCTATTATTCGATGAGTCAGTTTGGTCAGGTGAGATAATATTAAGACAGGCTTTCAGTTAACCAAAAGGTAACAGAGGAATGGCCCTGAGCTTCAGATAAACAAATTAATTAAAAGAAATAATAAGCAATTCCATTACACCTTTCTGAAGCTTCTTAATCTTATTCACATTTTCTTGCTATAACAACTCTTGGGGAAAACAGATGACAGAAATTGTCTACTTTGTGTTAAGTAGTGTAAGGGAAACACATTTTTCACTGGCTGGCCAAATGTACACCAAAATCCCCTTTTTTTTTAGTGAGGCAATTGGGGTTAAGTGACTTGCCTAGGGTCACAACAGCTAGTAAGTGTTAAGTGTCTGAGGTCGGATTTGAACTCAGGTACTCCTTACTCCAGGGCCGTGCTCTAGTCCATTGCGCCACCTAGCTGCCCCCAAAATCCCCTTTCTTTTGACCCCTGTGTCTGGGTAGAGATCAAAGTCTTATGTTAGAGGATAACTACCTAACTTATGATCTGTCACTTTTATCTCTTCCCAGATCTTCTGGGACTTAGCTACAATGAATTTTAGCCTAGACAAAAGGTAACCTAAGGGGCAGGTAGGTGGTGCAGTGTAGTGGATAGAGCACACTGGCCCTGGATTCAGGAGTACCTGAGTTCAAGTTCAGCCTCAACACTTGACACTATACTAGCTGTGTGACCCCAGGCAAGTCACTAACCCTCACTGCCCCACCAAACCAAAAAAAAAAAAAAGGTAACCTTGGAGACAGTCACTTGTTTGCTACTCACCTACCCAACCCCATTTAATATACTTATGTGTCAGCAGCAAAGCTTGAGTTGATTTGGTGCTATATTTTGGTCAGTTGAAGAAAAAGAAAACCTCTCAGTCTCCCTGCAATAGTCTTGACTTGTTTTAAATTCACCTCTAAGAAAAATGATTATTTTCTTTTTATATTAATAACCAATTTTATATACAAGACCCAAAGATTTCCTTTTTGCTTTCTCATTCAAAGCCCAGTCTTTTCTTTTTCTCATTTATTTATTTAGAATTTCCCCCCAAGTTACATATTTAAAGAATTTTCAACATCAATTTTTAAAACTTTGTGTTCCAAATCCTCTTCTCTCTCCCTTGCCACCCCTCCTTAAGAACTCAAGCAGTTTAATATAAGTTATACAAGTGCAGTCATGCAAAAACATTTCCCCAGGGCAGCTAGGTGGGCACAGTGGATAAAGCATTGGCCCTGATTCAGGAGGACCTAGTTCAATCCGGCCTCAGAATTTACTAGCTGTGTGACCCTGGGCAAGTCACTTAACCCCAACTGCCTCACAAAAGAAAAAACAAAACAAACAAACAAAAACATTTTCCACATTAGTCAGTTTGAAAGAAAAATAGACCCCCAAAAAAAACTTTAGAAAGAGAACAAAAAAATGATACTTCAATCTGTATTCAGATACCATCAGTTCTTTCTCTGTAAATGGAGTTGCATTTTCATAAGTCCCTTCTATAGCATCCTGCTCATCACTTCTTACAGCACAATAGTGTTCCATCCTAATCTCATCCCACAATTTATTCGAGCCTTTCCTCAATTGATGGGCATCACCCCAATCTCAAATTCCAACTTTTTAAAAAATCTCTTTTAGGATACCAGCCTAGTAGTGGTATTGCTGATGAAGAGCATGAATAGTTTTATGTCCTTGCCAATATTTCAAATTGCTCTACAAAATGTTGAATCAGTTTACAACTTTACCAAAAAGGTATTAATGTCCATTTTCCCCACATCCCCCACATTTGTCATTTTCTTCTGCTGTCCCTATTATCCAGTCTAATAGGGATGAGGTAGTACCCAGAATTGTTTTGACCTGAATCTCTCCAGTCAATAGTGAGTTAGAGCATTTTTTTCATATGGCTATAGGTGGCTTTAATCAAAGCCTAGTTTTTGATTAGTAAATGATCTGGGAGTGCTGATGTTATCAAAGTCCCTCCATGTCCCTCACTGGAATAATATTCATGATCTCCATTAATTATTAACCAATTAATGGGAGGAAGCTAAAAAGGTGTTAACAGATGAACTGAGGCTTGAGTCCTTATTAATATCCCTAAATGGTTTAACAGAGAAAACTAAGGTTTGTATTCCTATCAACAATACAGTAACCAAGAGGGTTCCTTCCTATCAACCAATAGTATCCACAGAAGCTTAGGACAGTAACCAGAGTTCATTAGCCATTAATAGCCATTAATATTCCTAGATGACAGGACACTTAGAAACCAATTTTTTGGGTGGGGCAATGAGGGTTAAGTGACTTGCCCAAGGTCACACAGCTAGTGAGTGTCAAGTGTCTGAGGTCATATTTGAACTCAGGTCTTCCTGAATCCAGGACTGGTGCTTTATCCACTGTGCCACCTAGCTGCCCCCAAGAAACCAAATCTTAAAGTAAAGAGATACCAAAAACCCTCTGGCTCTGACAAGTCTAAGCATGTCTTTATGAACATGCACAGAAGGGACCAATGTTGTCCTTAGGTTCACCTTATGACATGTAAACCCCAAAACACACCTCCAAGGAAAAAGTACCTGCCTTAGAGTTGTCTTAAGACCCCAGGAAGTGCAAATTAGGATAAGACCTTCCATGTACCTCCAGAAGGAGGAGATTAAAATAGAGGAGATAACCTACTTTTTCTCACTATAAATACCTCTATCTTTCTTTCCCCTATTTGAGACACCTTCTCCCTTTGGGTGCTCTCCCTGTGGTCACAGTATTCCAATAAAACCTGGGAAACAGAGTCACTGAGTATTGTAATTCTTTTGGGACACCTCATGATCAATTTGATCAATTAAATCCATCCATACTACACAATCAGAAGTGGATTTTTACCCATCAGGGAGACCTCCTTTTCCAAGGTATTTAAGTATTCAGTGACCTCCATGCCAGGTTATGAGAGAGACCACTGAACCTCAATTTATTATTTGCTACCCTAATTAATAGTTTGATTATTAATCACCCAGAAAACTCTGTCTCTCAGATTTTTCATTCATGTCACCTCTTTCAAATTACAAATATTGTCCTCCAATTCAAATTCAAATTAAGATTAAAATCTGGGCCTAGTGGGCTGGAATAGAGGGCAAAAATTGTCAGCAGCTCCCTGTCCCCCCTTTGGACTTGCCAAAGCTCCCTGGGTAATTTTCATGGTGCCTATGCTAGGTGCCAGAGACAGACAGAAAAAGCAGCCAGAGAGAGGGCAGGTAGTAAAGAAGGCACAGTTGTTGCTGATAATAGGAACCTCAAGGTTTTCCACTGCTTGCAATCTTAGGGGCATGAGTTGTTTATGATAAATTCCCTCTCACAATAGGGGATTATATAATCCTGTGTTGGGGAGTGGAGAGGAAGAATATATTTCTTTTGAGATTTATTTATTTGATATTCTATTTTAATTAATAACTTTGATATTTGATTTATTATTCCAGAACCATTGGTAAAGAATGAACTAGAGAAAGGTTTTCTTTGACACTTGCAATTGTAGTTAACTCTGCAGACCTCCTGAAAAGATCTTAGGTACCTTCAGGGGCTCCTAGACCACATTTTAGAACCTTTGCTCTAAACTAAAGGTTTTCAACCTAGGAACCATGCATGTTTTGGGGTTGTTTAGTTGTTGTTGTTGTTGTTGTTGTTGTTTTAACTATTTGACAACAATTTCAATGTAATTAGTATCCTTTTTTTTTTTGGGGTGGGGCAATGAGGGTTAAGTGACTTGCCCAGGGTCACACAGCTAGTAAGTGTCAAGTGTCTGAGGCCAAATTTGAACTCAGGTCTCCTGTATCCAGGGCTGGTGCTTTATCTACTTCACCACCTGGCTGCCCCCTAATTATATCCTTTTAATTCTGTTTTTTTGGGGGGGTTTTTGTTTGTTTTTTGGTGTGTGTGTGTGTGTGTGTGTGTGTGTGTATTAAAAAAAAAAATTATTCTGAGGAGGAGTCTATAGGTTTTACCAGACTGCCAAAAGAGGTCCATGGCACAATAAAGGTAAGAACCCCTGCTCTAGACAGATAATAATGTAGATTTTCAGTAAAACAGTTAAGAAAGATTCATATCAGGGCAGCTAGGTGGCGAAGTGGATAAAGCACTGGCCCTGGATTCAGGAGGACCTGAGTTCAAATTCGGCCTCAGACACTTGACACTTACTAGCTGTGTGATCCTGGGCAAGTCACTTAACCCTCATTGCCCACCAAAAAAAAAAAAAAGAAAAGAAAAGAAAAGAAAGATTCATATCATATTCTTGGGGTCAAAATGGAGAGATGTGTTAGATGTATTTGGAAGTAGTTGAATGACTAATTCCAATGAGTCAGTCAACAAGCATTGATTGCAATACAGTTTCCATACTTTGATAAATATGGTTGTGTTCACCCTAACCATACCATTACTTCATTTTATAGACTGATTTATCACCTCTCAGTTTTCTTTCCAAAGTCAAGAATCCTGACATAGAGTCAAGAGACCTGGGTTTTAGTATTAATCCTGCCACTAACTTGCTGTGACCTGGGACAAGTTACTTAACCTTTCTGGACCCTCAATTTCTCATTGTAAAGTGGGAGGGAGGGTTGGAGGGAGAGAATCATCTTTAAGATTTTCTCTGGCTCTAAGAATTGATGATTTCAGGGTGTTTTAGCCTGTTTTTATCATATGTTGACTCTTTTACCCACTGAGAAATTCAATGCCCTTTTTTTGCCCTTTCCCCTGCCCTACCTAGAAGAAATCTCTCCTTCCTCAGATCTCTCCTAGTTCTTTGTGTTTCTCCTAAGTACTTGCCATATTCTATTTTGTATTTTAGTTATATGTAAATCTCCAAAATTTATCTTCCCCTGCTAAACTGTGTTATGGGAATTTTTAATTTCCTTTATTGATTTTTATTATTGGGACACAGGGCCATCCCTTCTGCAACTTTTGGTTAACTGAATGCCTATCTTCTTTTAATATTAACCTCACCTGACCAAAATCTGACTCATGACATAAAAGTGTTACGGGAAAACTGTTTGACATTTCTCTGATAAAAGCCATAGGGAAGATTGAGCTCCTCAAAATTTAATTATTTGTTAGCTTCCCTAGCTAAATGTGTAAGGAAGGATTTCCTTACACCTTGTTTTCTTGATTATCTTGGTGACATGTAAATCTTGCCTCTCAATCAGCTTATTTGGGAACCCTCTAAATGTAGTTTAATCTGCAACCTGACTTAATTTATCTATAGAGTCTGTTTAACTAGGTTTGTTTCTTTAGGGGATGTATGAGATTATGACTTCACTTAACTAAATTTGTTCAACTTTTATGACATTGAAAGAAGCATGGGATTATTAATCTGTCTTTTAAAAAAATTTATGACATAAAAGAATGTCTGAGATAGCAATATGTAAAATATTTTTTCCTCTGTCACCCTGATATAATTTTATCTATAAGAAGCCATGTTAGGAATCCTAATTAAGGTTAAGGGATTATTTTTCTACTTCTCTGAACCTGAGTTTAAGCATAATAATAACCTAAGTTTTTGCCTCTATAATTTCTGCATTATGGTAGAACTATTTCAGCAGCTTTATCTACCAAATGAACCTCAAAAATGGAGATATTTCTCCCATAACAATTGTTTTTTGTTTTGTTTTGTGAGGCAATTGGGGTTAAGTGAATTGCCCAGAGTCACACAGCTAGTAAGTGTTAAGTGTCTGAGGCCACATTTGAACTCAGGTCCTCCTGAATCCAGGGCTGGGTGCTCTATCCACTGCACCACCTAGATGCCCCTCCCATAACAATTGTAAATATAGAGAACAAGAAGTGAGACTCATTTATCTTTAGTCTACTTTAAATTTAGCATAGTACCTTGCACATAGTAGGTGCTTAATAAAATATTTATTATTGAATCGAATGGAATAGAATCACTGAATTGAAAGGAAGTTCACCCAGTCTTACAAGTTACTTTGGGGGGGGGGCGGGGGAGGGGCAGGGTCATGAGGGTTAAGTGACTTGCCCAGGACCACACAGCTAGTAAGTGTCTGAGGTCGGATTTGAACTCAGGTACTCCTGAATCCAGGGCTGGTGCTTTATCCACTGCACCACCTAGATGCCCCCCACAAATTACTTTTTTAAATAAGAAAAATAATTAGCACTACTCAACCCCACTTGAACTGATTATTTATATAAATACCATAGAAATAAAATAGTAAATATAGTAATACAATCAACTTTCTGTTTGATCTTCTCTTCTACATGGCCACATGTAGAAATATTGTATTGAAGGGTGAATGAGAACACAGAAATTGCAGCAGCTGGGTGGGAGGGAAGTGGGTAATGGCTTCCAGCTGAGGTCCATTTGCCTCCATAAGATGTAAAGACTACAAGTGCCCCAGTGCTGGTCAGCCCTGCTCTCACCTTTCTAGATGTAACCTAGTACAGAACTCAAGCTGGTGGCTAGGGTTGCTTAAGCAAAACCTGGACAGAAGCTGCTAATTAATTAAACCATCACTGCATGCAGATAAAACCACAGGACTCCAGTTGGCCGGAAAGGAATGCCAAGAAAAATCCTTTGGTTGCTGAGAGGTGGTGTGAGCAAAAGTAAAAAATATAGAGGGGCAGCTAGGTGGCACAGTGGATGAAGCACCAGCCCTGGATTCAGGAGGACCTGAGTTCAAATATGACCTCAGACACTTGACACACTAGCTGTGTGACCTTGGGCAAGTCACTTAACCCCAATTGCCTCACCAAAAAAAAAAAAATATATATATATATATATATATATAGAGAGAGAGAGAGAGAGAGAGATAAAAAGCTTCTCCATATGAATACACATACACAAATGATTATATGTGTATGTGTATACATGCCTGCACACACAAATGCACACATGATTATGTATATATATGCATACATACATACACACATGATTAATATATGTATATACATATAAATCTACATATACACAGTGTGTATATACAGTCTAACGGGAAGGAGACAACATGCAAACAAATATAGTTGTCTCCTCCCTCATTAGACTGTAAGCTCTTGAAGGGCAGGAACTGTCTTTTGCCTCTTTTTGTGTCCTCAACACTTAACACAGAGCCCAGATGTTTACTGATTGATATATTAAGTGCCTACTACATGCTAGGCACTGAGGAGACAATGGTAATACATAGACAAAAATGGAACAGTCCCTGACCTTGAGGAGTTAAAATTCTTTTTGGTTAGGAATATATGTGCAAGGGGCAGCTAGGTGGCACAGTAGATAGAACACTGGCCCTGGATTGAGGAGGAGCTGAGTTCAAATCTGGCATCAGACACTTGAAACTTACTAGCTATATGACCCTAGGCAAGTCACTTAACCCTCATTGCCCTGCAAAAAGAAAGAAAGAAAGGAATACATGTGCAAGTATACACCTAAGAAATACAAAATAAATGGAAGGAAGGCACTAATACTTGGGGGGAGGGGCATCAGGAAGGGACAAGAAAGACTTTTTTTGTGGAAGACAGAGTTTGGAACAAGAGTTTGTGAGTGAGAGATTTTCCAAGGCAGAAGGGAAAAGGGAAAGCAGGGGGAGATATCCAGAATGAGCAAGCCAGATGCTTTGGCTGGTGAGTCTCCTATAGGACATGACAATTAAATTTTGTCATTGTTGTTCAGTTGTTTTTCAGTCATGTCCAACTTTTCATACCCCCTTTTGGAGTTTTCTTGGCAATGATACTATAGTGCTTTGCCATTTCCTGCTTCAGATGAGGAAACTGAGGCAAACATGGTTAAATGATTTACCCAGTAAGCGTCTGAGACTGAATTTGAACCAGGGTCTTCCTGACTGATGCCCAGTGCTCTATCCCCTATCAAGACCTAGTTGCCCAACAATTAGATTAAGGTAGCTTATCTCCCATCCTCTTAATTACACACTTGGTCAGTTTCTGTGTATTTTTTTTGTATTTCATGTTTCGTGTTTCATAATTTTATCACTTTATCAGTGATTTGGATAAAGGAATTGTGGGGGCCAAATTTAATATAGGGAGAGTTATTGAGTGGCTTTCGGTAATTGGGGTCCCAGAAATAATAAGGGACCTCTAGGTCCAAATTTCCCTCCCCTCTGAACTGCCTTTTTAGATATTTTTCCCAGGCCAATAAGAAAGGAGCCTAACAGCCTCTTTTCCACAAATGAACCAGGTTTTATTACTAGGAAATAAAATAAACAGCAAAGGTGAAATTAACGAAATCAAAGAAAAGGGAATAGGGAAAAAGAAAAATGGACGATCCCCCTAACTCTAACCTAAGTCTATACAATCCCCAAACTCACTTCCAGTTCAGCTAATTCAAAGAGCATGGCTCTATGTTAACTCATCACCTGGGGTTCTGTAGCTTCAGTGAGAAACAGCTTTGCAGCCAGGGCCCCACAGGACAAACTGCCAAGAAAGAACCTCTTTCCGCCCACTCCTGCAGCTCACACCAAGGGAAAAAAAGGTGTGCTCCCCTCAGCAAGCATTTACTCTCCCTCCCCCAAAAGGGAGGTCCTTCAAACTTGAAGGGAAAAGTGGTTTCTCCTCCTGACATCAGCAGCAGCATAGTCACTCAGGACAGGCCAGGAGTGGCCCCGTCCCGAATCAGTCTGCTAAATTCCATTATTTTACCACAGATAGATGTGATTACAAAGAAAAACTTTAGTACTTTGCATTCATTTTAGGTTTGAAGACTGTCAGATATACATATACATATTTTTTTTTTCTTTTTTTCTGTAATAAACATTTTATTTCTAGTTTTGGGGTTCCAATTTTTATCCCTCCTTCCCTCCCTTCTCCTCCCTCCCTCCTCCCTGAGGCAGTAAGCAGATATACATATACATATGCATATACATATACACATACAAAAACAGTCTCAAAAAGACAGTATACTTTTGAGCTTTAATAGCTTAACACACTATAAACATGTATACAGACATATATACATACACTTTGTATGTATATATGTAGTAATATAATAATAGTTAACATTATTATAGTGCTAGGAGCAGTTAGGTGGTGCAGTGGATAAAGCACCTGCCCTGGATTTAGGAGGACCTGAGTTCAAATCCGGCCTCAGACACTTACTAGCTGTGTGTGACTCTGGGCAAGTCATTTAACCCTCATGTCCCACCAAAAAAAAAAAAAAAGGCATCTACTATGACTACCCTGAGAGCTAAGTTCTATCATTATGCTCATTTTCCAGATGAACAAACTGGGGCAAACAGACATTAAGTGACTTACCCAGGATCACACAGCTAGTAAATGTCTGGGAATTCAGGTCTTCCAGACTATAGTCCCAGCACTCTACCCACTGTACCACCTGTGTGTGTCAGTCAGGTAGTCCTTATTGAGCACCTTCTATATGTGTCATCCACAGTGCTAAACGCTGGGGATACAGAAAATACAGTCTCTGCTTTCATGGAGTTCACAGACTAAATACTCATAAGCATTTCTGCATGAGGGGAGGTTCAACAGCAGTTACACAGCACTAATTGAATCGCCTATTTTTTATAGTACCCTGAAACAAAGAAAAGTTCACGATCCATTTGGAGTGAGGATTCTGAGTTTAGGTAACAACCTGATTTATTAAGTGAAATAATAGCAACTTTAAATACTGGCCCACCCTAGAGAATGATCTTCCTTGCTTCCTTAAAACACAGGGAAGGGAGAGTGGCTAGTGGCTGTTCATTGGATAATCCCAAAGGGCTTTCCCCTTTATCTGGTCCCCACCCTAATTCTGTTTTTTCAAGGATCTGAGTTCTTTCCTGAACTTTCACTTAGTTTCTCTTTAGAAGTTAGTTAGGGGGCAGCTAGGTGGTGCAGTGGATAAAGCACTGGCCCTGGATTCAGGGGGACCTGAGTTCAAATCTGACCTCAGACACTTGACACTTATTAGCTATGTGACCCTGGGCAAGTCGCTTAACCCTCATTGCCCTGTCTCCCCCCTTTCCCCCCCCAAAAAAAGGGGAAAAAAAGAAGCTAGTTAGGCCTTTGAAAAGGATATCACAAGAAGATTTAAGGCTAGGACAGGGTCTCTTAAACTTTTCTCATTCATGACACCTTTTCGCATGAGAAAATGTTTACGTGACTCTGGGTATATAGGCATGTACAATATAGGTATATAAAACCTTTTACTGTTGCCAAATTTTTTCTGATCCCCACATTCAGTTCATTTCAGACCCCCATATGGGGTTGAGACCCACAGTTTCAGAAGCTTTGGGCTAGGATAAACTTTCTGGTGTATGATTAAGTAATAAAAAAACCTTATTTCATTCAGGCAAGTACAAAAACTTAATACTAGAAGAATAAGAACATTGATTTCTCAATATTTCTAAATGAGGGAGTAGGTGGGAGGTGGGGGGTTGGAGGGGATGAATATGCTTCTTCCACAATGTGCTAGTCAGGATTTTTAGATGACACAAACCTGAGAGGAAAAGTGGGAAATATAATACTATATAACAGTCAGGATCCAAAAGAGTACCTTGATGAGGTCATTTAGTGGTGTCAACCGGACTTTTCCACAACCAGTTTCTAACCCACGTATGGCCGGAGCTTCACAGAATAGACCAGAGATAGGTAAATCAGGAATTAGAGTTTATTTGCCAAGTGAGGAAAAAGACTTGAAAGCAAGGAGGAGCTATAAACATATGTGTTGGGACCCCACCCCTGGGGGTGGGGCGCAGGTAGTATGGGTAGATGGCAATACTTATACTAGTAACTCCTCAGTGAGTTGTAGCCCTAATGAGGGAACTGCAAGTATGGGACAAATTTGATTCACTGCAAGACGTTCTGACTTTGTCCAGTGTTTGTCTCTGACCAGAGAACACCTGGTGAATTAATTGTGACTAGCCCAGAGGGTGAGATCATACAGAGGATGATTGCAAAGGATTGTTGTCCTGCCAAGTTCCGGGCACAGCTTGCTTGCTGGGTCTTAGCTTTGCAAACAGGGAGTCTAAATTTTACTTTGTCAGTGTAGTCCCTCGAGAAGTCTCGCTACCCCTTTCAATCCTCCTGTGTACTGTGGACAAAGAAATCCTAAAATGCCACGTCAATTTTTGCTAAAACAAAACCAAAACAAGACAGAAACTTAAGTGGTTCTGAGACATTGCCACTCCATCGAAGTCTAAATTCTTTTTCCTGCTTTTAAAAGTCCTTGACCCCAAACTGCCTTTCTGCTTTTATCTCTTCCTACTCAGTCAATAAATATTTATTAAGCACTTACTGAATTCTGTGACATTCTATCCACTGAGCCACCTAACTGTCCTTACACCTTTATATACCTCTCCATAATCAGCATCCTTGTGATTCTTGAATAAGACCCCCTATTTCTCAACTACAGGCATTTTCAGTTTCCCCCTCCCTCTCTCCTATGTCAAGAGACATGATTTCTGGGTAATTAATCATTTTATCATTATTATTAATTCTTTTTTGCAGGGCAATGGGGGTTAAGTGACTTGCCCAGGGTCACACAGCTAGTAAGTGTTAAGTGTCTGAGACCAGATTTGAACTCAGGTCTTCCTGAATCCAGGGCCAGTGCTTTATCCACTACGCCACCTAACTGCCCCCAATCAATCATTTTATTAATAATATATTTTGTTAATAAAAGGGTCAGTGACACTCTTGAATGCCAAAGACCAATCACAGTGATGGGCTCAGAGTTTATTTGCCCTTGGAAGAGTGGGTGTTCCTGAGGGTGGCAATCAAGTCTGATTGGTTAACAAGTAATGAGTGAGAAAGAATGGACCTACTCTAATGAGAGGCTAGAGGATGTAACTTTGGTCACGTCTTTTACTTCCAAATTACTCCCAGCCTTGAGGAAATTTGGACAAGGAATCTATATCTCCCACCCAAATCTGAGCAGAAGACAATGGGCTGGGAATTTCACCTTAGATTAAATTCCTTATAAGGTTGGGTGGGGTAACAGTCCCTTAGATTGAGGAGAATGTTAATTCTGCTATCAACGGTCCAGTCCTTCAAAGGCTGAGTTTTGAAATGAGGACTTTAGAAAAAGGGGTAACTCTGAATCTCCAGAAATCATTGGTTATTTTTTTTTATTTTATTTTGTTTTTTGCAGGGCAACGAAGGTTAAGTGACTTGCCCAGGGTTACACAGCTAGTACATGTCAAGTGTCTGAGGCCGGATTTGAACTCAGGTCCTCCTGAATCCAGGGCCTGTGCTTTATCCATTGCCCACTTAGCTGCCCCAGTCATTGGTTATTTTATTTTATTTTTGCATGGGGCAATGGGGTTAAGTGACTTGCCCAGGGTCACACAGCTAGTAAGTGTCAAGTGTCTGAGGCCAGATTTGAACTCAGGTACTCCTGAATCCAGGGCTGGTGCTTTATCCACTGCGCCACCTAGCTGCCCCTAGTCATTGGTTATTAATAATCATTTTTCTCAGTGCCAACTTCTGTGCTATGTCCTGGGGATACAAAGAAAGGTAAAAGATTGCTCTCAAGGAGTTCAAGGTCTGATGAAAGAGATAACATGAAAAATCTAGGTATAGCCCAGTTATATACAGGATAAACTGGAGAAAATCAACAGCAAAAAGAAATTGGGGGGGGGGGGTTTGAGAGGCTTCTCACAGAAGGCAGTATTTGATTTATTTTTTGTTGCATTTTAAGTTCTAAACTGTCTCTCCCTGCACTCCAAACTAGAGGTGGCCACCATTTGACACAAATGTGTGTGTGTAAAACCATATAATATATAGTTCTATTTATCAGATATCTTTTTTTTGGGGGGGGGGCAATGAGAGTTAAGTGACTTGCCCAGGGTCACACAGCTAGTAAGTGTCAAGTGTCTGAGGCCAGATTTGAACTTAGGTCCTCCTGAATCCAGGGCTGGTGCTTTATCCCCTATGCCACCTAGCTGCCCCTCCTCTCAAATTTTAAAAATACTACAATATGTTATCATTACCCTCTGCTCCTCTGTGTAGAGGGTGGAATCTTGAACACCTAAAACTACTAAAAGAGGGGGGCTCAAGATGGACATATCATTTTACACCTGGTTGCACTACATTGGGACTTCTCTGATTTCTCCCCCATGCTCTCACACATTGAATGCTTTCTCCAGCCCCTTCAACTTCTTTCTGTGTTTTGTCTTCTCCCATTAGATTGTAAGCTCCTTGAGGACAGGGACTGTCTTTCTGCATATTTGTATCCCCAGTACTTAGTACAGTATCTGAAACATAGTTGATACGTAATACATGTTTATTGACTTAATTATTGAGATGGAAGATAAGTGAAGACAGAGGGAGGTCACCTCTTCATGTGAGATAGGGATGAAGGTACAACAGTCACAGACAATATCTGGAGGATGTGAGATTAGGAGGAATGTAAAAGAGGAGGGAGCTCATGGTGACTGGCTTCAATTTTTTTCTGTGAAATATGAGGAAAACGTTCTCAGCTCAGAGGGTGGTGCAAAGGGGAGCCACTGGAGGTTTAAGGAGAGTTGAAAAGGTTTGGAAAAATCTCTGTGGTGAGTGGGATAATGAGTTAATTAGCGAGATGGTAAAAAAAAAAAATTGCCTTGTTACAGTGAGATTATGTAACATAAATTTATAGTAGACTTGGTCAGCACAAGTTTATGATTTTTCCAGCTTCCCTTCACTGTTCCCCTTCATATAAATCATACTTACACCACATAGGATTATTTCATTTTCCCCAGACACAAACCATATTTTTCTGCCTTGGTACCTTTGCTGACATCATTTTCTGACAATTTGTCCCTGCCTGATGAAATCTGGTTCCACACTGCTAAAAAGTGACTCTAGTGGACATTGACTCAGAGATCCCACTTCTAGGCATTTCCTCCCAACAAGATTAATGATTAAAGGAAAGGCCCCATACCACAATATTTATAGCAACACTTTTTGTAGTAACAAAGTACTAGAAACAAAATATATGCCTATAGATCGGAAAATGGCTAAACAAGTTGTGATAATATTTATATAGTGTTTACTATGTGCCAGGCACTGTGCTAAATGTTTTTTGTTTTTTTGTGGGGCAATGAGGGTTAAGTGACTTGCTCAGGGTCACACAGCTAGTAAGAGTCAAGTATCTGAGGCTGGATTTGAACTCAGGTCCTCCTGAATCCAGGGCTGGTGCTTTATCCACTGCACCACCTAGCTGCCCCCTGTGCTAAATGTTTAACAATTATTACCTCATTTGATCCTCACAACATCCCTGGGAGGCAGATACTGTTATTATTACCATTTTGCAGGTGATAAAACCAAGGCAAATAAGGGTTAAATGATTTGCCTGGGGTCAAACAGCTGGAAAGTGTCAGAATCCAAATTTTAATTTAGGTCTTCCTGAATCCTGACCTGGTGCTCTAACCACTGAGAAACTTAGCACATGGTCCCTGAATATTACAGAATATTACTGTTCCAAATGAATACAGAAAAGCAGGGGTAGATTTAATAGGATCAAATGCAAAGTGAAGTAAGTGAAGCCAGGAAAACAACATAGGATGACTACAAAAAAGAGAAAGAACAACAAGACAATTTAATCTTTTTTTCTTTTGCAGGTCAATGAGGGTTAAGTGACTTGCCCAGAGTCACACAGCTAGTAAGTGTCAAGTGTTTGAGGTCAAATTTGAACTCAGGTCCTACTGAATCCAGGGCTGGTGCTTTATCCACAGCGGCACCTAGCTGCCCCTAGAGTAGAAATACGAGACGATACCTGCCCCCTTGTTTGTATGGAGCAGGGATTCTAGGTATAGAACACTGTACACATCATCAGATATTTTCATGTTAGTGTGGCTGAACTGCTTTTTTTTCATTTTTATCCTTTATGTTAAGCAATGGTTCTTTGAGATAGAGAGGAAGGAACATTATAGTGGTAAATGTAGATGATATAAAAATGAAAGCATATCAATAAAGTATATTTCAAAAAACAATGCATCCTTTAATAATGATTAATAGCTAAAAATGTATACAGTGCCTTAAGATTTTCAAAGTATTTCACATATATCTCACTGAGTAGTTAGGTAGCACAGTGGATAGAGCACTGAGTCTGGAGTCAAGAGGACCTAAGTTCAAATCCAGCCTTGAGTACTTTCTAGCTATATGACCCTGGGCAAGTAAGTCACTTCACCTCTGTTTGTCTCAGTTTCCTCAACTGCAAAACGAGGATAATAACTACTTCTCAGGGCTGGTGTGAAAATTAAAAGAGATAATATTTAGCACAATACTTCATAAAAGCTAGTTATTATTATTGTCATTATCATGCCTCACAACAATGCCTTGCTGCAATTTGCTGTTTCCCCACAGAACTGCTGATAGCATTTCTTTGTCTGCTGGTGTCAATCTCCTGAATTGTTTTCTTCCTAATGATGGTTCTCCACCAAGCCACTACTGCCACCTGCTGTTTTGCCACAGAAGTGCATCTTGTGTGGCCTCTTCCTTGCTGGGGACTGCGTGGATCTATAAGTGGCATTTGCAAAGGTTGGCCTCACTTACATCCAGGTTACAAGCAAGTCAAGACATCACCTGTGATGTCTTTGGTTTTCTCTGAAAATGGAAGGAAGAAGAACAACAAAATGCATACCTATTTGTGAGAGCCCATGAGTTAAGGGCTATTTCACCTCTTTTGTGAGTCAGATTCCGAGGTATAGCCTGGTAGCTAGCTTAAGTCCTCAGGTCAAGTCTGTCTGTTTCACTACCTATGCTTCTCCCAGGGGCAACTCCCTCAATGCAATGAGATATCTGAGTAAGTTAATTTCTTTCTTTTTCTTTTCTTTTTTAATTTTTTTGCAGGGCAATGAGGGCCAAGTGACTTGCCCAGGGTCACACAGCTAGTGTCAAGTGTCTGATGCTGGATTTGAACTCAGGTACTTCTGACTCCAGGGCCAATGCTTTATCCACTATGCCACCTAGCTGCCCTGAAACATAACTTTTCAAAGAAGAGAATGGTGATGATGCAGTTTTCTCCTTTTCTTACAAGACTTGAAAATGCTTCACTAGATGTTGTTCAGTCATTTCATTCATGTCCAGCTCTCTATAACCCCATTTAAAAATTTTTTTTGACGGAGATACTAGAGTGGTTTGACATCTCCTGATCATCTTACAGATGAGGAAACTGAGACAAACAGGGTTAAGTGACTTGCCTAGGATCACACATCTAGTAAGTGTCTGAGGCCAAATTTGAACTGAGGTCTTCCTGACTCCAGGCCCAGAATTGTATCCATTTCATTACCTAGCTTCACCAAATGGGACTTCCATAAAAAGGAGTTCAGGTACATCTGTGAGAACCAGATTCAGAAAACAAGCTAGCAGGAAGATGGACAAACAAACAAACAAACACAACAATCTGGTGTGGCTGAGTTTAGCCATCTTGAAGTTTTACAATTTTTGCTTTCATTTTGCTGTAGTAAAATGTATGCTAATTTATATGTGAGTGAATAGTAATTTCTCTGTCATTCTGATAAGGAGAAGAAATTAAAATCTTCTATAAATGGGAAAAAAACCACAAGCCAAGAGAATGAGGAATTTTGATGTTATTAAATTAATTAAGAGTCAATGTAGGCAGTATAAGGACAGACTGGGAGTTAGGACTGGACAGGTCCTATTAATACTTGTGCAGAAAGACTGAAAAAGGACTTAGGACAACCTAAAACATTGAGTTCAGGCTCATTCATGCCAGCAAGTTAAACAAATGGATGGCTTAGAATTTGGAGCACCATCTAGTGGCTCAACCAGATGTGACTCCCTGATTGCTAGTCCTGCAATCAAACCTTTTAGGTGCTAATGAAAAATAAGCACTCTTGTGAATGGTCACATATTCCCTTTACAATAACATAAATAAATAATTAATTTTTTCCTTTTTAAAGGTATTTTATTATTTTCCAGTTACATATAAGGATAGTTTTCAACATTTGTTTTCACAGGATTTTTAGTTCCAAATTTTTCTCCCATACTCCCTTACCTCCCTCCTCCCCAAGATGGAAAGCAGTCTAATATAGGTTGTATATGTACAATCACATTAAACATATTCCTACATTAGTCATCTTGTGAAAGAAGAATCAGAGCACAAGGGAAAAACCTCAAAAAAGAAGGAAAAAAACCAGTCCAAAATTAGAAACAGTATGGTTCAATTTTCATTCGTAATTCACAGTTCTTTTTTCTGGATGTTGAGAACATTTTCTATCATGAGTTCTTTGAAACTGTTTTGGATCATTGCACTGCTGAGAAGAGCCAAGTCTATTACCATTGTTCATCACACAATGTTGCTGTTACTGTGTACAATGTTCTCCTGGTTCTGCTCTTCTCAGTCAACATCAGTTCATGTAAGTCCTTCCAGGTTAATAAATCATTTCTTAGTACCTATTCTGTATGAGGCATTGTGTTAGGCATTGTAGAGCATACCCCAAACTACAAGACATTCTAGGAGCTTACAATGTAATTGGGAAAATGATATATACACTTGAGAAGATGATGGTAACAACAATAATAATAATAGATGGCATTTATAATATATCTTAGTCTTCAAAGTAATTTACATACATGATCACAATTTTGAATGTCACGACAATTCTGCAGATTAAATGCTATTATTGGGGGAGCTAAGTGGCACAGTGTTAGGACTGGAGTCAGAAAGACCTGAGTTCAAATTTGGCCTCAGTCACTTTTTATCTATGTGACTTTGGGCAAGTCACTCAACCTCTCTCTGCCTCAGTTCCCACAATTGTAAAATGAGAATAATAATATAAGTTCTTAACTCCAGTGATTGTTGTGAGGTTGTCAAGTGAGATAATATTTGTAAAGTGCTTAGCACAGTGTCTCTTTGGGCAACTATGTGTCACTTAAATCCAATTCATGAATGAGTCAAGATATCACTCCATGATGTAATTGGTTCTCTTCAAAACTAAGAAAAAACAACAGCATAATGTCTGGCATATGGTAGCTACTTAGCAAATGCTTATTACTCCCATTTTACAGAGGAGAAAACTGAGGTTCAGAGAGCATTCTCTTGGTCACACATAAATGTAAACGTCAAACATAAAATTTGAACCCAAATCTTCCTGACTTCAAAGCTAGCCCTCTATCCACTTTACCATGTTGCCTCTCATTTCATTATTAAAGGTGACAAAAGAGAGACAGAGGGAAACAGGAATTCAAAGGATGGAGAGATCGCTGAATTACAGGTTCTAAGAAAGAAGGCAAGATGACTGATTCAGTACCGTCTAAAGAAGTGACATCCCATGAACCACAGCACACTGCAGGGAGTTCACAGGCTTTCATATTTCTTTCACAAAGGAAGAAGAAAGATATTGTGGTTATTGAGACTAACCACCTTGACTAAGGGTCATGAAGGCTGCTCTGCACAGCATGGCACAACAAACAGAAAGATGTTTTATCTTTCCGGAAACTTTTCTTATCCAAGATTTGGCTCAGAACCTGAAAAGACTCATTGAAGTAATTGATTTCTACCTGCTGCTGCTAAATCACATGGCAATGGATGATATGATCCGGAGAATCCTAGAGCACATCTCTGACGACTGGGAAGTGCTACATAGGAAACTGAAAGAATAGGGGATATTAATGAATCATCTTCTCTTCTTAAAGTTTTCAATATGGAAGAAGAGGGTGGCCATGAGAAAGAAGTGACGTGATTGACTAAAAGAACAGGGTTTGGTTTACTGGTTCTGTAGCAAATTATACACTAAAGTCTTTGTCAGGAGACTCACAAGCGAGAACAAGAGGCTAAGCCTATAAATTGAATTTTGATCAGAAGGGAGAAAAAAGTCCAGGCAAAACATGGACATAAACTACAGAGTATGGAGGAGTGTTCTATGGAATGTGACACTTCCATTTATTCAATTTCTCCTGCCTCACCCATCCTAAACCTAACTTGTATCGTCACCACGTCTCCACTCTTGGGGCAGCTGAGCGGTGCAATGAGTAGAGCTATAGACCTTGAATCAAGAAGACTCATCTTCCTGAATTCAAATCCAGCCTCAGACTTACTAGCTATGTGACCCTGGGCAAGTTACTCTGCCCTGTTTGCCTCTGTTATCTCATCTGTAAAATGAGCTGGAGAAGAAAATAGCAAACCACTCCCAAATCTTTGCCAAGAAAATCCTAAATGGGATCATGAAGAATCAGACATGACTGAAATGACTGAACAACAGAAAAACCCACCTTTCCTTATTTTCCTCTAGTCCATCATTCCTGGACTACATCTTTTTTTTTTTTAATCAAAAGAGTATTTTGGGGGGCAGCTAGGTGGTGCAGTGGATAAAGCAGTGGCCCTGGATTCAGGAGGACCTGAGTTCAAATCTGGCCTCAGACATTTGACACTTACTAGCTGTGTGACCATGGGCAAGTCACTTAACTCCCATTGCCCTGCCCCCCCCCAAAAAAAGAGTATTTTATTTTCCTTTTACATGTAACATTTGTTTTTATAAGATTTTGAGTTCCAAATTTTTCACCCGCCCTCCCCTCTCCCCAAGACAGAGAGCAATCTAATATAGGCTATATATTACCAGTTATATCTTGCAAAATCCCAACCCCATCATCATCATCCTTCTTGCTTTAATTAATTTGCTACTAGATGCTATTAAAGGAAATCACAAAACCTGAGTTCACTACACATTTTTTATCTGCTCCAAACTGAGTCATGGCAATGACCTTACTGCTTCATGGTGAGCAGTTGTTTTTTTTGGTTTTTTTTTGTTTTTTAGTGAGGCAATTGGGGTTAAGTGACTTGCTCAGGGTCACACAGCTAGTAAGTGTTAAGTGTCTGAGGCCAGATTTGAACTCAGGTACTCCTGACTCCAGGGCTGGTACTCTATCCACTGCGCCATCTAGCTGCCCCCTATGGTGATAATTTTAATCTCATGTGATCGATTCTACAACACTCTAGTCAGTGACCTTTTTCAAAACTTTTTTTTCCTATTTTTGGACCTCTTATATCATCCTAGGTGGCAGCTAGGTGGCAAAGTAGATAGAGCTCTGGACCTGGAATCAGGAAGACCTAAGACTGAAACAACGGAACAACACACCACCCTTTAGATAACCTTCCACTCTAACAGTATCTGAGGAACTAGCTTCTTACTTTACTAAGAAAGTAGACACCATCGTTATAGGTTCCATTTTCTTTTTTAATCTAAATCTAATTGAAAATCCCATCTTCATTATCCCTGCCCTTCCCTCCTCCCCTTTTCTCTCTTCCTTTTCTCTAGTTTCTGATGAAAAAGTGGGCCTTCTGGTCTGGAAAACACTTCCAGTTGTATTCTTAATTTTACCACCTAAAGTCTCCTCTAGGAGTTTGCTCATTTGCTCATTTCCTTTCTTAATATGAATAATAATATCAATAATAATTAACATTTATATGGTGCTTGCTATGTACTAGGTACAGTGCTAAGTGTTTTATAAATATTATCTTATTTGATCCACATAACAACCCTAGGAAGTAGGTACTATTATTATCTGTATTTTATAGTTAAGGATACTGAGGTTAATTGGTTCACCCAAGGTCACAGTTTAGATTTGAACTCAGGTCTTCTTGACTCCACTCTCAGCACTCTATCCATTGTGCCACCCAGCTTCCTCACTTCCACCTTCAGTCTTTTTATCCACCAGCTTCTTTATCACAAGCTACAAGTATGTTCAGATTCTCTCCATCCTTAAAATCCTTCACCTGACTCCTCTGTTCCCTCACGTTATTGTCCTAAAGCTAGTCTCACCTTTACTATCAAACTCTATACTCCTTGCTTCCAGTTCCTCACCTCCCATTCTCTTCTTCATCCTTTCCTTTATGGCTTCCAAACACCTTATTTGACTGAAACTGCTCTTTCCAATATGAAGATTTAGAAAAGGTCCTTCCTTTTTGACTTCTGTTTTGCCACTATTGAATACAACATTTTCCTGGACACTGTCTCTCTTTGGCTTCTGTGATACTGTTCCTTCCTTAAGGCTCTGTTGTTTGCCATTTTCTCTTTTCTCTCTACATTCTTGCCCTTGGTGATGTCATCACCTGTCAGGGGTTCACTTTTCATCTCTATGAAGGTAACTTGATTGCTTTTGGGTCTCATGTACCTAATTTGTTCCACTGTTCAACTTTCCTGTTTTTCATCCATACCAAATTATTGCTTTGTAGTCCATATTGATCGGAGTTAGTATTTACTTTCTCTCCTTTATTTCTCCCTTGTTTAGGCATCAGTTCTATATTTGTCTTATAGAAGAAATTTGGTAGAATCCCTTCTTTCCCTATTTTTTCAAATTATTTAATATGGGAGTTAATTAGTCATTGAAAGTTTGATAGAATTTAACTATAAATCCATCTGGTATTGATTTCTTTGGGAATTCCTTTATGGCTCATTCAATTTATTTTTTCTGATTCAGTTATTTGCATTTAAAATTTTTATTTGTTAAAATGGGTATTTTATTTTGTTTAAAACAGCCTTTTAAAAATATTGGGTTTGTTATCACACAAGCAGGCAAACAATTTTTATACAAGTTTATTTCTTCTTCCTTTTTGCAAATTATTTCACTTTTTAAATTGGCAATATGCTTTTCCTTTTTAAAAAAATTAGATTAATTAACAGTTTCTGTTTTGTTTTTTTCCCCTGGAAAACAAACAACTTCTAGTTTTATTTACAAATTCAATGTGGTGGGGCAGCTAGGTGGCACAGTAAAGCACTAGCCCTAGATTCAGGAAGACCTGAGTTCAAATCTTGCCTTGACACTTACTAGCTGTGTGACCCTGGGGAAGTCACTTAACCCTCACTACCTCAAAAAAAAAGAAAGAAAGAAAGAAAGAAAGAAGAACAAATTCAATGTGGTTTTGTGTGTTTGTTTTTAATTTTATTTCTTCTTTGATTTTCAGAATTTTCATTGTTGTGTTTGGTTTTTGTTTATCTGCTTTTCCACATTGTTGTTCAATTCATCGATTCATTCTTTTCTTTAAGTCCTTTAAGGACTGTTGTAGCTTTATCTCCTAAATTTTGCTATGTTTTCTCATTGTCATTTTCTTAAATGAAATGATATATTTCTTTTATGATTTGTTCTTTGGACTAACAATTCCTTAAGATTCTTCGCTTAAGTTTGATCCTTTTCTTCAAAGACTAAAATTTGTATTGCTTTTAGGCAATGACAACACCTGTGTTTGCCTCGGTTTCCTCATCTGTAAAAACGAAGTGGAGAAGGAAATGGCAAACCACTCTAGTATCTTTGCCAAGAAAACCCCAAATGGGGTCACCAAGAGTTAAACATGACTGAAAAGGACTGTACAATTTTTGTCAAGATATTATGAGCATAAGACAGGCAACATGGCACAGTGGATGAAGAGCATATCCTGAAGCCAGGAAAACCTTGTTTCGGGGTTTTCTTCTGATTCATACTGGCTTTGTCTAGGTCAGTCACTTTACCTCTTAATCCTCTAGGCCTGTGGTATCAAATTCAGGTAGAAACAGGGGCTACTGAATTGTACATAAGGATCCTTGAGGACACATATTGACTTAGAAAACTACATATTAGTGTTATCAATGTTTTATTGTGTTTTTATTTATTATGTTAAATATTTCCCAATTGTCTCCACCCCCCCTCCCCGGACAATGAGGATTAAGTGACTTGCCCTGGGTCACACAGCTAGTAAGTGTCAAGTGTCTGAGGCTGGATTTAAACTCAGGTCCTCCTGAATCCAGGGCCTGTGCTTTATCCACTGCACCACCTAGATGCCCCTCCCAATTGCTTTTTTTTTTTTCCCCAATTGCTTTTTAATTCTGGTTCAATATGCATTTTGAAGTGCTGTGGGCTGTGTACATTCCCTAGACCTTATGTTTGACACCTCTGCTCTAGTCAACTCTCTAAGAATGCAAGTTGCAAAGAAGATGCAGACCTAAATTCATTAAAGGTGTTTCCTCACTGAAGTGCTCTCAATGCTGAAAAAATCAAAGGTCTAATACCTGTCCCTGTTATTTTGCCATGCACAGTTTAGATAGATAGATAGATAGATAGATAGATAGATAGATAGATAGGTAGGTAGAATTATATCTATTTGTTATTGTGTAGTCATTTTCAGTCATGTCTGACTCTTAGTGATCCCATTTGGGATTCTCTAAGCAAAGATACTGGAGTGCTTTGAATTTTCTTTTGCTCATTTTACAGATGGGGAAACTGAAGCAAACAGGGTTAAGTGACTTGCCCAAGGTCACACAGCTTGTTTGTGTCTGAAGCCAAATTTTAATTCATGAAGATCACTCTTTCTGACTCCAGGCCCAGCACTCAATCTACTGTACTCCCTAGCTGTCCGTATATATCTAAATATCTTAACTCCATGTGTGTGTGTGTGTGTGTGTGTGTGTGTGTGTGTGTGTGTATATAAATAAATACATTTATATCTATATGATATGTATATGTGTATATATATATAGTATGTATATATGTGTGTATGTATGTATATATATATATATTTCCTTTAGTGTTCTGTTCCACAATCACCAGAAATCTATCATATACAACTTTTCTAAAGTTGTGTTCAGGTCCTTTGCCATCCTTTTTATTTTTTATTTTTTGTTAGATTTATCTAAGTCTGAAAGGGACACACTGAGGTTTTCGATGATTACAATTTAAATGACTTTCAGTGATTTGAATAATTTTTCCTTCAATTACTTAAATATTATGCCATTTAGTGGCTATATAGAATGTATACATACATATACATGTATCTATGTGTGTGTATAGTAGGTACTGATAGTTTCACTGTCTACAGTGGCGTTAAGGATAATGTGATTGCCTTTTTATTTCTTTTAACCATGTATATTTCTTGTCTGAAATTGTTATAACTGCTTTTAAAAATTAATTTGAGGCATAATAAGTGTTGCTTCAGCTCTTTATTTTAGCTCTTTGTAAATCTTTATGTTTCAAGTGTGTCTCTTATAAATAACATATTATTGGGTTCTGCTTTCTAATCCATTCTACTATCCTCCTTCATTTTATGGGTGAATTCACATTCCATTCACATTTCCTGTTTTAATTGCTGTGTATTTCCCTCCATCATAACCCCTTATACTTCTTCTTCTTTTTCTCCTAATTGCTTTTTTACAAAGAATAAAGAGGTAAAGAAAGAGAAAAAAAATCTGATCGATATAAGTCATCTATGATTGAAGCGGTCTATCCTTCGCCAAGCCCAGACTTCAATTTCAATCTTCTCTTCCTTCCTCCCTCCCTCCCTCCCTTCCTCCTTCCCTTCCTTCTCTTTCTTCAAAACCAACACTCTGAGCTTGAACTATTTCATAGAATTATTGATTGAAGGAACTGGGAATGTTAATCCTGGAGAAGACTGAGGAGGATAGGTCAGACATAATTGCTCTTTTCAGATTATAAGAAGAGGGGAGATGGAGCTGTTTAAAGGTGTAATGGGATGCCCAAGGAAGATTCCCCATCGTTAATTTTTCAACAGAAGACCTTGCGACTTTTCAAGAATTTGTAGAGGAGTTTGCTATTTGGGTATGGGTTGGACAAAATGGCCTCTGGGGTCCCTTCCAACTCTTAGAATTTGTAAATATCACAGCTTATTAGTAGAATTGGAGCTAAAATTCAAATTTGGTAACTCCTACTCCAAAAGTCTTTTCATTATGCTACAGCACCTTAGTTTCTGGTTCATTGAGTTAGCAAATATTTATTGAGTTCTTACTATGTGCAGAGCACTGTAGTAGGTTTTGTGGGAAAGTTAAAGATAAATAAGACATGGCCCCTGACTTCTAGAAGTTTATAATACCCCCTTTAGAGTGGGCCACCTATGTCTGTTGCTCCTCTTTTATGCTCCAATGCCTATGATTATCCATAAATAATAATATATACTCTTGGTTTTTTTTTCAATTCCCAGGGATAATCTGGAATAGTAACAGATCATACAGAGAGTAGTAGAAATATAATTGCAACCTTAACTCCTTTCTTCTCCTATAAAAAGAAAATTTTCCATGTGAAAAAATAAAATCTTTATCATATTTGTAAAACAACACATATATACAAGAGACCACCTGCAGTAAGGCAGGGAGACAGGAGAGAGAGTGTTGTATAAAAGGTACAGCTAGAAGGCGAATTTGAATGCTACAGTGTAGGAAAGGGAATGTTTTGAAACAAGATTAGAAAGGAAAATGAGAACACAGATGCTTTCTTCCTATCTTATCAGATATCTCGGGTTTAAAGACCCTTTTGATAGTATTTATCCTGCCCTTTTCAGTTTGAAAAACATTCTCCTTGTTAAAGAAGATGAAGACAGAATGGGAATTGAATAGTTCTACTTTGTTTCTGACCGGTTAAAATTAGACAATCTTTTGCTCTTTAGTAAAACTGTCAAAAGCTTTTACTTAAGCTCTTTGATGTGCAAGGAATTGTGCTAAGCACTGAAAATATAAATATAAACAAAGATAGTCCCTGTCCTCAAGAAACTTACATTCTAACTGGAGAAGCAAAGTATAAAAGGAAACTGAAAGGGGCTGGCAGGGAGAGGAGGAAGGTTCCTGGCATTGCAGCATGATGGAGTGGAGGTTGGTAAGAAATGAAGAGATAGGGGCAGCTAGGTGTTGCAGTGGATAAAGCACCCGCCCTGAATTCAGGAGGACCTGAGTTCAAATCTAGCACCAGACACTTGACACTTACTAGCTGTGTGACTCTGGGCATGTCTCTTAACCCTCATTGCCCAGAAACAAAAACAAAAACAAACAAGAAATGAAGAGATGGCTGGCCTCATGCCTCCCTGAAACAGAGGTTCTGGAAAAGCCATCCAGTCAGGAGGAGAACCTCAGGGGAAAAGGGTAACAGATGAATTCCAGGGCCGATTGTTGTAGGATGAAGAGATTTCTGGGGCATGATGGAGAAGTTATGATAATGCAGCCTGGTTAGAAATGTATGGGCCCTTTAAATGAGATAAATGATCTATACCTTATTATTCTTACTCCGCACAGAACTAAAATAGCACTCAAAAAACATTTTTCTTAAGCCTCATTTCATTTTGTCCCTTGTGGCATAGTAGATAAAATTCTGGACTGCAAGTCAAGTGGACCTGGATTCAAATCCTACCGGAGATACTTACTAGCTGTGTAACCCTAGGCAAGTCCCTCAATTTCTCTGAGCTTCGGTTTCCTCATCTGTAAAATGGGGATAATAATGACATCTATTTCACTGGGTTGTTCGGAGGATTGAATGAGGTAATATATGTGAAACCCCTTTGTGGGCTCACTCCCAAGCTCCCCTTGCACTGGAAGGTTGCTTACAAAGAGCAACGAATGCTTCTTCCTTTGTAAAGTCCATAGATGTTTTTCTCTCCATTGCAAGGAGCTCACATATGTTGAAGCTGCCTTTGCTCAGTGTGTCTAGTTTGTCCTTAGGCCACTGCTATCCCTGAGACGTTGCTACCCGCTCCAATGGGAAACCCATCTTTCAACATTTCACAGTTCATAGGTTGGTCCTCTGGTAAAAGGGGGTAGGAAGATGTGATATTCTCCCGGACTCAACCCTGCCCTTCCTTCTGGTATAATGCAAGGGATCTGTCTTCTCAAGGCACTTGTAGAGCTTGACTTTACTTGCTGCTAGAATCCCTTTTTTGATAAACTTAGAACCCGAGGTGTGGTTAATTCTTTCCACCAAGCCCAACATATTTCCCGAGTAGCATCTGATTTCTTCCAAAGTCATCTGCTTTATCCCAATAGCTAGAAGCACTTCAGTCCTCTCAAATTGACTTTGTAAATGACAAATGCTGGAGGGTCTTTGGGAAAACTGGAATATTAAAGTGCCATTGGGAAAGTTGTGAATTGGTTTAGCTATTCTAGAAAACAATTTGGAACCATCACTTAGAAGTTATTAAACTGTATATGCCGTTTGAATCAGTGATACCACTAACAGACCTCTACTCCCAAAGAGATTTTTTTTTTAAATAGAAGAAAAAGACCCATATATACAAAAATATTTATAGCAGCTCTTTTTGTGGTATCAAAGAACTGGAAACTAGGGGGGTTCCTATCATTTGGAAAATAGATGAACAAGTTATAGTATATGAATATGATGGAATATTGTTCCATAAGAAATTACGAAGATGAGGGTTTCAGAGAAACCTAGGGAGACATGTAAGAACTATTAGTGAAGTGAGTAGGACCAGGAGAACAATTTATATATAACAGTAATATTGTGAAAAACAATCTATTTGAGCTATTCAGTGATTGACCATGATTCCAGAGGACACAAGATGAAACATGCTACCCATTTCCTGATTGGGGGGGGAGGAATCAGAGTGTAATTACATATATATATATACATATATATATTGATATAACTGATATATGAATTTATTTCACTTTACTATCCATATTTGTTAAAAGGGATTTTTCTTTCTTTTTCAACCGGGGGAGAAGGGAAGAAGAAAAGGTAGATTTTGGTTAATTGAAAAAGAATCTATTTTAAAAAGTGAGTTGTTTGTACCTAGATTATAACTTAGATGACTGATTCAATAGGTGCCTAGATTTGTTCACATATAGTTTACACCTTTGGCTAATTTACTCTATTACTCAATCAAAAATGCATTCTCACCTAATAAAGGTATTGGGGAATATAGCATCTGATTAATTGCATTAATTGGTGTTGAAAAACATGGAATATCACTCTTAGCCACGTAAAGTGCTTTGCAAAACTTAAAGCAGTATAGAAATGTGAGCAATTATTATTACTTTCATTCTTACATTCTTACAGATTTATGAAACTTGCTGGTATTCATCTTTGATCACATGCCCTTACTTTCCTGTTTTTATTCATTCATTCATCTATTCATGCCTTCTGCAAACATGTACATGAGTAGTAGAAAGAATGCTGAATGTAGAGTTAGGGCACCTGGGTTCTAATCTTATCTCTGTCACATATTAGTTGTATGATTGTGGACAATTATATAACTTTTCTGAGTTTGTTTCCCCCTCTGCAAAATGATTGGGTTGGATTGTTGCTCTCTAAAGATTCTATTAGTACTAAATCCTAAAGATCCTATTTTTTAAGAACCTGCAATGTGCAAAGCCCAAGAAAAAGCTAGACAGTTTAGATAAGATGGTCCCTGTAGGTCATGGAACGTTACAAATATATGCACTTTAAAAATCTGAGTTTGACAAATTAATCTTTTAAAATGGTTAAGGGGAAAATCAGCTCCTCTCACCTAAACGCATTTCCATGTAGAGGTAATAATAACAACTAACATTTGTATAGTACTTATTCCGGATCAGGCACTTTATAATTATGATCTCGTTTGATCTTCCCAACAGCCTTGAGAGGTAGGTACTATTATTATCCACATTTTACAGATAAGGAAACTGAGGCAAGCAAAGGTCAAGTGATTTGCCCAAGGTCACACAATTTGTAGGAGTCTGAGGCTGAATTTGAACTCAAATCTTTCTGACTGCAGGCCTGGTTATCTGAACTAGCTAGAGTCACTCAGAAAGAGACCTGAACACGTGCCTGTTCTCATGCAATTTCATGGACACAGGAAGAAGCAGCCTCGGATACACAGAGCACACGATTTGGGCAATAACAAAGGAAAATTTAGGATAAACCTAAAATCATGAAAAGTATTCTACTTACAAAAGAAGAAAAAGAAGAAGAAAAAGTTTCAGGTGCATGAGCAAAGAGAAAAAAAACAAACGATTGATTAGTTGATTAAAACGAGGTAAATAGGTCCAAAAATGTGAGCTGGTGAATAAATTAATAATCTGAGAAAGGAGGTGTGAGACAGGCAAGTGTATGTGAGACAACAGGATGTTGGTGGTTGCGGTATGTGTGTGTGTGTGTGTGTTTCTGTGTTGGAAATGTTTCTATTATTTCTGGTATCACAAATTTGTGCGACACTTGGGTCTGTCCTGCCCAATTCAAGACCCAGAGGATTATGATATGTATGACTTCACCTCGATTATGCAAACAGAGGCTAGGTGTTGTAAAGAGGATTTCTGCACCTGGAGGACCGTTAGAATACACCAGGTACCGCTTTTAAGGCTGGATGAATGATTGGAAAGGTTCCAGGTCCTCCACGCCCCTTTTCTCCCAGAAAGCTCTCTGAAACTCTGAAATGGGTTTCATCCATTTATTAAGGTTTTGATCCCTGTTAAAACCCCAATAAAATGGACAGTACTTGAAACTCTTCTCCAGTTATTTTTGCCTTGGGGCTCATAGAGATCCCAAAGCGCATGCTGATGTGGGGGAATGGGCTTGAGGACACTGAGGTTCTGTTTCACATGCGAGGGCCAGAAAGTGACACGGAGACCAGAAAGAAGGCGGATGAACAATTTTGTTTTGGATTAGCTGCAGTCTGCCCTCCTCCCCACCCCTACTTACCCCACTAGATTGTAAGCAGCAAGAAGGCAGGGACCTGTCGCTTTCAAAGTACATAGCTCCAGTGGAGGGCAACTGTCGTTTAATGTTAACTAATAATTTCAATGCTAGCTCTTAGAATTCAATGGCTCTTGCTGGGCGGCCGGTGGGGAGAGGAGGAATGGAGGGACTCCTGAAGGAGCCAGGGCATCGAGAGGGATGGCGCTTCTGGGGCTCTGACCACATTTTGCTCGGGGACTCGCACCCCGTCCCCTCTCCCAGGCGCTTGGCACGTGCCGCGCGAGCGAGGCAGGTGGTGTGGAGGCCCGAGAGGCTCCCCGGTGAAGGCGGACGGGGCGTCGGCCGGGAGGCGTGCGGCTAGAGGGGGCAGGGGCGGGGTTGGGGGCCGGGCGCGGGGCTCGGGGCGGGAGCTATTCGGGGCCTCTCCCTCTCGCGCCCTCTGCCGCCCACGGCTAGGGTAGAATCGCGCGGGGGAGCGAGGGAAAGAGGGAGGGGAGCCAAGGAGGATCGCGTGCGGAGCTCGCGGGGCGCTTGTCATTCCTCGGCTTGCAGCCGCCGCGGCGACCTGGATAGCCGGGAGATGCGAGCGGGGTCTCCGCCGTCGGCTGGCGCGCTGCGAGATTTCTCGGCCGGGCCGAGCGCCCTTCGTTCCGCTCCGCGCGCAAGTTGTCCCGCTCCCGGCACTGTCTGATTCCTTGCGGGAGAAACCTGTGCGCTCCTCCAGTACCGAGACAGCGATTACCGGGTAAGTGCCACCCCCACCTCCCGGGACTGAGATCGAGAGAGCCCCCTCGTTCCCCCCTATGCCCTGCGCTCCTGGGGAGAAGGAGGTGCGCAAAGTTCACCCCGGAGCAGCTCAGTCTCCACTCTTACCTCCTATCATAAACTCTCATTGCCGCTACCTCGGATGCTGCACAGGTTTGCTGCAAAAAAAAAAAAAAAAAAAAAAAAAAAAAAAGGGAAACCGTGTGTTAAGCCTCTTACTGCTCTTCCAGTGTGGGCCCTGGAATTGTAGGGGACCTTAGAGAGCATCTAATCTGGCCCCTTCCTGGGACAAAGGAGACCAAGGACCAGGAAAAAGCAGGGTTTGTTGAAGGTGGTCGGGGCCAAGGCTGTGGCTCTCTCTGGGTCGGATTCGCAGCCGGAACACGCAGGGGAAAAGAACTAGATCGGGGGTTGTTTGCCTTTTTCGCGTCTCGGACCTCTTGGGGAAGCCCGCAACCCTTTCTCAGAATAATATTTTTAAATGCATAAAATGAAATACAAAGGAAACAAATGATATTGAAATAGTTATCAAAATGTTTTTTCTTTAAAAAAAAAGATCATGGACACCGGGTTAAAAACCTCCTGGACATGATTTCCGACATCCCTTTGCATCTGTATAATCTTGTGCTTCCGTGATTCCAAATCCAGTGTCCTTTTCTCTCCCCCACGCTGAAGCGAATTGTAAAGATGAATCTTGGGAGGATGGAGATGGAGGTGGTATTTCTTTTATAATACCACCCTGAGTAAATTTGGGAAGCCCTTTGAACGTAGACATAGGCGTGTAAGAGTCTGCGGTTGGTACCCAAGGACTAGAAAAAAGGGCATCACAGATTAGGGTTCTTTGCCATCCCACCTGCTCCTAAAATACACATTCTGTAATTATGGGGAAGCGTTGAGAAAAGTTGTCAAATGCCTCCAGACTGTTAGTATTACCTGTTTTCTCACTTTGCCATTGGATGGATGCATGACCTGCACAACTCTAGTTGAAAAGTGGAGCGAGAACAAATTCAAGTGAAAAGGCCTTCAAAGTTTCCACTAAAGAAAAGTCTGATTTTTAGGCACGTAAATTCACCTAATTCCCTCCAGTTCCCTGGAAAGGAAAGGGACAGAATAAAACAACAATAACCACAACCTTATTTGTTCTTCTCTTTTTTAGTTATTGAAAATCTCAGATACCCTGAGAATTTACAGGACAGGGTGGGTCTCGGGATATTAGCTTAAAACGCCAAGTGACGCAGGAATGAGTTATTTCCTTTACACACATTGAGAATGGCTACTTCGCCATTTCTTGTCCAGATCTGCTCTTAATATAAACGTTTTTGTGCACTATTGTAGAGCAGCCCCATCAAAAATTAGACCAGACCACCAAAAAAACAAACAAACAAACAAAACAAGACCAGGGTGTTTGTGTGCTCACTCTGGGTCTGTCTTTATAGGCTAGCAATACCCCAAGCCCTAACAAATGCCCATCCACCCCAGCGTCTCAGGTTTGAAGAATGAACACTTGTGTCTAATAAACACTGTAGAATGAGACTTAAATTGGATGAATTTACTATACTTGATTTAAAAATAGTTCTTTCAAAAACTAGCTTTGTATAAACTCTAAACATAACTTTTGAAAATATAATTATTTTCCAGTATTTTTAAAAATCTCAACTTTTTTTTTAACTCGTGGATTTGGATTTCTACAGTATATATTCATGAATTAGAAAGTGCAACGAACTCTTTTAATTTATTATTAATTAATTTGTTTTGCAATGAACTCTTGATGTATATTAATACATGGGGTGGGAGCATGGGTAGATTGGGGCCAAATTTCTTTTTTTTACCCTCCCCCCACCATTCATATTTGTATGATCTGTGAAAGGCCACAGGAGTATAATCCTAAGGGAGATATGGCCCTCATTAGGGTAAAGCTGGGAAAAGGGCATCCCATGGATGATTCCCCAGGAGTCTTCCTGGACAATTATTCTTTGTTACAGGAGGGATGGGACACTTAAGGTGAATGCCTCTGTACCTCTTTTTTTTTTTTTTTTTTGGTCATTGGATAGCAAGGGTATGACAACAGGTGGGAATCGGAAGAGAATGTGTCTTTTGTCGGAGCCCACCAGCCTTCTCACCATTGTTCTTCTTATTGTGGATTTAAAGATCCAGGATCCAGGTTCAAATCCTTAGCTCTGGTACCTATTACCAGTGTGACCCCCTAGTAAGTCACACTCTCTGTGCACTTCAGTTTCCTTATCTTTAAAGTGAAAGGATTGAATTAAATGATCCCTAAGGCCTCTATGAGCTTTCAACTTTGTGATCTTTTGACATAGTACTTGATATTCTGTCATCAGAAATTCATTCCTTTGCATTTCTGTGACAGTGTGTGGTGACAGGCTAACCACTTAATCTCTGGGTCTCTGGTTCTTCACTTGCAAAATGATGTTAACAATGCCTGGAGTTCATGCTCCACAGAGTTGTGAGGAAAGCATAATGTGCTTTTATTATGATTTAATAATTAACATTTACTGGTAAGAACAATGATGATTCGGATATCATTGTTAGTAACGTTAGAGAGACTGGGGGGAAGGTGGTGGTAGCAAGGCCAAAAACAAAGTAGGACCTAGGGTGGGCTCTGCCCTCTTCTTTGCACCTAGTGGCAGGGTGGGATAATTGTATGATAGTGCAAAAACTCTGGTCTTGGACTCAGGAGTTCTGCATTTGAGTATTAGCTGAACCTTAGCTAGCTGTGTGATCATAGCACCGGTGGAAAGAACATTAACTCAAAGTCAGGACTTGGGTTCAAATACTGCCTTTGATGCTTTTCTCTAGTAAATCATTTAAACTTGATTTCCTTATTTGTAAAATAGAAGGGGATTGAGTTCTCAGGCCTCTGTAGTCCCTACTAATTCTTGGTGGACGATCCTTTGACCTTGGGCAATGTATTTAACCTCTGGTGCTGTAATTTCCTCGACAGTAAAATGGGATTATACACCATCGACCTTGAGGGGTTGTTTTGAAGAAATTGCTTTGTAAACCTTAAAAAGCTGTACTAAATGTGATTCCCAGGAAGATTGAAGCTTATTCTTTTCTGAATAGGAAGGGAGGAATGGAATACACCGGGGGTTGTTGCATATGAAATAATCTATCTTCCTCGGAGAGCATTTCCCAAGTACCATGGAAGGTCTGAGACAGGAGTGTACTTTCCCCTTATTCTCTTCAGGTGCTCAGCCTTCCCAGGTATCTGAGGGAGAGACTTTCACTGTCTACACATGACCTGAGCTGCTTGTTTTCTCCTTTTTTCCCCCCGGAGTTCTTGAAATAGGCTTCCTACGCAGCTTTCTGATTATAACAATAATAGCAAACAGGGGCTGGAGAACCTGAGTTTAAATCCGACCTTGGACACTTAGTAGCTGTGTGACCCTGGGCAAGTCACTTAACCTGTTTGCCTCAATTCCTCATCTGTAAAATGAGCTGGAGGAGGAAATGGAAAACCACTCCAAGTATCTTTGCCAAGAAAACTCCAAATGGGGTTATGAAGAGTCAGAGCCGACTGAAAACAATTGAACACAATAGCAAACACTTTAATAGCTAAGATTTCCAAAATGCCTTACATACATTAAACCATTTTGTTGTCAAAACAACCCCATGAATGTGTGATCAATAAGATTAGTCAGAAAACAGTTGCCCTGTGGAGAAAGATACTGTTTTTCCTTCTGCATAAAAATAAAGTGTACTTGTTGTAAAAGCATGTCAGAAAACAGTGACTGTTCTTAGAGAATGGGACTTGATGTTTTAGAGATATAGCTTAAAATATTCTAGGGTCAGATAAATCCAAAGAGAAGGACACCTCTCACATCCTATATTCCACAATCTCATGGGGTCCTGGATGTCTTAGGATGGTTTAGTGTTGACTTTTTTTGGAGGTGGGGAATATATAATTTCCTATTGGTTTTAATAGGTTGTAAGTCTGAATAGGAAAAGAAAATATTGCATCCTACAGCAATTATGTTTATAACTGATAATTAGGAAACATGTTGCAGATTTGGGAACAAAAATATTGGGTTTAGAAGAGATCAAATGGTTTGTTTTCTTTTATGGTGCATTAAGGAGCATGGAGGAGGGGGAGGGAATTGAGGAAATAAAAGAGGTATAAGCCCTGTGCCACTTTGGATGTATAAATTACTTCCAAGTTCATTGCTCCCTGCCATACAGCCAATTAAAGTGGGGTCTTCTGGGTTATATTTCCGCCAGGCCCTTATTAACATATTCACCCTCTGATGCCTTCTTTTAGGAGTCAGAGATGTTGTTTCCTCTGGCCAAAGAAAAAGAAAAAGAACAAGACTCCACCAGTTTATTTTTATCTCTTTTTAGAAAAAATAGGGCCATTTTCTATAGTTAAGACTGTTTTTTCAGACCTGATTTGTTAATGGCACCTGAAAAATATGGTTAGGAGTAGTTTCATTGGTATCAGTTCCCACCATGAACTGAAAGATATTATATGTGTATGCATAATATTTATATAGAGAAAACAGATATAATATAAATATATAGAAAATATAAATAAAAACAAACCTATAAATATTTATAGATAGAAAAATTTATATATACATCTATAAATAAATACACACGTATACAGTCTCAAAAGTCTTAGTACATAGTTATTAAAGCTGTATGTGTATATGTATACGTACACAAAATATATATACACATACATATATTTGTTGTTTAGTCATTTTTCAGTGATGTACAACTCTTTGTGACCCCTTTTGGGATTTCTTTGGCAGAGATTCTGGAGTGGTTTGCCATTTCCTTCTCCAACTCATATTGCAGATGAGGAAATTGAGGCAAACAAGGTTAAGCGATTTGCCCACAGTCACACAGTTAATAAGTGTCTGAGGCTAGATTTGAACTCAGGAAGAGGAATCATCTGCCTCCAGGCCTAGCACTGTATCCATTGTGCAATCTAGCTACCCAAACATACATACATGCACACATACACATATACATGCATATGTGGAATACACATATTATACATGTCTGTATGTGTAAGTATGTATGCATACACACTTTCCTTTTGTATGTAGGAGGGAGAGTTGCAAACAACAACAATTTAAAAGGGATGATTAAATCTAGTATTTCTTTGAAAGTTTGCATGCAGTGCCGAATTGATAGAGAATGAAACGTGTGTACTTGAAAAGTTTTCACTGGGTTTACATCAATTTAAAAAAATCATCTTCCAACTTCAATTGTGATATTCTCAGCTATTTTGAGTCTGGTGATAATAAGCCCAGTTGCATACAAAGCCTGTGATTGGGAGAGAGGGTTCATGCCAACTGAGAGGAATGCCTCTGAAGGTTTATGCACTGGGTGGAGGAGGCCTTCTTTCGGCCAGCCTTGGACCGAGAGGAGGGAGACAGACATTCTGGGAAGCCAAGCAGGTTAGGTTTTGTTTTTATCTTTGGCCAGAACAGGGATTTCACCAGTGTAGGCTTAGCACCTGGCACCTGCTGTACAAATTAGCGTCTTAGAGCTGTTTTTTTTTTTTAACCTGGGGCCTGTGAACTTGTTTAAAATTTTTTTTCTTAATATTTTGGCAACTGTGTTGTAGTAAAATTGGTTTCCTTTGCAATCCTGTGTAATTTATTTTATGCTAAAAACACCCTTGTGAGTAGGGATCCCTAGGCTTCATTGGACTGAAGAGGAGGGTCCTTGACACAAAAGAGTGTTAAGAACTCCTGGGCTAGGCAGAAGATCATGGAGTGGGTCTGTGCTGTGGACACATAATTCATCCTGCACGGTCTCATTCTGAGACATAGGGAGGTGAAGATGTAGCACTGTTTGGGTCCAGGTGTCTGTCTGAGATAGTGTCAGCTCTCAGGAATCTATGAAACTGGATTTATTATCACCAGACTCTAAAAAGCTGAGAATATCACACTTGAACCTGTCTGGATGATTGTTGGGGGCAGGGCAATGAGGGTTAAGTGACTTGCCCAGGGTCACACAGCTAGTGTGTGTCAAATGTCTGAGGTTGGATCTGAACTCAGATCCTCCTGAATCCAGGGCTGGTGCTTTATCCACTGTGCCATCTAGCTGGCCCTTAGATAATTTTTTAAAAAATGGATTCAAACCCAGTGAAAACTTTTCAAGCACTCAAGTTTCATTCTTCATCATTTCAGTACCACATGCAAAAATCGTCCCTTTTAGATCTGCTTAAGAGAGATTCAACATCTTTTTAAAGTTAATGAATCCTGTGGAGTTGACTGGGGGTAACTTTTTCAAGGGTGTGGGAAAAGTAGGGGTGAGCTAAAATTTCTGTCTGCTTTGTGTTTGAATAAAAGAGCACTGCAGTTTTTCCTTTATATGCTTTGTGTGTAATTGTTTGCCTGTTGTGTTCTTCCATTAGATTCTGAGTTTCTTGAGGATAGGGGCTGGTTTTACCTTTCATTGTAAACCTAGAGCTTACCACTGTGCCCGACATGTAGTAATCACTTAGTAAATGCTTGTTATTTCGACTTGGAATTACGGTTCAAAGACTTTTGCTGCTGAGCTTATTTCAAGTGTTAGCCCAGTATATGGGGATGGTCCTCCAGGTTATTCTAGGTATTTCTTCACTGCTTGACATGAGAACACCTATCATGCCTTCCATCTCCTCATGAAGATATGTGTAGTGTCGGTAGTGGTGGAAACAATATTTTGGAGCACAGAGATGAAAAATAGTTACATGGTATAGAACAGTTTATCTAGAATTGAAATGAAATCCATGGATTGAGTGTTTATGAATAATTTTACTCAGCTTTATTCCTTTGGGACACGACTAACAGTTGTATGGGCATATTCTAGATCCAGAGAGTATTTAAAAAAAAACAAATAATGTGTTACACTGGACATAGTGATGTATATGGAATTAAAGGTGTTGGGTTTGAATTCTGTCAGCTGTTTACTTGTGTGATCATGGAGAAATGACTTAACTTCTGTGTTCCTCAGTTTCTTTATTTGTAAAGTAAGAGCTTTGGGCTATATGACCTCTAACATCCCTTCTAACTTTAATGCCTCTAATTCTAATTTGGGCTAATCGAAATAATTTTTTTTCAGAAAAGTATTTAAGAAATGGTAGTGGGGAGAAAAGAGCTCCCAGGAAAGACTTGAGTTGTAGTCTGAGCTGTGCCCTTAACTTGCTGTAGGACCATGGCAAATTATTGACCTGTTCTAACTTTCATTTTCCTAGCTTTCAAATGAGGGAGTGAGGCAAGATCAGTCTTTTCCAGAATGCATTCTGTAGAAATGCATTATTCCATCCAATGTGAATTAGCATTCCATGAAAAAATTTCCATGGTAGTTTTTTTCCTTCAAAACATTAAATTTGAATATATGTGATCAGAAATACTTCATTTAAGTATTGACTGTGTGATAATATTTGGCTGTAGAAATAAGTATTAATTTCCTCTGCTTTGCCCACAAGTATCACTTCATTTATTCTGAGGACGAAAGACACTTTGGAATAGTGGATTAAGAGCTGGCCTTGGAGTCAGAAAGAACTAAGTTCAAGCCCTACCTCTGACACACACTGGTTATGTAACCATGGGCAAGTCACTTAACGTCTCATTGCCCCAGGTAGCATTCCAAGGCTCTAAATTTTATGTTTTGCAGCTGCATCAGGGGAAGGGGAATTTCCACACAGGGAGTTACCTCTGTGGATGAGATCCTGCCAGGGCTACCCCATTAAAAATATCTCAAGTGTATGTCATACTTTTAGACCAGGAATTTGGAGTTCCATCGATATGTGTTAAGCCTCTATTTTTTTTTTTTTTGCGTTTGAACTCATTAGTTTGGAAAATATTAGATACTTTCTAAAGACTCTGAGAGTTCTAAAGTTTTGTGATTTATTTTTACGAGGACTGGTGTTGGGCTAGATGATGCTTCTAGATGTATAAATACATATCCTCTTCTTCATGCTTGCATACTTTCCCAAATGGGTACAAAAAATTGTGTCCCTCCATGACATCAAGTTAAAAAATTCAGAATAAATATCCTCATTGTTATAGTTTGTCCACTGGCATAATGACTGATTTGAAACATGCTGACATTTTTGGCGCAGATATCGCTTCATTTCGAGCTTCCCTCCCCCTCCCCCACCTCCACCATAGCCAGATAAAATCAAACTTGATCCCAAAGATAAATGGCCAGATTTTGATCAGAAAAAGTTCATAGTGGTTCCAGACTTCACAAACAGTGCATAAGATTGTAAAATTGTAAAGAAGAGGAAGGTGGCTGGCATCCTATCGGGAAGCCACAGAGACCAGAGCCTTGAGATATGACACGCGACACTTAACCCAAGACACACGAATACTTTCTTCTCACTTGAGACAAACTCTAAAGCAGTGCATTGACAGTATTTACTTTGCCTATAAAGATATTGTATGTGTATTTGTATGTATGTATAGTTTATATTTTGATTTTATGTCTAAGATGTTCATCTACTCCAGAAAAACTTCAGAACCAGCTTTAGGAGCAAAGTGATACTGTTTCACTTGAAAGCTTATCTAGGTGTGAGAGTGGAAGCCCAACATAGGGAACCAACCTCCTTTAAAAGGAAGGTTTCAGAATTCGTGTGGGAACTTGAAGTCCACTTATTGAAAGGAAGTGCTGAGGTTGTGTCCATTGTGATAGGAATGGTGTAACTATAGAGATGTAAAAATGGCAACGTGTCTATATTAATATTGTATTGTCCCAGACAAAAAGCAAGTGGGCGTCTGTGTGTCTCAGCTGACTTTTCCTGGAACAGTTTCTTTATGGAGTTAAATGCAGGTGTAGGTGAATTCACAGAGGCAGATGTCATTCTCAGAAACCTCAGAGATCATTGTACCAAGACTGAGAAGGCTTTCCAACTGACCATCAAGGGCAGAGGTGGGGAAGTGAGAAAAGAATCACAACAACACACTTTTGTACCATAGTGTGACTTGCAAAGAACCTTATTCCCAACACCTTGAGATGGAGGGAGGGCAAAGTTGTGAAGAGTGGGGAGGCCAGTTTCTAAAAGTTGGAGGCTTTCTTTTCAAGATTTGTAGGAAGAAATGACACAGTGGCCTTGATGGTAAAGGGTAGGATCAAGCTAAGTGCTGAATTGCCATGATTTCCTTGCTTTTGGTTGGTTTGTGAAATTGACTGCTCTCAAAGAGACTGACTCATTTTTGCTTTTCTGTTCCAGGGACAAAGACAATGATTCCACCAGGAGAGTGTATGTATGCTGGGAGGAAAAGAAGAAAACCTATTCAGAAACAGTAAAGTATCCTATTTTCTGTTTTTGTTGATGGTAGGTAAGAAAATGATAAGGCCCTGGATTCAGGAGGACCAGAGTTCAAATCCGGCATCAGACACTTGACACTTACTAGCTATATGACCCTAGGCAAGTCACGTAACCCTCATTGCCCCCCCTCCCCTCCCCACCAAAAGTGATAAGATTAGAAAAAACTTGGCATTCTGGACAAGTGTCCAGATAGCTTCCAAGACAGGTTGGTTAATGTCACCTATTCGGGCTCATTTCATGTTTGGGATATTTGTACTTATTCTCTGTGAAAGAAGTAAAGGAACCCCAGTCCTGACAAAATCCTACAAGTCCTATGGGAAAGAAGACCATTATCACTCAGATAAGAAATGATTTCCAGATGCCCTAGCCAAGCCAGCTGAAGGAAATGGGCTTTCTCCTAATGATCTCCTGCATCACTTCTGTTGTACCAAGTAATTGTGAAACCCGATAATTTCTTCTCTTTCAAGAAAATTTTTTAACTGAACAATCTGGTGCTTTAGTTTGCTTTCCTTTCAAAAGCATTCCCTGATTCGAGCTTCCTAAGTGATGGGAAGGGCAAAGACTATAGAATCAATTGGTCAGTGAGCATTTACTATTATGTATGGGTTTGCTATATGCCAAGTACTATGTTCAGTGATTGAAATTCAAAGTAAAAAAAAAAACAATTGCTTCCATCAACAAACATATTTTCATCAGCAACCTCTGTTTTTCTAACATACTATAATTTCCTTTTCTTGTTGATAATAATAGTAGCATTTATAAAATGCTTTAATATTTGCACAATGCTTTACAAACATCTCATTTTGTCCCCAAAGCACCCTTGGAAGGTAGATGCAATTATTATTCTTGTTTTGCAGATGTTTTGCAGATGTGGAAACTGAGGCAGAAGGCAAATGACTTGCTCAGCATTACATAGCTAGTAAGGATCTGAGACTGGATTTGAACTCAGGTTTTCTTGACTTTACATCTAGCTCCTCCCTGCCTCCTCCATCTCTCACAGCTTCCAGGGAAGGTGGAAGGAAGGAGTCAGAGCAGAACAGTAGGTCACTATTAGAGGACAGTGTGGTTTCAACCCTGCCTTGCTCATTACTTCTGGTGGCTTTTTTTTTGGGGGGGTGAGGCAACTGGGGTTAAGTGACTTGCCTAGGATCACACAGCTAGTAAGTGTTAAGTGTCTGAGGCCAAATTTGAATTCAGGTCCTCCTGACTCCAGGGCCTGTGTTCTATCTACTTTGCCACCTAGCTGCCCCACTTCTGGTGGTTTTTAGTGCTCCTCTTCTCAGCATCAATTCTACTAAGATCTGCATTCCCTGCTCTCAATTTATCGGATGAGCATTTGATGTAGAAGAATGTACAAGCTAGATTGGTGGATCTCAGGCTTCCCACTGCTGACGTCTTGAATGATTTATCTCTTTTTCTTGGTCAGCTATGAGCTTCATTGCTCCTGTGTTATTCTCTACATTTCTTCCTGTCGGGGCCTCAACTTGTACATGGTCGGAATACCTACCTGGTTTTACTCAGGGGCAGCCTTTTGGATCATCAGAAGTGGGTCATCGGGCAAGACTCTGCTGTTCTGTATGAGCTCCGCCGGTGTGAAAGGGCACAGAGTAGGTGCTTGATGAGTGCTTGTTGACCGATTAAAACCCAGATAGGTTAACAATCTATGTGGTGTGGAGGTTCTGATGATGCAAGACCAGAATATCTTAATGTCTCCAGAATTCAGTCTTAGCATCTCGCACCTGGCAGAGATTACATATTGCCAGATACCATTCCCATGGTAACATCTACCATCAACCCCACTGTATATGCCTCTGTGTGTATATTTAAAGTGTTCTTTCCTCTTCTGCTGGAGCACAGAATTCTGTGTGGGGAAAGTCTGGTGTTCCAAATACCCCAAAAACAATGGCAGGGAGAAGAAAATGTTTTTGATTTCCTTTGTTTTAAGTGTAGGTGTGGCTCTGGGGGCCAGAATTTAGCAACTCTAGTGGGATGGCCTGAATTGGCTTTATGTTGCTGGTAAGTCAGAGCTGGAGTGTCCGTGAGCCAGAAGGGGAGAGAATATTCCCAGAAGGGCTCACAGAGGAAAGCCTGGCACAGGCACGGAGGCTCCAGGGCCTGGAGGGGGAGGGGATAAAGGTCACAGCCACAGAGAGTCATCCAGACTTTCCAGCCCTTCTGCTTGTTGTTGAGAGATGCCTATTTCCTGAGGGAAAGTTCAGTTCGTTTCAAATTAACCAGCATGTACTGAGTGCCTGCTGTGTGCAAGGCAAAGTGCAGAGGGCTCAAGAGGATCTGGGTTCCAATGTTGGATCTGCCACTTACTACCTGTGTAACCTTGGGCAAATTCTGTAACCTTTCTGGGCCTGCATTTTCTTTTTTCTTTTTTCTTTTTTTTTTTTCTTATTTTTTTCTTTTTATTTTTTTTAACATACTATAGAAATGATCCCTGAAAGTATAGTCTTGCCTGCATTTTCTTATCTGTAAAATGTGGGGGATTGGATTAGATATCATTCTAGTCTCTTCCAGTTCTAAATACGTGCAGCCACCTCTACCCTCAAGGAGCTTACATTTTAGGGGGTGGTCCACATACAGACATGCAAATACAGAGTAGTTTAGGAGTGGGGAGGAGAATGTGAACAACTGAGGGAGAGTCATCAAAGGCCTCAAAGATGGAGCCCACACTCCATTAAGGGAAGGTAGGGATTTTATAAGGAGGAGATGAGGAGAGAAAGCTTTCAATTATTCAATCATCCGGTAAATATTTATTAAGGCCCTACTGTGCTAAGCACTGGGGATACAAAAAGAGGCAAAAAGGAGTCTTTGCCCTCCAGGCAGTCTAATGGGGGAGACAACGAGCACACAAATGTTTAGAAGAAGGCTACATAAAGAATAAATAGGAAATTGTTGTTTGCTCTTCGTTCTTGAAGAGGACCATGACATTGAGGTGATGTCATGACTTGCAATGAATTGGATTTAAGTGAGGGAGGGCTGTGCAAGGTCACCAGTCTCACTCTCTCCTTTTTTTTTTTTTTAATTTATTTTTTTATTTTAGTGAGGCAATTGGGGTTAAGTGACCTACCCAGGGTCACACAGCTAGTAAGTGTTAAGTGTTTGAGGCCAGATTTGAACTCAGGTCCTACTGAATCCAGGGCCAGTGCTTTATCCTTACTCCAGGGCCGATGCTCTATCCACTGCCCCATGTAGCTGCCCCTCACTCTCTCCTTCAGAGCCATCTGGGTCCAGTGACAAGACATAGATCAGGATGACTGGAGATGGCCCCCAATGTTTGATTCAATCTGGGTTAAGTGACTTGCCCAGGGTCACACAGCTACTACGTGTCAAGTATCTGAGGCTAGGGAAATCAGAAGACCTCTGCCTTCTTGAAGAGGGAGGGTGTTTCAAGGCATGGGGTACAGCCAGAGAAAATGCCTTGGTGTATCAGCCAGGAGGCCAGTGTGATTGGATCAAAGAGTACATCCTGGGGAGTAAGTAAAGTAAATAAAGTAAAAAAAAGTAAAAAGTATGCTTCAGCTGGCACACAGAGTTCATCAGTTCTCTCTCTGGAGGTGGAGAACATTTTTTGTCATGGCTCCTTTGGAATTGTCTTGGATCATTGTCTTGATCAGAGTAGCTAAGTCTTTCACAGTTGATATCCCTACAAAAATAAGACTTTTTATAAATGCATATATGTATGTATACATGCACATACATACCCATGCCCATCTATTTATTTAGCTAGCTATCTGTGGTCTGTTAATCTATTCATTTATTTATTTATCTATACATTTATTCATTCATTATCTATCTATTATCTGTCTATCTATCAGTTTTCATTTACTTATTTATTTAATTGATGGGGAAGCTGGGTGTTGCCACGGATAGAGTGCTGGGCCTGGAGTCAGAAACACTCAGCAAGATGAGTTCAAATTTGACTTCAGACACTTACTAAGCTATGTGACCTTGGGCAAATCACTTAACCCTGTTGGACTCAGTTTCTTCATCTGTAAAATGATCTGGAGAAGGAAATGGCAAGCCACTTTAGTATCTTCGCCAAGAAAACCCCAAATGGGGTCACAGTTGGGCACAAATGAAAAACAACTGAACAACTATATATATATATATATATATATAATAACCTAAAAACTTCCGTCCATGGCACATACACACGTGGGATAATTCACATCACCTACGTTATGGTGAAGGCTCAAAGCCTCTGGTGGATAGTAACACACCTGGATTCTGATACAGTGGATTCCACTTTTTTTTGGGGGGGGCAATGGGGGTTAAGTGACTTACCCAGGGTCACACAGCTGGTAAGTGTCAAGTGTCTGAGGCCGGATTTGAACTCAGGTCCTCCTGAATCCAGGGCCGGTGCTTTATCCACTGCGCCACCTAGCCTCCCTGAAGTGGATTCCACTTTTTTTTTTTTAATTGAATAGAATTTTATTTTCCAAAATATATGTAAAAACAAATTTTAACATCAATTTTTTGAAAAAATTGTGTTCCAACTTCTCTTCCTCCTCCATTCCCACCCCCCACCCACTAGAACTCAAGCATTTCAAAATAAGTTATACATGAGTAGGATTCCACTTTTAAACTTTATCTACAGTTGCAGAGATGTCTTATCTGAGCTTTCCCCACAACTGCCTCTATGACCTAAAGACTGGGCAGTGTAGCCCCTATGCAAAGAGATAGGGAGAGGATCCACAGACCTTTTCTGTCCTACTTCATGAAGGAAGGTTTCACTGGCTTGTGATATCTTTTTTTTTTTTTTTTAGTAAGGCAATTGGGGTTAAGTGACTTGCCCAGGGTCACACAGCTAGTAAGTGTTAAGTGTCTGAGGCCGGATTTGAACTCAGGTACTCCTGACTCCAGGGCTGGTGCTCTATCCACTGCGCCACCTAGCTGCCCCCGGCTTGTGATATCTTACTCTGGATTCTGTGGGGAGAATTAGATGCTGGCATCGATCAAACATCCTCAAAGACCTAAAATTGCAGATTCCAACAGCATTATAAGAATAGAAAGAGTAAAACTAGGATGTTGTTTTACCTATTGGAAAGTGACTGTCATCTCCTGGAAGTAGTGAGCCAGGAGGAAGAGGAGGAGATGGTATGGGGGAGAGCCATGAGATCATAGGTCTGGAGCTGGAGGGGGACTCCAAAGGCCTTCTGGTCTTCCCTTCTCATTTTTCGGTTGAGGAAATTGAAGTGTAGGGACATTAAGTAACTTGCCCAAAGTCACACAAATAGTTGTGGCTAGCATAACAGCTAGCATTTATATAGTGCTTTCAGTTTTGCACAGTGCTTTATGAATATTATCTCATTTGATCCTTACAGCAGTCCTGAGGGGTGGATGGAATTATTCTCCTCTCCACTTTATAGATTAGGAAACAGGAAGACAGGCTAAGCGACTACCTAGAGTCACACAGCTAGTGAATATTTGTGGCACATTTTAACTTGCTTCTTCCTGACTCTGGTTGGAGTGCTCTCCACTGTTGCAGGTAGCTGCCAAAGGCAGTAAGCATCAGAGGCAGATTGGAACTTCAGTCTTCTGATTCCCTGAGCTCGGACTCATTAATCTGTACCAGAGTCCACCAAGTGGTGCAAGAGAAGAAGGCCATGTTCTGTTGGGGGTTAAATGTCCCAGAGTTAAAAAAGATAGATTAGGGGGCAGCTAGGTGGTGTAGTGGATAAAGCACCGATCCTGGATTCAGGAGGACCTGAGTTCAAATCTGGCCTCAGACACCTGACACTTACTAGCTATATGACCCTGGGCAAGTCACTGTTATGTCACTGCCCTGAAAAAAAAAGGATAGATTAGGGTTAAAATTCCTGAAAGGGAATATAAACTCCTTGAGGGCAGGAACTTTGTCTTTTTATTCCCAGGATTGAGCACGGTGCTTTGCACATAGCAGCATATAATAAATATTTGTTGAATGGATAAATGAATTTTCTGATATAAGGGTCTACCATATGATGCATATTTTAGCAATCCAAGGACAGAGACAGACAGGCTGAGATCTTAAGGGTTAACTAACTCCCTTATTCCATCCGTGGATTGAGAATGGATGTAAGGTGGCCAGAAGAAATGTTTGATGTCTCCTTATAGTGCTGCCCTAAGGATGGAAACTGTGTATTCTGGGAGGGCATGTGTTTTGACAAGTAGACTTATTTTTGTAAGATCATTTTCCAAAATCTCTGTATCAAAACATTTTTGTCAATAAAATAATAAATTAAAATAGCATCATGGCACATAGACAACATTATGCTTCCCTTGATCTTGTATCTGGGTTGATATGTAACAAAAGGAATACTTTTGGTAGGTATTTTACTTTTCAATTTCCTGGTAGTAATTTTTGCTTCATTGAGTGTCTTTGGTGGCGGGGTGGGGGGTGTGGGGGGGTCTGGAGGTGTGGGGGGGGTGACAGGGGGGGTGCTGTAAAAACAATGTGAAGAACCTGGATGTTCATTAAATGTTCACAGATTTAAACAAACATATGAAGTGCATTCATTCAATAACTGCATGTTCAAATAAATCAACTTTACAGTTCATTGATCTTAGATTTATTTTTGTTCTTTTGTATGTATGTAGCATCATATGGTGAAATAAACACTACTCGGCTTATTCAAAACCTAGTTAGTTACATTCAGTAAATGCAGCTGTGTTTATTTCTGTGGGGAGAGCTGCAGGTATGTGTATATGATTTCTGTAGGAACTCCTATAGCATTAAGCTCAAGGGAAATTTGGAAGTTAAAATAACTTGCTTTTGAGTCTGATACTTGTGTAGATGTGGGCTGGTCTGGGCAGTAGCCCTTTCTTTCTATAGGGTGGGAGGTGGAGGGCTGGGGATGGTAGGGCCCCGGCTGTGTGGCACATATGGCTTTGATTTATAATTTCCTAAGGACTTGTGGCTTCGAGTGGGATGGAGGCCAGACAGGGGAGCACCTTTGCTCTGGATTCTCTAGGGTTCCTTCCTGGCCTTCTCCAGTCTGGACATTTACTTCCCTAAGGTTAGTGACCTTGTGGAAGGAGTGCTGGCCTATTAGGCAGAAGACAGTTGACCCCAATTAAGGGTCTCCTAGGAGGCAGCTTGGTGGTGCAGTGGTTGGAGTCCTGGGTCTAGATTCAGAAAGATCTGAGTTCAAATTCAGCCTTAGACACTTACTAGCTGTGTAACCCTGGGCAAGCCACTTAAGGGTTGTCTGCTTCAGTTTTCTCATCTGTAAAATGGGGGTAATAAGAGCACCTCTCTCTTTTTTGGTCACTGTGAGAATCAAACGAGATCATGTCTCTAGTGTAATGATTGGAATGACACCACCTGCTGGAGACTTACTGTAGAAGAGTTCTGCCCATGAAGCGAAGGTCTTTGAGGGCAAGACCAGGAGTCTTTTCTTTGGCATGAGGAAGTGACGTGGGCTAGTGGGAGGAGGAAAGAAGAGACTGGCGCTCAGTCTCGCTCTCTTTCCTTTGGACTCTGGTGGAGAGTGGAGCTAGAAATGTGCTCTCCCTTTAATAGATAGGAATCTATGCCTTTTTCTCTCTCTTTACCAAATTCTTATTCTCCTTAATAAATGCCTAAAAGCCTAACTCTTGCTAAAGCTTATAATTTATTGGCGACCACTCATTAAATAGTTTAGACAGTTTAGCTAGAATTTTAGCCCTTAACACTAGCATACTCAGAGCAGTTCTTTGAATATGCTGGGCATTTAATAAATGCTTGGTTCCTTCTCTGCTCCCCTCCCCGTCATCACTTGATGGGAATATTTTAGAGGAGATGCCTACTTCAGGCAGATGTGTGTGTTTGGGGGGGGCAGGTGATTCTGGAGGCTTCTTCAAACTCTAAGGTTCTGTGATTCTAAAATGTGTTCCGGCACACCCCCACCCCTGCCAAATAGTGCCGAGAAAAGGCAGTGCCGTTGCTCTGTGGGCCAAGTGTGGATGATGATAATAAGTGTCTCTGCCTGCCATAGTATTGCTGAGTGAATGAACATAAGATAATTAATTCAGTTCCACTTACTAAGGATTCATTAAGTGCTCTGCCACAGCATGCCATAGTGGAGAGAGTCTCAGTTCTCCTGCTGACATCTACTACCCTGGTGACCTTGGGCAAATCCTTACCTTTGCTAGGTCTCCTCATCTTTAAGGTGCAAGGTTCTTTCTAGATTCCAGATCCAAAGTAAATATGAAATCTTTTTTTTTTTTTTGGGAGGGGGATAGGGAAAACGCTAGTATCTGAGGGTACCAGGAAAAGTCTCGTGTTGAAGGTAGTAGCACCTGAACTTCAGAACCAATTCCCTCGGTGACCCCGGCACACTGAGGCCAAGGCTATCTCACCCTGTGACGATTTGTTGTCCGTGACTTGTGGTCTCACCTGTCAGCTTCCCTTTTTAAGTGGTAAATGGAGTATTGTCAACAGAGGAAGAACTATTTCCCGTAGTCACACACGCACACACACATAAATAAATGCAAGTATATATTCATGTGTACACGCAGATACCGTATGGTACGTCAGCCATTGGCCAAGGAGGACGTGACCCAGTGTGGACAGAGGAAAAGTGGGTTGGGGAGCACGTCACGAGAGAGTGGGATGTATTGGGTGGTTTGGATTTGACTTAAAGTAAAGCTCTTTGGTAGGACAGCCTTTATTCCAAGAGCCAGCCAGATTATTATTATTTTTTTAAAAGCCTGCTTGGTGAAGCTCTCTACCCCTCAGTGTCTCTTGTTTGTTTTTCATTCTTGAATAGGACCGTGACATTGGGAGGTGATGTCATGGCTTGCAGTTAATTGGATTTAAGTGAGGGAGGAATGTGCAGAGTCACCAGGGTCACTCTCTCCTCTAGAGCTGTCTGGGTCCAGTGGCAAGATATAGATCAGGGCAATTGGAGATGGCCCCAGATATTTTTTAAGGTAGTTGGGGTTAAGTGACTTGCCCAGAGTCACACAGCTAGTAAATATTAGAGGTGAGATTTGAACTCAGGTCCTCCCAACTTCAGGGCCACTTTACTACCTAGCTGTCCCCACCCCTCAGAGTCAGGCAATTGTGGACACCCTAGCAATTCTCTTTAATTGGACTATGCACCACTTTGACATTTTTAGTGGGAAAAGTTAGCTACTTTGTAGTGTTGCCATAATTTCAGCCGTTTCCTCAAAATCATTCCCTCTGAACTGAGGAGAAATGGCCCAGTGAAGGTATTTTTTGGGGGGGCAGGGCAATGAGGGTTAAGTGACTTGCCCAGGGTCACACAGCTAGTAAGTGTCAAGTGTCTGAGGCTGGATTTGAACTCAGGTCCTCCTGAATCCAGGGCTGGTGCTTTATCCACTGTGCCACCTGCCTGCCCAAAGGTACCTTTCCATCATTGCTTTTGGCTTCTAGTAAGTGGAGAACATCTGATCCTTTGTGATACCATTCCCAGCTCCATTCCTGGATCTAAGGAAAACTTTGCATTTTTGGTGAAGGTTCTTGACTTCTCTCTTTAAAACCATCATTAATTTCTGAACATTATGCAGTGAAGCATCTTCTGTCAGATTAGGGGACTGAAGCATGAGACCTCTGAAGGTCTTTTCCAGTCCTGCTCTTCTCACTTCTTTAGACACCATATGACCTGACTGATGCATTTCTCTCTTAGGAGACAATTAGGATTTAAAAAGAGGAGAAACGTGCAGCATTAATAAATAGTGGAGAAAACAGGAATCATTCCCTCTTGGAACACTGACAAAAAAGACAGGGATTTTATTTGCACGTGAAACGGTTTGCAAACACGGGGATGGGAAGCCCTGGAATTTTGTTTTCCTTTCCCATTTTCCCTGACTGTAGAGACAGGGAATTTGTTTTCCCTCCCAACATCTACTTAGCTCATTAGTGCTCTGAATTGTGGTACATCTTTAAAATAAAGTGAGTGCAAAACAAATGTTTCCAACTCAGACAGTATTGTTTGGTTCATGTGGAAAAACTCAATTTGGGAATAAAGCAAATTTGTTTATGTAATCAGCTCAGTTTATATGGTAAGTTTTGTGTTTGTGTTAAGATTTAATACACTGAAAAATAGAAGAAAATATGTAGGTGTCCTTTTTCCAGAACCACAAAAGGTTGTGCCCCCATTTTTTTTTAACAGGGCAATGAGGGTTAAGTGACTTGCCCAGGGTCACACAGCTAGTAAGTGTCAAGTGTCTGAGGCCAGATTTGAATTCAGGTACTCCTGAATCCAGGGCTGGTGCTTTATCCACTGCACCACCTAGCTGCCCCCATTTTGTGAAACAGTAGATTCTCTGAAAAATTTTGTCAGAGCAATTAAATTTGAATTGGGGGGGGGGTGGGCAGGGAAACTTAAAGTCTCCAAATGTGAACTGGAATCTTGTCTCTGTCACTTACTACCTGTATGACCTTGAACAAGTCTCTTAACTTCTTTGGACTCAGTTGCCTCATCTGTACAGTGATACAGTTGTTCTAAATGACACTTCAGGTTCCTTGTACCTCTTGGACTATGGTTCCGTGTTAAGTTTAGTCAAATAAAACATACACTGGACTATTTAGGTTAATGGAGGCCCTTGAATTGTTCAGGAATTCCAGTGTTCTGTATTCAATACATATTCTGGATTACTGATATACCTTCAGTGTTGAAACCTTAAAATAGTAACTTTTTTGGGGGGGTGGTGCTGGGCAATGAAGGTTAACTGACTTGCCCAAGGTAACACAGCTAGTAAATGTCAAGTGTCTGAGGCTGGATTTGAATTCAGGTCCTCCTGAATCCAGGGCTGGTGCTTTATCCACTGCACCACCTAGCTGCCCCCCAAAATAGTAACTCTTAAGGAAAATCTGAGAAAATATTAGACATAGCAATAGGGATTAGACACTTGATTTCATTGGTCATAGGGAATTGCCATGTAAGTAAACTCCCTCTATCAATGCAGATTGCAACTTTTTCTGCAACTTATAGTCATAAGAGTTGCCTAGAACACTGAGAGGTGACTCTTAGCCAGAGTCACATAGCTAGTGTGTGTCACAGGCAAGACTTGAGTCTACGTAGTCCTTTTTCCAAAACCCATTCACTATCAACTATGCCTTTCTGCCTCTCTATATTACTTACATGTGCCCCTCCCTACATAGAGTTATACTGAAAATTACTTAATCTTTTGATAATTGATAGTCTTAATTATCAATATCAGTAATTTTAGTACTATGCTGAAAATATAGTTTAAGATACAGGACTAGATAGTTGGGTTTTGACACCATGATATTCCACAGAACTTCCTTTCTATAAAAAGACCATGGTGGTAACTATTAAAATGTCCATACAGAGCATCATTTGCCTCCAACTCTTTGGTGATATTCCAAGGATTCTCCAGTTATCTCAAAGGCTATTGTGGCATTCTCAGAAAGAACTCATTAAAACTCTGTTTCATTTATAAATGTGTGACATTCACTCCTTTTGTTTGTTTTTGCTTTTTTTGTGTGTGTGTGTGGGGCAATGAGGGTTAAGTGACTTGCCCATGGTCATACAGCTAGTGTCAAGTGTCTGAGGCTGGATTTGAACTCAGGTCCTCCTGAATCCAGGGCCGGTGCTTTATCCACTGTGCCACCCAGCTGCCCCCTACTCACTCCTTTTGGAAAAAATAATTTTTTAAGTCCCTGTTGTCTACTTCCTTCTGGTCATTTGCATCTTTTTCATAAAAGTGGAATACCAGCTATTCAGGCTTACAGCCTCCAGGGTAGTATAGAATAAATGACTTAGAAGCCACATAGTTTTGTCTTTACCAAATTATATCTCCATGCTTTAGAATAAACTTTTTTACCTTTGGTATTAGTGTCCTTTTGACTTTGCACTAGCATTTTAAAAATATTTATTATTTATGTGTTAACACTTGTTCAGTCATTCAGCCATGTCTGACTCTTAGTGACCCTATGGGCTATAGCATGCCAGGCCTTTCTGTCCTCGACTCTCCCAAAGTCCATCAAGTTCATGCTCATCAATTTCCAAGACACTATCCATCTCATCCTCTGCTATCCCCTTTTCCTTTTGTCTTCAATCTTTTTCTAACATCAGGGTCTGTTCCAGTGAGTCCTGTCTTCTCATTACGTGGTCAGAGTATTTAAACTTCAATTTCAGTATTTGACCTTTCAGTGAATAATAGCCTGAATCAGTTTCTTCAACTATAGACTGATTTGAACTTTCTGCTGTCCAAGAGACTCTCAAAAGTCTTTTCCAGCACCACAATTCAAGAGCTTTAATGTTTTTGTTTTTTGTTTTTTAGTGAGGCAATTGGGGTTAAGTGACTTGCCCAGGGTCACATAGCTGGTAAATGTCAAGGGTCTGAGGCTGCATTTGAACTCAGGCCCTCCTGACTACAGGGCCAGTGCTCTATCCACTGCGCCACCTAGCTGCCCCGAGCTTTAATGCCTAACACAGCTGACAAGAACTTCGTTGTAATGGCAGACCTGCTTTATGGCCTGTGTGTTGTGATTGAGGAGCATTCCTCATTTCAAAAATACACACTAAGGTACAGGTCCAAGTCAGCTGGTTTTCTCACCTTTGTCCTCTTTAGTGCCATCTTCCCTATAAGCCTAAATGCGCTGGCTTGTATTGTCCTTGAACATGAAATTGTGTGTTAGAAACATTTTGTAGATCTTTTGTTTTTCTTCTTTTTATATCTGCCCATTTTCATTCACAACCTCCTACTGTGATGACTCATCATCATATGGAGGTGACCCTGGATTGTTAAAGACTATGCCAGGAAAGGAGGGATACTAGGAAAGAGTGAAAGACAGGTTCTACTATGGGAGAAAAGCTTCAGATACATTCCCAATAATAGACCAAGTCAGCCTTCTGAGGATTGGCCTACATGGAGGTAGGTCAACATGGTCAACATGGAGATGTTCCTCACCAAGAGGCTGCTTGATTCTTTGGCCATGGCAGTCCATACAGAATGACTGTCAGTCCTACTTGACCCACACCTGCTTCTGCAGTGATGGCAGCAGAGTGGAGGAGAAGGGGCACATGGTGCTAAGAATCACACATTTTCCACACAATCTAGAAACTTTTAACATAGCCTTTCTACTTTGAATATGAAATCCCCATCCAGTGACTAGTGAGTGGTGAGAGCCTGTCATATCAATCTTCACCTTCTCACTCTAAAAAGAAAAAAGTTGGGGGCAGCTAGGTGGTGCAGTGGATAAAGCATCGGCCCTGCAGTCAGGAGTACCTGAGTTCAAATTGGCCTCAGACACTTGACACTTACTAACTGTGTGACCCTGGGCAACTCACTTAACCCTCATTGCCCTGCAGAAAGAAAGAAAGAAAGAAAGAAAGAAAGAAAGAAAGAAAGAAAGAAAGAAAGAAAGAAAGAAAGAAAGGAAGGAAGGAAGGAAGGAAGGAAGGAAGGAAGGAAGGAAGAAAGAAAGAAAGAAAGAAAGAAAGAAAGAAAGAAAGAAAGAAAGAAAGAAAGAAAGAAAGAAAGAAAGCAAAAGCAAAAAAAAATGTTGCATTTAAATGGGAGGATGATTCATAGGGTCTCTTTGGAAGGGCAAAAAAGGAGGTGATAGAGTTAATTTTATCATTCATTGAAAGGCAACAGGAAACATCATCGTGTGTAAAATTTGGTCATCTAGTATTATGGTGCTCATAATAAGTATTTACAAAAAGACCACCATGAAAATAATTGCAACTTATGCACCAACATCTGTTGCAAATGATGCAGAAGAATTCTATGAAGAACTTGATTAAGTCCCATTAAATTAACATATACTTGGATATGAGGTGACTTCAGTGCAAAGGTGGGAATAATAAAGATGATGAGAAATGGACCAAAAGATACGGATCAGAAAGCAGGAATGAGAGAGGCCAGAGACTTATGAATGGCACAGAAATCTCACATTGGTATATCATGAGTACTTTCTTTGAGAAAAGAATCAGTAAGTACTGGATGTGATGAGAACCAAATATCATGAAAAATTAGTTCTATTTTAAGAGGGGTGTGTGTGTGTGTGTGTATATTTGTAAGTTTTGTTACTGATACAAGAGTCATTCCTGAATAAACTGTTTGTTTATAGTCAGACTACTGATTTGTTATAAAAGATCAAAATGAGGAAAAAGCTAGAAGAAATAATAATTAAATAAGCAGTTAATAAATATGTATTATACTAATAATTAAAATTAGTTAGTTTTGCAGTGGAAACAAGTCAGTGTGGACCTATTAAAAATTATTGATGGTAAAAAAGTGGCATATGTATAGCAAAAATTGACTAATAAATGTGTATGGAAATTTTATCAATATGATTGCTAATAAGCAAAAAAGAACTTTAAAAAAGAAAAAGAACTGTTAAAAACTATATAGAACTATAAAAACAGTTTTTAAAAAAGCATCTTATTTTGAAAAATACATGACTCGCTTGCCAAGTGGAGAAAAGTGGCAGCCAAAGGTGTTTAACCCAGATCCTCTGACTTCTGTATCACGCACTATTGGTTGATTCTGCTTGATCCCGGTGCAGTACTTCCTAGTTAAGGATCTGCAGACCAGACTTATATTCATTTATTAATTTGTTTGTTTCTTCATTTGTGCATCTATTCATCATCCATTCATCCATTTATTTATCTCTTCATCTACTTATCTATTTATCCATTCATTCATCCATTCATTTGCTTTTAATTTTTTTTTTTTTTTTTTAGTGAGGCAATTGGGGTTAAGTGACTTGCCCAGGGTCACACAGCTAGCAAGTATCAAGTGTCTGAGGCCGGATTTGAACTCAGGTCCTCCTGACTCCAGGGCCGGTGCTCTATCCACTGCACCACCTAGCTGCCCCTTCATTTGCTTTTTATAACTATCATCTTCCAAGACGATGAACATATTGGTAAAATCTTGCAGAGACAGATGAATGAAGATGATGAGCAACAGAGAGTAAAACCAGTTTACAGAAAGATGGGTGTACTACCCAAGTGGGCACAGTCATCTCAAGGGCATTTAATGATGAAAAGTAAGGAGTTATCTCTAAGCTTACAATTTCTTTATTATTATCATAATTATATTAGCACAGTTGTACAATGTGGAAAGAACTTTTACAAAGATCTCAGTTGATAATTGTTTGCATAGTGCTTTAAGAAGCACTTTCTGCACCTTCTCAGGTGAGTTGGACAAACATGATTCTCATTTTACATATGAAGTTCTTAGGGTTTCAGTAACTTACTCATAATCCCATAACTAGTAAAGGTCTCAGTCAGAATTTGAAGTTGTTTCCTGATTCTGGCTTCCAGCACCTTAGCTTCTATGGCACAACAACATTGGGCAAGTAATATTACCTCTGTTTTTTTGTGTTTGTTTGGTTTTTAGTGAGGAAATTGGGATTAAGTAACTTGCCTAAGGTCACACAGCTAGTAAGTGTTAAGTGTCTGAGGCCGGATTTGAACTCAGGTCTTCCTGACTCCAGGGCCGGTACTCTATCCACTGCACCACCTAGCTGCCCTACCTCCGTTTTTATGAATGAGGACAGTGTGGCTCCGAGAGGTTCAGTGGCTTGCTAAATTATTACTGGTAAATTGTTATTTTTATTTAATTATTCCAATAACAACAACAACTACCATTTACATAGTGCCTACTGTGTTCTAGAAGCTGTCCTAAGTCCTTTTTTGGGGGGGGGGCAGGGCAATGAGGGTTAAGTGACTTGCCCAAGGTAACACAGTAGGAAGTTTTTGAGACTGAATCGAACTCCGGTTTTCCTTCTTTCCAGCTCAACACTCTATTTGCTGTGCCACTTCCTGCTTCAGAGGTCAGAGTAAGGACTTGAAGCCCTGGCTTCAATTTCTTAGGCCAGTGTTCTTTCTGTTACCACAGGCTGCCCCATTACCACTGAGAGATGATACCTTAGACCTGGCACCCAGTTAGAATTTTCTACAAGCCCTCCAAATCTCAGGCTCAAGAAACATTCTTAAAAGGTTATAAAGAAATTGAAATCTCTTCTGTAAAAGCATTTCATGCTCTGAATGACACCCTTGTTCACAGGTTGAATCAGTGGGGTATCATCACCAGTTACCAGGTAGGAAAGGTGGTAAATATTTATTACAAGATGTTAATTCTTACTTCCTCGGGGTGAACTTTACAATTAACTCTTTAGCTATAGGGAAACTTTGCTATCCTCAAATAAGTTCTGAAATGATGTGCTACTCAAGATATCAAAAGAAGATAACAACCTAGCATAAAACAAACCATTCCAAAATTGTGTATTCATTGTGTTGTGCTCTGTAAGCCATGGGTGAATGTGTGAAACTTCCCAGACATTGGCATTTTCCATTCACCAGAGACTTCATTTTTATTATTTAGTCAACCACCACACATTTATTAAGCACCTACTATGTTTTGGGGTATTGTGGTAGGCAGTGGGGATACAGATACATAAAATGAAACACTCCCTGTCTTTTTTTTTTTTTTTTTTTGCGGGGCAATGGGGGTTAAGTGACTTGCCCAGGGTCACATAGCTAGCTAGTAAGGATCAAGTGTCTGAGGTCGGATTTGAACTCAGGTACTCCTGAATCCAGGGCCGGTGCTTTATCCACTGTGCCACCTAGCCGCCCCTCACTCCCTGTTTTTTAAGGAACTTTGATTACTTGAAAGGTCCACAACAGTGAGCACAACTGAAAACAGCCAGCCAGTCCTTATTCTCTCAAATCCTAGGTTATTTGTTTCAGCAGCACCTACTAGGAGGGAATCTGGCCAACTTCATCAGAAGAGATCAGCTTCATGAGCCTTGAACAACTGTGTAGAGGATGGATTATGTTCAGAAATAGATACAAAATTGTTCTGTGGCTTCCTGATTTAGTAATTGGCTTTCTCCAGCTCTGCACTGCTTCTCCCTTTGAAATAGTGCCTTTGAAACAGTGAAATAGTGCCAAGATACTTAGAAAACGTTGACCGCTCAGTTAATTGTATTGGCTCATACAGATCTTTTACTTTTTCCAATTTGCATTGGGTCAGGCATTAAAGGCATTTTTTGTTTTTTCATTAGATGAAGTTTGTACTCCATACTATCAGAAGGCTTCTAAAATACAATTATTTTTGTGATGCCACTTATGTAGGCATTGTTATCATTGTTATGATCATTACTATTACTAATAATGTAAGCTAATATTGATGTAGTGCTTTAAGGTTTACAAAATTCCCAACAAAATTCCTCAAAAGTACAACTCTGTGAGGTTGGCGCCATTATTAACTCCTCATTTACAGAGGAAGAAACAGAGTGAAAAAAGGGTCTTACTTGGGATCACACAAGTATCATCATCCAGACTTCCAGTCCAGTTGTGTTATCCAATATGCCAATGTGTAGTAAAAGCGGGGAGCGGGGATAGGGGGACAGCTAGGTGGTACAGTGGATAAAGCACCGGCCCTGGATTCAGGAGAACCTGAGTTCAAATCCGACCTCAGACACTTGACTCTTACTAGCTGTGTGACCCTGGGCAAGTCACTTAACCCTCATTGCCCTACAAAAATAAATAAATAAATAAACAAACAAACAAATAAAGACATAGAAAAGGGGGGTGGGGCGCATGGCCCTGGAGAACGGAGATGTTTGAGTTCAAATACTGTTTTTTGTTGCGGTGGTTTTGTTGTTTCTGTCATGTCTGACTCTTCATGACCGTTTTTGGAGTTTTCTTAGCAAAGATACTGAAGAAGTTTGCCCTTTTCTTCTGTAGCTCATTTTATAGATGAGGAAACTGAAGTCAACACGGTTAAGTGACTTGCCTAGAGTCACACAGCTAGTAAGTGTCCAAGGCCAACTCAGGAAGATGAGTCTTTTTGACTCCAGGACTGGTACTCTATCCACTATGGCACTACCTAGCTGCCAAATCCTGGCTCTGACAATTACGAGCTGGGTGATCCTGGGCAAGTTACAACTTCTTGGAGACTCAGTTTTCTTGGTATGTGAAATCACAGGGTTGTTGTGGAGCTCATATTAGATAATGGAGGTGAAGTGTTAGATACATGGCACCATTAGCATGGTACACTCTTATACAATGCATTGTACTCAAAAGAGATGTGCTGATTGATTCATTGTACGGACTGTGACGCCCAGTTGTGTCATAGCTCAGCTTGCTGTTGAACTATGGCCAACATTTCTTCAGATTTAGAATATTTTTCATTGTTGTGCTTTCATTGTTCAGTTGAGTCTGACTTTTTGTGACTCCATTTGGGGTTTTCTTGGCAGAGATATTGGAGTTGTTTGCCATTTCCTTCTCCAGCTTATTTTATAGATGAGAGAACTGAGGCAACCAGAGTTAAGTGACTTGCCCAGGGTCACATAGCTGGTAAGTGTCTAAGGCCAGATTTGAATTCAGGAGGATAATTCTTAATTGATTTCAGGCCTGGAAATCTATCTCCTGCACCACCTAGTGGTCCTCACTGTGGCCCTGACTAATTACCAACTTGTTTTGCATACAGTAAGTGCTCTGTAAAAGTCTATTCACAAATAAGTACAGTGATGCCCCATGAGGCTATTGAAAGATCATTTTGTACTTTCATTCACCAAATGTACCAACTCCTTCCCTTCCTTGCAGTTGCTGTACCTGCAGTGGCATCTCCTCTAACAAGTAGTGAAATGAGTGGGGCCATTTCCTTCCCCTTCTCCAAACTGCAGAGATCTCATCATTTTCTTCTCTTTCATCCCCGTAGTTTATTCTCTTGCTCTGTATTGATGGTCTGTTGCTTGCTTGTAATATCTTCCATTGTCATTTTTAATCTCATTAATTCTTCTCTTTGTCACATTTTTCCTTCTTTCTGCTTTCTTTTCTCTTTTCTCTCTTTTCTATGCAGCCAAGGGTCTCGTGTCAATAAAGGGGGTCCTTTCCCTCTAGCCATTGAACCAACTAATCACATGTTCTGTATAATCTTCAGCTTCCCCCCCCAGTTAGCAAGCATTTGTTTTTTTCTCCCTCCCATCCAATCCCCATTGTAAAGAAAAAATAACCCACAAAACCCTTGTAACAAATATGAATAGTCAAGCAAAACAAATTTTCATGGTGGCCAGGTACAAAAATTTGTATCTCATTCTGCCCATTAAACCCATCATCACCTCTTTGCTGGGAGGTTGGTAGCATAGTTCATCATCAATCCTCTGAAATTGTGGTTGGCTATTTCACAGATCAGAGTTCTTCCAGGTTTCATAATCATTTGTCTTTATGGAGTTGCTGTTGTTGTATAAATTGTTCATTAGGTTAATCTTGAGCTGTTCAACATAATTTGAACAACTATATTTGTCATTGCAGTTTATTTATTTTTGCTGGGCAATGGGGGTTAAGTGACTTGCCCAAGGTCACACAGCTAATAAGTGTCAAGTGTCTGAGGTCGGATTTGAACTCAGGTCCTCCTGAATCCAGGGCAGGTGCTTTATCCACTGTGCTACCTAGCTGCCCTTTATCACTGCAATTTAGAGATTTTCTCTGCTCTCACGAATAAGTTTTATTTTTCTACCAGATTTATGGTTTGGAAGCTATTCTCAATGCTTGAGGAGATAATGTTCAGAAAACTGAGTGTTGCTATACTTGGGTTAATGAGGATAGCTAACAGCAATATATCAGCAGCTATAGGGAATCAATCTGAGAGAACAACAGAATTGTAATTATGGTGGGATGGGTCCTGACTGCTGCAGAGTACTAATTTTAGATTCACTGGCAATTTTTCCTGCCCTTCAGCAATATAGAAACAAAGGAGCTAACCTAGTGCATACTGAGTAAGAATAATTAGCTAAGATAGGAAGCTAGCAGATATCTGCCCAAGATGAGCTTCCCTGCCTGCCTTCCTCTCCATGTGGTAGCCTCTCCAAACACAGCCTCTTGCCCTAACTTGAGGGTGTCCATAGGATCATAGACCCAAAGCTTGAATGAACCTCAGAGACCACCTCGTTCAACCCTTTAATTTTACAGATGAGGAAACTGAGGCTCAGGGAGATTAAGCAATTTGTACAGTCATCTAAGTAGTAAGAATGAGAAGAAAGAGTTTAACCTAGGTCCTTTGACTTCTGAATGAGTGATATTTCCACTGTACCATGCACTATTCATTGGTGCTGCTTGACCCAGGTGCAGTACTTCCTAGTTAAGGATCTGCAGACCAGACTTGTATTCATTTATTAAATTGTTTGTTTCTTCATTTATGCATCTATTTATTTACTTATTTACTTACTTTTTACAACTATCATCTTCCAAGAAGAGTTGAGGCAGCTTATAAGTTAAAATGTTATGCAAAATAAGATATTTAAGGATAAAACAGAATAGAGTCACTTAACAAATGGAAAGAGATGCTTCAAGGCATTCAAGATGAATCACTTAATGCAACTAACTGGATATGAAATCAAGTTCTAAGTTTTCTGGCAAAAGGGGAAATACATCAAATTATGTAGTTTTCATTTTCTGAAAAGAGAAGTCTATAAACTCACTTTCAGACACAAATTTTTTCCTGAAACTAAATTCAAGAAATGTATCACATGAATCCTTTCAGAAAGGGACATTGAGTAACACAGTATACAATAGCACAAACTGTGTTTTGACAGAAGACAGAAAAGAATGTTCAAATAAACAATTCTTGTATTGGTTCTTCACCAAGGAAGTGGGTGTAGCATTGAATCAGTCAGTCAAGAAACATTTATTAAATTCCTACTATATGCAAGATACCATGCCTAGTGTTGGGATTTTTTAAAAAGTCAGAAAAAAAGGAAAAAGAGCCCCTGTCCTCAGGGAGTTTACAATCTAATGGGGCAAGACAACAAGCAAAAGGAAACTGAAAAAGAGAAAGGTGCAGGGGTGGGGGCGGGGAGATATCTAGCATGGGTAGAGGGAGGGGGAGGAGGATGGTAAGGTGCAGAGGACTTTAGCCTGATGGAAAATTAAGAGATGGTTGATCAAGGTACCTTCCTTAAATGAAGGTTATAGGAGGAGCTCTATACCACCATCCTTTCCTGTTAGAGGGAGGAGGCCCAGGGGTCAGGTGTACTTATAAGGTGTGAACTCCAGGGTTAAAGTGATCATGGAGGATGTTGAGGTTCTTGGGGGCATGATGGAAAAGTCATCCTTGTAGTTCTGTTTTTCATTTTTGATAATAGGTACCTGGTCACAGTAATTAACTCATCTTGGGTGTGATTTTTGTTTCACCATCCCCAGTTTCTGCTGGCTACCTGTATTATTATAAAACTGGAGCTTTCTTTCAGGATAAACCTCAAAGACCAGGGTTTGGTTTTATTTTCCTATAGGTTTAATAATTATTCTTTTTTTTTTTTTTTTTGGTGGGACAATGAAGGTTAAGTGACTTGCCCAGGGTCACACAGCTAGTAAGTGTCAAGTGTCTGAGGTCGGATATGAACTCAGGTCCTCCTGAATCCAGGGCCAGTGCTTTATCTATTGCGCCACCTAGCTGCCCCCTATAGGGTTGATAATTAAACATATTTTTTTTTCCCTAGGGGGAAAAAAAAAAAAAGATGTTCTAAATCATTATCCCATTGTATTTGACTAGTTAATGTCTGAAAGCACATGATGAAAAGGGTGACCACTGATGCCTGGCCTGTATTCCCACAGAAGGCCCGCTGTGGGGAATGAAAAGTCCAATCCTTCGAAGAGGCACCGAGATCGTTTGAATGCGGAACTGGATCACCTTGCCAGTCTGCTCCCTTTCCCACCGGACATCATTTCCAAACTGGACAAGCTTTCGGTATTACGCCTCAGCGTCAGCTATCTTAGGGTGAAAAGCTTCTTTCAAGGTAAGACTTGTACATGTCTCTTCAGTTTGGCTGGAGGGAAAATAGATGCCAAAAGCTTCGGTAGTAGATGTGAAGGAAGAGAGATTGTGTCCCTAAAATGACCAGAGATGTTTTGGTGCCCAGGAAAGGCTCTGCCCCGGCTAGGTAGCATCAGGATGATGACCGCCGGCCTTGTGGGTCAGTTCTGTTGCATTTGTCTCTCAGCTTGGCTTTGTCTTAGGTCCTTTCCTTTTTGTCTTCTATATTTCCTCTTGGTGATTTTATGGGAGTTTGCCTGCGGAGAGTTTTGAATGCCCAAATGAGGAATTTAAATGCCGTTTTATGGGCAATGAGGATATGACAGAAGGTTTTTGTATAGAGGAGTGACATGATCATGGCAGTGCTTTAGGACGATTCACTCAAGTGTTAGCTTTTGGCCTAGATATGCTGAGCTGCTTTAAGGTGTTCTGAGGAATTTTATTTACCATATAACAAAAATCAAATGCATGTATAATAGCAGCACTTCTGCGTTTTGATCTGTTTCCATTTTTTATACTTGAGACTCCCAGGCTGTGAAATAGTCTATAAACAATAATTAAACTGGGAGAAAGGGGAAGGGCACAGGGGAAGGGAGGAAGCCTTTATTAAATGCCTACTGTGTGCCAGGCACTGTGCTAAAGCTCACTTGATCCTCACCACAACCCTGTGAGGAAGGTGTTATTATTACCCTCATTTTATAGTAGAAGAGACTGAAGAAGACAGTGGTCAAGTGACTTACCCAGGGTCACAGTAAGTATCTGAGCCCAAATTTGAATTCAGGTCTCTATGATGCCAGGGCCAGTGCTCTGACCATTGTGCAATCTAGGTGAGGACATGTGGTTTGATTAAAAAAAAAAGTAATAGTGTAGCAGCAGGTATAAACTAAGCCTTGCCTCTACTCATACTTTAGCGATCTTATTTAAGTAAGTCAGTAGCTCACTTAACCTTAGTCTCTTCATTTATAAAAGAGAATAATAATACTGCCTTATTTTATTTTTTTTGTTTTGTTTTGTTTTGTTTTGTAGGCAATGGGGGTTAAGTGACTTGCCCAGGGTCACACAGCTAGTAAGTGTCAAGTGTCTGAGGCCGGATTTGAACCCAGGTACTCCTGAATCCAGGGCCGGTGCTTTAACCACTGCGCCATCTAGCTGCCCCAATACTGCCTTATTTTTACCTCAAAAGGGTGTTATGAGGAACAAATGAGCATTTCTGTGAGAGCACAACACATAGTTAATACATTATGATGATGAAGTATCTTGACAAGCAAGAAGCATATTTTTTTTTTCACACCTGAGAGCGGCATGACCATCCTGTGGTTAGCTGGGCCATGAAACATGGGAAGATGTTTGTCATGGAAAGGGACAGATATGCCTTCAGAGTAGCTGAGTGATTCCCAGAAGAGCTGGAACTTTCTGACAGGGTGGCTTCTGAAAGGGCTGGGTGCTATGCTCACTATTGACCGTGCCTACCTCATCTTCCCAGATAACTTGGTCCAAGGCCACAGCCCTACTTCTTGCTTAACTTAGGGCCTGCTCCCCTCCCTGGCCCCACAAAACTGACTATTGACTAACCTCACAAAGGCAACTGGAAGGAAGAATAGAGGCAGAATCAGAGGCAACCTGGGGAAGTGGCTAAAGCCCGGAACTGTAGTCATAGATATGAGGGTTCAAATCCTGTCTAATGTGTCTGTCTTTCTGTCTGTCTATTATCTATCATCTCTCTCTCTCATCTCTCTTTATCTTTATAGTATTTTCTTCCAGTTACATGTAAAGATAGTTTTCAATATTCATTTTATAAGATTTTGAGTTCTAAATTTTTCACCCTCCCCAAGATGGCAAGCAGTCTGATATAGGTCATATATGTATAATCACATTAAACATATTTCCACATTAGTCATGTTGTGAAAGAAGAATCAGAACAAAAGAGAAAAACCTCAAAAAAGAAAAAAAACCAGAAAAAGTAAAAATAGTATGGTTCAATTTGCATTCAGACCCTACAGTTCTATTTCTGGATGTGGAAAGCATTTTCCATCATGAGTCCTTTGGAACTGTCTTGGATCATTGTATTTCTTTTTTTTTTTTTTCTTTTTCTTTTTTTAGTGGGGCAGTTGGGGTTAAGTGACTTGCCCAGGGTCACACAGCTAGTAAAGGATCATTATATTTCTGAGAAGAACTAAATCTATCACAGTTGATCATCACACAATGTTGTTACTTTGTACAATGTTCTGCTCACTATACTTAGCATCAGTTCATGTAAGTCTTTCCAGGTTTTATGTCTCATGTATTTAAATAGCTATGTGATGCTCGGCAGTGCACTTTTCTCAGGCTCAGTTCCCTCATCTTTAACCTTCCCTTCCAGCTCTAAACTGATGATCCTATTAAGGTATAGGGTCCTATTTTTGTACTTCCTATGCTCATGAGATACTTATAAACATCTCTGAGCATCAGTTTCCTTGTGTGATGGGTGAGAGCTGAATAACTGAAAAAACAAAGGTCTGAGCTTCTGACCATATTGATTTATTAAGTAGTGTATGACCATTGCATAACAAATCTGGACCAGGCCACCTCATCTTGGCACTGTAACCCGAATGTAGGGGCAGACAGATTTATCTGCACTAAAAGAAGACAATTAACAGGAGAAACCAGGATACAATATTAGGTAATCTGATTTCTAATTGGAGGAAAGATGATGGATTTTCCAAGTTGGAAGGGGGAAATAATAAGTTTTAGTTGAATTGGGAGGGGGAGAATGCGTTTTGAGGTCTTTCTCAGAATTGGAAAATGCATCTACCTGTGTTTATGAAACAATAGATGGCTTATACTATATAGTTTCTCATAGA